>NC_138198.1:6493596-7167963 GCF_964194105.1 Spermophilus citellus
TTATGGGAATTGTAGTGCCTCTAACTGAGGAAGAGAAAAATAATAAATATACCATGTTTAAAATAAATAAAATAATAAAGTACACATAAATTTTGCACATCGTAGAAAAACTTTCCAGATTTTAGTTGTAGATGGACACAATACCTTTATTTTATTTATTTATTTATTTTTATGTGGTGCTGAT
This sequence comes from Spermophilus citellus, assembly GCF_964194105.1. Classification (NCBI taxonomy): domain Eukaryota; kingdom Metazoa; phylum Chordata; class Mammalia; order Rodentia; family Sciuridae; genus Spermophilus; species Spermophilus citellus. The sequence goes on from NC_138198.1 coordinate 6,493,781, forward strand.
AATCCATCCCAGGGCCTCACACATGCAAGGCAGGCACTCTACCAATGAGCCGCAATCCTAGCCCGTTTCCAGATTTTTCTATGTGCAAAAACTTTAGGATCCAACAACTTTCAAAGACTTTTCTTGAAATACCCCCATATTTTAAGTCTAATATTTAACCTGGAGCCCCAGAATGTCAATAGGTGACTATATCTTTGGTTACAGAACGTGAATAAAACCAAGTTTAAGTATTTGCAGTGTGTTTGTTGCTCCGAACAATGCTGTCCTGGGGGAGGGGTGTCTTCTCTACCCACAGAACCCATAGACAGGGGGAGGTGCTGATTGATCCCACCAGCACCCCATGTTCTGTTCAATCTGTGGCCATGAAGCACGTCTTAGTGTACCAAAGAAAGAAGGGAGAGAGAGGAGAGGGAGTGGGGAGACACGGAGAATGGAAGGGGGGGGGAGATACTGATGGATAGGAGAAAATAGGCCACCATAAAACAAAATGACTTAGAGTAATCTTTTGAGTTCATAGCATCTCCTAAGCCTGACTGGGCTTCAATATTGGGTATTTTTCAGCCTTCTTGCATTTATATGCATTGTGCTGAATCATGGTTTAGGAAAAAAATTGAAAATCCACCAGAATTTACTTATAAGGATGTATGTGCTTCCAGTAGAAATCTATTAAAGGCACTTTTGGTAGAAGTGCGCTTTGCCTTTTGTTTCTGGTTGGTTGGTTGGTGCCTAGGAAACTTTACAATCAGGGCCAGCCTACAAGTTTCCTTCTCATCCAATCAGAACAAGCTTTCCAGAAGACCTAATTTGCATAGAGCCTGTGAATGGGCTGCTCAGGCCCACGCCTGCCGTTTTGTCTTCCCAGGCCCTGTTCCTTTCTTCTTGCAGACTGGGGTCTGCTCTCCCAAATAGCAGCATCCAGAGCACCCACCAGAATCCCAGAACAAAGAAGTAAAAAGGAGCACAGGGTAACAGGGCAGGAAGGGCAGCTCAGCCTGTGTCTGAGGGGCTGAAGCTGGTTTTCCTCATCCTGTTCCTTTCCTGGTTTTCCTTTCCCTGTTCCCTGCTTCCCCATCATCCTTCAACATCCCATCCCTGCTGAGTCTTGCCCTCAACCTCTGTGAGTATATATATCACTGGGAGTCGGTGACTATAGGTCTGCACTCTCCCCTACTAGAAGACAAGAGTCAGGATGAAGTATGCTTTCCTGGAAAGGGGAGCTGGTTTTTCAGGTGTCCTCTTATAGTAACTTCCTGGCCACCTTGGCCTCTATAGGTGGGGACAAGAGTCTCAGGCCTGGCAGGGAGAAAGCATGGCTCCACTAGCCATTAACTGTCCCAAAGGTTCCAGATGTATCCCCTCTGGACATAGGGAGCCACTTTGTGTTTTCAAAGAATCAGGTGATGATGAGCCCACCTGGTCAGGAGCCTTTTGACTTCTGTTGGCCTATGAGTGAAAGAGCAGGAAGGTGTCCTGCTTCTGTGCGTGGGGTTGATGCCAGGCATTGGACACTCTGGATGAAGACTGAAACAAAACTGAGGCACATGAGCACAAATGTACAGTCAAAGCCTTTACTGGACTCTCCACTCGGGAAGGGAGACACAGTTCCCACAAGAAAGTGTCAATCTGGCTGGCTGGAACAAAGAGAGGAACTAGTCTTATTGGCTGCTTGCAGGGATGGGCCGGGCTTAAGAATTTCAATAGGCTTTAGGTGCCCTTCAACCTGTGAGCACACTTCCAGGCTCCAAACAACATTTCCCACCAGACTTCACTAGGGACCTGTGATAACAGACATCCCAACATGTATGAGGTGGCAGATCATCATGGCCTTGATTTGCATTTCCTTAATAATTAAAAATATTCAGCATCTTTTCCTCTACAGCTTGGCCACTGGTAATAATATCTGCATGGGTCCTTGCCTTTTTTTTTTTTTTAATGTTCTAGGGATGGAACCCAGAGCCATAAGCTGCTAGGTAATTGCTCCACCACTAAACTATGTCTCCAGCCCTTTTGCCCATTTTTAAATCAGGTAATTTGCTTTTTTTCTATTGAACAGTATGTGCTCCTTAAATATTTTGGATAATACTCCCTTACCAGCTAACAGTTTGCAAAAACTTTTCTCGTTCCCAGCTTTGCCTTTTCATTTCATTGATTTTTTTTCCCCTTTGCTGTGCAGAAACGTGTTCGTTTATTGGGGTATGAGTTTGTTTTTGTTTCCTGTGCTTTTGGGGCCACATTCAAAAAAATCATTGTTGAAACCCATGCCATGGGATTCTCCCTTATGTATTTTTTAGGAGTTTTGTGGTTGCAGTTCTTATGTACACGTTTTTAACCCATTTTGAGTTTTTTGTTTGTTTGTTTATGTAAGGTGTCAAATAAGGGGTTAATTCCAATTTGGGGCATGTAGGTTTTCAGTGGAGAGAGTGCACCTGGCAGCCCCCAGGGCATCAAGCCACACAGTGTGTCCTGCTGAACCCCAAGGCCCAGACTCTGTGCCAGATCCTGTCCTAGATAGAAGCTGGCAGAAGTTAGCCAGGCCCTTACCCACTGCTGCTCAGTGATTCCACAGCTCGGGAGATCCAGGCCATGCCTGCCCTCTGCCCAAGCCAAAGGAGAAGAAGAAAGGGGGCAGAGCAGGCAGCAGACCCAGCCCTGTGGGACCAGCAGGGGGAGCAGGGAGCATGGAGCTGGGCAGCTGTACCCTGGGGTGGTGGTGTGCTGCTGGTGTGCCCTGGATGCCAGGGTTGGATTTGTTGGACTTTAGGCTCCTCTCTGACATTTCCAGCTCGGGACCCAAGCTGCTGAGCCTCTTCAAGCACATTCTAAGTGTACACTCCATACTTCGTAGTATATTTGCAGTGTTATGTGATCATCATCATCGGCTAATTTAAGGACATTTCTCTTAATCACAAAATACTTCATGGTATTTGCAGTCCTTCCAGCCCTCGTCTACCATTGATCTACACCGTCCCTGCACATTTGCTTTTGGAATCAAGTATGGGGTCTCTTCTTCTGGTCACTTTCTCTAGCGTTTTTGAGTTTCGTTCCTGATGTTGCATGATGTCCAATCACCTAACTCATTTTGATTGCTGAATAATATTCCAGTAAGAAATGAAATGCTACCTGTTGTTCGTCCTTTTTCATATTAACATGGGTTGTTTTCACATTTGTTGATCATGACTAGTGCAGCAGTGACCCCACCTGTGGACACAGGTTTTCATAACTTTTGAGAACATCACTGGGAGTGGAATTGCTGGGCTCACATGGTAATTCTATTTAAAGCATTTTGAGAAACAGCCAAATTGATTTTCAGAGTGGCCACACTATTTTATCCTCCCATGTACTAGCTGTGTATCACATTTCCATATTTGTCCCACCAGCAATTATTTGTTCTTATCTGTTGAAGGAGAGTCACTCTCCTGATTGGGAAGTGGTATCTCAATGTTTTGACTCGCATTTTTCTTGGGACTAAGATTAAACACATTTTTACAAATTGGCAATTTGTACATGTTTTGGCAATGACAAAATGTCAGTTAAAATCATTAACACATTTTAAGCTGTGTTGTCTTCTTTATTATTATATTTTGTAATTTCCAGTGTAAATTTAGAACAGCTTATTTTCTAAATTTCTTTATTTTTTCTCTTTGATGCTTTTTAGAATGGTATTGTTTTCTTAAATATGTTTTTAGAATGCTAACATAAATAAGACTCATATTTTTATCTTAATTTTATATCCTGTGATTTAACTGAGGTCTATTATTACTTTGAGTAGGTATTTAGTGGATTCCTCAAGATTTTCTTTATTACACAGGATTACGTGTTGGGCATTACAAGACAATTTTGCTGTTTCCTTCCTCTGCAATCTGAAGTCTTTTCTTCATTTTTCTCTGCATGGTTTTGTTAGCAAAATACTTTGGTACAATGTGGAATTGAAGTGGTAAAAGTGAATATTTTGTGTGGATCCTAAACTTTAGGGGAAAACATTCTTGCCCCACCATGATGTTTATAGTAGGGTTTCTGTAGATGTCCTCTCTCAAGTTGTGGGAATTCTCCTCCTCAATTTTTAGTTCACTTAGAGTTTTTATCATAGTATGGATTTCATCAAATGCTATTGTCTGTATTGATATAATTATCACATCTTGACTTTTTCCATATGGCATGACATACTAATTTACTGCTTTTTGAGATATGATTGACAGGCAGAAAACTGTATGTTTAATATCTTTGGTTTAATAAATTTGGGCACAGACCCATGGTACCACACCACAACAAAGTAATAAGCATATCCCCATTAAGTGTTCTTACCATAAAACACACAGAAACACACAGAGTGAAATGTGGAAGTATGGACATGGTGGATACTTAATGGGTTTTGAGATGTCTCGCCATGTTTTGTGGCACAATCCCAATCTGTCATGGTGTGTGACCCTACTCACATGTTGTTGTATTCCATTTGCTGGTTTGATGTTGAAGATTTCTTTGTCTACATTCCAGGGGGATTTTGTTCTGGTTTCCTTTTGATGCTTTTGTATAGTTTTCATATGACGATGATCCTAGCCTATGGAATGAATTGGGAAGTGTTTTCTTCTATTTTTCTGAAAGTGTTTTGAAGAATTGGTATTAATTTGTTTTTTCACTACTGAGAGTTGAACCCAGGGTGTTCTACCACTGAGCTACATCCCGAGCCCTTTTTATTTTCTATTTTGAGACAGAATCTCACTAAATCAAGCTAATAAGAGATAAAAGTCCAGTCTCTGATATGAAAAATCTTGATTTCGGTGTTTTGCACTTTCCAACTTCCTGTCTCGGTGTGGCTCATGTAAGTGGAATCCTACACCATGTGTCCTCTTATGTCTGACCTATTTCATAAGGCAACACTTAACATACTTAAATTCATAATGTGGGCTGAATTGGACACTCTTTAAATTCATGTGTTATATAGTCCTGCTCCCCCCTACCTCAGAATGCAACTTTATTTTGAGATAAAGCTATTAAAGAGATGATCAAAGTAAAATAAGGTCATATGGGCTGGCCTGAAGCCAACAGGACAGGTGTTCCTATAAGAAGAGGATATCAGGACATAGACTTACACAGAAAAGGACCAAGTGAGGACAGGGAAAAGACAGCCACCAATCATCTAGGAACTAAGGATTCAGAGTTGGGGAGGGGCATTTGTTAGATTGTTAGGGACACGAATGTTTCCTCAAATTCTTAAGTTTACGTCCTGACTTCTGCACCTCAGAATGTGACCATATATTGGAGAAAGAGACTTTAAAGAGGTAAAAAGATAAAATAAAGTTATAAAGTGGGCTGTATACCAAAGACAGGCATTGTATTTATCAGAGTAAATGAGGACATAGACACAGAAGAAAGACAATGTAAGATAGAGGGAGAAGACAGACATTGATAAACCCTGATAATACTTACGAGTTTGAACTTCTAGCCTCAGTCTATTTACAAATTTCTATTGTAGCCAATTGGTCTTTGGTATGTCAATATGACAGCCCTAGCATGAAAATAATTTTTTATAGTTGAATGATATTCCTGTGTGTGTGTGTGTGTGTGTGTGTGCGCGTGCGCGCGCATCACATTTTGTTTACTCATTCATCCACTAATGGACATGTACTTGTTCCTATTATTGGATACTGTGAATAATGCTGCTTTGAGTATTGGTGTATACCCATCAGAGCCTCCAGTTGTAATTCTTGGGGTATTTACCTAAAGGTAGAATTGCAGGATTATGGTATTCTATGTATAATTTTTGGGAAACCACATGCTATCATCCACAGCAGCTGCTCTGCTGATCTTAACATTCTTTCCTGTTCATCATAGCTGTCTTAGAGGGTTTGAAGTGGTATCTCACAGTGAGTTTGATTTGCATTTCACTAATGATTGGTGATGTGGAATATCTTTCTAAATGTTCTTATGGGTTATTGGTATGTCTATTTAAATCCTTTGCCTATTTTATAATTTGTGTTGTTTTGTTGTTGAATTGTATGAATTTTTATGTATCTTGGTATGAATGCTTATCAGTTATTTTCTGTCTGGACATTCCAATATCTTGGTCTTACCTAAGTCAGCTTTTGATGATCCCTTAGTCTCTTGAGACTTTTTTTTTCTTCTTTTCTTTTGCAGCTGTAGTTGGGATCTGGTAATGCTCCCAAAGGTCCATGTGTTAAAGGCTTGGTTCCCATCCTACAGCACTGTAGGGAAGAGGAATCTTTGGGAGTGGGGCCTCGTGGAAGGGAGCTGGGTTAGTGGGGGCATGTCCTTGAAGGGGACATGGGGCTCCGGCCCCCTCCTCTCTCTGCTTCCTGGCTACCAGGTGAGCCACTGTACAGCACCTTGCACTCCTTATCATGATGTTCTGCCTCACTGCAGGTCTGAGGGGGGAGCCAACTATCCATGGACTGAAATCTCTACATCCATGAGTCAAGATAAACCTTTCCTCCTTTTAAGTTGGTCTTTCTAAATATTTATCCCAATCGGAAGGGGACTAACACATATGGTATGCCTTATAATTTTGTTGAAAGACAGATAAGTCTTGGGTAGTAGAAACTAAGGTTAAAAGGCTTGTAATGTGGGAATTTGCAGCTAGGAGTGAAGCTGGGTTTAATATTTGCTTTATAAGTACCAAAGCCTGCAAATTCCTCTGGTGTCCATATTTATGTCTCCCCTTGACTTTGGCTCTCTTAATTACTCCTCCACAGAGTTTGTTCCTTATTACTCTTTTCTCATTTCATTATTAGATGGGAACCTGTTGGGGTACTAGTATTATCTAGGACAGGTGGGTGCTCTACAATCTTCCAGTGAAATTCAGTCTTGTAATGAGCCTACTTCCCAACACCATGAGTATTACAAGTATTTCTGACCCTTCTCCAAGGACACAGTTTTTCCTAGTCTCCACCCCTCCAGGCTATAGAATTCCCAATGTATTTTGTTAAAGTTCTGACCTGATTTTTCTATAATGGTTCCTCTTCCCCTATCCTACTAGATTCTTAAGGGATCCTTCTCAATATCCACCATAGGAACCTGTTGGAGTTCCTGGAAGTGAAACATATAAAAGTATGAAGGTCACCCCAAACTGGGGCCCTTGAAAGTCAGAAGTTTCTCCTGCTCTAAGTAGCCACACTCAGCCTCCAGTGATTCACCAGGATTACCAGTCAGTGTCTCTACCAGCTCATGGCTCTTGTAGCCCCTGCTCCAGGCAAGCAGATCTCAGCAGTGTATTTTGTAAGTGCCTGACCCCTCTAGGTTTTGAAGTGACAGTATGCCTGTGACCTCGGTTCTTTGGAAAAATTTTTTTAAACTTCAATTTTCAATATTCTAGCTTTTCTTATTGAAAGACAGAAGTGACAACTCCTAAAGTCTTTACATACTGGAGCTAAAATAAAAAGTCCTATAATATTTTTAAATGCCCTGGTATACTATCATCTGTGTTATTTATAAGCCTTCAATAGTGATTGACTCTTATCTTCCTGAATCACATTTTTATCTTTCTTGGGATTCCTGGTAATTTTTCACTGGATATCAGACATTTTGAATTTTGGTATCTAGATATTTTTAAGTATTCTTCAATGAAACAGTCGTAACTGGTTTAAAATAGCTTTATAAAACCCTTTTTATTAATTTATTTTTGTTACTGAGGATTGAACTCAGGGGTACTCTATCACTGAGCCACATCCCCAGCCCTTTTTATTTTTTATTTTGAGACAGAATCTCACCAAGTTGCCCAGGTTAGCCTTGAACTTGAGATCATCCTGCCTCAGTCTCCTGAGTAGCTGGGAGTATAGGTGTGCATTGCCATACCCTATTTATAAAACCTTTTTTATAAAGTCTCCAGAAATTGTCTTAAGTGTATAAAGAAAACAGATTTCTTGGATTTCTTCACGATCTACTAATGTTAATAAGATCAGGGAAAGTTTCTGACACTTGGAGTGTCACCTTCAGCTTTCACTTAAGAGCTATGGCATCTCCTTTGGAGGGCCAGACCACCAGCAGAGCATTCGATCCTATATCCTTGGTATGGAAGTAGTGAAGGTCCAGGTAGGTGTAACCAAGAGGTCAGGGGCTTCCTTCTGCTCTATCCACAACTCAAAGGACAAAGCCTCTCCCCAAACCTGGTAGGCTTAGGATCCTAGGACCTTGCTCCAGTTTGCTCATAGGCAGTACAAAGCGGAGAAGACCAGAAGCTATGACTTTTACCCAACACCTTCCACATAAAGCAGAAAGGTCAGTTTGAGAAAAGTGAGCCACTGCCTCCACCCCCCAGCTCCAGAGCAGAGGCCACAGAAAGTGAGAGTTCTGATGTTTTCTCCAAGAATTTTGACATTATTTTGAATAGAGTTTAGGAAAATTCAAGCCCAAGAGACTCTTAAAAAAATGCAGCTGGGTATGGTGGCACTCACCTATAATCCCAGCTGCTTGGAGGTGGAGGAAGGAGAATTTCAAGTTCAAAGCCAGTGTCAGCAACTTAGCAAGGCCCTAAGCAACTTAGCAAAACCCCGTCTCTAGGTAAAATATAAAAAGTGCTGGAGATGTGGCTTAGTGTCTAAGCATTCTTGGGTTCTATTTCTGCTACAAAAAATGAGATTTTTGTTGGTAGGCAATTATGAAAAGCCTTGTAGGTTCCTGAAAGCAAAACACTAAAGTATAGGCCATCAGGTCTATTGAAGAAGACCAAGAGCAGAGCCAACTAGGAAGAGCTCTCCTAAAGTCAGAACAAACTTGATAGACTGGCCTCAAGAAAAATGCACCAAACTTAATAGGATTACAGAATGGAGCAATTAATGCTCAGAGCCAATGTCAAACACAGTTGAGCAATCAGCAGGAAATCAGCGGAAGCTAGTAGCTGGGTATAACCCACAGAGGTAGAAAGCATAACAGAGATCAGGGAGAGACACAGCCTAAGGCTACAATTACTGCCTTCCCAGGGTGACTCGCATATGCCGAAAGCTATGCTCTCCAAGGAGTGACATCAGAGACAAATGTGGGGCTAATAGACTTAACCAACATAATCTCTAAGATCAGGGGAACAAAAAACTAGCCGCCCCCCCCCCCCCCGTGGGTGGAGGAGTCAGTATGCAGAGTTGCTAAATTATATCATTAAAATATCCAGTTTCCAATGAAGGGAAGGGAGCAGGGAGAGAAATAGGAAAGACAGTGGAATGAATGGGACATAACTTTCCTGTGTTCATGTATGATTATACAACCATGTAAGTCCACATCATATATAACCACAAGAATGGGATACTAATTAGAATAAGTTATATTCCATGTATGTATAATATGTCAAAATACACTCTACTGTCATGTATACCTAAAAAGAACAAATAAAAAATTAAACTGACAAAAACATCCAGTTTCCAACAATAACGACAAAAAGAAAGACATACAAAAAAAATGAAGTGCTACCCATACCCAAGATGGGGGCTTAGCAGACAAAGACTTCAAAGCAGCTATTGTAAACGTGCTTAGGAAACTTGAGGTAATCATGCTTAAAGAGATAGAGGGGAAAATGACAGTATTGCATGAGAATATCAACACAGAGAAATCAGAAAAAGAAACAACTGGAAATTCTGGAGCGGAAAAAATACAGAATGAAAAATTCACTTGAGAGTCAACAGTAGATTTGAACAGGTAGAAGAATCAGAAAAGATAAATGGACAGGAATTTTGCAATCCAAAGGACAGAATAGAACCTCTGTAGAGAAAGATACCACACCATTAAGTGCAGGTTACTGGGATTACAAAGAGTAATATGTGTGTGTAGGGGGAGTTGGGGGGGGGGGCTGCTGCTTTGTAAGTATGATTCCAAGAGGTTTGGGGAAAGATTTTAACAACTTATCATTAGTGTTTACTGATAACAGTTAGATTGATTACTTACATCTTTATCTCATTGAAACCTTCAAAGTCCTCTGTGGTTAAGGCTGGTTATATTGCAAGAATGTGCCTTTGTATCCAAAAAGGCATAGGAAACTCCAACAGAAAATCCATCTGTGGGGTTTCTGAAGTGTTCTATTCACACTGATTCCTCATCTAAGAGTGGAATTATGTCTTACAGAAGGAAAATTGGAGCTTACACTCTATTCAGACCTCTTGCTTTGAGGCAGCTTTTGGCTGTGATGCAAATACTTTAATGGTGTTGCTGTACTGTACCTTCCTCCCCTAATAGATTGTAGATTTGTAAGCACGTCATTTTGGGTCCTGTGAGTCTTCTTTAGCAACTGACCCTGGATTAACTGGGGTGAGACAGTGCACCACCTTCTTTTGTAACATGGCATTCTGTACCTTTGGGCCTGTGGCCGTTTCTCAATGTGCAGCCTATTTCTTTCTCCTGAGTTATCTGTCCATAAGGCACATATTATTTTGTTACTTTTCATATTCAGTTGTCTTTTCTCCTTCCCTTATTTTCTCAGTTAATAGCCTTCTGTGTGCTTCTTGGTTTCTATTTCTCTTGGGTCCACCTGCACTTTGGTTCCCAGTGACCTCTGGTTTTCAGAGTAGCCTAGCAGTAAAGCCTTGTTCCAGTTAATTTTAATAAAGGTGTAATTATATTCTACCCATACTGATGATTTATTATCTTCTATAGTATCTATGTGCCTCCTGTTTTGAGAGCATATGCTAAATCAACAATTTCTCACATGTACTCCCATCAGAATAGTTCTCTCCCATGGAGATGTTGCTTTTCTAAGAGTTTATATTAAACTTTGGTCTACATTTTTGTCTAACAATGATGTGCATTCTGTGTGTGCAGTAATGTGCATCCATGTGTTCTTGCTTTACTAGTATCTCTTTCACATCTCTAAATTCTTCCATAGTCATCAAACTTTTTTTTTTGGGGGGTGGCCATTTTCTCTTCTGTCCTTGTATTTCATGACTATCATTTGCCTATGCCTATATAGTCTAAATTTAACATTCTGTCTAGTGCTATTATATTTCTTTTAAATGCTTTTATTAGTACATAAAACTCATTGGATTTTGAAAATCCCTATACAGGCATTTGGTTTCTGATACCCATCTTTCTTTCATGTCTGACGTACTTCTACCATGGTCACAGATTTTTAATTATCATAGTTGATCATATTACATACATCTCCTTTATTATTTGAGTTATGTAATCCTCTCAGTTGATTGGCTCAGCAAATGCAAACTTTCTTTCATTGCTCAAAGAGCACAAGGATTAAGAGGTATAGAAGAAGAGGGTCTTCCTCTCACAAAGCAAAAATACTAAGTAAAATTATCTAGATAAAATAAATCCCAGGGAGCAAAGACAAAGGCGAGGATTCGTTCATATTCCAATAAACACCAAAAAAGCAAAACTATAGATAATAAAATGGGTCAGCTTGAGGCAATTATCTAAATTTTGGGTGCTACATTTTTTTAAGCTATCTGCATTAATATTGTTGCCAAAATTGAAATCAGACACTTGTAAGAGGGATATCGTCTTATTTTACAGAAAATTTATTAGACTAACAATTTATAAGTATTCATACCAAGCAGCAAGTACCGTGCTTGCCAACAAATCCTTTCTGAGAGCTAAAGCAGGGGAATTTTTGTGGTTAGTAAACTCAAGTCAAAAGATAGAGCCAAGAGCAGCAGCAGAAAGAGAAGTTGATGTGCTTCTCTGGGGAGCTCCTGTGGGGGGCATTAAGGAAGTGATGAGGGTACTGTCTGGGACTGAGAAGTAGCCCTGGTGATCCTTACCTTCTTTAGGCACCCATATCATCTCTAGCTCTTAATATGGTTTCTAGCTGTCCCTTATTGTACTAAACAGGCTTTGCCAGAGGTTTTCAACTAGTGGAGTCCTAAGCCCAAGAGGCCACTATCCTGTGGGGATGGACCTGCTAGGGATCCTTCACATTCCGGTGTTACATGCTCAGATTCCAGAAGTCCTAACCCAGTGCTGCATTTCTCCGTGAAGAGAAAGGTTAGATGCCAGCTTATCAGTGCTATGTACTGATAATAAGGAACAAAATGGGCAAAAATAGGCTTCTATGAGGTTAGGCTCTTTGTGCAACACCACTTCCACGGCCATCAGAGAATTCTAAATAGTGAATGAGTGTCATATCACACAATCCATTTGTAAAGTGGATACAGCTGCTTATATATACAACCTCCCATTTGCAGACACAGTAGCTTGTTGTGTGAGCAACGCCTTTTAAGTGCAAGGAAAAGTTAACTTTACACAGAAAAACTGGGCACACGCTACCTCAAACAGGTGGTCAAGGTTGGTTAGCACCGTGACCCTTCATGTTGACAGCATATGGTCTTGCTGAGAATGACATTTACCTCTGTGGGCTTCTTACCAAAAGCCTGCTGATACCAGTGTAACCATGACAAGAAAATCTCAGACCCAAATTGAGGGATATTCTACAAAATACCTGGCAAGTACTCCCTAAAAATTGCCAAGGTAATCAAAAATATATGAGAGGTCAGAGAAATTGTCCCAGAGCAGTAGAGATTAGAGACACAACAGTTAAATACAGGATGGCATCGTGGAAGGGATCAGGGGATAGAAAAGGTATTAGGGAAAAAGTAGTGAAAAGCGGAAAAAAAGTTTACTTAATATAAATGTATCAGTGTGACTTTATTATACAAACATACCACAGTAATATGTGATGTTAACAGGGGAAACTGGATGAGGAGCATATCTGGGCTATAACTAGATATTCTGTATATCTAAGCTATTCCAAAATGTATTTTAAAAAGGGCTCTGGGACAATTTTCTTTTCGTCTGTACTTTTCTGAAAAATCAAACATGTAGAAAGAGATGCTTTTTGGCTCTCATTTCCTTCTTGGCACTGCTCAATAAGCACAAGTTGCATCCAGGTGTCAGAGACTAAGGAAGAACAAAACTATTCCCTCAGCTGCTGACACCTCCTGCCAGGGTTAATGTTGTATGCCATCAATGATGGTACCATGACACAAGTCTCATCCAATGGTGGGCTTTTATTCCTGCCTCTTGTCTTTGGCAGTGATGCCACTAAATTAACTGAAAACAAGCCAGTATCAAAGAAATACCTATTTCCAATCAAGGTTAAAGATATACCATCATTTTCCCTCACACTATCCCTTTACCCAACATAAACAAGCAATAAGGACCAGAGAAATTTTTCCAAGAGAAACTGACTTACTGTCCTCATGCTCAATCTACCTGATCAAACTTACAAAAAGAAACTTGCCCAGGGTTAAGAGAATTTTTTTATTTTTCCAGGTTTTCAAAATGATTCCACTTTCTTCTTCATGCTAAACAAACCATAAGCCCGAAATATCACAGATTAACCAAATGTTTTTATTGGCCAAGACTACATTACATTACATATTTTTCCCCAAATGAGTCTGCTGCTCAGTACCAGTGCTGTGCTTCTGGCATGAAGTAGTCCTTTCCATTGCAATTCCAAAACGTGCTGTCCTAGCTGGTCCAAAATAGCTCTGATTTACAGAAGTGTACAGTGTGAGCAGCCATTATGATTAAAAATTAAATTAAGAGGATACTCAGGTTATATGTGCACAAGAGGGCTAAGGATATTTGTCTTAAAATCACTCAAAAGAGTAACAACAACACAAGTACTGCCACCACCTACACATACACAATGTGAGATAGACAAATACATAGAAAAATGCCCAAGAATGTCAAGGGCCTTAGCAATGCAGGGCCAGATTGGCAGGAAGGCCAAAAACCAAAAGCACCAAGTTTAAGGAAACCAAGAGAAGAACAGACAGTCACTCTGACAATGGAAGTGGCCATGCGCAGAGCAAGTGTGGCTGGCTCCTACCAGAACTCACCAGCACTGATGAATCGTCAGTTTGCACGTCGACTCACGGGTGTTCCCATAGCTCAGAGACAATTCAAACATTTATTGGTACTGTCCACAGAATTCAAGTTATCCTTACACTTTCAAAACTCGACAGTCTACAGTGACTTAGTCTAAAGGTAAATACTATCTTATATATTTTCTATAAAATTTTTAATATTACACAAAAAAACGCAGGTTTTGATGTCTCAGTTCTAGGTAAGGATGTTAACCTCAGTTCTGAAACTCATGTATTTCCTCAGAATAAATTATCTGAAGACAAACTTTCAATATTTGTTGAAAAATGCTATTTACTCAAAATATAAAATTTTAACAAGTTATTTGATGTTTAATGCAGTTCTCTTTGTGGTAAAGGCTTTTTCCCCCCCTGAGATTTCTCTGACTCTTAATAAAGGCTTCTGGTTATTAGAATGTTGATGACAGTACTGTCCTGAGATGGCTCTGATATGCAGTAAGTTGAATTTGTATAGGTCTTCTGATATTTAATGTGTTCATAGGGTTTCACTCCACACTAACAAGGGAGTAGGCCCACCGATGTGCATTTAACAACAGACCAAACCTGTAAGAGCCCAACATAACACACTTATCTTTGCTAAAAAAAAAAAAAAAAAGAAAGAAAAGTCAAGTACTGAAGACCTGGAAGTGGAGAGCTGTCCCAGGCACTCTCGTGTCCTTTCCCCGTCTGCCACGTCCCAGCGCGGCACTCAGGTTTGCTGTGGCAGTCGTCTCCACCCCACTCACCATGGACCAGGGAGAATGCAAGGTGATTTTTAAGGACTGGGCTTAAATGTGATATTGGGTGTCACATTCCCTGGCCAGCCCCACCTGGACCAGCAGGGAAACCTCATCAAGCTATACCTTACTGTGCATCATGCAGTAAGACAGGAGTTCCCTGAGGGCTTTCCAAGCTCACTCCACACTGGGGCTTTTGCTCTGGTGTGCATCCTGGTGTGATGGACCCTAAGAGCTGCCTTACGGACAAAAGTTTTTCCACATTCATCACATTCATAGGGTTTGTCCCCTGTGTGAATCCTCTGGTGCACCCTGAGAGTTGAATTCTGGGCAAAAGCCTTCCCACATTCATTGCACTCGTAGGGCTTCTCCCCTGTGTGAATTCTCTGGTGGGCACCAAGGTGCGATTTCTGGGAGAAGGCTTTCCCACACTCGTCACACTCATAGGGTCTCACACCTGTGTGAACCCTCTGGTGCACCCTGAGAGTTGAGTTCTGGGCAAAAGCCTTCCCACATTCACTGCACTCGTAGGGCTTCTCCCCCGTGTGCACCCTCTGGTGGGCATTAATGTACGACTTCTCGGAAAAGCTTTTCCCACACTGGTGACACTCATATGGCTTCTCCCCCGTGCGCGTCCTCAGGTGCGCTCTGAGGTGTGACGTCTTGGAGAAAGCCTTCCCACACTCAGTACACTCGTAGGGCTTCTCCCCTGTGTGAGTCCTGTGATGCGCTCGGAGGGCTGAACTATCAGCAAACGTTTTCCCACACTGACTGCACCCGTAGGGCTTCTCCCCCGTATGCGTTCTCTGGTGGGCGCAGAGGTGTGTCCTTTGAGAGAAGGTTTTCCCACATTCACTGCACTCATAGGGCTTCTCCCCTCTGTGAATCCTCTGGTGCACGATGAGGGCTGCTTTGTAGACAAAACGTTTCCCACATATGTTACACCCATAGGGCTTTTCCCCCGTGTGGGTCCTCTCGTGTCCACTGAGGTACGATTTCTGGGAGAAAGTTTTTCCACATTCACTACACTCATAGGGTTTCTCCCCCGTGTGAATTCTTTGATGTGTGCTGAGGTGTGTTTTCTGGGAAAAGGTTTTCCCACACTCATTACATTCATAGAGTTTCTCCCCTGTGTGGATTTTCTGATGTGCTCTGAGGGCTGAATTGTGGGCAAAAGTTTTCTCACAGTCACTGCATTCGTAGGGTTTCTCCCCTGTGTGAGTCCTCTGATGCACTCTGAGGGCTGAATTATGGGCAAAGGTTTTCTCACAGTCATTACACTCATAGGGCTTCTCCCCCGTGTGAATTCTCTGGTGGGCTCTAAAGGCTGAGTTATAGGTAAAGGATCTGCCACATTCATTACACCCGTAGGGCTTCTCCCCTGTGTGAATTCTCTCATGGGCTCTGAGAACAGAAACATGGGCAAAAGATCTCCCACACTCATGACACGCATAGGGCTTCTCGCCTGTGTGAATTCTCTGATGTGCCCTGAGGGTTGAAGTGTCAGCAAAAGCTTTCCCACACTGGCTGCATTCATAGGGTTTTTCCCCAGTGTGAGTTCTCTGATGTGCACTGAGATGTGTCTTGTGAGAGAAAGTCTTCCCGCATTCTACGCATTCATAGGGTCTTTCGCCCCTGTGAGTTCTCTGATGTGCTGTCAGATGTGACGTTTTGGAGAACGTTTTCCCACAGTCAGCACATTCATAGGGTTTCCCACCCGGGTGAACTTTCTGATATTCCTGGAGATGTCCCATCATGGAGGTTTTCGCATACTCACGGCTGTGGCAGATCTTCATCTCTGTGTCTGTTCTCTGCTGTCCCATGGGGGGTGGTGTGTGACATTTCCTGCAGTCGTTGTTACCACAAGGTTTCTCCTTTGTGTGAAGCCTCAGGTGTTCACTGAGGTTTGACTTGTCACAGAAAGTGTTCCCACATTTATTGCATTCACAGAGTTTGGATGCCATATGAGTTCCAGGATGCTGACTAGAGTGTGAATGTGAACAAAAGAATTTCCCACATTCCTCACCTTTGTAAGGGTTCTCCCCTGAGAGGGTCCTCTGATGCTGAATGGGGTGTGCTTTCTGGTAAAAGGATTCCCTGCGTTTCCCGTACAGACCTGACTGGCAGGGTTTCTCTTGAGTTTGCTGATGTGTGATAAGGCCTAATTTCCGGAAGAAGGTATTAGTACATCCAGGACATTCACAGAAGTTATCTCCAATCGGCTTCTCCTGATGTACTCTGTGGGCTGGACTCTGGCTCAAGTTTTCTTCACATGGATTGCTTTCAAGAGCACTTTGTCTCTGAGCTTGAATTAGGGGTAACTTCCCACAGAAATTAATACCATTTTTATCACATTCCTGGTGTGTTACAGCCAGGTGAACTTTACTGTACTCCTCGATGGTGGATTCGCAGCAGAATTCCCCACAGTCGCTAACATCAGAGCACTTCTCCCTTGGGTCAGCTCTCGTGTGGCTAAACAGAGTTGTCCTATCACAGTTTTCCCCAAGCTCATCATCCTGACAGCACTGCTCTTCTGTTGGAGAACTCTCAACTGTAAGGCAGATAGTTTTTTCATACAAAATTTTCCCAAACTCACTGCATTCAAACAATTGCTCCAATGTTTGAAATCTCCGATGCTGATCTTTCTTAACACTAACAGTTTTCACATTTTTATTATATTCATGAGATTTCTCTCCAGTATAAGTGTCCCTGTGTTTAATAGCAAGCTGCAACTTTTCACATACAGTCATGTAATCAGCCTTTTCTCTTGAATAGTCTCCTTCACTAATAATTAACTCAGAAATAACTGGAAAATTCATTTGACTTGAATCATGTTTATAGGTTATTTTTCCTGAAAAACCTGAAGCTATGCCCAAATTAAATGGTTTTTCTAGAACTTTCTGTCCTTCTTTACTCAGTGTTTTATCACCAATGAATATTACTTGCCACAGAGGCTTCCCTTGTTTGTCTTGATTTCCCTTGATGTGGACGTCTACTTTGTAATAACCTAAAATGAGAAAAATTGGAAACATAAATCTTACATTTCTTATGTAAAGGAACTTTAGCCATTTTTTGTTACATATTTTATTCTGTTGTTTCTGGTCATGTATCCAAGATCAATTCACACACACAGAGACAGCCATTCTCCTCCCTCATCCATGGATGTTGGGTTTTTTTTAAAGCACGAATTACTTTCAGTGAGAGCCAAAACAGAATAGCACCATTCCTCCAAGGTTCTTCCTTCTGACACTGAAAATCCAGCAAAAGAAAAGTAACAACATGTGAAAATGCTTCAAAAAATGTAAAGAAAGTGGACCTCAGAACTTAAGAAAATGACAAAATGGAGAATTCCAAGGCTTTTTTTCCTACTTCCTAGATGTACTATACTGTACACTGAAGAAGCCAATGATATGAAGATAACAAAGATACAGACAAAAATATGCTCTAAGAAAAGTCTATTCATTCTAGTCAATGGTCTCAAAAGGTCTAATGAAATAGAAACTTTTTTTGACAAACTCCACCTACTCAAGCCAAACAAAACTGAAACACTCCTACCGTTCCACAGAGGCTGAGCAGGAAGCGAATCTTCCAGGGCCAGAGATACAGAAGACAGGCAGTTTTGTATTTCCCTTCATGAGCCACATGACGAGTTCACAGGAAAGATGATGAAGGATACAAAGAAAGTTCCATTTTGGGAATATGCTGGGAGATGGTGATAGCAGCCACTGACAAACCCCACCTGCAGCCATATTCTTACTAATTTATAAAACAAAGAATCTCAAGAACAACAAATATTTTGTTTTAGGGCACCAGTGGCAATTCACAAAAGATAGAGGAAAGAAAGAACAAAGAAAACTTAAAGCACAGAAACAATAGGAAGAAGTACATGGTAGGCGTGACCCCACAGGTAGGAAGATGAGGTTGCACTTAGATAACCACACCTTCAAGACCTGATGACACAATACGTTCAATAACAGCTGGATTCACATTGTTCTCAAATGACATGAAACATCCTAGGATAAAAGACAAACCTTCACAAATATAAAAGAACAGAAATTATACCAAGGATGATTTCAACCTCCAGAGAAATTATACTAGGAATCAGTAAACAAAGGTATACAGAGAAATAAAAATATTTGTAAACTAGGTACTTTTGAATAACTCAGGAGTGAAAGTGGAATCTTACAGAAAACATATTCTGAAGTGAATAGAAACACAAACAAAACATAGGAATTTGTGGGCTGCAGCTAAAGCAGTGCTCAGGAGTAAACTCATGGCTTAAAATGTTTCACATTAGAAAAGAAAGATCTACAGTCAGTTACCTAAGCATCTCCTCTAAGAAACTAAATAAAAAGAGGAAATTAAATCCAAAGAACAAAGAAGGAAGAAAATAGCAAAGATTAGAGAAGATATTGCAATTGAAAACAGAAAACAACACAGAAGGTTAATCAAACCAAACTTAGTTCTTTGAAAAGATTTTAAAGTTTTGATTAAAATTAATAGGAAAATCAAAAGATACAAATTATCAACATCAGAAAAACAAGAGGGGGGTGTGCTTACTGACACAACAGACACTGAAGATATCATAAAGGAAGGTTAGCAAAAAGTCTTATATTAGTTCAGGTTGACATTACGAATCACCATAAACTCTCTGACTTAAACAACAAATATTTATCACAGTGCTGGAAGCTGGAAGTCCAAAAAGAGTGCTAGCCTGGTCGTGTTCTATCAGTACTCTCGTGCACCAGACTGCTGACTTCCTGTTATTTATTCACACGGTGCAAAGAGGTACTAGTTGCCTGGACTTTTCCTGTAAGAGCACTCTAAACTCTTCATGGAAGCTCCACCTGCATGACTTAACTACCTTCCAAAAGTTGCACCTCTAAATGGAGCACATCAGATCAGAGTTTCAACATATGATTGGAGGAAAGGGAACAAATATTCAGTCCACTGCAAACTCTATGCCCACAGACAATTCACATAAATAATAGGCAAATTCCTTAGAAAAAAACAAACTTCTAAATTCACTTAAGAAGAAAGATAACCTAACCTAAATAATTAAACACACACAAATGCAGAATATATATATATATATATATATATATATATATATATATATATATATAAAATATGCAGTTTAAATATCATACTATATATACACATATGTAATAAACTACATAATACATATATGTAGCATGATACATAAATAAAGGAAATAAACAAAAAGTCTATAACATTAGGATGAGAGTAAGAGATTGAATGATTTCTAAAATTGGGAAAAATAAGAGTGGCATCCATACTCACCACTTTTACTCAAGACTGTACTAGAATTATCAGCTAGTGAAATATGACAAGAATAAAAACAAAAAAATGTGGAGTAGTTCTATTTAAAAAAATCCACACAAACAAAATAATCTACAAACAAGTTCTTTGAACTAATAAGCATTTTGGCGAAACCAAAATACAAGGCCTGTATACAAGCTTATGCCTATAAACAAACAATAATTAATGGGTTGGAATTTGAAATTACAGCACAATATTATTTACCATGTCATCAAAAATATTTTTTAAAATCTTGATATTGATAACGTGAAAGCTACAAAACACTGACGAAGGAAATCCTAAATAAATGAGGAGAGACATTGGTAATTCTTTTCAAGTAAATATAGAGATTCAACACAATTCCAGTTGAAATGCCAGCATGCTTGTCTTCCTTTCTCTCTTTTTCTTTTAATAAGGAAAGGAGATCATTTTAAATTCATAGAGAAGATGAAAGTTAGAAAACTACCTGACTTCAAAAACTTCTTCGTGTGTGTGTGGTGCTTGGGGTCTAAGCCAGGGTAGGCAAACACTCTACCACTGAATGCTTCTCTGGTCTTCTATACGTAATCAAGATAATACAATGCTGGCATAGGACAGACATGTAGATGAATAAAATAGAAAAAAAGACTCCAGAAACACACTCAGAAGTATGCATTCACTAATATTTCTGTTGTTTTCTTATGGTGTGGGGATTGAACCAGGGCCTTGTGCATGCAAGGCAAGCACTCTACCAACTGAGCTACATCCCCAGCCCACTTTTATTTCTAAGTAATGCAAAGACACAATTTGATGGAAAAACAGCCTTTTCAATAAGTAGAACTAGAATAACTGGACTCCCTATTTTAAAAGTTTAAAATGTGACATACAACTCATATTTTCTATGAAAGTTAATATACAATGGATCATAATCTAAGTGTAGAAAGTTAAACTTTAAAATTTCTAAAAGAGAACAAGAATAAATCTGTGTTACTTTTAAGTTCTGAAGGTTATAGACAGAAAAAACAAACCATGATCCATAAGATAAATTAATAATTGGACCTTATCAAGATTAATGCTCAGTTTTAGCCAGCCACTTTAGAAACCATACCAATAGGAGAAACAGGTGGCAACATCATTACCTGCCAAGTGGGAACAGACATCCAGATTCCTGGCCGATCTCCACTGGCACCCTGGGTTAGGAGACAGCCTCCACATTAACACCAGGCAGAGGTGGGAGATCAGGCACCCCACAGGCATCTGCTGACACTGTCTTCCATTTCATCAGGTGCCAAGGCCCCTAGTTCATCATCCTTCTCTCCACTTTGCAGGACTTCTGTGTGTGTGTGTTTGTGTGTGTGTGTGTAAGTGTGTTCACATAAATACATACATCTGAACTCGGAGTACAGTAGGAAGGAAAATGCTTACTCTACTTTTCCTCAATCCTTTCCTAAGAAGAGTCATGAACCTATTGTATATAGTCTTGTAGGATATTTCTAATTTACTTTGATAACCAGCTATTTAAGTCATTTGGATCCATTTTTCTGTGTTACTTTTAAGTTATTTCAAGATCCTATCCCCAATGTCCTAGAGTGCCACCTGAGACCAACTGTCTTAAAGCATGTGTTTGCTTGAGCTTTCCACCCTGTTTCTCGAATTTATTAGACCATCTAACTCCTGACCCAAGTACTCCACTACTCAGAGCTTTGCCTAAGTCTCGATATCTGGTAGACCAAACCCTCCTGTATCATTCTTCTTTATGGATGGGATCTTGTCTGGTATGGCATTAAATTTATACATATATAATCCCCACTTGAGTTTATCAGATAGGTATTTCTTCTCTTTATCTTTATTAGGGTTACCTAAAGTTTGACCCATTCTGTTGTTTTTTATTCTAAGAAATTGTCCATTCCCTGGTTTTATAGTTTATTAATTTATGATTTTACTTTTAAATTCTTCTACTTTCATTAGTGTATTTTTGTTACTCTTTTTGCTTAATTTATTAATGACACTACAAACTTACTCCTGTTAACTAATTTAGCTATAGTTGAAGGTTCCTAATATACAACTACATTTATTCAAAAGTATGCAACTTTGGATTTCCTTTTATATACATTGATTAATAAAGATAATTTTTTTTAGCTTTTGTGTAGCACTTTTGTTTATTCATTTTATTAATTTCTAGATTTATCACACTATATTCAGAGAATATTTGTGGTGATTCTAATTAGTTAGAATAATATTACATTTTAATTTTCTTATGATTATTTCATGGGAATAATCTTTGCATTCAGCATCCATAAATTTATGGTTCACTTGAGTACAATGCTATTTATATCTCCTACAGTAGTACTACTGTTTAATCAGATGACATATATTATGATGTCCTAATTCTAATGAGTTTTAGTTTCTTAGGACTCCACTATTTGGTGATTTTTTTGAATACTGATATTATTTTATTTGGTATAATCATTCAGATGCTTAAAACTTTTTTTAACCCATGTTTTAAGCAAGAGGGGCTTCCTTTCTTTTTCAAGGCCCATGACCAAACTCACAGCCTTGCAAGTGCTAGGCAAGGGTCTGCCACTGAGCTAAATACCTCACCCCAAGGGGCTTCTTTTAATTCAATGTACTTTAACTTGCTAAAGCCAAATCTGAATAACAACAGGAGATGAAACCTACATTATTTTATCCTGATTGACTTAACAACCATTCTTTTACGCTCCATCTAAATTAGGCCAACCTTTATGTTATTTGTTTACAGTCGTCTCTTTATAAGTTATTTTTCTGAGACATTTTTTACAGTGACAGACAGCTGGATTAGTATCCCACTCCAGGTTTAAGGACCCCAGTTCTCTGATAGTGCTCACTCACCTGGGTACTTTTGGCTTAGGAATCTGTCCTCTAAAGACCACGGTTCTTCTCCTTGCTCCAATTTGAATATCACCTTGGGCTTGGTAACGCAATATCCTATAAATAGAATGATTGAGGGTGCTTATGTACCAGATCCTCAGTCTTTTGAGTTTGCAAAAATGGGTTAAAAAAAAAAAACAGGCAAGTAAAGGTGCTCAAGTAAATGTGCTCGACTGAAGTGTACTATTTCTGTTTTGCTACAGGTTTCAATTACTTTAGACCTCTTAATCCAAAGCTTGATTAACAATGTTCATCTCGATAAAGAGTCCACGTGTTTTGATAATTAGAAAACAAAAAGGAAATATATTCTAGAGGGAGTCACATGGTCAAGTCTGCTCACCCATGGAGACCAGGTGGCTGTAGTTCTCCAGCATCACCTCTCTGTACAGAGTCCTCTGTGCAGGGCCCATGTGCCGCCACTCCTCCGGGGAGAGTTCCACAGTCACATCCTCGAATGACACTGATCCCTGTGTCAAACATTTTGTTCAAGGGCTCAGAATTAGATAACAGAAAAAAAAATGTCTTTGAGAACTACTTTTTCTATCTGTTCTAAAGCTCAAAACTGAATGGTTTTACAAAAGGCCTACCCTGGACCTAATTTTGTTTTAAACTTTGGTGTTGCTCAATTAGTTAGATCAGCTTTTAGTGTACTGTAAGTCATTTATATACGTAAATGACGAAAAAAAAAAGCCAATGTAGATAGACATTATACAATTATTCATTCACATCCCAATGGGTCACCCTAGGTATTCTCTAGGATGCTCACATTCTACTTGGACAGCATCATATAACTAATGGAAGCCAACAAAGAGATCCATATATGCTCTGTAGATCTTTCACCTGACAGAACTCATGTAGAAAGGTGTACAAATCTAGAGCACCCGAAGAGCAAAGAACAGTTTACAAAGGAGTTGGAACCAGAGTTGGAACACTACCTATACTAAAATAACAGCAACAAATGTAATAATAGGGATAGATCACACAGGAGGAAAAAAATCACCATGTGGTTAACAACCTTCTCATGTAGCTACCCAGTCCAGATGCTTACCCAGCTTTTAAAATTTTTTATTTTATTTTATTTTTTAAAAAATAGTGCCAAAAATTGATACAGTGGTGCAAAAAACTTGGTATTAGAGAAACAAAAGTAAAAAATGCATTAGAAGTTGTAGTGAAACATGCAGCTACTAAGGGTCCATAGAACATAAAGACAGAAAGGTCTCTTAAATAAGTATGCACTTGATTTTAGGGCAGAGAACAGATAGCTAACTTGAAGATGGTATTTTTGGAGTTATTAACAATTTAAGTGCTATCATCAGCTCCCAGAGCACATAGGGATTAAGGAAGAAAAAATACAAAAATAACAGCTGAAGAACCAGGGTTATTAAAAAGGCTGGTAGAAAATGTACAGGTCACAAAGCCAGAAGAGTTTCTGCAAACTAATAACAGAATTAGGAGACGGTATCTTAGAAGCCAAGAAAAGGGAAATTCCCCACAAAAAAAAAAAACCTTCA
Organism: Spermophilus citellus; assembly: GCF_964194105.1. Taxonomy (NCBI): domain Eukaryota; kingdom Metazoa; phylum Chordata; class Mammalia; order Rodentia; family Sciuridae; genus Spermophilus; species Spermophilus citellus. The sequence goes on from NC_138198.1 coordinate 6,518,048, forward strand.
AATTCAAGCTAACAAGTGTTAAGAGTGAAATAGTAAAGATCCAAGAATATTCTTTCTTCACAAAAGCAATAAAAATCTAGTAAAAAGTGAAGAATCAACTTTTTCAGACCTCTGTAAGCTAATCCAAGATTCACAGCAATCTGAAGAGCTGTTATAAAAGAAAAACAGCAGCATCATATTAAGAACTATGATCTTGGGACATTTTAACTTGTCTATCTCCATCTCTTTCCCCTCAATTCTGTAGTAGCTTCAACTGAGAACCAATGGTCTGAAATACAGTGAAAAATAGCAGTCTGGCAACTAGGAGGAGGCAGATCTGGGTTCACGTTCAAAGCCTCACTCCCAGACACTCACTCATCATTTGACCTGTCTGATAGTTCCCAGCAGAACACACTTGCAAAGCTCAGCTAGTAAAAAAAAGCCTTATCCTCAAAGGCCTTAGTCAAAAGCATGTAAAGGCAATTGTTTAACTTAGCAGTGCCCTGGAATGGTGAGAAACAGTGGGAACGTCAGTTTCAGTTTTCAAAAAACTAAAAAAGAAAAAAAGAAGAATGACATGTGCACAAAAGTCTTAAAAAGTTCCCTTATATTCCTGAGACTCTAGAAGGCTGCCAACATAGAGCTGAGCAGCGGGTCAGGGTTGTGAGCACGCTAGGACAGACAGGAGAAGGCCTGAGGCTACCGCCTCTGCATGACCTGGAAGTCTACAGTAAGCAGAGCATGAAGGCTGGTGCAGAGGTGGAAATGGCCTGATGCTCCTAAAGAAGCAGAACCCTTTGGCAAAACCTGGAAGACATACTGATTTCAGGAATTAAAGAAATTTCTGCAGAGACTTCAGCTGCCTGCCACTCACAACAAAAACACAGGCTCTTCAGAACTAGTTGTTAAAGTCACTGAATAAATAAATTTCAACCCTCACTCCTGTGGAGGGGAGAAATTCTTGATTTCTACAGTTGCCACAGTGTTTTATTTAAAATATCCAGTTTTCAACAAAAAAATTACAAAAGATAAAAATTAAAAAGAAAGTAAGATCCATGTGGAAGGGGAAAAGTGCAATAAATAGGAATAACTCCTGAGGAAACAGATACTGGATTAACCAGACAATGACTTCAAATCAGCTATTTTAAATCTGGTCAAAGACCCAGTGAAAAATGACGTCTAAGGACCAAAATAAAACATGAAAATCACATTTCACCCAATAAAGTACACGAACACAGTGATAAACGTTATAAAAAGGAATCAAATAGAAACTCTAGAGTTGAAAAGTACAATAACTGAAAAAAAATTCATATAAAAATTTGTTCAACAGTAGATGTGAGCAAGTGTGGGGGGGGAGCAAAGGACGACATACATGTCTCTTAAGAGTATGCAATGAGGGAAACAAATAATGCCAGAAAATGAGCTGTGGGACAGCATCAAGCTTGTTCTCAGGCAGGATGAGAGTGCCAGACAGAGAGAAGAGTGGGCCTGAAAAGAAATTAAAAAAAACAATAGCAATGAAGTCCCAAAATTCATGAAAATGATTAGTCTATACCCTGAAGCAGCTCAAAAAACTTCAAATAGGATAAACTTGGAGTAAGAGGCCACAGCTGGACCCTTGATAATCAAAGTGTTAAAAAGCCAAAGACAGACAATCTTTTTTTTTTTTTTTTTTTTTTTGGTACTGGGGACTGAACCAGGGACATTCTACCACTGAGCATGCCCATCCCCAACCCTGTTTATTTTTATTTTGAAATAAATTCTCACTAAGTTGCCCAGGTTGGCACTGAACCTGCCTCAGCCTCCTGAGTAGCTGGGATTACCTGCCTAGGTCACTATAGGCAGTAACAAAGAGATAATTCTAAAGTCAGAAAGAGAGAAATGACTAGTCATATTAAAGCTGATTTCTAATGAGAAACCATGAAGACAGAAGTTAAATGGGATGACATATTCAAAGTACTCAAAAAAAAAAAAAAAAAAACTGTCAACCAAGAATCATTGACAGGCAACCAAAACCTCCCCAGAGAAACAAAAACTAAGAGAATTCATCATAGGCAAAACTGCCCTATGAGAAATAAAAAGGGTGTGGTCCAGACAGAAAGTAGATTAAGGTTGCTTGGGACTTGGAAAGAACACAGTGAGAGTTAGGGGTCTGAAGGCAATAAAAATGTTCTAAAACTGAACCTGAGAACACAGTGAAAAATTCCTGAATTCTGCATTTAATTGGGTGAGCAGTATAATACATGAACTAAATCTCAACAAAGCTGAAAAATAAGAGAGGATGAAGTCATCAGAGACCACAAAGAAGACCAAAGGGTCAGGGATGGAGTACAGAGATGAGCCACGTGAAAGGACAAAAGATGATGACTCCCTGAAGCACCGGCAGGGAAAGGACAGGACAGTGGAGAGAAACTTTCCAGGACAGAGTGAGAAGTAGAGGCAAGTGCTGCAGAAAAGTTAAGGAAAGGAGGACGGCCACTGGGTGTGATTACAACCCACAGGGCCCTGAGATCACAGGCAATCTTCTATGTTTTTAGCAAGTTGTTAACTAAATCACCAACTTGAACCTTCCACGAGGAAGCAGTCTGCTTTAGATTTCTCATCAATGTAAATCTTTAAGTATTATCTGTCTAACACTCTGCCATGACTATCAGAAACCTCAGAGAAGTATTGCAGCTCTTTTAGAATTTGTCTAGCAGGTTTTCTGGCTATTGCCGGAAGGCCCCCCACCAAAAAAAAAAAAAAAAACACCTCAGAAATAAACTGTAACTTGGCTTGGTAAATTTACGATATTTAAGGACCTGTATCTACTTTTGACTCTACTGTTGATCAATATTTCCGTACCTTCTATGAAAGTATTTCTACTTTTTCCACGTTAATGTACAGACACAGAAACCTTTATAAAATCAACTGTAAAACAAACTAGTTATTACAAACCAAACTCACCGGATATGTGTTCATTTTCTGCAGTTCCTGGAAGAGTAGAGGAAACTGAAGATTCAGCTGGGGATAAGAGAAACGGGGGTCATCAGAGACCTAGTTTGCCTTAAAACTGTAAAAATCTCATCATATCAGCTGTATAAAAAGGTTCCTGAAGAGGAATACCCCTTTGACTCTTAAAAGGGACAAGAAAGACTAAATAAAGGCAGCAAGAACAGAACAGGTGCATCTTGATATGATTACATGTCACCAAGGTAAAAATCGTTTTTTGTTGATGTATCAAAAAAAGTTGAAATAAAAGAACAGGATTGGCTAACAAAGCTCAACCACATAAGAAATGAAACTCTACCTTCATTAAAACTAGTGTCACAAAAACTGTACGGGCTGGCTTATTAAATTCTTACTGTCTTTCCAAAGTTAGAATACACACAGAAAACTCCAAAATAAAGACGGGATGTTTTATGCAACATATTTTTAAACTTTCGATTCTAAATTGGTTGTTGATTTTTTTTTAAAGAAAGACCTTTTGATAAGTTGCTATGGCACTCATCTGTGTAAGTGAACAGCACTCTGCTTGGCTCCTGGTTCTGCCCTGGATAACTTTAAGACTCAGTATTTTTGAGCTTCCAATATAGAAAACTTCCTCTACTATCATTTTGTTATTCTCTATGTTCAGGAAAGAGGGAGCATCACATAACTCTACATGCCACATGAGATGACAGGCATGGTATGAGACAGCTCAGGATCTGGAAAGGCTGAGGGGAGAATGAAGGAAATGGGATGTTGAAGATTTTGACAGTTGGTTGTCCTCCCCAGATATCAAGCCCTCACCAGCCCTCCAGGAAGTGCCTTTTGCTTTGCAGCCTGGTGGCCATCCATTCCTTTCAACACCAAGTTGAAAATTAGTTCACAGCATCCATGATCACAAAGCCTGTGATGCCACTGGAAGTGGTGGCTTCACCAAGTCTGACTCATGCTGTGTAATGGAATCAAGAACCGCCTCTAACAGAGCAAAGCAGTACCTTCTTCTTTCTAGAATCTTCTGTGTTTGCTAGTGGCAGTAGTCACTGGGACTCCCTCTTCCCTGCTTATAAAAGCTGCTTTGCTCCATGGTTCCAGGACCAGACCCTGAGGAGCAAATTTGAACCCTCACCTAACACCCTAAACCTGATTCTTCTGGAATTCACTAGAAGTATGCTATCCTTTACTGTAGCCTTAACCACATGCAACTACTGAACACCTTAAATTTGGCTCATGTCCCAAGCCAAAATAATATATCGGATGTACTGAGTTAAGTGAAATTGGCTTTGTCTGATGACTTTTTTTTTTCCCCCTGTAGTCACTGAAAACTTCCAAATCACATGCATGTTTTGCATTATCTTTCTACTGGACAGCACTGCACGGCAACATGGATCTGTGCCTTTGGGGGCAGAGATAGCCTGAAACGTACAGAGAGGTTCAGGAGCTGAGATCCTTCTGACCTAAGCGCTCTGTGGAGATCCCACAAATCCCAGGATCTGTTTCGCACATGGTGAGATTCTGTCCACCATCTGTCACAGTCATCATCCTTGGAGACTTGGGAACAGCCGCTCCACCTAAGTCCTCTGAAGGTTTCAGGCAGGTAGGATGTAAAGAAGAGCCAGTGACCGGGGGTCAAACTGTGTTGGAGGGATGGGTGGGTCCTCTCTCACCTACTTGATGTGTCCTGGGGCACCCACCCCCATGAATACCGTCCATGTTTTAAAATGGCATGTTTCATAAACACGTCCCGAAGGTGCAATAAATGCCAAACCAAGAAAACAAGCGTCTCCTACTCAGGACTACACTTGCTCGGTGCTTGTGACCTGCATTTGACAAAACGTCCTACAGGCAGCTAAGGGGGGTGGAGCTGGCGGTCACAGCCTCCCTCCGGTCACCAAGGCTACCACCGCGCCTCCCCCTCTCCGCACCGCAGACCCCGGGCCGCGCGAGGACCTGCGAGCTCGGTCCCCCGCACACGCCCACCTGTCCCGAGGGCCCCACGCCGCGCGGAGCCGTCGCCGGCGCTCTCACCGGGGGGCACAGCGTCTGCTCTCGCACAGCAGCCCAGCGGCGGAGGCAGCATCCCGTGCAGGGCGGGGCCTGCGCGTGCGCAGACGGGGCTCCGACCGCCGTTCCCAGAGTGCAGCGCGGGAAGCGTGCCGTCAGAAACTACACTTCCCGTGAGTCTCTGCGCCCCGGGCGCGATTTCACTCTGCTGCCTTAGACGGAGGGAGAGTTTGGCCTGAGGTTTGCAGCCCGGCTGTTTCCCGACGCCCCAGAGAATATGGGCCTAACCAGCTGCGATGCGTGGTTCCCGATTGGATGCTCTTTGGGAGGAAAAAAACAGCTGCAAACAGATGTTAACAGCCGGGGGCATGAATATGGCTGGACATTAAAAGTACTAAGAAAAAGTACCGTTACTTGGTGTGATGATATTGAGAAATTGTACAGTTGTGTGTTTGAGGATTAAGGTACTACTTTAAAATGATGCAGCGAAACAGAAAGCAATTACGGCAGAATTGTTAAATGCTGTATGTTAATTGTTAAATTGTTAAAGATTCAGAATTGTTAAATCTGTATGTGCAATGCTTTTTTACCATTTTCTTTTTTTTTAAATGTTGAACATTTTTTATTATTTATTAGATTTTGAATGCAAGAGATTAAGAAAAATTAAAAATGGCACATAATCCCACTTTCTAGAAAACTCTTGATTTTGGGGGGTACTTTTTGTTTTGTTGTTAGAATATTATGCATGCTTGGTAATAAATACCTTGTAGGAAGATGTAAAATGAAAAATAAAAACTCTTTCCAACCACAGTCTGATTCGTTTCCAGTGTCATAACATTATTTTTCTTCTACGTATGTCCAGAAACTATATATATATATATATATATATATATATATATATATATATATATATATATATATATATCTTTAAGATAATTTGTCTATGTTCACTGGTTTTTACCTCATGCTCCCATCACAAGATGCCATCACAGACTCAAAGCAGCAGCACCAAGGAATCAGTCAGGACTGACACCTCTAACACTATGAGCAAAATAAACCTTTTCTCTTTCTAAGTGCATTATCTCAAGTATTTGCTACAGTAACAGAAAGCTGACTAACACACAGTTGGTCTCTCTTTTTTACCATTTTCTACTGTTCTTGGTATTTGACTCTTTATGACGTTCATAGAAAAAAAAACCTGGAGAGGGGGAAATTGGGGGTAGGGAAGTGAGAAGACCGTCCTATCCGTATGGAAGTATGGCTTTAAACTCAAAACTGCCAAGAGAAATAAAGGTACATACAAATATATCTTGTAAAGAGAACTATGAGATAGTACACCTACTAGCAGTGTTTATCTGGGAGGTGGGCGGAGGGAAGCTAGCTGATCAAACTTACCCAGTCATGCATGAAAGCACATGCAACCCAAAATAAGAAAATGATCATTTTCTCAACCTTGCATTTCCATGAGGAAATCTTCCTTGAAACTTAACGTGTGCATTATGACATTAAAAAAAAAAAACCTTAGGGACATGTAATACAATAATAGTTTTTTTAATTAATAAGCTTTTTTTAGAGCAGCTTTCCATATACAGAAAAATCAAGCAGAAAGCACAAAGTCCCCACATACTCACTCTCATCAGCCTACACTCAGGTTCCCCTACTATTAACATCTTGTATAGAATAGGATGTTTTGTATGATTAGTGAAGTTCATAGCTTATGTTACCTTTCACTCTTCATTTTGTATAGTTCTTTGGGTTTTTTCAAATGCAAAATGGGGTGGAGCATGACTTCCACCAATACAATAATGTAACATTCATTAATGTTATTTATATAGGGTCTCAGAATCAATGGGGCCTTCGGGACATTATAGTAATCATCCAAAATTATTTCACATCCCTAAAAATCCTCTATGCTCTACCAATTCACCCTCCCATATATTTTCCTTTGGCTGAATGTTATTTAGTTGGACAGTTGGAATCACTCAGTATGTTGCCTTTTCATACTGGCTTCCTTAAAACAGACATGTGAATAATCATTTTCCATATCTTTCCACAGCTTGATATCTCATTTTAAAAAAAATCTCTGAATAATACATTCCAGAGTATGGATATACCACAGTTTATCCACTTATCTATATAAAGACATCTTTGATGCTTCCAAGTGTTTGCAGTTATGAATAAAACTGCTATAAACTTTTGTAAGCAGGCTTTTGTGTGGACCTAGTTTTTCAAACCTTCTAGGTAATTATTAAGGAACACAATTACTAGACTGCGTAGTGAAACTACATTTAAGTTCATTTTTTAAAAATCTGCCAGGCTGTCTTCAAAAGTATCTTTCATTTTATATTCTCTCCAGCAATTGCTCTACATCCTTACCAGCATTTAATGTTGTCAGTGTTTCAGATTTTGGACATTTTAATAGGTATGTAGTGATGTGTTCCTGTAAGACTCATAGTTTGCAATTCTCTCATAACATGATTCCAGGCTTCTTTTAATATGCTTATTTGCCATAAGCATGTCTTCTTGGGCAAGGTGTCTGTTCAACTTTTTCACTCACTTTTTATAGTCCTATGATTGAATTTTAAGAGTTATTTTTGTATTAGAAATAAAATCATTTTGTCATATGTATGGTTTGCAAGTGTTTTTGATCTGCAGCTTGTCTTTTCATTCTCCTGACAGTCTTTCATAGAGATTTTTAAAATTTTCATGGGGTTTGGAGTGCAATGACTGAGACTGCAGTTCCTTGCTTCATGGCTTCAGTTCATTGCTTCATGGCTGTGGCACACCTGCTGCCATGGAATGTTTCTGTGCAAGGGCACAGAATGACCAGTTGCTCTGGTGCACCCTGCCAGAAGAGGTTCTGTGGCAAGAATCTTATCAATCTCCACCTTGATCTCAGGCACATAGCTCCCTGGGAGAGAGAAATTCTGAGCATAACAAGACAACTACAATGTTTCACCAGTGCTGCTACTTCTGAGCCTGCCCACTTAACAGTAACTTTAGACAGTGGGCTTCCTGAGTGCTACAGGAAGCTCCAAGCATTGCAACAGTAAAATAGCTAGAAAAATGTTTCTAGCTCTGTAACTTTCTAGTGCACTAAGAAGAATGCCTCTGTAGTCCTTTACTTCTTGATTCTGAGACCCTATATAAATAAACTTGCTGGGCCAACTCTTCACTATTTCTTCATCAGACAGCAGTGTCCCACCTTATCCCAGCCTTTAATCTTCATATCTATGTGTATGTTTTTCTTAATCCCCCATCACTCTTCACTGGTACCTCTGGTTCAGCTGTCACAGCAGTGGAGTCAACTGATCAACCTGTTATTTTCTGGATCATGCTTGTAGTATTATCTAAAAACTAATTACTAGACTTAGGGGCATCTAAGTTTTCTCCCATTTATCACCTAGATGTTTTATAGCTTTATGTTCACATTGCTCCTTTGCCAAAAATCAGTCAATGATATTTATATGGGTCTATGGGTCTTTTGGGGGCTCTCTGCTCTCCCCCATTGGTCATTCACTAACACCAGTTGTCTTCATCGCTGTAGCTTTACAGCAGTTCTTAAAACCAGGTAGTGTCAATCTTCTGACTTGTTCTTCATTGATATTGAGATGGCTATTCTGGGACACACGCATTTCCTCATAAACTTTAGAATTAGGTTGCCAGTACATGCAAAATAACTTCATGAGATTTTGTTTGCAATTAATGGAGTTGGTAGGAATTAACATCTTCACAATATTGAATCTTTCCATCCATTAACATGAAATATGTCTCCTTTGTTTAGATAATATTATTCCTTCTGAGTTTTTCAGTTTTCCTCAAGTACATCTTGTATGTATTTTGTTAGATCCATACCTATGTATTTCATGGTTTGGGTGCTACTGTAAATGGTATGTGTGTTTCATTTCAGCCTCCAATTACTTATTGATGATTTGTAGAAATGTGATTGACTTTTTCAAGATAACTTTGCATCCTGCAACTTGGCTTACAGTCACTTATTAGTTATGGGTGTTTTTTATTTGTTTTTGTCAATTTGTTAGGGAACAGACAGATGTGAATGGTGGTAACATGAGGTTATCAGAATAATTCTATGAAATGGGTCCTCTTTGCTGATCCTCACATGCTTTCTTTCCAAGAAGAAATTTACTTGCAGCCCTGCCTGGCCTAGGTGGACAGGATATGTCACATCCCTCAATAAACCATGTGTTAACTGCAGGAGAAATACAAACCCAAGACAATGTTCTCCTGGGGAACCAAGGAAACTTTTGTGACCTGATTCCAAAACTCAGAGAGATAAGAATAATTTTCCTAACCATAAAATCTATAAGAACTTGTGGTGACGAAGTTAATTAGAGGGCTGGAGTTGTGGCTCAGTGGTGGAGCACTTGCCTCGCATTTGTGAGGCCCTGGGTTCGATTCTCAGCACCACATATAAATAAATGAATAAAATAAAAGTCCATCAACATCTAAAAAATATTTTTAAAAAAGAAGTTAATTAGAACTGGTCAGTATGGGCAAAGCAGACCTAGAGTTGCTTTGGCGATGGGTACTTAAAAAGTATGATGTCATCTTGCTGTCAGTCAAAAATCAGGAAGTGGACCTGGGTGGGACTATCTGGAAATTTCTCTGGGATCCCCAATGAAACTGGAGTGCAGGAGAGTCACATTGTCCCTATCCTCTTGAGAGGACTCTCTCTCTCCCTTGAGAGTGTCCCCCTTCCCTTTTCCTATCCTTTCAATAAACTCATTCCTGTTGCTGTGACAAATTTTTCTGATTTGATTGCAAGAATTAGGGTTTGAAGAGGGGGTCTTCAGGTTGCCTCAGTTTCCAGGAAGGCCCCAGCTCTGTTACAGATTCTTTGGAGTTTTCCACATACACAATCATGTCATCTGCAAATAGAAGTAGTTTTATTTCTTCCCTCCTAATCTGTACTTTTTAATTTTATTTTCTTAATTTGTTCCATTAGCTATGGTTTTCAGTATGATGTTGAATAGTAGTGTTGGGAGGGGATACTCTTTGATGTTTTTCTATCTTAGAACAAACATATTGTTTTTCGGCATTCAAGTATAATGTTAGTTATTAGTTTTCTATAGATGCTCTTTCTCAAGTTGAAGAAGCCCCCTTTATTCCTTTTGCTGAGAAGTTTTTAAATGAATTTTGGATTTTTTCAAATTCATTTTCTGCATCTATTGATATGATCATTGATTTTTCTCCTTTGACCAGTAGATGTAATACATTATACTGATTGATTTTCAATGTTTAAATAGTCTTGGATGCTCAATTTGCAAAACCCACTGGGCGATAGTGTTGAGAGCCACAGCCAAAGGGGCCCCAGCAAACTTCCAGCTGCCAGCAACCAGCTGCCAGCTGATGATCGGCTCACAGCGGCCCCAGCAACATCTAGCTGATTGGCTCCTCTGCGGTGATGTTCATTGGGCTGTTTCCCTGCCCTTCAGACTGCCGGCTGATGATTGGCTCACAGCAGCCCCAGCAACATCTAGCTGATTGGCTCCTCTGCGGTGATGTTCATTGGGCTGTTTCCCTGCCCTTCAGACTGCCGGCTGATGATTGGCTCACAGCGGCCCCAGCAACATCTAGCTGATTGGCTCCTCCACGGAGCTGCTCATTGGGGGACTTCTTTGGCTCCGCCCACGCAACCCAGCCAATCGGCCTCAAGAACAGGAGGATTGTGGGAGGTGGTGAGGTTTGTGTGGGGGTGAGAGGCTTGTGGGAAGCCGGTGGTGGCAGTTGGGCTCTGAGGGTTTTTTCCTGAGGAGCTGTTTTGTTTGGCCTTTGTAGTTCTAAAAATAAAGTTAGTTTCTTTTGACAAGTGGCTCCTGAATTGTGCCCAGCCAGACTGCGGCATTTGGTGGCCCGTACGGGGAGCGACTGAGGGTAAGTAACTGCTCGCCCCTGAGGGCAGGGCGAGAGGATGGGTAGCCATTCTAAGTTTCCTTTTTTGTTTTGCTTCATTTTTGTTTTAAGTTGCCTGTCCCTGGAGATGAGTGAGACGGAAGAAAAACCGCTCACATCTGAGAAAAAACTATTTGCGTCTGAGGAACAGACAGGGAGAAAGGACGGATGCACATGTCAGGAAGATAGAAAGGCTGATATAATGATTTTGTGTGGTTCCATTTTTATTGCATTCTGTCTCAGTTTTGTTTGGCATCATCTTGTTGGGTTGTATTATAGTAGAAATACGGGATCAGAAATTAGTAAAAAACAAACCAAAAGACTTTTAAGTAAATTGTTAGAGGAAGGAGGCATCTCAGTAAAATCAAGAACAGTCAGGGCATACGTTGATACAATACAACAATGTAGCCCATGGCTTTTTAAGGAGGAGTTGTTAGATATATCACAATGGAACCATCATGGTGAAGATTTAAAAAGAATAGAAAAGAACAACCCAGGGACTCTGCCAGTTGGCACATTGACATTGTGGGCGTTGGTATCTGGTTTGCTTAGTCCAAAGCCTTCAATTCAGACAAAGGTAGAGGAAGGAGAAGACATATTGATTCAAGTAAAAGAGAAGGTCTCTCAAGTTAGTCAGAAAGAGGAAAAGATTCAAGTAAAAGAGAAGGTCTTTCGAGCTAGTGAGACAGAGGAAGGAAGTTTAGAGCAGAAAAAGCCATCAGGGGAAAAGTTACAACAGGAGACTGCTAATAACACCTTTCTATCAGAGAGTGTAAGTGTCCAACCATCAGCACCACCTCTACAGGAGACTGCTACTAACAGCATTCTATCACCAGAGGACATAAGTGTCCAATCAACAGCACCACCTCCATATGCTAGGAGACTCCCAACCCCCGCAGTTGATAGTTGGGATCCTGAGACAGGATCTCAAGTATGCCCTGTATTTGAGGTAGGAGGGCAGCGAATTTACCAGGGTTTAAATTTCAAAACAGTGAAGGAGCTAAAAGAGGCTGTAACAACCTATGGTCCTCAAGCACCCTTCACTGTAAGCTTGGTCGAATCCATTAACAACTTGAACATGACGCCAGCAGATTGGGCTAATATGTGTAAAGCTGTGCTAAATGGAGGACAATACCTGTTATGGAAGGTTGCCAATGAGGAATTTTGCAAGGAGACGGCTAGGCGAAATGCAGCAGCTGGTTATTCTCAGAGAAATCTAGATATGTTGTTAGGAAAGGGACCTTATGAGGATCCGCAGCAACAAATTGCATATGATCCTGGCGTATACTCACAAATTGCTGTAGATGCAGTTAAGGCATGGAAGACTTTACAAGGACATGGAGGTTTACAAGGTCAATTATCTAAGATAATACAAGGAGCTAATGAACCTTACGCTGAATTTGTAGATAGGCTTATTCAAACAGCTACCAGAATTTTTGGGAATACAGAACAAGCAATGCCACCAATAAAACAACTGGCTTATGACCAAGCGAATTGTTGGTGCAGAGATATCATTAGACCATGGAAACAGGAAGATTTAAACACATATATTAAATTATGTAGAGACATTAATGAACAAGAGCAAGTCATGGCAGCTGCAGTAAAACAGGCTTTAGATGCCAGAGACATTAATGAACAAGGGCAAATTGTGGCAGCTGCAGTAAAACAGGCTTTATATACCAGGCCAAGAACATGTTACAATTGTCAACAAACAGGACATTTTAAAAGGAATTGCCCCATAGGAGGAGGGTTTAACAAAACTAGGTATCAAAGGAGTAGAATACCGGGTATTTGCCCATGATGCCGTAGAGGGAGACATTGGGCTAATGAATGCCGTTCTCAAACCACCATAGAGGGTACTCCATTACATTGGGCTAATGAATACCGTTCTCAAACCACCATAGAGGGTACTCCATTAAAAAACGAACAAGGACAAGGTGTTTATCCACAATATCGTGGACAAAGGCATCGGGCTCCGTTGCCAAAAAATGGACAGGGGGCCCCAATGCTCCGGGGCCCCAAACCACAAATATACGGAGCACTGGAGGAACCCAGCAACCCCATCAGGGTAGTGACCAGGACACATTGTCCATCAGATCCCTCATCAGACAAACCAGAGGGAGCGCAGGGTTGGACATCTGCGCCTCCGCCAGATCAGTACTAACTCCAGAGATGGGAGTTCAAATCATTCCCACAGGGGTAAAAGGACCTCTTCCCAAAGGAACAGTAGGCTTATTATTGGGACACAGCTCTTCTACTCTAAAAGGACTTTTGATAAGTCCTGGGGTAATTGATCCCGATTATGAAGGTGAAATAAAAATTATAGCCAGTTCTCCAAAGGGTATATCAGTAATTTCACCAGGAGATAGAATAGCACAGTTACTAATAATACCAAGCCTACATGATAAATTTTCCAGTCATGCTGTAGAAAGAGGTTCCAAGGGATTAGGCTCCACAGGTGTAGATTGGGCTATGCTTTCTTTAAATTTAGATTCTCGCCCCATGCTAAAACTAAATATTCAAGGACATGAATTTAATGGGCTACAGGATACAGGTGCAGACCTTAGCATCATCTCTCGTCAAGAATGGCCAAAACATTGGCCATTACAACAAGCCACTCAAACGCTTCGAGGCCTAGGAGTGGCGACTAATCCTGATGGAAGCGCAATGGTATTAGATTGGAAGGATCCTGAAGGATGTGAAGGAACTATACAACCATATGTATTGGATCATCTTCCCGTAAATTTATGGGGACGAGATGTCTTAGATCAATTAGGTTTGACATTAACAAATAACATCAATCAAAATGCACCCACTATTATGGCTAGACAAGGTTTTAGGAAAGGAAAAAGATTAGAAAAACAAGAACAAGGTATAGCAGCACCAATACAAATAGATCAAGGAACAGACAGACATGGGTTGGATTTTCACAAAGGGCCACTGAGACAATAAAAATTACATGGAAATCAGAAAGACCAGTATGGGTTCCTCAGTGGCCCTTGACTAAAGAAAAGATACAAGTAGCCCATGATCTGGTCAAACAACAATTAGCAGAAGGACATATACAACCTTCTGTATCTCCCCATAATACTCCCATTTTTGTCATCAAAAAGAAATCTGGTAAATGGAGATTATTGCAAGACTTAAAAGCCATTAATAATGAAATGGTCATTATGGGACCTGCTCAATCGGGGATTCCTCAATTGTCTGCTTTGCCAAAAACTTGGTATGTTTTAGTTATAGATATTAAAGATTGTTTTTTTTCAATTCCAATTCATCCTGAAGATAGTCCACGTTTTGCATTTACTATCCCTGCACTAAATCATGAAGGTCCTGATCAGAGATATGAATGGAAAGTACTCCCTCAAGGGATGGCTAACAGCCCAACTATGTGTCAAATTTATGTTAACAAAGTAATCCAGCCACTTAGAAATCAAAATCCTGAACTACAAATATTTCACTATATGGATGATGTATTATTAGCACACAAAGCTAAAAACACATTGCTAGAATGTTATGCCACACTTATAAATTTATTGAAAAATTATAATCTAGAGATAGCAATAGATAAAGTACAATTAAATTTTCCAATTAATTATTTAGGAGTTCTATTATCCTCAACCATGGTCCGTCCACCAAAAATTCAAATACGAGTAGATCAACTCAAATCACTTAATGACTTTCAAAAGTTATTAGGAGACATAAATTGGATAAGGCCTTATCTAGGTATTCCAACAGGAGAGTTGGGACCTTTATTTGATATCCTAAAAGGTCCATCAGATCCAAATTCACCCCGAATGTTAACGCCTGAAGCAAGAAAGGCATTAAAAATCATTGAGACATATATGGAAAATATGCATTTGGATAGAATTGATATAAGTTTGCCTTTATTATTTATTGTACTACCAACAAAAAATATTCCTACAGGAGTATTTTGGCAAGAAGGTCCATTATTATGGATACATTTATCTTATTCTCCTAACACTATTCTTACTAGGTATCCTGAGGCTGTAGGACAATTAATACTCAAAGGAATAAAAACAACAAAGGGAGTATTTGGAATTTCTCCCAATAAAATTATTACTCCATATACTATGAATCAAATTGATGAATTAGCTAATGAGTTAAATACTTGGGCAATAATCATGTGCAAATCTAATGTTTCATTTGATAACCACTTACCATCTAATCCTTTATTATCTTTTTGGTCATTGCATCCTGTAATTTTTCCAAAAACGACAAGAAAAACACCTATCATGAATGCTCCAAATATATTCACTGATGGGTCAAATAATGGTACAGCAGCAATAGTTACACCTGATCAAACTTTTACATTTTTAGTACCCAAACAATCAGCTCAAAAGGTAGAGCTTAATGCAGTATTACAAGCTTTTGTGATGTTTAAAAATTCTGTATTTAATTTATTTTCTGATAGTCAGTATATAGTTAATGCTATAATATCCCTTGAAGATGCTGGTAGGATTTCCCCTTCTTCTACTGTTTTCTCTTTGTTTTCCACTATACAAAGTTTAATCTGGGACAGAAAAGATCCATTCTTTATAGGACATATCAGGGCACATACAGGATTGCCTGGAGCCCTTAGTTTGGGCAATGATTTAGCAGATAAAACTACACATGACATACATATTTTCTCTACACTAGAAGAAGCTATAAATTTTCATAAAAGGTTCCATGTCAATGCTAATACTTCACAAAAGCATTTTAAAATAACTAAGGAACAAGCTAGACAAATAATAAAACAATGTCAAAATTGTGTAACCTTTTTACCACAAGTTAATCTTGGAGTCAATCCTAGAGGATTGATACCTAACCATATTTGGCAGATGGACGTCACACATTTGCCAGAATTTGGAAAATTAAAATATTTGCATGTTACAGTTGATACTTCTTCTGGATTTTTGATGGGCTCCCTTCATGCCAGAGAAAAAACTAAAGATGTTATAGCTCATTGCTTACAAAATTTTGCCACTGTGGGCATTCCAAAACAGTTAAAAACAGATAATGCCCCTGGTTATACTTCTACCTCTTTTAAACAATTTTGCTCATCATTTGGCATTACTCATATAACAGGAATCCCATACAATCCACAGGGACAAGGCATAGTTGAAAGAGCTCATCAAACTATTAAAATGTACTTATTAAAGCAAAAAGACGGAATTGGGAAGGGGTATATATTCCCCAAAGATAAACTTAAAATAACCCTTTTTACTCTAAACTTTTTAAATTTGGATTCATCAGGACTTAGTGCTGCAGAAAGGCATATGTGTCCAAAAAATGTACATAAGCCCAAGGTACTTTGGAAAGATATTCTAACAGGACAATGGAAAGGTCCTGACCCAGTAATTGTCTGGAGTCGGGGGTCTGTTTGTGTGTTTCCACAGGAAGAACAGCAGCCGATTTGGATTCCGGAGAGATTAACTAAAGTCCTGACCCAGTGATTGTCTGGAGTCGGGGGCCTATTTGTGTATTTCCACAGGGAAAACAGCAGCCGATTTGGATTCCAGAGAGATTAACTAAAGCGATTTCTACAGACCAAAAAGAAGATGATTTGGCTCAAATCCATAACAGCTGATATCCAAAACTCCAATTTAGCTATCCTTACATCTGCGACAGAACCAGGATGCTTTTTTCAATATCTATTTTATTATTGCCTTTTCCCATATCATGAAGTTCTATTTTGGTTTTTGAGCTCATACAGACCTAAATTAATGTTTTGCTGATCAGTTCTATTTTTTTTTTTGACTATAGAGTTTTTAAACATTGCGATGGAGATTTCACCTGTAAAAAGTTATAAGGCCTTTACTATTATGTTATGTGTTGTATGTATTATATTATGTGTGCACACTTGTGTTTTGTGTTATATGTTTGAATGTACATATGTCCATATATCATATATGATGAGCGCTCATGAAAAAATGGATCCAAATATTTTTTTTTTTATTCACGTGATTTAAATGGTTTAATTTAAATTGGGTAAATAACTATTAAGAATTGTTTTAATATGTAAACAAAAAAGAAGGTCAACAGATCTGTTTGTTTACTTTCACCTTTCCTTTTCATTATATTTAATAATTCTCTTCAAGATAATGTAAATTGTTAAGAAAATCGTTTTCTTTTCTCTTGAAGATAATGTAAATTGTTAAGAAAATTGTTTTCTTTTAGTGCCTTCTGGAATGTTACATAATTTTTTCTTTAGCCATTATTGCCAGAATTCCTATCTTCATCCCAGTGCCGGTGAAGACAAAGATAAAACTAATCTACAGTTTCTGCAATAGCCATCACTGAACTGCTTGCAGAACTTGCCTAAACTATGTGTCACTTGTATGCATTGTGAACTCACTTGTATGCATTGTGAACTATCTGTTGGTGCAGCGACTTGTGGTAATGTTAGAGTATTTTTACTGATGATGTCATCGGTGGTACAATCTTTCCAACAAGAGCCATCAATTGGCTTGGTGTTTCTTCCTCCCTTCTGCTTGTCATGACAAAGACCTCTCCACAGGTGTGGCTGTATACTGGACCAGTAGTCAATGACGGGTAAGATCCAATTACAATGGTACCAACCTAAGACAGGAGGCTGACGCCCTGAGGTCAGCTCATCCGAAGACGGGTAAGGACCATATGTAGTATTGGACAACCTAAGGCAGGCACGGTCCCCAAGCCACATGCTTGTTGTTTAAACAGAGAGGGGGAGATGTTGAGAGCCACAGCCAAAGGGGCCCCAGCAAACTTCCAGCTGCCAGCAACCAGCTGCCAGCTGATGATTGGCTCACAGCGGCCCCAGCAACATCTAGCTGATTGGCTCCTCTGCGGTGATGTTCATTGGGCTGTTTCCCTGCCCTTCAGACTGCCGGCTGATGATTGGCTCACAGCGGCCCCAGCAACATCTAGCTGATTGGCTCCTCCACGGAGCTGCTCATTGGGGGACTTCTTTGGCTCCGCCCACGCAACCCAGCCAATCGGCCTCAAGAACAGGAGGATTGTGGGAGGTGGTGAGGTTTGTGTGGGGGTGAGAGGCTTGTGGGAAGCCGGTGGTGGCAGTTGGGCTCTGAGGGTTTTTCCCTGAGGAGCTGTTTTGTTTGGCCTTTGTAGTTCTAAAAATAAAGTTAGTTTCTTTTGACAAGTGGCTCCTGAATTGTGCCCAGCCAGACTGCGGCACGATAGTGTATAATTCAGTCCATGCATATATTGTTGGGTTCTACTTGCTAATACTGTGTTGAAGGTTTCTGAACACACAGTCATGAAAAGAATTGGTCTATGGTTTTTCTGCCCTATAATATCCGTGTCTAGTTTTAGACTTGGTGAATTTCTGGCTTGTGAATGACTTAGAAATCAATTGTCCTCTCCACTCTGTTTAATAGGACAGATCATAGTGAAGTGCTATATTTCTATTTTAAATGTTTGATAGAATTCCCACCAAAACTTTATGGACTTAGAGCTTTTCAAAGGGAAGTTATTAGTTATTGAATCAATTTCTTTAACTGCTCTGGTAGTCTATTTCTTATAAGTGTGAGTTTTGAGAAATTGTGTCTTCCAATATATTGGGCTATTTCATCTAGGTTATCAAATTTGTGGGCAGAGACTTGTTCATTGGATGCAGAATTCTAGGATAGTGTTTTATTCTTCCAGTATTTTAAATCTTACAGTCCACTCTTTTCTTCTTTGCACAATTTCTGAATAACAATTTTGATCTAATTCTTATTCTGTTTCCTGTATGTAACCCCTGTGCCACTGGCTTTTTCCAAAATTCATATTCATATTCTTCTCTCTCTCTCTCTCTCTCTCTCTCTCTCTCTCTCTCTCTCTCTCTCTCTCTTTCTCTCTCTCTCTCTCCCCCCTACAGGCTTAGGTGTAAATTCTCTGTCATTTATCCTGATAGGTGTTTTTTTAGTCTTGTGGATCTGAAGGCTTGTGCCTGTTGTTAATTTTGAAAAATTCATATAATTTTTTCCTTCTCTTTTTTGTATTCCCATTATGTGAATGTTATATTGTTTGTAATTGCCCCACAGTTCTTGAGTGTCCTGTTCCCTCTTTAAAAATTATTTTATTTCTTTGTATTTAATGTTTTGAAGATTATATTGACATATTTTCACTGATTCTTTCCCTAATTCTCTTGTAAGGCATATGGAAAAATTCTGTGCCAGACAGAAGAGTGAGTTCTAGGTGGGCTCCCACTGGTAACTAAATCACTTCTACTCCCAACACATTAGGCAAAATAAATCACATAACTCTGTCCCCAGTGGACAAGAATTACATCCATACCACATACCTGAGAAGGGAGAAACACAACGATTGTGTGGATCTCCCGCACAAACTGAAGTAGGGGCTAAATGGATGTCCTCATCTCTTCTTGGCCTGTCCTCTGTGTAGTGTATCTAACATGCCTTGACTTTTGGGACTCCAGCTCTCATGGAGAAGCTACCCTTTCTACTTCCATACGCTCTTTCTTATAATCTGCCATGACCAAGAAGAGCTTCCTCTTCCAGTCTGATGGGGAATTACCAGGCCTCTTGTTCTTTTTAATTTTTAAATTGGTGTTAGCAATGCCTTGCTTCTTCTTTCCTTCTTCTTTTATTCTTCTAATTTTATTTTAACCAGGGGATATTTAGCCACTCAGCCACATCCATTTTTATGTTTTATAAGGGTTTTGCTAAGTTGCTTAGGGCCCTGCTAAGTTGCTGGGACTTTGAAATCATGATCCTCCTGCCCCAGCCTCCTAAGTTGCTGGGATTACAGGCATGTGCCACCGAACCTGGTGATGCCCTGCTTCTTTAAGACAATAGATGTAAAGTTATTGCTAGGGAACATGATTTACTAAGGAGAGGGATTTAAAAAAAAAACTTATGTAATATTTGCAAAGTGTTATCCCATCAAATCTGAGTTCATAATCTGTACAACATTGAGTGTGTGAGACATTTGTCACAATTGAGTCACAGGCAGTACTAATTTAACAACATGATTTCACTCATTTGATGGTTCTTTCTCACTCTCTAGGGGACGGTCCCCCATGGCACCCTGTGAAATGACTTGTGTGCTGCTTCTGTCCTTGAGCCTTTCTAATTTGTATATGAACACCTTTCCAAGGTATAATCCAAGTTCTAAAATGTTTGTATTTAGATTTCTATGATTTTTTTAAAAGAAATTTATGTCATAAATAATAGATGAATAGACCATAAAAGTTATTAACTCAACAGTACACTATGAGTCTTTGGGGCATACACCATGACCTATTTCTTCAATGGCTTTTAATTATTTCTTAACATTGTAGATTATCTTTGTTAAAGCATAAGGGTCCAGTAAACTGTGGGTTCCTCTTTGGTCTTCAAGTCAGTGTTAATGAAGAGAGTTTCTGCTTGAAAACCTGCTTCTATCTGATGATTTAACTTGAAGATGAACTTTTGGGGAGTTTCCTGAGATCTTTTCACACTGATCTTTACAACTGTACTCAAAACATCTGAAATTCTTCCTAAAAATACAAGTAGCAGAAACAATGGAACAGCCTTAACTATGAAAGTCTAATACCACTCTTCATTCATCATATATGTGCACCATTAAAAATGTTTATTTGGCAGAACTAGGAATAGAGTGAACCAACATCAATATCATAAAGGAGGCCTTACATAAAAAAATAAAACCAAAGCCAACATCATAGTGAACGGGGAAAAATTGAAAGCATTTTCTTTAAAATGTGGAACAAGACAAGGTTGTCCACTCTCATAACTCCTATTCAATATAGTACTAGAAATTCTAGCCAGAGCAGTTAGGCAAAAGAAAGAAACAAAAGTGTAAAAAGTAGGAAAGGAAGAACTCTAATTATTACCATTTGCAAATGATATGATCCTATACTGGAAGATCCAAAAAACTCTTCTAAAAGACTGTTAGAGGTAGTAAACAAATTCAGCTAAATAGGAAGTTACCAAAAAAAAAAAACCACAAAAATCAATAACTTTTCTATGTACCAATCATTGATCTGCTGAGAAAGAAAGCATGAAAATAATACTATTCATAATAACCTCAAAAAATACCTAGGAATAAGTCTAACAAAGGAGGTGAAAGACCCCTATGATGAAAACTTCAGAATCTTGAAAAAAGAAATTGAAGACCTCAGAAGATGTAAAGAACTACCACATTTATGGACAGGCAGAATTAACATTGTCAAAATGTCACCCTATCAAAAGCAATGTGCAGATCCACTCCAATCCCTGTCAAAATACCAATGGTACTCTTCACAGATCTGGGGGAAAAAAAACAGTCCTAGAATTAATTTGGAAGGAGAAAAGACCCAGAATAGCCAAAGCAATTCTAAAAAACCAAAAAAGAAATGCTGGAGGCATCACAATACCTTTCTCTAAATTATAGTGCAGGTTATAGTACCAAAAACTGCGTGGTACTGGCATAAAAACAGACACATAGACCAATGGTACAGAATAGAAGGCAAACCCACACATCTATAGTCATGTGATCCTTGACAAAGGTGCCACAAACATACATGGAAGAAAAGACAGCCTCTTTAACAAATGGTTCTGGAAAATGGTCATCTGTAGGTAGAAGAATGAGACTAGACCTTTATCTCTCACCCTGCCCCAAAATCAACTCAAAATGCATCAAAGACCTCAAAATTAGTCCAGAAACTATGCAACTCCTAGAAGAACATGTATGGTCAACACTCCAAAATATAGGTACAGGAAATGACTTTCTCAATTTAACCCCAAAGCTCAAAAAATAATGCCAAGCGTTAATAAATCAGATGGCATCAAATTAAAAAAAAAAACTCTGCATAGCAAAGGAAACACGAATGTGAAGAAAGAGCCTACAAAATGGGAAAATATCTTTGCTAACTACTCATCTGACAGAAGATGAATACCTGAAATATATAAAGAACTAAAAAAAAAATTTAACATCAACCCCCCCCCCCCACTTAATAAATGGGCAAATTAACTAAATGGGCATTTCTCAAAAGGAGAAATTGAATGGGGAAAAAATACAAAAAATGTTCAACATCATTAGCAATTAGGGAAACACAATCAAAACTATGTTGAGATTTCATCTCACCCCAGTCATAATGGCAGACATCAAGAATACAAACAACAAATACTGGAGAGGATGTTGAGAAAAAGGAACACTTTTACACTGTTAGTGGGTTGGAAATTAGTACAACCACTAAGGAAATCAGCATGGAGTTTCCTCAAAAGACTAGGCATGGAACCACAATATGACCCATCTATACCACTTTTTGGTATTTATCCTAAAAAAATTAAAGTTATCATACTATACCCATATCTGTAGCACAATTAATAATACCCAAACTATGGAAACAGCTTAGGTATTCATTAATGGATAAATGGATCAAGAAGCCTAAGTATTCATTAATGGATCAATAGATAAACAAAATGTGTATATGTACACAATTGAGTTTATTCAGTCATAAAGAA
Source organism: Spermophilus citellus (assembly GCF_964194105.1). NCBI lineage: Eukaryota > Metazoa > Chordata > Mammalia > Rodentia > Sciuridae > Spermophilus > Spermophilus citellus. The sequence continues at coordinate 6,540,361 of NC_138198.1, forward strand.
GAATTAAATGATGTCATTTGTAGGAAAATGGATGGAACTTGAAAGCAGTAAATCAAAAGCAAAATAAGCCAAATTCAGAAGGTGAAGGGTCATACACCTTCTCCCATATGTGAAAGCCAGAATGGAAAATGGAAAAGAAAGGCATTGAGGTCAGTACAGTAGAGGAAAGGGACCAGGGGGAGGGAGGAGGAGAGAGAAAGGGAATGATATTGGCCAAATTGTATTGTTATATTGTGTACAACTATAATGCACCAATAAAAAAAAACATGAGAAAAATGTTTTTTTTTTTTCTTTTTTTTAAAACACCAGAGACTGGGTGGTTTATTTATTTATTTATTTATTTATTTATTTATTTAAAGAGAGAGAGAGAGAGAGAGAGAGAGAGAGAGAGAGAGAGAGAATTTTTTAATATTTATTTTCTAGTTTTCGGCGGACACAACATCTTTGTTGGTATGTGGTGCTGAGGATCGAACCCGAGCTGCACGCATGCCAGGCGAGCGCACTACCGCTTGAGCCACATCCCCAGCCCATGAGAAAAATGTTTAACAATGCGGTAAGATTTTTCCAGTGCCTATATGACATATGATTATCACCTCTGTTACAATATATACTGTTTAATGCAATGAAAAATTAATACATGTTTCTTTTCTTCAGTGGATTCCATAACACTTATTCAAGTCTCTTCCACAGAATACCTGCAGTGGAACATTCGTGTCTCTTAAAATTCCTATGTTGAAATCCTAACTCCCAGGGTGATGTCATTAGGAGATGTTGGAGGTAAGTAGGTTGTGAATGTAGAACCCTCTTGAATGAGATCAGTGCCCTGATCAAAGGAACCCAGCGACCTCTCATGCTCTCTTCCCACTACATGAAGATACAGCAGGAAGCAGGTAGTCTGCAACCAGAAGAGGGCTCTCACCAAAACCAAACTAGGCTGGCACCCTCATCTCAGACTCCTAGCCTCCATAACTGTGAGAAACAAATTTCTGTTGTTTATAAGCTACCCAGTTTCTAGTACTTGGTTACAAGCACTTATTCTCATCTGATCACCTTGGGGTGGTATTACATAGCTTTTGACCTCTTTTTTGCCCCCTCAGTTGATAGTAATGCCTTTCCCAATGCTTCATAGAAAGTTCTTTCATTAGATTTTTATGTGATTGGATATATTTGTCTTTAAGGCTATAAGAGCTACATAGTAATGCCCACACGAATGTAGACAGGCCCACAATGCTGAATGACTCTACTCCTTATACTATATACAAGTCAAAATAGTCATATGTCCTATTCTGCTTCTTATTTATTTATTTATTTTGTGATACTGTGAGATTGAGCCCAGGGCCTTGTGCTTGCCAGTCAGGTGCTCTACCACTGAGCTACACCCCCAGCCCTCCTCATTCAATTTCAATGAGATATTTACTTCATGTCCAGATTGTATGCAGGCCTGAAGCATAACTGATCATACAGAGGCCTATAGGGTAATTCATGATTTATATCTAATATGAGTTATTAAACTGAGTTTGGCTGTTGTAAGACTTCAAAAATTACGTTTGCAAAATTGGAATTGAACAGACATGAGCAATGCAGATCCGATTACAATATACATCATCCCTTTCTATTATAGGTATCTTTCAAATTGGGGCTCATGAGGGAAAAAGGAGTAATACACACAAATTTAATGAATTCTTCCATTTTTCTCTGTAAAGAAACAACTGCCATGGGTATAATGTAAAGTTGTCATACAATATTATATGGTGTCCCTGGGGACATTTGAACACAGTTTAAAGGGAGATCAGATATGATTTTTAAAAAAATCTGTTTTCTTATCTTCAATATTATTGAAATTTAATGTCAATACAAAAATACTGATGTAAATTTATAACCCACTTATTTTCAAATTACCAATTATCAAAGTATTGAAGGGTTTAGATGCATTTCCAATGCACCTGAAATATGGAATTTTTTCCAGATTGAACCCTGGACCTTGTGCATGGTAGGCAAGCACTCTACCAACTGAGCTATACCCGCAACCTCCCATGGAATATATTTTATAAATGAATATGATATGCAACAGCAAGGTGTGTAGGTGTGTGCAAAGATGACCAGAAGCATGACTGAAGCCCTGTTGGTTTTTTTAAATCTCAGAATCATATGATAAAATGGCAGGAAGTGCGCACACACACACACACACACACCTCAGAAAATCAGCTTACTTCTCTCCAACCGAGGTAGTTCAACATTTTCTCAACAGAAATCACTTGACTTTGACAGAAGCTCATCTCTGTAGTTGATGCTCACTAGTATATATATAGTTGACATTATAGGTGACATTATAGTTCACATTTCAATAACAAAAGTGGGTTCATTCTGCCTCCTACGTTCACAAGAAAACTGAAACTGACAGTTTCACCAGTTTTCATCCCACAGCCTTAGCCACCTCTCCCTCAGGAGAAATAGTCTTTCTTTAAGGAAGGCCTCCTTCTTTTACTATCAAAAAAGGGTGACTGTAAAAATTCATTCTCTATTCTTATACATGTACTCTGCCCTTCTCCTGCCCTACTTTATAAATTACTTTTATATTGCTTGAAATTGGGTTATCTAAAAATCCATGATAACTGTATTTACTACTAACATCACTTAACAAAACTGGGCTATCTAAATTGGTTATTATTAAATCCATGTTTTAGCCATATGTTTCATTGATTTTTTTTCTAAATGAGTGACTTTTTTGAGAGCTATCCTTGATTTGCTCAGAAACAAAAAATTATATAAGAAACAAGTTATAAAATTTTTGTTCAAAAAAAGACAAGGTAGTTTGACCTCGTGATAGAATGGTTTTCTGAAGGACAGAAAAGATTTTGCTCTTTTATACTGTATTTCAAGTGAAACAATATTTCAGGATTCAAGTTTTATTTGATACACATAGCAATTATCTTTACTGGAAACAGCTAGAAAAAGATAGCATTGTTCAAAATGCAAAGAACAAGGCGGATTCATGGTGATAGTATAAGTTCTGTGCAACAGTGATTTTTCTGAACCACCCTGTGCGTTAGGTCCACATGGTGAGAGATGAGTTAGAGGTGAGTGGGGTGGTGAGTATCAGCAGCTCAGAGTCCTGTTGTTTATGCAGTGACATTCTGTTTGCCTAAAGAGGAGAAAGAATACTGGTTGCACCTGTTAAAAAATGACAAAGTGGCTCATGCCTGTAATCCCAGTGGCTCAGTGGAGCTGAGGCAGGAAGTTCAAGGCCAGCCTCAGCAACTTAGTGAGGCCCTGTCTCAAAATAAAAAATAAAAAAGGGCTGGGGATGTTGTTCAGTGGTTAAGTACCTCTGGGTTCAATCCCCAGTACCTTAAAAAGAAAGAGAGAGAGAGAGAGAGAGAGAGAGAGAGAGAGATTGACAAAAAGTCTTTCTGATATCTATTTTTTTTCCTTGTTTCAATGAAAATAAAGAATTGACAATTTAGAAGCAAATATTATACTTCTGAATAGTTGCAAGATTTTCTTGAGGCTGCCCTACTAGAATCTAAACTTCAGATCCAAATCCCTACGACTCTAACACTCAAAATGGAATGTGAGAGCTGGGCCCAGCGCCTCCAGCTTCAGAGCCCTCTGCTCCAGGCTGGGGAGATGGTTACCTAGCCCAGGTCCCCGGTCTTTGCGAGACAAGCTGTTAGGTGTGTTCCAACACCCATGTGGTGGTGTGTACCTGTGCCTCGTTACACTCCAGAGCAAACTGAGCGCTCACTGTGGACCCTACTTAGTCTCCTCAGCTGCCAACCACTCTATCAATGTTTAGCTGTCCACATCTGCTTGTTCAGGAACATGGCCAGGGTTAGCGTTGGGTCCAGGAGAGCCAGGCCCATAAACTCCCTTGTCCTCTGAGGTGTCCAATCAGCTGAGGCTTCGTCCCCAGAGCCCTTCTGGCCACCAGCGCTGATGTGAGGGAGCTGCTGAGAGAGGCTAGGGGAAGTGTTGGCAGAGACCTGCTTGGGAGCATCCAGGAGGATGAGAGGGGAGGAACTTTGTCCAGCGTGAAGCTGACTGTCATCCCCTGAGGTTTATTTACATTATAATTCTACTACCAAAGTCTTTTTGTTTGCTTGTTTTCTTTTCTGGTGGAAAAAAAAGAAAAACATCTGATTTGTCTAATTTGGGACAAGCAGCCCCTTCAGGACTCAGTACAGGGGATGCTCAGCTCAGTTCAGTACTGTGACCAGTACCTGGAGTCTGGTAAACCGGAGGCAACTCCCACTGTGGTCCAGGATGGGGCAGAGTGGCCATCTAAGAAGGCCCCAGAGGCCTGCCTGCAGGTCTCCTGCCTTCTCTCCCACCCCTAATAACAGACCCTTTGCTTGCCTCGATATCACCCTCCGCCAGGTGGCTTCTCCTTCAGTTTCTCACCTGCCTTCTACCAAAGAAATGCAGATGATCACAACTCTGCACCTTAGGTACTTGGGGAGAAGCAGAGTGGAAATGGTGACTCTCTCTCAACCTTGTACCTCTTGGACACCCCTCAGATACCAAGAAGAAAGTCCCTTCCATGGAATAGAGTTTTTTCATTGGGCCTTTAATTCACCGTTCAGTTTCCCGGGGTTGTGCATGCTCATCCAGCCTGGCTGAGAACGGCTGCACCACGTGCATGTGCCCTCCTGAGCCACAGCCTCTCCACAGTTGGATGGGCCTGAAGAGCTGGTCCAGGCAGCTGCTTCCTGAGGTCTTTTCCTCTAGGGAGGCGCTTCTCCTGGGTAGCCATCACCCCAGTGGGAAAAAGCACCAGGTTTCTCTCTTGATTCCTTTTACCAATCGATCATTTCCAGGCACTTAAGGTTTAGATGTAGTTATGGTTTTTTAAATATTTTTTTAGTTGTTGTTGGACACAATATCTTTATTTTACTTTTTTATTTTTATGTGGTGCTGAGGATGGAACCCAGGGCCTCACACGTACTAGGTGTGTGCTCTACCACTGAGCCATAACCCCAGTCCCAATGTAGCCCCAAATGTAGTTATGTTTCTGAGGACCATAATTTCCCCCATCTTTGCTTTCTGTAATAATAGTTGGGAATGTGTTACTTGAAAACTCATCCAAATTCAAATTCAAAGGTTAGTGGCCTTAGGATTTCAAGTTGAAAATGGCCAAATTCACTGACAAGTTAAAATTTAGGATATTTTTTTTTCTTTTCTATCATGCAGTTTCTTTAGGGGAAGAATTTTATTTTTGCTGAAACAGATTCCTAAACATCGTGGGAATATGTTTTAGAAGTAAAATAAGAAGAAACTACTTAAAGCAAGTTTGACAGATGTAATTAAACAGTGTTTCATTTTGTTGATACATATTTTGTTTTCGTATGTTGCACATAAATATTCATTTAGTTTACAGAAAAATCCTCTGGAGATTCTAACATGATATGATCATGTTATTGTGCCTGGTTTACGATCAGGAAACTGAGTCACTGAGAGGCTGACAGATGCACAACAACACATTGCTATTAAGATGCAGCAGGGATTGAAACCCAGGCTGCATTTACAATTACATCAGTGTGGAGACAGGTGTCATTACATGTTTGCAGATGACATTGTGAAGGTAGAATTCTGACAGTTCCAAACCAGGTATAGCTGCCTTAGGGTCTAGGGAGGAGGCGACAAGTCACTTACACTGCTGGTGAGAATTTTAAAAAATAACAAGAGACAGATTGTGTTAGTCAGCTCTCTGCTGCTATCACCAACCTGAGATCATCAGCTTGCAAAGAGGAAAGGTTTAGTTTGTCTCACTATTTCAGAGGTTTCCATCCATGGTCCCTTGGCCTCATTGCTTTTGGGCCTGGGGCCAGGCAGTACCCTGCAGTGAGACCTGTAGTAGAAGAAACCATTTGCCTTTTGGAGGCCAGGGAGTGAGAAGAGAGAAGGCAGGGGACAGGATCCCAGTGCCCCTTCAAGAGTACACCACCAATAACCTAACCACCTCCTGCTAGGTCCCACCTACTGAGGGGTCTGTCACCTTCCAAAAATGCCACAGTCTCCAAACACGAGCCTTAGGGGAAGTTCAAGAGCCAAATGATAGCAGGGATGATTGGCAATGCTCATACAAATGAATTTCAAGTGTTAGGCTGGGGGGAGGCTCTAAGTCCTGCTTTGTATTCACTTTTCTCTAAGTGGTGATTCCTAGGAGTATCCAGACTCACATCCAACCCAATGAGGACATTAACTACTGATATCTTAACAGTCTTCTATCAATAGGTGACTGATTTAACAAATAGTAGAGCCTCTATGCAAAAACAAATAATAATATCCAGACATAAAAATGAAGTATTTACTGATTTTTCTTTTTTAGTATCAGGGATTGAACCTGGGTGCTTAACCACTGAGCCACATCCCCAGCCCTTTTTTATATTTTATTTACAGACAGGGTCTCATTGAGTTGCTTAGGGCCTTACTAAATTGCTGAGACTGGCTTTGAACTTGCGATCCTCCTGCCTCAGCCTCCCAAACCACCGGGATTACAGGCACCACTGTGCCAAGCTTTTATTAATACAAATTTGTAATAAAAAGGCAAAGTACAGAGTAGTGTGTATATTATTCTCCATGAGAGAACAATCTAGCAAGTTTGTTTTACTCCTTTTTTTATTATCTCTGGGAGATCCTGGAGCTGTAGTGAGAAGAACTCAAGTCCTGGAAGGTTAGCATGGTCGTTGATTGGGATGTTCTTGTGCATGGCCCAGGATGTACTGAGATGCCAGCATTGTTTAAATGGAAGGTACCTGGGCTAGTGGGTGTGGTTCAGTGGTAGAGCACTCACCTAGCATGTGCAAGGTGCTGGGTTCAATCCTCAGCACCATATAAAAATTTAAAAAATAAAATAAAGGTATTGCGTCCAAATACAACTAAAAATAAATAAATATTAAAAAGTAAATAAATAAATGGAAAGTCCCTGGTGTCTACCTAATCATGAATACCACCACAGCTCAAGCAAAGCATTCCTCAATGATTTTCTTCTTGGTCAAAGAAGACAATCTAGTTGCAATTCTGCAGGACTATTATACAGAGCTGGGTGCATCCACTGAGCATCAGTATAAACACAGGGAAAGTTTGTCTTCAAATACATGCCAGAGGGAAAGACAGAGTTGCCTGGGGAGCTAGCTATGTTCTTGGACTAAAGGAAGTGCCAAAGATGGCAGAGATGAGAAGTGTGGGGTGTGGGGAAGTGGTGGAGTTGCAGGCCCTGAGGTTCTGAGTGGACCACAGCAGAAACGTGGTTACAATCTCAGCCCCTGACCATGCCCTTGCTTCCTGGATGCTTATCAAAAGCTTCACTCTGGCTACCTCCAGAAAACATGAATTTCAGAATTTTTATGCTTCTGGGAGCCTGTCTACTGAGTGGGAGTGTAGATGTGGTACAGCCATTGTTCCCCCAGTTTGAAAGCCAGACAAGGCGTTCAGTTTCCCTGTAAAGTTAGTATCCCAGATTCGTGGACAGAAGTTGATGTTTCTTAAATTAAGGAAACTGAGGCATTTTTATGTAGTGAAAGGACCCTCTGTGTTGAAAATGTGGTTCTTGCTTTCGTGCTCCTAATGTGCTGGGTGACCTTGGGCAGTTTGCAGCGTCTTTGAGCATCAGGTTTCCCTTTTATGAACCCAGAAACCCAGTTTTGTGACCTGTGAGATCACCCAATCCATATGCATCTCTGTTCCAGGCATCTACCTCTGCATGCAAAAATGACCTCATAACTCAGTGACTTAACAAGCCGCAGTGGCGTGGCGGGAGGTATGGGGGTTGGCTCCATGGAGCGGTTCTCACTTGCAGACCTCCGTCGGCAGCCGGTGATGGAGAGGTGGGAACCCTCCTGTAGGTCTGTGCCTGGCACCTGGCATGGGATGGATTGGACCCCCTACACAACCTCTTCACGTGGCTAGTTTGGGACTTTTCATAGCACGACAGTCTCAGGCTAGACAAGGGTTTTTGTGTGAAGCCAAATTTCCTAAGATATTCCTGTATTTCATGAGAAAAAGCTTCAAGGCTCCTAATGTCCCAGACTTGGAAATCACAAAGGACCACCACCATATTCTGCAGGCAAATCCATATTAATTAGGGTGGAGGGACAGATGCCACCTCACAATGGGGGGACGGCTTTCATGAGAAAGCCAAGTGGCCACCTTAAAGGTAAATTCATTCATTCTGTGGAAAGAAGTCTCAATCCAAGTTGCAAACCTAACAAACACCAAGATCTAAAGATTCAAAGAGGAAAGAGAAGAAAGCAGTTTACCATTCAAAAATGGCTTGAAATTAACATGAATACTTCTGTCTTATTTTCATTCTATGTCTGGAGTTGAAATAATTTGCTGAGCCAATTAATTTTTAAATTTATGTTCCCATTTAATTTTTCTTCAGGGTTTGGACTTGTTTGATTTTCTGCTTCTGATTACCTTGTTTTCAGCCATATTCAAAGCAAATTAAAATTTTCTTTCCATTTTTATTTTCCTTATTATCAACATTTTCATTTGCAGCTTCTTTGTACAATTGAAGACAAATTTCCTACCCCTACTGCAAGAATGTCTAATTAGAAGCGACTTGAGATGTAACCACTATTTTTTTTCCTTCAGCCCAGTAGTCAGTCTAAGAAACTTTCTCTTGTCAGATTCAGCTTCATCGACTGCTTCCACTAGGTAGATGCATAATTTTCTAGATTCCCATTCTCCATTTGGATTAATGATATGAAGAAGATTCTGGTAGCTTAAGTGTAGTTAAAAGAAATTCATGGGCAAGCTGTGGGTAATGATGGGCTTTTTGAGGCTCACACTGTGGGGATTTGACAATGAATAAAATTCTCTAACTAGTGTGGTCTCAAAAGTCAAGGAAAACGAATTAGAATTAAAAATCCACCTGACACGTTTCTGGATAAGATGGGTAACCAATTGGTTTTCTATCACTTGATAGAAAAATGGGGTGTTAGTTTGGAAGAGACAGTGGATACCTTATGAGTATTCAGAAAGTCTGCCTTCTGCATCATGATTAAGAAACCTCCAGGAATTTTTATCTTATGGGATGAATCTGAGCCTTAGTGGAAACTGGAGTAGGCAGAATTATCAAAATGACCATGAGATGCCCTTGAGATGGAGTGTGGTCCATTAACTAGCTTTTTTATAATTGGCCATGGTTCTATAAAAGCTCAGCTTTCTCCTACCAGTAAATGGTGTGTTACTGTAGGTGGTGCTTGGAGAAAGACCATGTGTAACATTGCACAATATTGGTAAATACCGCCAAGCAGACTTCTCCCATGCCACAAAAAAAAAAAAAAAAAAAAAAAAAAAGAATTGAAGCTTAGAAAGCTCATGTCCTTATTAGGGTTCATCATAGAATAATTTCTGCTCTGTGACTCTGTCACTTGGCTCTGCAGCTTCCCAGCCCCAGAGTCTCCCTTTCTTCTGTTTCTCCATCAGTCATCCAAAGTACATCCTGTAAGACTTTCCTTAGGATCATCTAGACACTGCCAGTGATCCCAAGTACATACTTCATGCTGAGCTTTGGATGCCACTTCATGTCCTTCCCAAAAGGAATCACCCCTGCTTGGTTTGGTATTCAAAACCCAGCCATCAGGGGTGGGGGCATAGCTCAATGGCAGAGCGCTTGCCTACCATGCACAAGGCACTGGGTTCAATCTCCAGCACCACAAAACAAAATAAAATAAACACAACGGTCCTTAGAAGCTCTCTGTAGCATCCACTGGAAGTGAGTTGTGAGGGCAGCCTCTCAGGCCCCTATGCCCAGATCCTCTGCAGGAGACTTGCTCAAGTGGACAGTTTGCTCCAGAGGAACCAGGGACAGCCCCACACACTCTGACCTCAGGGCAATGGAAGCATCAGGTCTTGAGGAATCTGTTCTGAGAGGGCTCAGAGATGGAGTCTAGCTCTCTGGGACTCTCTTGTTTGGTTTGCAGTGAGTCCTGGGTGAATCTGGTCTGTATAAGATCAACGTTTGTTATCTAAACCCTTCACACATGTGAAAACTATTACTACAGATTTATCACAGCTTTTATTTAATTATAGCTATTTAGAAAAGGAGTGTGTGTGTGTGTGTGTGTGTGTGTGCGTGTGTGTGTATGTGTGTGTGGTTTGGGGTCTCTTTGTTTTGTACCAGGAGATAAAATAATTTGCAGCTTCAGTATCTTGAGAGAATTATTAATCTCTGATTCTCAATGCATTGGACTCTCTTAGCCATTCAGTTTTTATTTATTAACTACCTTCATCTCATATACAAGGTACAAAACAGAGCGATCCTGTGGACACTTGTTCCTATGCTGTTTTTTTTTAAAGTAAAACCTGTCTTGTCCTCCTGCTAGCACCCTTGCCTATTCTAGAACACCAGCCATACTCCATCCAGATCATCTTCACAGAAAGCAAGTCTCAGCATGCTCTGTCAGAAGCCACAGAGCCTGGTATGGTAGACAGAACAGTGCCCCTCACCCCTGTCACAAAGATGTCCATGTCCTAATCCCCAGAAACTGTGAATATGTCACCCCATATGGCAAAAGGAAATGAAGGGTACAGATAGAATTTATGTGGTTAATCAATTGACTTTACATGAGGCTGATTATCCAGAATTATTCTGGTGGGCCCACGGTAATTACAAGAGCTCTTAAAAGTAGAAAAGAAGCCACGCATGATGGCATGTGAAATTCAGGCTTTTAGAAGGCCTAGGCAGGAAGATCACTTGAGTCTGAGAGTTTGAAACAAGCCAGGCAACAATGAGACCCTGTCTAAAGGAGGAGGAGGAGGTGGAGGAAGGGAGGAGAGGAGGAGGGGAAGAGGAGAAGGAGGAGGAGGAGGAGGAGAGAAAGAAAGATAGATACATGAGGATAGAAGCAGAGGTCAAAGTGATGTGATTGCTTTGAAAATGGAGACTGGCCATTGAAAGCAAATGAAAGAAAGGAAGGAAGGAAGGAGGGAGGGAGGGAGGGAGGGAGGGAGGGAAGGAAGGAAGAAGGGAAGGAAGGAAGGAAGGAAATGAAAGAGAGAAGGAGGGAGGGAAGGAAGGAAGGAAGGGGGAGGGAGGGAGACACCCATGATCTCAGTGGTGCTTTACTCAGCAGTGGAGGGGCAGAGTTTCGAGAGGGAAAATGATGATGGGCTACAACAAAGGTCTGGTTCTTATCTGGCTGACACATTGACTTGAGCCCAATAAAACCCAGGTCTGAAGAAAATGTGGTATGTGTGCACAATGGAGTACTACTCAGCCATAAAGAAGAACCACTTTATGACAGGTGCTGGTAAATGGATGCATCTGGAGACTACCATGCGGGGTGAAATAAGTCAGTCCCAAAAAACCAAAGGTCAAATGTTTCCTCTGATATGTGGAAGCTAAATCACAATAAGGGAATGGGGGGGCAGAAATTCAGTGAATTAGACAAATGGGGAGTGAAGGAAAGGGAGGAGGGATAGCAAAAGAAAAGACAGTGAACGACTCTGCCCTAGCTTTCCCATGGACGTATATGAATGCACCACAGTGAATCCCACCATCATGTACACCCACAAGAAATTAATTTTAAAAATAAAAATAACTGGGCTGGGGCCACAGCTCAGTGGCAGAGCACTTGCCTTGTATGTGTGAGGCACTGGGTTTGATACTCAGCACCACATAAAAATAGACAAATGAAATAAAGTCATGCTGTCCATGTACAACCACCAAAAAATTAAAAATAAAGAAAAAAATAACTATGAATAAATGGCAGAAAGATCAATAGAGGGAAGGGAACAAGGGTGGGGAAAGGGAAGGAGAAGGAGAGGCATTTGGGGTCCTAATTAGAATAAGATATATTTTATGCTTGTATAATTACATCAAAAATGGGTTCTACTGTATGACTAAAAGAATCAATAATAGTAATAATAATAATAAAAGACCTGGGCCTGATTTCTGACCTACAGAAATCAGCTGCTGCCCCTCCTAGTCTCCACCCACCCCACCCACACCACCCCTCTGATTGTCTCTGGGGACAAGGATTTGCCTATCAGGTGAAATCTTCAAAGGAGCAGATCAGTGTGAGCAGAGCACGTGGCAGCTGAGATGAAGGATGTCCCTGGCTCTAAACTAGGAATTATCGCCTGAACCTAACCTCAAAGGGCGACACCTAAAGTCACACGCTACTCCTTACTTCTTGCAAACTAATTTTTATTCACCACAAAACATTCATTATGAGGCTGCAGAGTTAAGCGTGAGCTATCCCTGTGATGAAATCTGTAAACAGGCAAATCTTTAGAGTTGCCAAGGGCTTAGGGATGCCTATAATCCTCTTTGAGCAGACTGGCATTTAAGCTGCGTTCATCACAGCTGAATAGCTGACACTGCGACCTGCCGTAGCTCATCCAGCTTAGTGAAATGAAACTTAAAACCCACATTGATTGGAATCTGCAAAACCTTGATTTTTTTTTTCCTCTGTGGAATGCCACACTGTCTCCCTCGGCTAAGATTGGTCAAGTGTAGGCAGAGAGATTCTGAGCTGCGCTTCCCTGCCTCCAAAGTGGCAGCCCGGTGTGGGCTGGGCATGTGAGTGGAGGGATCCCAGGGCACCCTGCCACTGGGGAGGAAGCAAGAGGCAGTGGCTGTGGAACAGAGAAGAGCAGAGAATTCCACTGCCCTGGAAAGTTCCAGGACACGTGGGCGATGACAAGAAGACCCATGTGGAGCAGGTCATTCGGCCACCTGGGCTCTCCTTGTTGGTCCGAATTTGAAGCCAGAACCCACAAACAACATGCTGTCCAGGGTCTGTGTACCCCAAGGACGGGAGGCAGGTGGGTGGTAGAAAAGGGGACCCCTGGGCCAAAGCTACTGGGCATGTTGGCTGTTTAACTGGATCTTTGAGAAATGAGTGTTGAGCCATTGATTTTTAAGAAACATAGTCCCAGTCAGGAATAGAATAGAGATCACACACATTCCTGAATGTAGCTGACTCCCGACAAACCCAGCCCATCAGGCGTGACAGCTGAGATGTTAAGAGGGTAATTAAAAATGGACAAAGCACCCATATTATCACACTGGTAATTTTTACTGCTTTCCTTAAGTGTTTGATCAAAGTTTCCCCCTGGAATGCCCTTTTTAACAACAAAAGTCAGTAAATCATGAAACCATAGCAGTACTTCAGTCCATGGGCCCCTCTCTCCAGCATAATTATTCTGTTCCAGACGCCAAAAAAAAAAAAAAAAGCAAAGTGGGCAAAATTCGATTTTTATCATTTCCTTCTCACCTTCTTACTGATCTTTATTTAAAAAAACTAACTCCATGGCAGCTGTTCTCAATCAGATATTTAAAAAAGCTAAAATGTAAGTGCCCCAGAGACAGGGTTACTGCCAGCTGCCCTCCTCTCTCACTTCCAGAGCCCAGTACCAGCCTGACACACTGTTAGGGGCTAAGAACACGTTGAAATGAAGCCATGGAGGAACAGCAGCCAACAATAAGAATCCCTGCAAAAGGTATTTACATTTTAGTGTGGGATTTATTTGTAAAGAGTATAATTAAATGCAATCTTCATTGCTGAAATTTCTATCACCAAGTTTTATTGTACAATGAGAAGACCAACCCTTCCATAGGAAAACAAGAATTTACGCTTTTTTTTTCTTTTTAAATTTTTCTTTTAATTTTAGAATTTGTTCTGATTATTTATACATGACAGTAGTGAAAAAAAGAATCGACTCTAGACTGTAGATCTAAGGCTGTGAAATAATCCAGTAGAGGAGTAATGAGAGCCAGTTTGGTTTGTAAGTTGGGGAACATCCACAAAATACCTTGCATTTCACCCAACCACATTGACTTAACCCAGATTTAAGTGACAGTGGCCATCATCATGGCAATGACGTGACATCATCCATGCAGAGTGCAGGACAAATACCTGGAAGGTGCCCAACAAACATTAGCAGCAACTCCAACGATAATCGTGATTCACACTACTTCACAGAAATTTGAAAATATATCCCCTGTCTAGGGTTATACCAAAACTGATGAAAATATTTTAATTATTGTAAAAATCATTGGATTCCAGAAACGGAACTCATCATTACATAAACCTGACGGTCTTCTGCAGCCCAGAGTCTCCAATACTGCCTCAGCAGATGCTCAGCACCACAGGCAGGAGAGAGGCACAGGGCAACCCTGAGGGTTAAGAACTCTGTCATCAGGACTTTCCTTACAGAAATACTCATATAAGGACAAACTGTCCCCCAATATATAGTGTAATGTTTACTGCAATATGCTTTGAAATGATGATGAGAATAATAACAACTCTCTTGAACTTTACCAATAAAGCCTAGGTAAATCATTCCGAATCCTTGTATATATGAGGTGCAGCTGTTAGAAGAGAGAGACCTTCATGTGCACTAACGTGGAGGGATCCTCAAGACATCGATGGTGGAAGCGAGAAGTGGGGGAAGGATGCGTCAATCAGGATTCCATTTAAGCTAAAGTGCAGTCAGACAACACAGAGATGTTGGGATCAATATAAAATATGTACAAATATGAAATTCATGGATCCCAGGCACATCCAATGAGCTAATTAATCCTGGAGAGAAGAGAGGGCAGGTAGGTAAGAAAGAAATTACATCGTTACTACATGTACTTAGATATTTTTTGAAATTGTTACAGCAATGCATTCATGTATCTACAAATAATAATAATGATAATGATAGTAAAACACCCACACTTACTACGTGCAGGGTGCCACTCCTCACAGCCTGTCTGGGTGCTGCTGTAGTTTTACAGATGTAGAAACTGAGGTAAACGTAGGTTAAGGGACTTTACTGACAGCCCACCTGGTGTAGTGAGTAGCAGGGCTTCCCAAGACTCTGCCTCTCTGCTCTGACACCCTATACGTTCTCATTCTCCAAGCAATAAAATAAATCAAAGGTGGTTCCAACAGTGCACATCTATTTTATCTTTTTATTGTTCTTTTTAGTTATACATGACAGTAGGATATATTTTGACATCTCATACCTATATGGAATATAACGTCCCATTCTTGTGATGGTATGTGATGTGGAGTTTCACTGGTTCGTTTTTAAAAAGGACTGGGAAGTGAGTCAGTGGTTAAGCACCCCTGGATTCAATCCCTGGTACCAGTAAATAAATTAAATAAAGTATATTTTGAATGCACCCTCTAGGTTTCTTTATCCTAAGGCTGCCATCTTTCTTGGGGTACCACAGACCTTGGCATGCGTTCCTGTATCCTACCCTAGCCACCTGCCTCAAGTCCTAATCCCTCAGAGCTGGCATCACACTGCAGTCAGGGGTATCTTCCTAAAATGAGCATCAGAGGCTCTAGACAATGATCTCTTTTTTACTTGAAGGTACCCTTAAGATATTGCAAGAACTCATTGCCTTTGGACTGAATTCCAAATTCTTTGTGCTGTATTCTCATCTTACATTTCCTCCTTCATCCTCAGCTTGTATTTCACCTGTGCAGCAGATCAAGGAGTTGAACATTCAGCTACTCAGACACACTGAGTCCATTTCGGCTCTGTGACCATGCATCCTTTTTCTAGTACCAGGGGCTGCTCGGCACACCTCACCCCAGACCCCTGCTGCGTCCTCTCTCAACCCACCTGTCCTTTCTTCACCGCCTGCCTGTGAAGAACAGACACCTAGCTCTTCTTCATTTTCCAGATCTCAGTAAAGGTTCCACTTCCTTTCTGAAGCTCCTGGGAGATCTCATCCTCAAGACCAGTGTCCTTCTACACACACCCGCACTTGTGCCATCTTGCATGACGCCCATCCTAGCACACAGTGCTGAGCTTGCCACCCATCAATGTGGCCTATGCAGGGCAGTCCTAAGTGGATTTCTATAAATGACCTTTTAAAAGATGCTAACGTGAACTTTAAAAGAATGCAAATCTGACTCTATCTCATCCCTGCTTAAAAATTTTGAACAGTTTTTCATTTCTCCAAAGACAACATTCACTTCTGCCCAGTGTCCAGCCCACAGGGACTTAGTCCCCTGCCTGACCATCTTCACTGCCCAGGTCATCCCTGGACCTTTCTCTTGTAAAACGTTCTCTCCTGACTCAAGGTTTCCCCTCTTTCTCTCTGAATTTCTTTCTTTGGCAAACTGCCAGGCATCATTTAGACCCCCCAGCTTAAATGTCACTTCTTGAAAAATGACTTTGCTGAGAGCCTAAATTGGGTCTCTTGATTCTAAGAACCCCGCACTCCCTTGTGATCCCTGATGCATTTTTCCCTGTCAGACATCAGGGTCCCCAAGGGTTGAATTTTCTTTGCTTCTGTCACACCGGTACCTACAGAGAACTCGGAGCAAAAACCATTTGTCAAATGGAAGAATAAATCACAAAGGAAAACATCTCATCCGTGATCCAATTGTGGAAGCCAAGCAAATGGCGAACAACTAGAAGTGTATTATACTCATGCATGAGCAGTGCATCTCCGAGGTTAAGTGACTTGATTACAATTCACACGTTCCTGAAAACACTAACATACATAATGACTTACAGATTGAACTTCCACTTTCTGTGGTATAGTGCAGAAAATGAAAGCTTTATTATCTGAATGGTCCCACAAGGAAAGTGAGAATGTTGAAATGCTTTGCATCACATTGCAATAGCTGCAAGTAGAAATAAGTCAGGAATGGCATCTTTTTTTTATTGTTGGTTGTTCAAAACATTACATAGTTCTTGACATATCATATTTCACACTTTGATTCAAGTGGGTTATGAACTCCCATTTTTACCCCGTATACAGATTGCAGAATCACATCAGTTATACTTCCATTGATTTACATATTGACATACTAGTGTCTGTTGTATTCTGCTGCCTTTCCTATCCTCTACTATCCCCCCTCCCCTCCCCTCCCCTATTCTCTCTCTACCCTCTCTACTGTAATTCATTTCTCCCCCTTGTATTATTTTTCCTTTTCCCCTCACTTCCTCTTGTATGTAATTTTGTATAACCCTGAGGGTCTCCTTCCATTTCCATGCAATTTCCCTTCTCTCTCGCTCTCCCTCCCACCTCTCATCCCTGTTTAATGTTAATCTTCTTCTCATGCTCTTCGTCCCTACTCTGTTCTTAGTTACTCTCCTTATATCAAAGAAGACATTTGGCATTTGTTTTTTAGGGATTGGCTGGCTTCACTTAGCATAATCTGCTCTAATGCCATCCATTTCCCTCCAAATTCTATGATTTTGTCATTTTTTAATGCAGAGTAATACTCCATTGTGTATAAATGCCACATTTTTTATCCATTCATCTATTGAAGGGCATCTAGGTTGGTTCCACAGTCTTGCTATTGTGAATTGTGCTGCTATGAACATCGAGGTAGCAGTGTCCCTGTAGCATGCTCTTTTTTAGGTCTTTAGGGAATAGACCGAGAAGGGGAATAGCTGGGTCAAATGGTGGTTCCATTCCCAGCTTTCCAAGAAATCTCCATACTGCTTTCCAAATTGGTTGCACCAACAATGAACAAGTGTACCCTTTTCCCCACATCCTCGCCAGCACTTGTTGTTGTTTGACTTCCTAATGGCTGCCAATCTTACTGGAGTGAGTTGGTATCTTAGGGTGGTTTTGATTTGCATTTCTCTGACTGCTAGAGATGGAGAGCATTTTTTCATGTACTTGTTGATTGATTGTATGTCCTCCTCTGAGAAGTGTCTGTTCAGGTCCTTGGCCCATTTGTTGATTGGGTTATTTGTTATCTTATTGTCTAATTTTTTGAGTTCTTTGTATACTCTGGATATTAGGGCTCTATCTGAAGTGTGAGGAGTAAAGATTTGTTCCCAGGATGTAGGCTCCCTATCTACCTCTCTTATTGTTTCTTTTGCTGAGAAAAAACTTTTTAGTTTGAGTAGGTCCCATTTGTTGATTCTAGTTATTAACTCTTGTGCTATGGGTGTCCTATTGAGGAATTTGGAGCCCGACCCCACAGTATGTAGATCGTAGCCAACTTTTTCTTCTATCAGACGCTGAGTCTCTGATTTGATATCAAGCTCCTTAACCCATTTTGAGTTAACTTTTGTGCATGGCGAGAGAAAGGGATTCAGTTTCATTTTGATGCATATGGATTTCCAGTTTTCCCAACACCATTTGTTGAAGATGCTATCCTTCCTCCATTGCATGCTTTTAGCCCCTTTATGAAATATAAGATAGTTGTAGTTTTGTGGATTGGTTTTTGTGTCCTCTATTCTGTACCATTGGTCCACCCACCTGTTTTGGTACCAGTAACAAAAACCATGCTGTTTTTGTCACTATTGCTCTGTAATATAGTTTGAAATCTGGTATTGCTATACCGCCTGATTCACACTTCCTGCTTAGCATTGCTTTTGCTATTCTGGGTCTTTTATTTTTCCATATGAATTTCATGATTGCTTTATCTATTTCTACAAGAAATGCCTTGGGATTTTGATTGGCATTGCATTAAACCTATAGAGAACTTTTGGTAATATCGCCATTTTGATGATGTTAGTTCTGCCTATCCATGAACAGGGTATATTTTTCCATCTCCTAAGATCTTCTTCAATTTCTCTCTTTAGGGTTCTGTAGTTTTCATTGTATAAATCTTTCACCTCTTTTGTTAGGTTGATTCCCAAGTATTTTATTTTTTTTGAGGATATTGTGAATGGAGTGTTTTTCCTCATTTCCATTTCAGAGGATTTGCCGCTGATATACAGGAATGCCTTTGATTTATGCATGTTGATTTTATATCCTGCCACTTTGCTAAATTCATTTATTAGCTCTAATAGTTTCTTTGTAGACCCTTTTGGGTCTGCTAGGTATAGAATCATGTCATCTGAAAATAGTGATAATTTAAGTTCTTCTTTTCCTATTTTTATGCCTTTAATTTCTTTCGTCTTTCTAATTGCTCTGGCCAGTGTTTCGAGAAGTATGTTGAACAGAAGTGGTGAGAGAGGGCATCCCTGTCTTGTTCCAGATTTTAGAGGGAATGCCTTCAATTTTCCTCCATTCAGAATGATGCTAGCCTGTGGCTTAGCATAGATTGCTTTTACAATGTTGAGGTATGTTCCTGTTATCCCTAGTTTTTCTAATGTTTTGAACATAAAGGGATGCTGTACTTTGTCGAATGCTTTCTCTGCGTCTATGGAGATGATCATATGGTTCTTATCTTTAAGTCTATTGATGTGGTGAATAACATTTATTGATTTCCGTATATTGAACCAGCCTTGCATCCCAGGGATGAATCCTACTTGATCATGGTGCACAATTTTTTTGATATGTTTTTGAATCCGATTCGCCAGAATTTTATTGAGGATTTTTGCATCTAGGTTCATTAGAGATATTGGTCTGTAGTTTTCTTTCTTTGAAGTGTCTTTGTCTGGTTTAGGAATCAGGGTGATGTTGGCCTCGTAGAATGAATTTGGAAGTTCTCCCTCTTTTTCTATTTCCTGAAATAGCTTGAAAAGTATTGGTATTAGTTCCTCTTTAAAGGTTTTGTAAAACTATGCTGTATACCCATCCGGTCCTGGGCTTTTCTTAGTTGGTAGTCTTTTGATGGTTTCTTCTATTTCCTCAATTGATATTGGTCTGTTTAGGTTGTCTATATCCTCCTGACTCAATCTGGGCAGATCATATGACTTAAGAAATTTATCGATGCCTTCACTATCTTCTATTTTATTGGAGTATAAGGATTCAAAATAATTTCTGATTATCTTCTGTATTTCTGAAGTGTCTGTTGTGATATTGCCTTTTTCATCCCGTATGCTAGTAATTTGAGTTCTCTCTCTTCTTCTCTTTGTTAGCATGGCTAAGGGTCTGTCAATTTTATTTATTTTTTCAAAGAACCAACTTTTAGTTTTGTCAATTTTTTCAATTGTTTCTTTTGTTTCGATTTCATTAATTTCAGCTCTGATTTTAATTATTTCTTGCCTTCTAGTTCTTTTTCTGCTGTTTTGCTCTTCTTTTTCTAGGATTTTGAGATGAAGTATGAGATCATTTATTTGTTGGTTTTTTCTTTTTTTTAAGGAATGAACTCCAAGCAATGAATTTTCCTCTTAGAACTGCTTTCAATATGTCCCATAGATTCCAATATGTTGTGTCTGTGTTTTCATTTATCTCTAAGAATTTTTTAATTTCCTCCTTGATGTCCTCTATTACCCATTGATCATTCAGTAACCTATTGTTCATTCTCCAAGTGATGCATGATTTTTCCTTCCTTCTTTTATCGTTGATTTTCAGTTTCATTCCATTATGATCAGATAAGATGCATGGTATTATCTCTACTCCTTTATATTGTCTAAGAGTTGCCCTGTGACATAATATATGATCTATTTTTGAGAAGGATCCATGTGCTGCTGAGAAAAAAGTGTAACTGCTTGATGTTGGGTGGTATATTCTATATATGTCAATTAAGTCTAGGTTGTTAATTGTGTTATTGAGTTCTATAGTTTCCTTATTCAGCTTTTGTTTGGAAGATCTGTCCAGTGGTAAGAGAGGTGTGTTGAAGTCTCCCATGATTATTGTATGGTGGTCTATTAGACTCTTGAACTTGAGAAGAGTTTGCTTGACGAACATAGCTGCACCGTTGTTTGGGGCATATATATTTATGATTGTTGTGTCTTGTTGGTGTATGGTTCCCTTGAGCAGTATGTAGTGTCCCTCTTTATCCCTTTTGATTAACTTTGGCTTGAAATCTATTTTATTTGATATAAGTATGGACAATTCCGCAGTCCATATGAGTGATATGATTTTTCCCAACCTTTCACCTTCAGTCTATGTATATCTTTTCCTATCAAATGCGTCTCCTGTAGGCAGCATATTGTTGGGTCTTGTTTTGTGATCCATTCTACTAGCCTGTGTCTCTTAATTGGTGAGTTTAAGCCGTTAACATTTAGGGTTATTATTGAGATATGGTTTGTTCTTCCAGCCATATTTGTTTATTTATGTTACTAAACATGGTTTGTTTTCCTCTTTGATTATTTTCCCCCCTTTACTGTCCTACCTCCCACTGTTGGTTTTCATTGTTATTTTCCATTTCCTCTTCCTGAAATGTTTTGCCAAAGATGTTTTGAAGAGATGGTTTTCTAGCTGCAAATTCTTTTAACTTTTGTTTATCGTGGAAGGTTTTAATTTCATCTTCCATCCTGAAGCTTAATTTCGCTGGATACACGATTCTTGGTTGGAACCCATTTTCTTTCAGTGTTTGAAATATGTTATTCCAGGATCTTCTAGCTTTCAGAGTCTGTGTTGAAAGATCAGCTGTTATCCTGATTGGTTTACCCCTAAATGTGATCTGCTTCCTTTCTCTTGTAGCTTTTAAAATTCTCTCCTTATTCTGTATGCTGGGCATCTTCATTATAATGTGTCTAGGTGTGGATCTCTTATGATTTTGCACATTCGGCGTCCTGTAGGCTTCTAGGATTTGGGATTCTGTCTCATTCTTCAAGTCTGGGAAGTTTTCTCGTATTATTTCATTGAATAGATTGCTCATTCCTTTGGTTTGGACCTCTATGCCTTCCTGTATCCCAATGACTCTTAAGTTTGGTCTCTTTATGTTATCCCATATTTCTTGGATGTTCTTCTCATGGTTCCTTAACAGTCTTGCTGAGCTGTCTATGTTCTTTTCAAGTTGAAATACTTTGTCTTCATTGTCTGATGTTCTATCTTCTAAGTGTTCTACTCTGCTAGTAGTATTCTCAATTGAGTTTTTAAGTTGGTTTATTGCTTCCTGCATTTCTAGGATTTCTGTTTGTTTTTATTACCTCTATCTCCCTGTATAGTTGATCTTTTGCTTCTTGGATTTGTTTATGTAATTCATTGTCGAAGTGATCTTTCATTGTCTGATTTTGCTGTCTAATGTCTTCCTTGAGACTCCAGATCATCTGAAGCGTGTATATCCTGAATTCTTTATCTGACATTCCATCTCCTGCAGCTATTACCTCTTCTCAAGTTGAGTTGACCTGCATTGCTTGTGGTCCTTTCTTTCCTTGTTGTTTCATAGTGCTCGCGTTTCTTTCTGCTTGGTGAAACTGTTGTGTTTTTGAAATTTTCCCCCTATTTATTTATATTGCTCTTGTATAGTTGACAAGTCTCCCTTGCAGGGCGGGCGGCAGCTGTGCTCCTCCTCCAATTGGGGTGATCTGTCTACCACGCTGGCGGGCCGCTGGGTCTGTTCTGCCGGTCGGTCGCAGGTCTGCCTACCTTGTAGGCGTAGGCGGCGGCTCTGCTCTGCCCCTCCTCCAGTTGGTGTGACGTGTCTACCACGCCCGCAGACCCCTGGGCCTGTTCTGCCAGTCGGTCGCAGGTCTGCCTACCTTGCAGGCGTGGGCTGCGGCTCTGCTTT
Organism: Spermophilus citellus; assembly: GCF_964194105.1. Lineage (NCBI taxonomy): Eukaryota > Metazoa > Chordata > Mammalia > Rodentia > Sciuridae > Spermophilus > Spermophilus citellus. Next base: position 6,562,635 of record NC_138198.1, read on the forward strand.
GCCCTTACTCCAATTGGTGTGACGTGACTACCACGCCGGCGGGACGCTGGGCCTGTTCAGGGTGCGGGCGGCGGCTCTGCTCTGCCCCTACTCCAATTGGGGTGACTACCATGCCAGTGGGCCGCTGGGCCTATTCTGGGCGCAGGCGGAGGCTCTGCTCTGCCCTTACTCCAATTGGGGTAACGTGACTACCATGCCGGCGGGCCTCTGGGCCTGTCCCGGGCGCGGGTGGCGGCTCTGCTCTGCCCCTACTCCAATTGGGGTGACGTGACTACCACGCCGTCGGGCCGCTGGGCCTGTTCCAGGCGCAGGCGAAGGCTCTGCTGTGCCCCTACTCCAATTGGGGTGACGTGACTACCACGCCGGCGGACCGCTGGGCCTGTTCTGAGGAATGGCATCTTTTTAAAAATGTTTTTAATTGTAGATGGGACACAATATATTTATTCATTTACTTTCAGGTGGTGCTGGGGATCAAACCCAGGGCTTCATGTGTGTGAGGCAAGCGCTCTACCACTGAGTCACAACCCCAGCCCATGGAATGGCATCTTTTCTACATTGAATGGTAAGTCCCACCTCAAATGCTGCTGAACAGAAAATCGCATTGATGCCAGCAACCATCGCATTTGTTACCGTGATCTTCCTAGTCACCTGTTCAAGCTCCCTAAAACTGTGGTGCTAAAATGTGCGATTGTCTCCCTTTCTCTGTTCTATTCTACTGTTTAATTGCTTTTAACTCCAGTGTTCTTTAAGTCACTCTACTTCCTTTTGTTATTCATAAAAATAGAAATCGTATCCCTGTTGATTTCTAAACTGTTGTCTCTTCTCCAACTCCTTAAAATCCAGCCCAATAATGTAGATTTTAAGTGCTCATCTTCCACATTGTGCTTGATTACTTTTTACTAACTTATTCCACCTTGCTTGTAAGTCAGGTTCAAGCTTCATTCCTTTGTGTAACATGGTCAAGAATTCATGAATAACTAAAACAGAGTGAATGGTCAAAGTTGACATCAATCATAGCCAAGAAAATTTGGTTCACAGTCCTTCCTGTGCTTTATTGATCAGGGGCCTTTTTCCTTTTTAATACTGGGAATCAGGCTCAGGTATTTAACAGGAGAACACCTATCCAAGAGGAACTCTCAGAGTTAAGTCAAATTCTCATTACTGTGGGGTTAGACAATTTGCACATTTTTATCTTCTAACTTTTCATCCTTCTAACTTTGCATATAGTTTCAAATAAACTTCAGTTTCTGTGTGTTACCAGTCTCTTACTGTTTGCCATGGCAACCTTCTCAAGCCCTTCTGCATTGCCCAGTAAAGAAAACAATCATCCACCTAAAGCATGGGGAAACAGAGACTAAAACAGGAAATTTGTTTATTTTCTCTTTCTCTAATTTCTGGCTTGATTTTATTTCCTGTTTGGAACATAGTCCATTTCCAAAACTTGTGAGGAATTTACATCTTTTTGTTTCTGTTTATATCTTCTTCTCATTTCTATACTTTCCTCCAGAATATATTCCGTAACTCTTTTTTTTATGCAGTTCTAGGAATCCAACTCAGGGCCTTGACTATGCTAGGCTAGTACTCTACCACTGAGCTATGGCCTCAGCCTCTCTGAAGGAGTTCCTGTTAACATGTATCAAGGTTCTGTGATCATGTGTACAGACACACACACACACACACACACACACACGCACACACACACAGCTCTTATTGAAGCCTCACACCATTCTCTTGTTTATAAAGGCTGTTATTCTCCTTTTGTTAAGGGATTAATTTTTGAAAATATATGAATTAGAATAGAAATTGACAGAACACTTAAGAATATTACAAAATCATAGAATATGATGGAATTACTATCAGGGATTTAAGCTTTTAGGATCATGAGAAACAATTAATAGCACTCAAATTTATATTGAGTAAATAAATATCTGTATTATTTTATACACATCTTTGGCCCCCAAAATAAAATAATATGGTATTATTGCATGAACTCAAGAGGAAATTTTAGAAACAACATATTTGGCAGAATTGTAATATACTTTCTCCTGCTCACAATCAAGATTCCCTGCCCTTGTGTACAGATACTGTACCCCAGTTTTTCAATCCAACATTAACATGGAAAGAGCTCTAAAGGCAGATTTTGCAAACATAATTAAAGTTCCAATTCAATTGACCATAAATCAGGGAGATTATCTGGATGAACCATAAGGAGATTTTTCTAGGCATATGAGCCCCTTAACAGCAGAAAGTTATCTCCAACTGATGGCAGAAGAGGAAGTCAGAGATTGAAAATAAACAGGGATTTGATGTGCTAGTGGTATTTTGAAGATGGCCACATAACAAGGAATATGGGTGGCCTTTAGGGTGTGAGAGAAGCTGCAGCTGACAGCAAGCAGGCACACAGGAACCTCAGTTCTACAGCCACAAGGATCTGCACTCTCCCCACCAGCTGAATGAGCAGGAGGAAGGTTCTTCCTTAGTTGGTCCTCCAGATGAGAACACACCCCATCCCTTGACTTCAGCCTTGCAAAATCCTGCACAGAGAACCCAACCAGGCCACTCCACACTTCTGTCCTACAAAATCATGATGCAATAAATAGCTCTTTAAGCTGCTGGTTTTGTGCGAATTTCTTATGTGGCAATAGAAAGTCAATGCCAACATTGGTATCAAGAGTGGAAGTGGCTTTGGAATTGGACTCTGGGAAGATGCAAAATGAGGAGCATGATCCATAAATCCTGCTTTGCCTCAGAAAGTCTAAATTGTGGCCAGATAACTGACCTATAGATTCTGTAAGATAACAAATGCATATTGTTCTAAGCAGTCCATGTTTATAGCAATTTGTTAAGCAGCAATGGAAAATGAGTGTTTATAATAAGTGAGCCTAATGCTTCATGAAGTAGCTCATGCCACAAAATATTGAGATGCTGGGAAAACTGTAACAAAGGAACTATTAAATATATCTAGGGTACACAATCTAGAAATTATAAGCTCCACCTGCCATCGCTCAAGAGAGTGGTAAACTGAAACCAGGGCAGCAGGAAACAGGGAGTTAGGGTTTCCTAAGAGCAATGACTATACTAGAAATCCAGAGCACTGGTGAGGCTGGATGGAGGGGACAAAGAAACAGGAGGCTCATAAATTGGGGGAGGTATACACAGATCCCAAGCAAATCAGGGAGCTTAAGGGTCAGAAAGGAAACTGAGAAAAAAGATAATGAGGACATGCAGGTGGTTGATCAGATTTAATGCACTGGATTGATTTTACAGTTTCAGAGGAGGTAAAGATGTGTTTCAGGTATCTTTTAGAGTTAGATAGGTTTGTAACTGTTGAAGGGAAAAACACTGTAAAAATGGAAATAAAAGACTGACTTTCTAAATAAGCCATGGAAGAGGAAAGGTCTAAGAATTTTTTTAAAAAATCTACCAATCTAAAAGCCATCAATAAATGGAAGAAGGAGAAAAAGAAGAGGAAAAGGCGGGCAGAGTGGAAGGATTCAATGTCAGGTGAGGATGTGGTGATCCAGACAGGAATTTGCCTCCTCTCCTAATACCACACAAAGGGAGGGTGGTGGTGGGGTTGGGGGAGCCACAAAGTGCACTGACAGAGAGCCTAGGTGCAGATAAAATCTGCATCCTCAGATAAAGCAGAACAACAGAAGTGAGTTTTCCAAAGTAGCTCTGGCAAGTGTAGGGAAAAAAAAAGAGAGAGAGAGAATAATGACCGCACCTGTGGTGTCAGAGAAGACAGCCACACAAAGTTCCTATAGATTGAGGGTCTCACCATAAGATTCCAATACCACTTCTAAGGAACGCATAGGCATCTGGAAGTTAAGGCAGATTTTGATCAAGTAGAAGCTTTTCTGGGGAAAAGTGCAACAAAGGTGAGGAGCAAATAATGATAAATCTCAGAGATGATGGTCTCTGAAATTACCAGGAAAATGGACTCTCTGAAGGAAACTCCTGTTGTTTTTTGTTTGTTTGTTTTGTTTTGTTTTGTTTTTAAACTAGTCAGAAAAATCCAACTTTTTTCCACAAGGAGTAAAGTGAGGGATCTGGAACATCATCAATACTAAAAGGAAAAAAAAAAGGGCAGTCATTAGGAGATGAAGAAGAAAGACATTGTGGACATAGATCATCCATAAATGACCACCATGTTGAATTAATTTCCTAGGGCTGCTGGGACACAGTGCCACAAATAGATGGCTTGAACCTATGAAACTTCCTGTCTCTCAGTTCTGTAAGCTGGAAATCTAAACCCCAGCTGCGAGCACAGCCATGCTCCCTCTGAAAGTCACCAAGGTGGATCCATTCTTGCCTCTTTCCAGATTCCTTGGTCTGCTGGTGATCTTTGGCTTTCCTTGGCTTATAGCTGCTGAGCTCAATAGCTACCTCTGTCACCATGTGATGTTTTCCCCTCATTGTCTACCTCATGTGGCACTTTCCTCATCTTGTAAGGATACCATTGTATTGGACTAGAATCCATTGTAAGGGTTCTTGAATATAAGGTCCATTCTTAAATGAAGTCACATTCACAAGCACTGGAGCTTAGGGATCCAACATATCATTTGTTGGGGGGGGGGGGGTGTCAGGGGGATACTTCAACCCAAAACCCATAAGAAGGAAATAAGAGCTAAGAAGCAGAAATAAGAGCTCAAGGAAGAGAGACTAAGAATTTAGAAAATGTTTCAACATTGATAAGTTAATAATTTGAGTAGAGAAGAAAATAAACCTGGAAAGAGCACCTACACCAAACAAGTAGTTCATGAGGAAATAACTACAGAAATGGAGGAAATGAAAGAATCATAAGAATCTAGTTAAGCTCAACTTATGCAAATTAGTTTCATGATCTTAATAAAATATATAACTTTTCAAGGAAAATATAGCAAAACTAGTCCCAGAAAAACTAGAACACCTTAATTGCCTGCCTGACTTCTGTGCAAAAAATAACGATGTCAGCTCCTCTAAATATTAGGTGGTCATTAGTGTCAATCATATCACTTGTTTAAAGAGCAAATAATCCCAGTGCATTTTAAACTGCTCCTGAGAATTGAAAACTAGTGAAAACTTCCTAATTTTTTTCCAGAAATTGAGTTTAACATTGAAGGCAAATTTTTTTTCAAAGATCAAACACGAATATGTAAAATTGCATATCAATGTCTATTAACTGTGGCCACAAAATTCTAAAAAAATATAAAAAGTTTATTAGCAGAATCTGAAGTTTGCAAATAAAACTTCATAATCAACTGCTTTTAATCTAGGAATGGAAGGATGGGCTAGTGTTAAGATACCTCATCATCTGATTCAATCTATGTATGATTGATTGCAGTCACAAAGGAGATGAAGTCAAAGCATGGTCTAAAGGTGACTGTTTTGTTTCAATTACTTAAGATTTTCCCTTTAGAACATTTTGGAAAATTTGTTTGTTTTTTGCTTCTGATACTAGGGTTTGAATCCAGAGGCACTTAACCACGGAGCCACATCGCCATCCCTTTTATTTTTTATTTTGAGATGAGATCTCACTAAGTTGCTCATGCCCTCACTAAATTGCTGAGGCTGGCCTTGAACTTATGATCCTTTGGCCTCAGCCTCCCAAGTTGCTGAGATTACAGGTCTGTGCCACAGTGCCCCATCTGGAAGATTTGAATGGCAAAAAAGTTACATGCCATGGAAGTTAAATATCACTAGTATAGTCCAACAATAATGCTAGTTAAGATGAAAAAGGAGAAAGAATACATCAAAATAACCTAGAGTAAATATTTCTCAAAGCAAACATTTTATTGTTAGCTCAATTATGCAAAGTTTAGTCCTTATCTAAATTAAAACTTTAGGATTCTCATATAAGACTTTCATAAACACAGAGACAACTGTATTGCTACAAATGTGACAACATTTAAAGTCTTACTCCAGGTTTTCTTAGGTCATTGCAAATAATAATAGTTTTTAAATCATTTGTATTTGACGTAGAATTATATCTTGCCCAATGGTTAAATTGTGTATCAGAAAAAACTGTTCAACCAATGTATTGTTTAGATTTAACTTGATGAGTATTCATTGTGTTTTTAGTAAATGAACTGTTTGGATACCAAAAGTATCTAAGAATCAAGAATCTAAAGTGTGTGTGTGTGTGTGTGTCTGTGTGTGTGTCTGTGTGCGCACACACATGTGAGAGGAGAGAAAGAACGACAGAGATAGAGGTTCTGACTCTGGTCAGAGGTTGCAAATCTCTTACCCTGGGCTGCATGTTTTATTTGGTTTTTGCAACTAGCTAAAGAATATCATTTAAATTTAAATACTACTATTTACATAAAATTATACTGAAATATACAGTGGATGTTAACCAAAGTGTTTTGGTCATTATTTATGTTTGACGAAATGGGCATTTGTTTGTTTCAGAATGATATGTGCAGGATAGAAGCAGCCAAGAGTGACTCAGAGGACATGGGATTGACAGACACATTATATAAAAATTTCAGGAAAATATAACAATGGAACTTAACATATTGACCTCTGGTACCAAAAAGAAATTCTCCCTGGCATGGTATTGAGTGTGGGTGTTTGTGTGTACGTGTGTGTGTGTTACTTTATAATAAAAAAATCAGGGTTATCCTCATTCTTGAAATGTGCATTAGTAAAGTTCCATGTGTTTTTCACATATTAGCAAGCATCATACTTATACTTTAGGTAGTTTTCACTTTGTAGGACCTGACTGAAGGCATGAGTTTTGATGATAGAAATTCTACATATTTAATCAGCAGTCAACTATCGCAATCCCACTTGCCATTTCCTTTAAATGTTAAAACCATGTGGAGGATTTTAAACACATATAAATCAACAAAACTTTTCAGGACAATTTATGAGTGGAGGAGCAGAAAAACTAGGTTATACAGATCATAGAGGATCCTCCTGAGGGAAAAGGAAGATTGTAGTTCAGGAGAGACATTAACATATCCCAGAACAATTTGGTTACGATTTGAAATTTGAGTAGGTGGGAAAGCCTATATGCAAATGATTTCTGTTTTTCATTTGATCTAACTTTTAAAAATTGTGATAAGAAAACAACATGAGGTCTACAGTCTTTGCACATTTTAAGTGCGCAATGCAGTATTCTTAACTACAGGCATAATGCTGTCCACTTGTCCATCTTACACAACTGAAACTCTGCCTGCTGAATAGCACTCTCCATTCTCCCTTCCTTGGTCCCTCATAGACACCATTCTACTCTCTGTTTCCCCCAAATCTGACTATTTTAGGTCCCACTTTTAAGAGGAATCATTTCTCCTTTGCCTTCCTATGCCTGGCTTATTTCACATTACATAATGTTCTCAGGATATCTTGTCATATATGGTAGGATTTCCTTCCATATGACACTATTGCACTGTATCTATATACCACATTTCTTTATCCATTCATATACCAAAGGATATTTAGCCCATCTCTACCTCTTGGCTATTGTAGATTATGGTACCATTCAGAGATAGAAATTTATAAATACAGACAGAATACTGAGTTTCTGAAGAAGAAATGAGGAATGTAGATATGATGGCTCTTGAATAGCTCATGAGCTAAAGAACCTGAGGGACAGAGGGAAAGAAGATGTGTGAGTGCTTGAATAGTCAGTGTGTTATCTTGTAACTCTGCATTTCCCTGCACGTTTTCTGGAACACAGACATGGAAAGAGACCTTTGACCTCACGAAGCCAGGGGCCAACATTTGATTGGACCATGACCCTCTGGCCTGTCCCCATGAACCGCCCAACTGCCAGAGGCATCAATTGAGTGAAAACCTGTGTGCTGACCAAACCCCCTCACAGGGAGGCATCACCTGGCTCACCACTGTGCAATCCGAGAAAGGCCTGGTCCCTTCGGATCACGCGTATTCCACCTAATTGGGTACCCTAATAAGAGCTCAGACCTTGAAACTCGACAGGCATGGTTTATTCCAGAAAGAGCCTACATTCAATGTGCACTTTCTCCTTGTAGTTTCTAATAAAGCTCTTCCTCTCTTTGTTAAAAACTGACACATCTTAAATTCTTTTCTGTGGCACGTCAAGAGCCTGGAAGCTCAAGGAGAGGTCTCCCCTGCCTCTGCGGAGATCTCCTCGAACACCCTTACAATGACAATTTCATATTTCTACCAAAGGAGTAGAGGGTTTCAGTTTTTCCACACATTTTCCAACACACAGACCCTTCATGACATGTGGGAGGTGATAGCTCACTGTGGGTTTGATTTGTACTTCTCCTATGATTAGTGGTGCTAAACAGCTGAATATCTTCACAAATACCTGTTGTGCATTTGAACATATCTTTCTTTCTTTTCTTTTCTTTTTTTTTTTTTAATCAGGGATTAAACCCAGGGGTGCTTAACCACCGAACCACATCCCTAGCCCTTTTCATTTTTTATCTTGAGACAGGGTCTTGCTGAGTTGCTTAGGGCCTCGAGAAGTTATTGAGGCTGGCCTTGAACTTGTGATCCTCCCGCTCTGCCTCCTGAGCTGCTGGGATTACAGGTGAGCACCACTGTGCCCTCTATAAATTTTCTTAAATGATTTAATTTTATATGTGCAAAAAAATGCAAATCATTAAAAAAAAACCCCAGAGAGATGGAATTTTACTCCACAGAGAATAAAAATGGAAATCACACATCACATTGGAATTAATCAAAGGAAAACTCTTTTAAAAACTCAGGTAATGGAGAGTTTGGAAATATTTTTGATGGATTGTCTTTTAACACTTTAAGAGTCTCCATTATACTTAAAAGTAACCGTGTTTTTTGTTTTGACGATTTGTATATATTTGGTGTTCTTTACATAGTACTAATTTAACTATATAGCTACTATTTTCATAAGACAAAGGAAAGTTCCTTGTAAAATGTACAGGTAGGTACTAATAATGAGCAAAGGTAGCATTTCAGTGGAGATTGAACAAAATGAGTGATGATAATATAAACGGTTTAGAAGGCATTGCAACCAGGTTAAAACGATATGCTATTCAAGGCCTCCATCATGCCTAATAATTGAGATGGAAGTATGTAGTAGGTAAGTATAAAGTTTGAAATTATTATAAGAAATGCTAAGCTTTAAAATGAAAACCACAATTTCTACACCTGTAATAACTGAAGGTTTGTTTTTCCTTATTTTTTGACAATGTTGCATGGTCTTCCCCTGATACCCTCATCCTGGGCAGCCCACTGGATGGCCAGAACCAGGCCTCTGTCCTCATGGGGCTCCTCACTGTCCACAGCAACTTCACCTTGGACAAGCACTCATCATTTGCAGGCGAGAGCAGGTATTTGGATCTTGATTATCGTGTAAAAATTACCTCTCAAATATGGCAGATTCTATGTCATTAGTTGCTCTATGGCACTGCAACCTGTCAGGTCCTCCTGAGAGGCCCATCCCGTCTGCCTCCTGGGCTGCAGTCAAGCACACCACCAGGCTTTCCATCCATCAAGACATCCAGGAAGTCATTTTAATTGTCCTCCAAGGGAAGAACAAGAAAGAACATGCCTGCATGTTCTTGCTGTTAGTGAACCATATGACATGCCCAATTCAGAGGAGAAGGTAGTCCGGGCAATCAGAGAGGAGGATGCTATAAACAAATCACTATCAAATCCAATTATTATGACCTTGCTTTGCTAATGCTGAAAAGTAGAGAAGACAGAGAACAAAGAATTTTATGCACAGGAAAATGAATGACTCAGAGAAAGGTTTGTCTTTTAGAAACCCACTGGAAGATAAATATAATTGAAAAAAATGCCAGTTGATAGGTCCATAAAAAAATTCTTTGTGAAGTCTTTGAGATCTCTTAGTAAAATGGAAGTAACCCTAACACCTTCTCACACCCTCATGTGTAAATAGCTGGAAAACACTGTTTTCTTGCTCTGCACTTCAAAGTCCCTGTGACTTCTCCAAGCCCCAAGAGCTCCCTGCCCATTTCCATGATTCTCAGTGGTGGGCTTCCATCAGAGGAGGATGTCTTCTGTCCAGTAAACTTCAACATGTTTCATCAAGTTTCATCCTTGTTCTTATTTGATGGAAAACTCAAACGGAATCTCTCCCAACCAAGGCACAGCAGGAATGCAATAAATGAGATCTGCAGGGAGACACATGGGTGAGAGAAGTCAGTCTTGTGGTCTCCCACAAACAGCACAGCCCCAGAAAGGAAAAGTGAGGCTAAAGGAACAGTGGGATAGCAGCATCAGGCTGATGCGGACACCGGGGTATGGCTTTGGTTCCCAGAGTTCAGGCTGAGGTGCTTTGATTCTCCTAGTTCTTGAAAAAATAGCTGAATTTTTGGAAGGGGATTGGACTAGGGATAGGACCCAGAGGCCCTTAACCACCGAACTACACCCCCAGTTCTTTTTATTTCTATTTTGAGACAGGGCCTCACTAAGTTACCCAGGCTGGCCTCAAACTTCCGATCCTCCTGTCTCAGCCTTCTGAGTCTCTTGGATTACAGGTGTGCACTATAGAAAAATTAATTCATGTTACTATATTGCTTTCTCTGTGTAATCTAAGACCAAAAGCATGAAGGTAATATAAGTATGTCCTGGATAGGCAAAGAAAAGGGAAAGAAGGAGAGGGAAGGAGAAGGGGGTTGAGAGAAAAGCATTTGGAAGCTAAATACGAAAGAAAATTAAATATTCTGTGTATGCTGCTGAAAGTTAATAGGGAGGAGAAAATTAATGAATAATTTTCAATTTTAAGGAAACCCTGTGCTGACTACTAATAACGTGCCAACAGAGAGACAAATTCATATCAATGCCTGTTCAAAAAAGGAAATGAATCTGACACTCTGACTCACCATTTTAGTGATTGTCAGACTTTCTGTGATCACCAGCTGAAAATATAAATTTTATAGTAAGCATTTCATTACTCTGCAGGTCATTGTGATGTCTCCCAAAGCAGTTTCAATCATGGCTTAATTTTAAATATCAATGCAATGCTGTTTTTATAATTACTTGTAGGCAAAAATCTTGAAGATATAACCCCGTAGGTATAAGATAATACCAAACATTTTTTGGTAACTTTTAAATCTTGAAAATAATATTTAATATCAAGTATATCAAATATAATTTATTTAAATTATATCAAATATAATTTATTTCACTATCACATTTTTAGCATGATTAGTAATAATAAAAATCAATGTCATAGAACTAGGGTTGTGGCTCAGTCGTAGAGCACTTGCCTAGCACACACAAGGCCCTAGGTTCGATCCTCTGCACCACATAAAAATAAATAAATAAAATAAGATATTGTGTCCAGATACAACTAAAACTAAATCTTTTTAAAGAACTAATGTAATCACAATGAAAATCAAGGTGAATTTAAGTGTATAAGAGGTGGCATAGGTAAAATAGTAAACATCTGGATCTTTAGTAAACAAATATAATCTTAACTACCTTATCAAACTATCTTTTTGGATTCTCTTGAAATATTTACTTTGGCTAGATTCAGCAAGGCAAGTAAGATATGAATTCTAAAAATGGACTAAACTGTGGTTTATGGGACAAGACTTCTAAGAGGTGAGTTATGATCTTTTTGCTGTGTTTTGGGTATCATTGTGGCTGATGGATAAAGAAGGCACACAGAGAGAGAGTATGTAAGGAAAATAAAAAGGGAGACACAGAGACAAGATGCAGAGGCAAGAAAAGAAGTGGCAGATTTGCGGAATGGCCACACTGCCAGCTTTACTTATATCTACAGGTTACTTTAGGTCATTGGCATAATTAGTACATATTGTTTATTGTGTTTGTATCATTAGGCAGGTTACAGACTTAGCAATATTATGCAGCTTATTCCTCAGTTACATACTACAGTTACAATATGCAATGGTAGGAACTTTGTGCAGCTCTCAAGAAAGTCCATTGTCTGAAGTTACTATCAGGAGAGCAGATCTGGGGGCTTGGTGAAACACTGCAAGCAAGTTCCTTACTCCCGGGGGCCATGTGCCTGCAATCAAGGTCGAGGCTGATGAGGCTCGAACAGAGGCTTCTCAAGGCAGGGCATTGCTATACCAGCTAGACATTGCACATACAGTGATTGTACTAAATGCTAGGGGAGATTGCAGGGCATTCTAAGGGTAAGAAACAGAGAGCGCCTGTTACCCCCCGGGAGTTTGCGCACCAGGGGAACAGTTCCCTGTACATTTCCATGGTCAGAATCCCTAAAAGAGATGGTGGAATGTGATGGTCATTATTATCTAAAGTACATGTATGAAGACACAAGTTGGTGTGACTGTACTTTGTATACAACCAGAGCTATGAAAATTGTGTTCTATATGTGTAATAAGAATTGTAATGCATTCTGCTGCCATATATAAATAAAAAATAAATTAGAAAAAAAAAAGAATCCCTAAAAGAAAGAGAAGTTTCTCCCCCAATTTTCCCACACTCTCCCCATTGTGGATGCCAAAGGCTGTCATTGGATGAGGTTGGAGGAGAGAAAAAGGAAGCTCACCTCAGCTCTGGCAGGTTCTTGATTGACACCACCGAAGGGAATTTCAGGATGCATCAAAAGAGGCACGAGCAGAGGTTTATTCAGGAAAACAAACAGAGCAGGACAGCACTCAAAGGGAGCCTAATGTGGGTCCTGGAGAGTAAGAGGCCAGCGGTGGCGGGGGAGGGGTGTCTCAGGCTTCTTCTTTTAAAGGAGACCTTGCAAGTGAACATGAGAAGCGTAATGGATGGGGTCAGCCTAACAAGCTGGATCCTTTGAGTGTGGAGCACAGGTTAACATTGGCTAGGCAATCGACAGTGCTTGGCCAGTACCATATCATGGGTCTCCAGCAGTCTCACCCTCTAGGTTTCTGTCTAAAGCTACATCCTATAAGCTCACAAGGGCAATAGGCGTAAGGGACAGGGCAGACTGTTCTCCAAGGTTTATTGGACCTCGTATGCATTCAGGCCTGGAGGAAAACAGGCCTGGTGGTGAAGGGGAGGGCATTCATGGAGACCAGACTTAAACCTACAGTCCCTTCCCTGTTCATCTCCACTCTAACTGTCCTTGTTTCTTCCATCCCATCTCATGGATGTTATGAACACTCTCCTTCACTGCTGGGTTACAGGGTTCACATAAGAAGGAAATGAGGGGACAGGAATCACCCCACCCCCAAGGAAACACAGAGGATGGCTTAGGGTGAGACCAAGGACGTGTGACCACCCTAACCTGGCCTACACTTCTCTGCCTGAGTGATGCTGGTGAGAGGCCATCCTCTCTAAGCCTTGGTATCTCCATTTGTAAAGTGAGATTCTAAATCTTGCTGTGGTATCCAGGCATGGTGCTGTGCATCCATAGTCCCAGCTACTCAGGAGGCTGTGACAGGAGGCTCACTTGAGCCCAGGAGTTTGAGACCACTGAGCAATGTGGAGAGATTCCATCTCAAAAGGGGAAAAAATGGATTGTGGTGAAGAACTGAACACAATAATATTTGGTAATTTTTTTATTCTAAATCCATCCCCAAGCCATCTCACCATCAGTCTCAGAGGCTGGGAAGAAGAGTGATTGGGGTTAGCTGTAGTCTCACAGCGTCATAAGTCAAAATACCTGGAACCTTCCATTCCTACTCCAACTGCCCCTCTCCGGCAGCAGTAGGAACACACTGCCCTCCTCAGACCTAGAGTAGGAGGAGGCTGCACATATTTGAAGGATTAAAATTATCATCTTGAAGACCTAGAGCTATAGAAGGTAAATGCAAAGACAGACCCTTTGCTTTTAAAATTGAATGTCAAATTCTATTGAAATACAAGGTCATTTACTATGTGGGCAAATAGCTTCTGCTAAAAATTAGGTTCGGGAATGTATATTTCTGTCAGATGGTTCCAGAATGACTTTTGAAGGTTATTCCGTAAAAATGCCAGCAAATGTTAGAAATAGATTGACTCTGTCCATGTGTTATGGAGCTAACTCAGCCATCTTTTCCTTCCATAGACTTTCAAGAGAAGTCCTGAGTGACAGTCCGAAAGAAACACTGACAGACTGTCCTGTTTCTCATCATAGCTCTCATTTTGTGGTCTATTTTGGTGATCCTTTGGGGGGTCTACTTGGTAGTCCCTTGAAATATAAAATGTATCACAAGTGTCTTAAGTACCCTACTGGACTACTGGTTGACCTCTGGTCTGACTTTTTATCTGTTCTATAAATACCACCATCTTAGGGTCAAGAAGGCTTGTTAAGAAATAATTAGTTTAACCGTTTTAAAAATATCAAGTGATATCGTTTTTGCCTTCTTGTCAATTTTGGAATGACTTTTTCCTGAACGGTCCCTCTTCTTGACCCTGACCATCTCTGAAGATTTGTGTGGCAAATTTTATTACTGTTCCCAATTGCCTGGGTTTTCCAAGTAGGAGGATGATACATCCCTAACATGGTGGGGATGGGCTGTCAAGTGACCGGCTGTGGCCAACAGGAGGTGAAGGGCCACGTTGAGCCTCCCGGCCACCTAGCAGAAGCCAGGTCCTGCCTACTTTAGACAGTGAGCTCACAAACCTCGAGTCAGGCCGCTTCATCTCACCTCCCTCCCTGCAGCGTGCATCACCAGGACGTGGAATAAGGCCAGCAGTCCCAGAGTGGTTATCATTTCCTTCACTCATTTTATAAATTTTTCACATTTCCGGTTCATCTTGTTTTTTTAAACCATGGCCACTTTTGATAAATTTCCAACAATTCGTAGGAAAAAAAAAACTTCTTAATACAGAGATCAATTCTCTAAGAGCTATAATTTTTAAATTAAAAGCTCTAAAACCATTAAAGGGGGTCTGGAAGGAATTTCCCAAGTAATTTGTTATGTGATGTGAAAGAAATAGATTGGAGAGAATTGCTAGTCTTCATAGTAAAAACAGCATCATCTTTCATATTTTAATATTTTATGCCTCCGATTCAATAATGTCCAGGTATTTGAAAATAAATGATTTCCAAACATTTTGTATGTGTCTGTGTGTGTGTGTTTGTGTGTGTGTATGTAATATATATACAATATACTAAATATATCATGCTGTATCATATACTGTTATATAATATTCATACTATATAATATACTATACATACAATGTATATTATACACACACACACACGTGTGTGTAATGGGACTGTAATAAGTGCTTTGAGTGATTTTATATCTGATCTATATTTGGTGTTTATTGTCTCATACATCATACACTTAGAAAAAACATACATGTTTCCATCCCTTACCGGAAGAAGTCAAATATCACCAACATTTCTTTGTCCCCAAGAAAATGCTGTCCTAAGTTTTGTGTTGATCATTCCTTTATATCTATTTTTAAATTTATCATCTATGCATGGTAAATTAAATAGTGTTTTACTTTGCCTCTTTTTAAATACTTTATATATTTGAAATATACATGTTAATTCTGTGATTTTTTTAAACTGCCATTGTTCAACTTAGGCCTTGGAAATTTGGGCAGGCCAACTGTATGTAACTAACATCCCCAATTTTCCACTGAATGCATATGCCACATTTTTATTTATTGTATTTATACAGTAGAGCCATTTTGTGATTTTTAGGGTTTTTCTCTTTTTTTCCTTTCTTTTTTAAAAATTTTTTGCTTTTATAAAAATTGTTTCTGTGAACACTTGAGTCCATGAATCCTGTTCCCAGTGATTTCTAAATTTTCCTGTTCACATATTCCCAATCTGTTTGACTGAATTTACTGGTTTTATTGAGAACTTTAAGGGAACAAATAGGCTTGTCATTTGTCATTTGGCTGACAGGAGGGTGGTTCAGATGAGCTGACATACACATACCTTCCCACCTCCCTCACTGGGGTCTGGCCAGTTGCACACATAGACACAACCTCTCTTCAATAATACTTGTGACCAGCACAATTATTTTTCAAAAGTTCCTTAAAGACTGTGGGTGCAGTTTCCTCTCCTTGAATGCTGTGCCTTTGGGATTCCAAACATAATTCTCATGTTGATATAGTTTCCTATGAGAAACAAGTCAAGTTAAAGAATTGAAGATTAATCCTGTTATAGACAAGTTTGTTTCCTCTTTTCCTGGTGATTTGCTATAAGCCCTGAGAGGCAAAAATAGAGACAAGGATTTGCAATTTGCAGTTCTTCTTCACAACTAACATATATTTAGAATGTTCTAAATTTAACACCAACAGCTGCAAGACCTAATTTAGTCCTGTAGTATAATTTCAATCACTGAATGAAACTAGAAATATTATGTCAAGGTAAGAGCAACACTTTTCCCAGGAAGGAAGAAGATGGACTATTTTAAAATCTAAAGTAGTATATTAGGCAAAAACCAATGTGCTGAAGTCAGATAAAGGAAAATCTTAGGGAGAAACCCTTAGGACACACCCCCAGCAGACACCAGGTTCTGGTTCTCAGCAGATTTATTACAATGCAAAGTTTGGATATGACCTCTTTGTCCAGGGACCTCACAGTCACCATGTCCATTTACAGATTCTCCAGCGTGGATCTTGGTCAAGGGGGCAAATTTGGCTGCGGGAAGTTTGAAAGAAAGCTTCCACATCAGAGATTAATGCTATGGGTTGGGTATGGGGTATCTGCAAAAAACTCCTGTGAAAGGCTGCAGAAATGTTCAGAGGTCAAAAGATCAGCCTATGAGCCCTCTAACCTACTCCATTCATCCTATTCCAGTGGACTAAGTGGGTGAGGCTTGGCTGGAAGAAGCAAGTTGCTGGGGTCATTCCCTTGGGGGTTATACCTTGTCCCCCTGGTGCCTGCTCTCCCCTACCTTCCCCTCCCCTCTCCTCTCCTCCCCTTCTGGTGGTCATGAGCAGAGCATCTTTCCTCCATCAAGCCCTTCCACCTTAGACCCGGAGCTATGAAGTTGGCCAACCCTAGACTGACCCCTCTGAAACTGTAAGCAAAATAAACTTTTCCTCCTCTAAGTTGTTCTTGTCTGGTATTTTGTTCACAGTGACAAAAAGCTGGCTAACACATCTATCTTCATTGTTCTTTGTATCCAATTCCACGTTTACCTGCGTTGAATCTGTTGTAGGGTAAGGTGAGTAAGGCATTCCCCTTACGAGCACAATCTAATGGGGAACCACACAACTTGAGATCAAGCTAAATAATCTTTTAATATGATATAAAATTAAAATTGTGGGGGCTGGAGTTGTAGCTCCGCAGTAGAGTGCTTGCTTAGCACATGTGAGGCACTGACTTCCATTCTCAGCGCCACATATAAAAAAGTAAACAAAATAAAGATCTATCAACAACTAAAAATATTTTTAAAAAATTAAAATTGTGCAATTAAGTCATCATGGGCAATATATCAAGATGTAAATAAGATAGTATCCATCTCTGCACCTACATGTCCTGCCTTACTCAGCCCCCTCCCTGCCCATTGAGTTCTTTCCTGATTAGTATTCAGCAGGACAAAGCCACATTGAAGTTGATTAAAAAATTCAATCCATGCCTTGCAGAAACATGTGATCTAAAAAAGATATTCTACCTAAGAAGAGGTCACTTATTAATTTAATTCTTCAGGCATCATGTCTCCAAGGCAACAAATATCTCAGCCTGAGACCCTCTTAACAAGTGTCAGCTGTACATTTCCAATTATCAATACAGCCAATCACATTCCATGGTAAGGTGTTACATAAATGCCAACTTATTAGTCTTGTGTCATGAGCAGGGTGATCAGGCACTTTTCATCCAAACTGGGACACTCTTTCCTTGAAAGAAATGCTATCCAAATTCTGCTGGGCCCACAGGTATGACTGGGCAGACTTGGACAAACCAGTGTTGCTTTCCATACTATTATATTTTAGTCACATTCCTATCTCACGGATGGTTATATTATCACAAGAGCCATCACTTAGAAAAAGCAGCATTTCATACATGCTACATCAAATTTTCTATTTACATATCCCTTTTAACTTTTACAAGTTCTTGAATGGTAGATCACCACCTTTTTCCTGTGTCTCTCCACATCATCTTACCTTTATATGGGTCTGTCTCCAGATTTCCCTTCTGATAAGGACATCGCTCAAATTGAATTAGGGTCCACCCTAATGACTTCACTTTAACCCACTTGTAAAGAATCTATTTCCAAATGACACTGAGGTACTCAATGTTTGGGAATTCATTACATAAATTTGGATAGATCCACAATTCAACCCACAATACATGGTTGGCAGAATGAGATATTAGCATGTGGATTCTGGCCCCAGAACTCATGCTTGGCCTATTCCCAATGTGGTCCATGGACCAGCAGCTTCCAATTTTACCAGGAGCTTATTCAAATCAGAGCCACTGCTAGTTCATAGCCTCCATTTTATTAGGCTTCTTCAATATTACTTCTTATTTTTCTAATTTTCAATATACAACTTATTAAACATTATTGACCCTTCATAGCTGTGGGTTCTACATTTGTGGATTCAACCAACTTTGGGCACAAAAAATTGAGGAAAAAATTGCATCTACATTGAAGATGTATATCATTGTTATTCCCTAAACAACACAGTATAACAACTATTTATGTAGCATTTACATTGTATTAGAAAATAATTTAGAGAGGTTTTAAAATATATGAGAGGATATGTGTAGATTATATGAAAATACTATATCACTTTTAAGGGAGTTGAGTATCTGCAGACTTGCATACCAAAGAGGGTCCTGGAAGCAATCCCCTGTAGAAAACCAAGAGAAAACTGTAGTTGGGTAGAACTGCTTGTCTGCAGTTCACAGGTGTTGTAAGATTCACTTTTCATCCCATTCCCTTACAACCAACAGTTTAAGTGAAATCCAGAAAGCTACCTGTATAAATCAGATTTTTCACTGCTGTGACCAAAAGTCCTGAAAAGAACAATTAGAGGAAGAAAAGTTTATTTGGCTCATGGTTTCAGAAGTCTCAGTCCATAGAGAACAAAAACCTTTGCTTTGGGCCCAAGGTGAGGCAGAGCAAAATGGCAGAAGGGTGTGGCAGAGGAAAGCAGCTCAGGGCACGGCACCAGGAAGCAGAGAGAGAACTGCACTCACCAGGAACAAAATATAAACTCTAAGGACACATTCCCAGGGGCCCACCTCCTCCAGCAGCTACCCCTTCCTACCTACAGTTATTTGCCACCCAGTTAAACTCTATCAGTGATTAATGCACTGATTAGGTTAAGGCTCTAGTTATCTTATCATTCCACCTTTAAAAGGTCTTACATTATCTAGCACATGAGCTTTTAGGAGACACCTGATTTCTAAAATGTAAATTTCTGCCCTTGGCCCTCCAAAATCTCAAGACCACCTTGCAATGCAAAATACATTTACTCCATTTTCAAGAGTTCCCTTAGTCTTTCAACAGTTCCAGCATTATTCAAAATTATCCAAATTCTCCTCTGAGACTCAAAGCAAACTCTCAGCCTAAGCCCCTATAGAATTCAAAACCAAGTTACCTATATCCAAAATAATGGCACAGAGCAAACATTTACGTTCCAAAAGGGAGAAACAGGGTCACAGGAAGAAGGAATAGGACCAAAGCAAGATAAAAAAAATCCAGCTAAGCAAACAACCCTGTAGCTCCATGTCCAGCATCCCGGGCACATGACATCACAATGTTCTCTCCAATGTTCTCCTGTGTAGTCCCACCCCTGTGGCCTTGATGTTTGTGCCCACATGGCCTCTCAGCTTGTTTCTGCTCCATTCTTGCAACTTTCCTCAGCACACGTCCCACAGTAATGGTGTCTCTTTATCTTGAGGGATCTCACTGCAGTTTTAGCTTCCTTCTGCCATCTTCACACATCACCTTTTCAGGGGCAGCCCACAGGGACTCCAATCTGGATGCATTTTTTCCTAGCCTCCCAGGAATTCCTTTGAAGTATCAGTGGAGGCCTCCATGAACCCCTGACTCCAGCATCCTGTTTTCCTGCAGAACCAGTACCACCTGGTTGATGCCAAAGTCTGCCAGCATCTTGAGCCAAGCCTCTTGGAACCCTGGCTGCAGCAGCCTCTGAGTGCCTGGGCATCTGAGCATGATGAAACAACTTCCTAGGCCCCCCATAAAAGCCAGGTGCCCCCGTAGTCTCAAATGACTTTTTTTTACTTTTATTCCCTTGAGCCTGAGATGGATGTGGTATTGTCAATTTCTGAGATGCCCCCAAGTTATCTTTCCTACTATTTCTTTGTAAGATACTTAGTAGCTTTTCTTTAGTGGCTGTAATCTCTTTAATAACCACAAGTTCCTTAGCCTCAGTTTTACTCCCACTTTCCTGGCCAAACTTCATGCTTTTCAAATATTTTTGCTCTGCTTTCTGCTCCTGCTCCTGATTATCATAGTAAACTTGGCTAAAAGCTGCCAACGATGTTCATACTATGAACTCAATGTTGTTCTACATTGAAATTTCCTCCACCACATTAATTAGTCCATCACCTTTAAATTCAGCCTCACAGAAAGTCTCAGGCATGGGCAAAATGTAGACAACTTCTCAGTCAGAATGTAACATGAATGGAATGGCCTCTAGTCCGATCACAAAGAGTCCCCCTTCTTCTTGGAAAGCTCATGAGACAAGTCATTACTGTCCACAGTCCTATTAGCATTCTGGTCTTTTGAGATCCCACCAGAATCATCCATTAAGCTCTGCTTACAATATTTTAAAGCTTTTCCAGCTTGCATCTTTAAACCTTTGAAAATTACTCCTCCTGCTGCAAACGAGCTACAAATGCTTCTAAACCACATGGTCAGATTAGACACTTATCTCACATGCATGAGACCCTGAGTTCAATCCCCAGCATCAAAAGAAAAAAATGGGGGTGTACTAATTATATAATTAATGCATAGGTTACCCTTTCAATATACAAGCAGTGCATGTAAAGCAAAATTCTCCCCAAATCATTCTTCTTCCATTCTTGCTCCCAATTAGATCCCAGCCTCCTTCACAAACTGTATCCATTGCTAGCCATTTGTATGCTTCCCTCCAGACTCTTAGTACTAATTAGTACTAAGCAACATCCCAACTTCTTAGTACTAATTTCTGTTCTAGTCAACTTTTTTTTTCCACTGCAACCAAAAGACCTGAGAAGAAAAATTTTAGAGTAAGAAAAGTGTAGTTGGTACAGGGTTTCAGAGGTCTCAGTCCATAGACATATCACTCCATCACTCTCAGCATCATCTCTTGTATGTTGTGATTGATAAACTTTTCATGCCAAAGCATGATCATTAACTGTAACCAAAATACAATTTCAGAAAATTCTGAGGGGGAAAAAACAACAGAAGATAATACAAATGGCATTTCAATTGTGGCTCACAATTTAATCTAATAGGTGGATTATACTATTATAGTTTTCAAATACATAAATCAAAAGCAGATGACATTTTTTCAAACTAAAAGCAATGGAACCTAGGGCAAATGATACAGCAAGTTATCATAGGCTGAAACTTATTTTTTGTTTGGTGGGTGTAGGTTCTTAAGAAGCAAAGCCCAAGGGTCTGGAGGCATAGCTCAGAGGTAGAACACTTGCCTCACATGCATGAGACCCTGGGTTCAATCCCCAGCATCAAAGGAAAAAAATGGGGGGTCCTAATTATGTAATTAATACATAGGTTACCCTTTCAATATATAAGCAGTGCATGTAAAGCAAAATTATCCCCAAATCATTCTTCTTCCATTCTTGCTCCCAATTAGATCCCAGCCCCTTTCACAAACTGTAACCATTGCTATTCATTTGCATGCTTCCCTCCAGACTCTTTCCCTTTTATGTACGTATAAGTTTATGCAGAGAAATATACATAAAGGGTACCAAAGTATGGCAGATCTACCCACACTGTGCATATTTCCACCTATATAATTTATAATAGGAATACAATTGATTTGGCACAATTTCCTGTACAACAAATTTCACTGGGCACTTGGACCAATCTACCAAGAAACTTATTTATTTTTACAACTTTACTTTATGCAAAGAAACATTTCTTTAAGTTTCTTATTCCTTGAAATTAGGGAAATAGATTTCCATATCCCTCCATGGGTTTTTCTTAAATCTTTGAAAACATTTTTTAGTAAGTCTTTGGGAAGCAAAATTATGTAGATACTTCTGTCAAAGTAAAAACATACTTCCAACCATGACATAATACACTCTGTCTGGTTCTATGAGATGATTTCATTATTTCACTGTATCTGTCCTCCCAGCTATTTACTAAGTCCTGCCTGGATGATGCCAAAATGGGCTGATGTAGACAGGACTGGTCTTCAAGGCTCACTAACACTGGGAGAGCATCAGCCGTGGAGTTTCCCCCTGAAGTCTTCAGCCTACCCTTCCTTCCCTTCCTGCTGCTCCAATTGTGTGCTGCATCTTTCCTTTGAACTTGTTCAGAAGATGAACAATATCCATCACCTGGAGATGTTAATACCACACAGGAACACAGTAAAATGTTTACTTGCAAGAATGAAAATATTCAATTAGGATTCAGAATAAATTACAATACGGTGATATAATTTATGCAAATATTTTCTCTTTTGTTCTGGATTGTAATTGTCTTGAAATTTTATTGGCAGCATACTTCACAAATTTTCTGTTTTAAACCAGCCTTAAATGGTTTTTATGTCAAGGAACTGCTCATTTGATGATCATTTTTACCTTCTGAAATAACTACCTTTCATTTGCAAATTGCTTTTAGGTGAATGAAGGGGATATTTACTGAACAATGTTAAATACTTTATGGTGTTTTTGAATAATAACTGATCATTTAGGGAAGTTAAACAAATGCTTTCCAGATTCTCGATTGTTATATGCTACTACCAGGCAGATACAAATCTTTAGTTTCAGAGTTTAGGGTTGAAATCTAGTTGCAATGACTTTGAGAAAACCTATGTGCTTGCAACAGTATGCATGTATGAGAAGAACTTTGTATGAGCAATAATATACAGGATTCATGTCCACAAGTTTGCTCTCTTTTACATTATGCTTCAAAATTCTTGTGTCTTCTAATTAAAAGAACCCCTAATTAGAAAAAATATAGATAGCACCAAGACATTGCAAAATGAGAGTAAGTGGACTATAGCAGCTCACTTTAACTCTGCCCAGGCCTTCACATTTAAACACACTTGTACTGTCCCCTTCACCCTATAGATACTCAATCATTTAATAACATTCAGCATCTATATTCACTTTGACTACATAATTTCATTTTCTTTTGAAAATAAAAATGCATTTTCATTTAAAAAAAACTTCAGTTTTCCTTCTAATAATTCAGAAGTGGAAATCTTTTGATGCTTAATTAAAACTATCTGCAGGTTCATTCCATTCCCTCTCCTTCTGCTGGAGATTTTCCTACAGCTTTCTATGAGCAGGCACAGAGGGAGCTTTGCCACAGTGACGCAGATGGAAGTGGCCCTCTGGGACTGGTACTTGGCATTGAAATGTGACAGGTATGCCATTAACCTTTCAGATTCATACATCTGCTGTTTATGTACATGAGCATAGTGAACTACAGAAAAATTTACCTAGCTGGCAGCTTTATTAAGATGTGTAGCTTAACTGCTGAATAGAAGTCTTACATGTGTATTTATTAATTTTGCTGTTAAGGCAATTTTTTTTTGCTTTTGAAGTGGATGGTGGGTGAGATTTAAAGTTCTTCTGGACAGGCCATTCAGTACATCTGATCTCTTCAAATATTTCAGATAAAGTACAAATCTTTAATTCTAGTGATTTGTACATTCTAAAAAAAATTATGTACACATATATAATTTTATATATATGAGGCTCTAGTAGAAATATAGCTATTAATTTGTTCACATTTGAATAACATGTAGTGATTACATATACATACATATAAATGGTGGTCATAAATTTCTTTTATATTAAAAAATCACTTCCTTTATTTTTGAAAGTGATCTTAGAATCCCTTTTAGATAATTAAGTTTTCACAGAAATTTGTCACCCCTTCACCCTCACAGGTCTTTAGGATAAAGAAATTTAGAACAAATAAACAATTCTCCCCTAGGGTGTCTAGAAATTATTTAAGGTTTTAGAAATATTTTAAGTCTTTATACATTCAGACTAAAAGGGAATACTAAGTGGGTCCCAGAACAGAGAGGGAATGGAGGAAAAGTGAAAGAATCTGGGAGACACCGAGGCTTCACACTACCCAAGAATGTTGGAACTGCAGGGGATGTTCAGAAAATTCACAGCCAACTGAGCAGCAGCAAGCTCGAAGTCCTGCCAAGGGACACTGTCTCCAAAATCCTTAAAACAAACCAAAGTGAGGGACCCTAGAGAGTTCTCTGGGGCAAAAGCAGACAGCTAGCCAAGGTCAAAACCAGGCGTGGGAGGCAAAGTTCATCAGCTCCGTCGTGATCGTTTTCCTGGGATTCATTTTCCTAGTCTCACAACAAGGCTGGTCTGGGTAAAATATGGACCTTGTCTCTGTGAGAACAGCGACACAGTGGAAGTGTCTCTAGTTCACACATCTGTCTGGCACTACGTCCTCAGATCAGGAGAAACAGGGTTTAACCTTGTGTGTCTAGAAACACACACCCATGTCCCATCAGTCCCCTGTGCTCATTAACAGGAGCCCAAGACATCCATCGTTTTTTATTTAGAGATAAAATGACAGGATGGATCATCTCTGTGGTTTTTCCCCCCCATTTCCTTACGACCTTTATTCCCTTTTCATATCAGATTCAGTGTTCCCATTTCTTAAAAGATAATGTTTTGACATAAATGGAAATTATTTTTGCCTTCTGTGAGAAAGGGGATTTATTTTTCCCCCTCCACTTGCTTGGAGGTTAATTTTCAAATCACAAATGATGGACTCACCAATTATAGTGGTGTCAGTATTTTCTGAACAGGATCTTTATTTTTTTTCCTCTAAGGGACTTGGGAATGAGCAGTTTGGTTTTGATGTTGTTGTTGTGAGCAGTTTTTTTTTTATCTAATATGGAAAATCAAGCTTATTTTCTTTTTATATATAACCACCTGTTCTGTTTTATTAGAAATCATATCAATAGATATATCTGACTCCTGCTATTTTACAGGAATATTTTAAAGTCTAATAAAAATCATAACATTGCAAAATAGGTATCATATGCTCAATGAACTGAAATGTATAATAATATACCTATGATATTTATATGATATAGTAGTTTTTATTATTTACACTGAAAAATCAAATCAAGTAATAATGCTAAACCAATTTACCTTGCTGAACTACTTGATGCTTTGAATACTCTTCAGAGGGGAGATGAAGGGTCAATTGTGTGTCACCCTTCTAGCGGACCAGGTAAGCTCTAGTGAGCAGGACATGTTCTGAGGTTCATGACTCAAACACATCATAGAAACTGTTGGGACTTTTAGCCATTCTTAAAATTAATCTCTGCAGGTCTAGTTCATGATTCAAATGGTAGTGAACATCAACTACAGTATATACTTTTCCATTTACAGGGTACTTAGAATTTCTTGATCTATTTCTTCCTTCCATCTTCAATATTCTTACAATTGTTGAAAATAAACAGTTATGAACAATTAGGAAAATATAACATAATATCTGTGTCCTTTCCTGGGCTTTTCATATACTAACATCACTATAAAGGACAATGATTTCAGTGGGATTCTGCATACACACACACACATTTTCCAGAGCTTACTATTCTACTCTTAAGAAAAAGTTTTACGAATGTCATCTCAATACTTTCTCTTTACTGAATTTTTTTTGTATTATTAACTGTTAACCACACGTAATTGCAAATCTATTATACTGACCACCTACCTATGTCTGCTATTTAGGCATCATGGGGTATTTTTTTCCACTGTGCTCCAAGCTGTGATAAAAATGAGCAAAATAGCACTTGATTGATCAATACCAAAGCCCGACTCAATATTCTCAAGGTTCCCTTTATATTTGATTCATCGAGAGAAAAACCCTAAGGGTGAATACAAAGTAGGTTACATGCAGAAAAAAAATGTCTTAGATATTTTCTGTAACAAAAAGTGAGAACATGATTTTAAAAAAAAGTCTTTTGAATTCAGATTTCTGTAGGAACACTCCCAGCCTGCTGTAATCAGTAAGTGAGCTAGAAGATCTCAGAAGCCCTTCTCTCATGAATTCATAATTGCCATAGTTACTAGATATTACCGGTTGCTTTCTGAGAGCCTGAGATTCCCCAGGACATTGGCAGCCTTCTCCTTTCCTTGCCCGGAGGTTGTTGGTGTTTGCTGTGTGCCTGAACAAATGGTTGCTAATTCTGGTACCAAGGTAGCCCTCAAGTCTCTCAGGACTCCTGTGATGGAGGTCGGGGAGACGGGAGCTACTCAGGACTTGATGTATTGTTTTGATTTCTCACCCATGTAAATGAAATAGCTTTAAAAAAAAAAAATCTCCAGGACTGTTCCCTTCCCTTTCTGATTTGGAAAATACCCTGTAAACTGATCACTTTAGGAAGTGTACTTTACAGAAGTTATGGGACCTGGCACCCCATGTGTAATAGAAACATGGAAACTTCCAGTTACCCTCTGAATCTTGGACCTCTTGAATATCTAGCTAGTGCTGCACAAATGCAGTTTAAAAGCTCTAGGAAGGCCTGAGGTCTACATTTAAAAGGTAACTGATCCAAGAAGGCTTTCCTCTGGTATGCAATTGAGCAAGTTTTATTTTATTTATTTATTTTCCAAATTAAAGGCAATCAGTATAATAGAAATACATTGGAATTTTTGGTTGGTTGACATCCTAGTAGCCATTATAGACCCAAAAGCCTTTGTTGGAGCTGCTGATATTGGATAATGTGTTTTTCATCAGTAAGAGTTACATGGTGTGCATGTATGGAAATGTCACATCAAACCCCATTAATATGTACAATTAATATGCATTAATAAACCAGGGTGGAAAGAAGAGTTACAATGCCATGTGAACCATGTGATCTAAAAATGCATATTCTAAAAATAAGTTGACAATGAAAGAAATGGATGCATATAGAGATGAGAAAAGCCACGGCTATGAAGATAAAAAAAAATATAGACAATATTTTTTTTAATTTTATTTGTGGGAGATGAAAGAAATGAAAAGACTAATGAGTGGGAAAAATCTCATTCTAAGAAAATAGGTCATTGCTTATCTTACTTCCTCAAATTTTTGCTGCTACAACAAAGCAGACTATTTTTAACAAAGTTAATGTATATAAATATCTAAGATAGACTTACTATCTTAAGAAGGAAACAGGGTAGAGTTGAAATAGGCGGATAATATTATGTTTTACAGCACCGTGGTAGAATTGAGTAACATTTGGCTCCATTACATAGAGCTGTGATGAGTTTATATTCAGACTTTCCAAATAGGACAGGTTTTTTTTTTTCATATTGACCTCCAAAGATCTGTCCTTTTAAAAATATAATAAAGTAATATATGTCACTGAACCTATCAAGCAATATTGTCTCCATGGTAAGAAGTAATGTGCTCTTGGCACAACTGACATTCTAAAATGAAGCCGTGGTTGTGGGTAGTTAATAAAGTAATGTACAATGTAAAGTGCAAGTTCAAAAATAGATATTCACAAGCTGAGAAGTGGGGCCGTCAGCATGTGGGAAAGATGACCTTGTGCCTGCAAAAGTCAGTAAGAATTGGATTTGAGAGGAAGGGGGAAATCTGTAAGCTAGCAGCTAAAGGAATGTAGCAAGTCACTGATATTTTTCTTCTTTCTTGTTTCTCTTTTTCAGAGTCTAATTTTTTCACATAATTTTCTTAACTTTTTCTTGTGGCCCCCCCAGGGCTTTTTTAGAACATTTAAAAACTTTTTAATGGATCCAAAAACATTGGGTACCTTGAAAAATGGATTTCCTATTTTACAGGGAAGATAAGAGAGTTAGATGTGAGCAGACAATTTTGTATTGGGGTACAATGAAGACATGGCTCTGCAATCTCTGAAAATATGACAAAATAATTACGTTGAAAAGTGGTATTTTTTAAAAATTCTATTAATTGTTTTAAGTATTTTCCACCACCTAGTTCTAAATTTCATCATAATTTTTAAAATAATGTTTCACCTGGAATCCCAACAACTCAGGAAGCAGAGGCAGGAGGATGCAAGTTCAAGGTCGACCTGGGCAACTTAGCAAGACCCTGTGTCAAAATTAAAGAAGTACTGGGGATATAGCTCAGTGGTACAGCACCCCCAGGTTTAATCCCAGGTATCCTCCTTCACCCCCCCCCCCAAAAAAAAAAGGTTTAACACTGATGCCTTTGTGCATGTGTCAGGGTTCTCAGAACTGTTTGTTATTTTCCCTGCTGGGCCAGTAAGGTAGGGGTGAATGCAGTGTTGATCAGCCCAGAGGCTGTCATCAGAGATCTCCTCTAACAGGGAGCAGATGAGCAGGAGCAGCTGTAAGTGGGGAGGAGCTGAGATTTGTTCAAGATTCAGCAAGGACCTAGGAAGGAGAGTTAGATTGGGAAGAAAGAGTGAAAGCATCTGAGAGGAGCCAATGGACTTAAGGCCTCTTCTGTTTATTTGCTTCTTGTTTTGATTTTCTGTCCTGTATTCACCTTCTCCTCCTTTTTCAGTTGGATGACTGCATGGAGTTCATGATGCATTCATGGTGGGCAGCACTGAGGAGGTAGCAGGGACGGTCTGCTTGTGCTCGATGCGCACCAGGGTCAAAAACTATATTGCTGAGGATGCAATTCAGAAATTCAGGTGAGAGATGCATTAACATCATCTCCTTTGGCTAAAGTCAAGCTATGCCTAAGGACAACTCTGCAGGAACTACCCCCTACACGAGACTTTTAAGGAAACTCATTTTTTTTTCATGTACATTGCAAGATTGACAGATGGAACCCTTAAAACAAAAAAACAGGTTAATGAGAGAAAAGCATAACAAATTGACTCAAGTAAAGGTTTGACAAGGGGACCTTCCAAAATGAAGATCCAAAGATCCAAGGAAATGTGTTTGTGCTGAGTCTGATGAAAAAAGCAGACCATTGTGGAAAGACACAATTGGGCCAAGAGTACCATCTAACAGTTCTGAGTGGAGTGGGGAGCCCAGCAAGATCTTTGCTTAGATTCGTCTAGGCTTCTCTGCCTGCCATTTTTTGTTCTTGCATCTGGGCAGGATACCTAGTAGAGGGGTCTTGTGACCTCTTCTCCGGGGATGTAGGTCAGGGAGTGACCTTTCTGGGTTTTATTGCTTGTCTTGGGGGGAGAAATAGGGCTGGGAGAAAAGAGGGCAGAGATGGTCAAGGTGCTTCTGAATCCCTTCACCTCAAAAATACTCAGCATGCCATACTTTGGGTATGATGTTCTGGGCCCTGAGATATAATGAAGGAGAACCACATTCTGGTAATATGCAGCCGGCGATTTTATCTCATACATTTAACAAGAGAAATCAGAAATCATATCCCCACATGACATTAGGTTTTTAGATAAGCACTTGGTGATCTCAGATTTTAGTTTCAGTGTATACATTATTCATTTTTATGAAAACATCTTTGAATAGTGTGTAAAAGGAATCACATAGCTGATCTGCTCAAGATAATTAATTCAATTAATTAGCATGTTAAGGACTCTTGATTCATATTTTAATGAAAGGAACATAGTGAATCGTTTTAACATAAATCTTTTTTAATTAAACAAGACCTGGTTAGGGGTTGGGGGTGTGACTCAGTGGTAGAGTGCTTGCTTAGCACGTACTGGGTTAGATCCTCAGCAACATGTTTATAAATAAATAAAATAAAGGTATTTTGTCCCTCTACAACTAAAAAAAATACATTAAAAGAAAGAAGGAGGAGAAGGAGAAGGAGAAGATCAGGTTAGTATTTTGAAAAAAACATCCTGTTGCAGAGTTTGGACTATGACCTTCAAGCTATCTCTTGCTTTGCCCCCATGACCTGGGCAGAAAAGGAGCCAAGTTGGGGGGGGGTGAAAAACTGGGGGACAAATTAGGCTCACCTTTCTCTTGCTCCTCTTTCGGGGCAGCCCCACAGAGCTGGTGGGCGAGAAGAACCAATGAAGCACACAGTCAGTAAGGAGGTTATTTGCCTCCTGTTCAGGAATGTATTTATGGATTAGAAGGAATTGGCTCGACCCTCCATTTAACTGCGACCACGATGCTGACAGGAGTAAGTGGTGATTTGCTTATGATTAGTCTGTGTGAGATACAGGGTTTGAGACTTTTTTATTACCTAACATATGGATTGATAGGCAGATATTGAACATGTTAGTGCAATGAAAGAAATGAATTACACTAACGCAAGCTTTGAGGAAATATAACACAATTCATCTGGAACCTAAACATTCAGGTCAGTTTGCTCTTTCTCTGTAGCGGCAGGCGTGCATTTTTGGTTTTTCTAATAGGATGAAATGGAGATGCTGATAGAGCTCCCACTCACTAAAAGTCAAATGGAACCTCTTTAAAGTTCAACTACCAATCTATTAATCCCAATAACTAATTTAGTGACTTTAAAAGTTTATCTGCTTTACCAAGTTCCCATGGTTATGACACTGAGGGAAATCCTGAATGAACCCTCCTTGCTTTTGACACTGATTTTAGACACATAGCTAAGCACTAGTTTTGCTGCAGATAACAGCTCTAACATGTGGGTTGTGATGCTAGCAGGTAGGTTGTTTTTCAGAAGCTTGGAAGTAGCTCAAACTGCTTACAACCACCAGCCCTTCGCTTGGGCCCTTACAAGAGTCTGATGATTGACATTTTGACATTAGGGAGCTAAAACTCCACTCTTAGCACATATTGGGCCACCATTCTCTGAAGAGCCATGAAGAGCCATAAAGTTTGGTTATTCATGTACAGACCACAGACAACTTCCTTCTTCCTTATCTCCACTTTCTTCCATGTCCCACTTAGATCACCTGCTTATTTATCCCATAAATATCCCTAAACTCTATCCTCGGGGAGGCAGATTTCAGACTTGACCTCTCATCTCCATGCATGACCACCTCATGAATAAACGATCTTTTGCAAAACTTGTGATTTCAGTAACTGGCATACTACACAGTGGGAAAAATGGGCCTGCTTCAGTAACAATTATATAAGGCTTAAAAACTAATGTTGTATAACAATTATATAGGTTTAAAATCTAATGTTGCATACTATATCCTTGTTCTGGAGACACCCCCCCCAGACACACACACACACACACACATCAACACAAAAATTCAGAATTCAGAGAGCAAAGGCCTATTTACTTGCCTCAACCTACATTTTCTGAAGTCATTTGATAACAGAAGTATTTATTGCAATATTATGTTACACAGATCCAATGTAAACACCAGCTTTCAGAGGGGAGTCTACAGAATGTCAGAGATTTTAAAGGGCTATAATTTTCTTTAGAATAGAGCAATGATCTCCTTTGGTTGAAATACTTTGAGGATTTTGAAAGTAACCTGTAGATTTTTTAGCTTGGAAAATATGTTGTTTCTTAACAATACATTTCAGTCTCTGGATTAACTTATTAATAAGTATCAGTAACTCAAAAAAGTTTTTACCCAGCCCTAATATGTACCAACTAGCCTATACATCTCTAAAATCATTGAGCCATACAGTGTATTTTTAAAATTTGGAACTCTTTTGTTTTGTGTGCGATCCATGATGAAATAATTTCTACATTTAAAGGTATAAAAGATGGTCATCTGAACCCAATAACTTTTCAGAAGTACACTGCCAATTTTTTTATCATACATTTATTTTTAAAAACTTCAAGGTCAATTTATGTATGTCCACAATTAATTTGGCTATGGAGTACCAGTTGTACTTTATATCCTTTGTTAAAAATTTAGGATACAAAATTTTCTTCTAAAAACACTGTAATATTGATTACATTAAATGTTGAGTAAAAATATTTGATCCATTATGTTAGTTGCTTTATTTTCCTGTCACAAATTTTGTCAAAATAAAAATGAATAGTAATTTGTTTGCAATTCTTAATTCATTTTCAATAAGCAACGGACAGAAAAAAAAACAGATTTCAGATTTCATTTTAGTTGGCTTTTATTATTCACACAGGGAAATATGCACAGGGTATATTATCTATAGAAAAGTGTCCTTTTGGTGAGAATAGAGTTGATTGACACACCTAAGCATGCATATTGCTTAAGTCATTCAGTTGGGTCCTTTAAATTTAATAAAGGGAATAATTACATTCTGTCTTCACTGAGAGTAAATAGGGCTTAATTCATTGGAAATAATTAGCACTATTCCATACAAAGTTTACAAAGATTAGAAATAAATACACTGTATGATAAACCTTTGAACATTAAAAGTTGGCCTACTTATTCATAGACACACTCAGTAAGGGGTGAGGGTAGCTCCAAGAAAACAGGTCATCTAATAAAAACTCCTGGTACCTTCCCTTTCTACCTCCCCTTTATGTATTATGTGTTAATTTTGTGACATTTCTACAAAAATTAGTAACTTCTAAAGAAATTTTAGAAGCATTTGTTATACCAACAATGATGTTTTCTAAGAACAAGTCATTGATGAAAGTTAAGAAAACATGAATTTAGCATTAGTAAGTATAACGTGATACTTTTATTTTATCTTCAAGTGTATAAAAGGTGTTTTCAATACCAAGGAGAATCAAAGTTGATTATTCACATTTGAATGAAGAGGACTAAAAAAATGAAAAAAATGGTTTTAACCTTTCACTCAACATTGTGAATACAAAATAAAAAAAATTGGATTGAAATAAACATGAAGTCTTTTACCTTACTAATCAATAACCCCTAGCCATGTTGGTAATTATATGGTGGCCAATTCTTACTTCCAATTTAATTTTCTCTTGGATTTCTCTTGTTTATTTAGGCATTCTATAATTATGACCATCCAGCTTTTAGCCTTTGGACATAATGTTTGTACTACTGATTAAAAGCTATTTTTTGCTAAAATTTACATGAGTTTGGCTATGTCTTATCAATTTCCCATAGAGTTATTCTACCTGAATCTGTGAAAAGTGTCTTACTTTAAATCATATGCATAATTACTGCCAACACTCATTTCTCAGCAGCTGTTAAGGAGGAGATTCAATTATATCCCCATCACCCCAAAGTGAGCTCATCCTGATGGAAGCAGTTTTAGGAAAAGACGAAAGTGGTAAAGTCAATAAAAGATTGGCGCCGTTACATTGCCATCTGCTAATCCATGACCTTGCTTCAGTAGTTCTGTGCTCTTCTATTGATTTAATGACATTAATATTGTTTGACAACTGCCTATGTCTATGATAAATGTTAATGTTTTGCCCAAGCATTGTTTTTTCAACCATGAAAATGTATTTATCCATCAATCATTTTTGCTGTACATCTGGCTGCAGAATATTGGATTTATAGGAAGTCATCCAGAAGGAGTGTGCACATAACTCTTGGATCTTTAACAAAGTCCACCTGTGAGGCTACACTGATGGCTTATTCCCAGTGAAATACCTGAGGACTCTGCAGGTTCACAGATCAGAGATGTGCTACTGAGGCACAAGTAAGTTGGAACAGCATTCCAGGTTATTGCAAGAACCTGATTTCGAGTCAGGATTACCTAAATATTGCAGCCAGCATCACACTGTTTCAAATGATGTACTGAACAGCTGTCATTTCACCTTTTGAAGACTGTAGGGGTAGCTCAGTGGTAAGCACTTGCCCAGCATGTGTGAGGCCCTGGATTCAATCCCCAACCCTGCCAAAAATTCTAAAAAGAGCTGAACCAGAATAAAGGGTAAAATAGAAGCCAAAGTCATGTTGCAAAGAAATACCTATGGAATGAATCAAAGCTTTGGCTGGGGAGATGGACTGAAAGCAAGGAGGGGTGGGTGCCTCAGGAGAGGGTACTGAGATGGGGGCGTAAATGTCTAAGAAGGTGCAGGCATGAAAGGGAATGTTGGGAAGTGCTGAAGCTTTAGAGGTAGACCAGTTCTCCAAGACAGCACAGCCTGGAGAAGGGCAGTGAAGAAATCAGTGGACATTTCCGTTAACAGGAAAACCGGAGTCCAGTGCAGGATGAATTTACATTTCTATCACTGTGAGAATGAGAAGTTTGGAAATGATCTTATGGGTTACAGACCACAAAACCATGGCCTGCCTGATTAGGTGAACAAGTTATATGGGAACCTGCCATCTCTGTTCAGTTACATAACTCCCAAGCTGCATTCTTGAGACAAAGGCAGGACAGAGCAATTGTGACAAAGAACCCTGCAGATGTCATAGCTGAATGTATTTACCTCTATCCGTCAACAGAAAATATTCACTTTCTCTTTTATAGACTAGTCATAAAGATTTCTCAGTATATGAAATAGAAGAATTTTTTCCGCTTGTGCTGGAAATGGAACCCAGGGCCTCACGGAGGCCAAGGAATGAGCTTCAGTTTCCCTCAGTTATGTATGAGAATCGTAGGATCACTTGATGTTGGGTGAGTCACATAAGCTCTGAGCCCAGCTGTCCCCAGTCACTAAGATGCAGACTAACAAGCATACCCACTTAGTCTCAATCTGTCAAGTGTGCAGGCAACACCTAACTAAGGTCAGCAAGAATATATTTCAACTGTCAGGATAGTCATGAGGCAGCATAGGCTTGACAATCTAGTTGAGAAGATGTGACTAATACATTCAAAACGTGGAATTCACACTTGAGAAGGAACACAAATATATGTCATTACTAAATCACAAGCTAAATGGTGGTATATCCATATAGTGGAATATTTTGAGGCATTAAAAGTCTTCTCCCCCCGCCCCAAAGAAATAAGGTTGTGACGTTTGGTTGTAAGATATTTAAATCCTGCTTTAATTTCTGTAATGGCTGGATTGTCCTATTTTCCCTTCTTGGTACTGATAAGCAGTAATTTATTTTTTTAAATTTACCTATTTCATATAGCTTTCAAATTTACTGTTACAAATTTTAAATTTACTATCAAATGTACTGTGCAAAGTGTTTTTAAAGTTGTATTTCCTTCTATCTGTTGCCTATGTAGTTACACATGCTCATTAAACATCTGGGAATCTTGTTTTCAGTGTTTCCAAAGAACCAATGTTTCATTTTGATAACACTTTGTATAGCAATTTTGTTTCTATTCCATTTTTGTTTTATCTTTATTATCTGTTTTATTTTTCTTCTCTGCATTAATTTTTTGTTCTCTCTCTAGCTTCTTAAATTGGACAGTCTATTAATTTTCAGTTCTTTATCTTTTCTAATAATAGGTTTTGAAGAAATAATTTTCCTTTCTAAATATTTCTACAGTTGCATCCTAAAAGTTTTAATGTGCACTGTATTACCACACAATTAAAAAAATTATTTTCCATTGTACACAGTTTACACATTGTATAACTAACTTAAGCAGGTTAACTTAAGCATAGTATAACTAACTTAAGCAGGTTAACAAAAATAGCAGCTTATTTAGTGTTTTAGGGATGCTTTCCTCCAGGTCAAGAAAAAACAGCCAAGGTAGGAGAAAGTGTGAGGTGTCCTTTCAGTGAGTCTTTTTGGTTAGCTTATGGGAGGATTATGTATGAGAATCATAGGATCAGGTGTAGAATTTTGATCTGATGCCTAAGCATAGCCATCGGTGTAATGCTTTGAGATAAATTTTTTAAAAAGAAAAGAAAGAAAATGCTCCTAGATAAGAAAAAACAATGGGCTGCTCTCAAGATGAGTGCTTTAATCACTTCTGAGATAATTAATAGGACATTCAAGGCCAAAGCACTGTGGAAAGGCCAGAAGAGGCCCAAATCAATAAATATCTTCACTGACATCAGAAAGTGTTCCTGGCTAACAGATGGTGCTGGAATTCCCTGAGCGATGAGGGTGGCTTCCAACAGGAGCGGATGAGGGAAGATATTCAGTCAGGCACAGAGCACAAAGGGAAAGGTCATTGAGAAGATCAATAACAGAAGGAAACAGCTGTCATGTCCATCATTCTTAAAGTCATGGTTGATGCTAGAACAGCAGAGTTGGGTTGTATTTTTTTTAACCTCATATAACGTAGGCACCACTACTTGGAGCTTTCCCATAAAGAACTGCATCTTGATTCCCAGGTTTTACTACCAATTCCCATTTGTTTAGCATCCTTGGTGGAATAAGACCATCTTATTCTTTCCTTTTTGCTCTATTTTGTGTTTTCATTTCATGATATATTGCCTAAAGTGTCCTCTTTCATCAGGAGTATAAGCACATTGCAGAACATAAGCACTGATTCTAGTAAGCTTGGTGTTTGAGCCAACCTTGCAGACTGGTAAGTTGACAATTCTTATCCAACCAGCATTCAGACAATCTTTGCCATCTCACCAATAAAATTGGATGCAATTCTTTCTCTAGCTCAATATTTTGTCCCAAGAACTCAGATTTGATCCAGAGAGAAACTTCTTCCTGGTTTTCTACCTGCTGATGGGCATAAGTGGTGACCTGACATTTGGAGCCACCACCTATAGAGTTGGAAGCCTGAGGCAGGAAGTGCACAAACATCACTTTGACTGCCTGGTGCCTCTTCTGGGGTTATCTAAGTCTAAATCCTCCCCTCCCACAGGGAAAACCATTTCTTATTTTTGATCCTAGTACTCACCCATACCACAGATGATTTGGGTCTTCATTATTCACTATGGAGAACATTTGATTTGAACAAAATCATTCATTTGAAAGTCACCTGAGGAAAGCAACAGAATAAGACTTCTCTGGACTCACAGGCAGCAGTTTTTTATTGGTGCACCAAGGTTTCCAAATGAAATTCTGATTCAAATAAATTTCCATAGAGGATTTTTTGGCCAATAAACAAAACAACAATCAGTTGCAAGCTAGACTCCTTTGCCTAGTAAATCCTGCACCGGCTTCTTTTCTAATTGATCTCCGCTCTCCATAGTTGGTGACAACCTTTTTCCTGCAACTTCACGTGGTGGAAGGTATGTGAGGATACAGGAGACAGAGGAAAACTGACCAGACTCATCTTTTTTTTTAATCAGAAACCCACTCCCACAATAACCAACCCACTCGCTCAATGATGGCTCTAATCCATCCTTGAGGCAGAACTCTCATGACCTGATTACTCTGTAAGGTCCCATCTTTTAACATTGTTACAATAGCAATTAAATTTTAACCTGAGTTTTGGAGCAGGCATCTACACCACAGCAAAACAGCCTAGATGCCTCTCACAATGACAATTGAGATGATTTTAGGTTAAACTGGACCATGGTTATTAAATTTTTATGAACTCACAATATCTTTTTATGAATTGACCAAATCTTCAGTAAGAGCCTCTCTTTCTCTAGGAGCCCAAATATGAATTCTGTAATTGCAAGAAGGTTTTTTTTAATATTTATTTTTTAGTTGTAGTTGGACATAATTTTATTTTATTTATTTATTTTTATGAGGTGCTGAGGATCAAACCCAGGGCCTCGCACATGCTCTACCACTGAGCCACAACCCCAGCCATGGCAAGAAGGTTTTTGAATAGCCTCTATTTCTTTTTTTAATGGTTTTTATTTGTGCACTGTGGTCTTCATTTGGACATAATTTTACATGCATGGAATATGTTTGCTCCATTCAGTCCCCAGAACTTCCTCTTTCCTTCACCACATGCCTCTCCCTGTTCCCTTCCTCTATTCTATTGGTCTTCCTTCTATTATGTATTGTTTTTAATTGGTGTCTTATAGATATAAATAAAGGTAGAATTCACTGTGGAACATTCATATATGTATATAACATAACTTGGCCAATTTCTTTCCCTCATTCCTCCTTTTCCTGCTCCTCCTTCCTCCTCCTCAAGCCCCTACCTCTACTCTACTAATCTCCCTTTTATTTCCATGGGTACCCACTTTCCGTTTTTCCCCCTTATTTTGCTCTTGCTTCTGCATATGTGAGAAAATGTTTGAGCCTTGACTTTCTAAATTTGGCATATGTCACTGAGTATGATGGTCTCCAATTCCATCCATTTATCAGCAAATGTCCTAATTTCATTCTTCTTTATGACTGAGTAAAACTCCTGTGTGTCTACAGACTGTATTTTCTTTATCCATTCATCTGTTGAAAGGCACCTGGGCTGGTTCCATAACTCTGCTACTGTGAATTATACTGGTAAAAGCACCCTGAGCTACAAAACGTCACTTTGTACAAGTGGTATGAACAAGTCCTTTTTCTTTTAACTCCATTTTATGGGAAACATCAAAAGAATCCATCACTTATTGTACAGAGCCTTACCCTTGGCCCAGTTGCTAAGGCATTTAGTCCTTGTCTTAGAACAATAGCTTTCACTGCAAATGTGGTTGACGCTTCTTTTGAAATATTTCAAGGCTCCCCTCTTGACATCTGGCTCCTCAGGCGCGTAGACATTGCTATTGACAGAGCACACACAACACTTGTCCACCAGCTGATTGACTCTGACAAGATTCTGTTGCCCTTCCCCTCTCACCTCACTATTCACTGGGGGAATATCTTGAATACTACCATTTTTTCAGCCCTAACAGAAAAAGGAACCTCATGATTGTCATTCCTCAATTAAGGGGACTTTCTATACCTCACTCAGACTTACCAGAGACTACCATTGTGAACCCTGGCCCAATACTCTTTATAGATAGATTGGGTCATAGCTCAAAACTGATGTTCCAGATTATCTACTGGGATATGCTATTGCTAGTTTAAGCTCTCCTGTAGAACATAGTCCTCTACGTAAATTCAATCAGAGGGAAGAAGTTATTGCATTTTATATATTCATAATATATATATTCATTTTATATATATATATATTCATAATATATATATTCATTATATATATATATATATATATATATCAGATCCGCTTTTGGAGTACTACAAAAAGGAATCTGTCGCCTCTGCAGAAACTTCCATGAAAATAGACAAGAATTTGGCCATACTAAAAGAGAGAGAGAGAGAGAGAGAGAGAGAATGGAAGCTAACGGAAATGTTCTAATAGAACATTATTCCAAATGAGTAGCCTCAACCAAGCTTATTACTTTATAAAAACATTTAAAGTAGAAAGGAAAAGATTCAAAGAGGCTGTTATAAACTGTGTCAACCCTGATAAGGAAAAACTGGAAAAAGTCTGGTCATACCCTTCACTTGCAATAACCTCCAGTACTCATTAGATGCCTATTTGTTGGCAACAGATGATGTCAAAAGGATATTTGCTAAATTTCCCCTTGAAACCAGTCACTGTGGTTGTTATTGATTGTATTATATATCTCCCCACACCAAAAAAGATATGTTGAAGTACTAATCCCCCAAACCCAGAATGTGACCTTTAGAAAAAGGGTCATTGTAGATTGAATTAGTTAAGGTAACATTAGGCAAGAATTCAGTGACTAGTGTAAGGGTCCGGCGAAACGTCGGAGGAAGAGACCACAAGAGACTGTCTTATGCAGCAGCAGAAGGGTGGGTTTATTTGGAGACCAGCATGCTGGGGCCCGAACTCTCTATAGCAAAGAGAGATAGAGCCCTGAGAACAGCTTAAGCAGAGCTTATATACTTTCCTTGGAGAAGGCAAGGAGAGAAGTTACATTTTGTAGTCTGGCAGTTGGGGACAGCTCATTCTGGGAACAAGATTAGCAAACAGTTCACAGTTGGGGACAGCACATCCTGGGAACAAGATTAGCAAACAGTGTTTTGTTAAGCATATAGAAAAACGGAGTGACAAGTACCTATTTTATTAACCTTTCACTAGGACGTGCCCCTAACCCAATATGATTGGTGTACTCAAAGAAAATGGCCACAAGAAGACAGAGACCCAGGGGGTGCCATATGAAGATAGAGAGTTGGAGGATCATCCAGAAGCCAAGGAACAGCAGATTTCCAGCAAAACATCAGGAAGTAGGGCACGCCAAGGAAGGTCTCCTCTTGTGGTGTCAGAGGAAACCTGGGTCTGCCAACATCGTGATTTAGGACATGTAACCTCCAGAACTGTGAGACTACAATTCCTGTTGTTTTAAACTACTCAGTCTGTGGTACTCTGTACTAGTCATAGGAACCTAATTCAATGACAGAAAAATGGGTTATTATCTTCACTCAACATAGGTGGGAAATATAGATAATAATAATATAATAATAATAATAATAATCTTTATAGTCAATATAGATAATAATAATGCACTATACAAAAAGGCAACAGGAAAGCATTTTGAAAGGTTTTGCCATGAAGAGGAAATAAATATGTTTAAATTTGATTTAAACATTATGCAATATATACATGTGTTGGACATTACATGGTTCTACAATGTCATATGTACAAGTCTTATGTTTTATGCATTAGTTAAAAATAATTTTTAAAATTTTTAAGGTGAGAAATTAAATGCAAAGTCATTTTCAGGTTATATTCCTGTTAACAATAAATAACAGTAGGCTTTAGGGTCCTCTGATCACTTTTAGATGGGATTTTTTTCAGCATTCACCCTCCATGGGATTTGAATTCATTTAATTTTTAATTACTTAGTTTTTGATTATTTTAATTATTGTGTATCTATTTTAAAGGTTGGTAGAAACATTTCCTTGATGAAAAACTAGAGCTGCTCCTTTGTGTTGATAATTAAAATTAGCAAGACTTGAGCTTCCCGGGGCCATAGGTACTCCTGCTAACCCTTATGGCCATGTGGCTTCCTCCCTTATGTTGGTTAGTCCTCTAAGAAGTGGTAACTGGAAGGCACAGGCATTTAGGGTTTCATCTTCAACACTGGCCTCTTCCCTAAAGCATGCAGAGATAGTAAAATATTGCAGGAGACTCATGTGATAGATCCAATCCTATCACCACCTGGTTAGGTTGACTTACCACAACATCTTGCTAAATAACCCTTTCATGGTCTTTAGCTAGGAGATTTTGTCAGTTGGAAGAGACAAGAGAGAAAAACTGCTCTTGAATCTTGTTGGAGGGGATCTTGCTGGTACTGTTAACAGCGAACATAGCAATAAGAGTCCAGGGAGACAATCCTTGGGTTCATGTTTCACAAATAAAGAAGCAATTTGGAATTCTAAACAATTAGACTATTCTAATAAGGAAAATCAAACTAAAGATTCTCATAGTGCCCCTGAAAGAAGTTAGACTTCCAAGGTAGATAGCTGACAAGACCCCTGGAACAAGCAGATGACCTGGGATGGTGGACTCAATACATTGGGCCAAGACCCCTCTCTAATTCCTGTTTAGTTTCTCTCTGTCAGACTTTAAACAACCTTGTCATTTTCTGTGGAAGTCCAATTGTCAGCCAGACTTACATAGTCCCCTTTCTCTTTTCTCTTCTGCTTATTATAGTATTTAAGTCAAAACACAATCTAATGCCATGATGATCTCCAACATCATACACCACCCTCAGTCTTACTGACAATTGCATGTGCCATCCAAGTGACTTTAGGAGAAAGAAAACTCAGTTTCTTCTTGCTATACTCTCATATACACCAAGCAAACGATCCTCCAGCAGACACCAACTGAGTACACCACAACTGAATGTAATTCTAAATCAATTTGCCTGGAGACAGCATTATATTCCACAAATTGAGGGCTCAGACTCCAAGACCCCCATTCTCCATGTCACATGCCAATCACAAGACCCACATTGTTATACTGCTATAGTTAAAGCTTTGTCCCAGGGTTTCATAAACTGACTTCCAGACCACTCACGTACCATCGAATCAAGCCTTTATTGAAGCACACCGGTGGCGGCTGACCAGAACATAAAGCTGTCCCCCTGATCAGCCCTGAACAATTGCAAGGGCACTCCTTATAAGCCTGAAAACCACAAAAGGGATGTTCAGGGGGTCTAGCCAATGCAAGCAAGCCAGGTTACAGAAGCGGGAAAGTGCAGTCAAGCGGAGGGAAGCCTAACCAATCACAGTTAGCCCAGTCACCCCAGTGACAGAAACAGAGCCCCCGTTACCCTAGTTACAGAAACAATACCCCATTAGGTAGTTTTGTGTTCTTAAAGGTTTCTATAGCAAAAGGAAAAGAAGATCTTGCCCCAGTCATGACTCTTCTACTTGGCCTGGTTGTTTTACAGGATGAAGTCATAAAACAAAATGGAGTCACATTTGCTTCTACTATAACAATACCTGTGCTTCTGGCTGACCAGCTACAAATCACAGTTCTCATGGCCCCTCCTTTGAGGATTCAATTAATTTGCCAGATAATCTCCAGAACTCAAACATGTTACAAACTGTACCAATGAACAACAGATAAAGAGATGGGCCAGGGTAGGAGGGAAGGGGCCGGGAGCTTCCATGCCCCCTTCCGATGTGTCACCCTCTAGGAACCTCCAGATGTTCAACTATCAAGAAGATGTCTGAACCCAGCCTTTTGAGTTTTTGTGAAGACTTCGTTATGTAGGCTTGATTGAATAAATCACTGGCCATTGGTGACCAATTCATCCTTGGGGCTGAAAGTCTTGGCCCTTAGATTATGCTTTGGTTTTTTTCCAGTGACCAGTCATATGAAGTTTTTGGATACGAGCATTGATCAAAATCTATGTTAACTGGGCACTGGAAAAGTACCAAAGTGATTGGCTGTATTCTTTGGCCTTTGAGTTTTAATCCTTCCTGAAACTCCCATCTGGATTCACCCCTACCTTCCATTTTCCCATTGCTCTCGAAAAAGAGTTGGCTGGCATGTTCCTATGGTCTTTTATATTTGAAAATGGCCTGATGGTGCCGTTAATATTTGTACCAGTTAGCCTCCTGGTGTGGTCTCTGCCTTTGAATAAGACCTTAATTGGGGCCCATTATCCTGACTGCCTTGATTGCCTGACCATTTTATTATCTATTTTATTCTTATTCAGTTGCATTACTCTGGATTTTTCATTGGCTGGTCTTGATAGTGTCTCTGTCACTGTGAATATTTTTTTGCTATATTTGAATCAACGAAACGAGCAAGGTAGAATAGGCTCTGCATGTCACATGTCCTTATAGAGAAAAGATAATTGCTCTTCTAAGGTTGATCCTCAAGATCTGCAGTCTCTTCCTCTCTTG
This sequence comes from Spermophilus citellus, assembly GCF_964194105.1. Classification (NCBI taxonomy): domain Eukaryota; kingdom Metazoa; phylum Chordata; class Mammalia; order Rodentia; family Sciuridae; genus Spermophilus; species Spermophilus citellus. The sequence goes on from NC_138198.1 coordinate 6,605,478, forward strand.
GTCTGGGTTGGACAGTTAGGATTCCTACTTTGTTAGCATCTTACAGAGACTAGTGATTATTCCTGGTTTTGTTCTAGTTGTCATGTTGCTCTCCCACAGCATTCCATGCAGAGTCTGAAATGCTCCCATGCAGCTGTTCTTTCATTAGATGATTGGTACAATGAGATAACAAGAATAATGTCCAAGATCTAAAAAGTTCACCATGGAGACAACTAGGTAAAATCAAAATGTCAAAGATTTAGATCTATAGTTTTCCCTGATCTAGATCTCAAGCGAGAGAAGAACCAAAATGTGGGATGGAGAGAATAAATATTCAAATGAACAATGGTCAGATCATAGGACTATAGAATTCTGGATCCACCATCTTTGAAGAAACCAATCCAAGAAGCCAAACCACATCCTGGGCCCAAAGTAGTCTGGATTTGGCTAATGATATTTTGCCTCTGGTCCCAGTTCAGAACCAACAAAAGAAAGCTCTGCTTCCAGTCAACTGAGCTCCAACCTCTCCTTGCCAACTGTCTGGACTCAGAGCATAATTTGAGGCTTCCCTTGCCCACCCATTTCATTGCTTTAAAGCTTTTCCACTCCCAAATCACCTCTGTTTTTATGTTTGGTCTTCCTGTATTTCCATAGAAAGTGCATGTCAAGACTTTCTCATTCACATTTGAACTGATGAAAAGTACCACCATACCAGAAACATTTTACTTTCTACTCTTTGGTTAGGTACAAAGTAAGAGCAGATGTTCCAATTCTTAAAAAGAGTACATATCATTCCAGAAATACACAAGTTGTGACAAGCAATTTGGCTTTTGCTGTATATTATCCACAAAGAACAGCAAACATCTTACTTTAATGAGCTGGTGTATGGGGATAAAGAGGGGGATCGAGTTGAAAGGATTGAAAATAACAACTAGAAACTGAATCCCTAAAGTAAAATATCTTCTGTGCTTGCAGACTTTTTCTCTGCACATTGGATGCATTCTTTACACAACTCCTGAGAAATCTTGGCACTTTATCTCATAAAGAGTGAGTAAAATGCACACATTAAAAGAAATCAAGTTTTTTAAGGTCTTCAAAATGACAGGTCTTTCCCCTTTGCGAGGTTTCTTTGGTTTACTTTGAAAGCATTCAAAGACTATTCAAGAGATCAAGAATAACCAGGAGACTAAGGTTATTCAAATGAATTTGAGTTGCTTTTATCCTCCCTTTATTCTCAATTAATTGCAATGGCAACTGCGATTCCTTGTTTACCTCGAACCTTCTGCTGACATTGAGGTTCATCAAAGGCGTCCATATTCTGAGTCATCAAAGCTGTCCTGGTTTTCTTGACCACCTGGGTAGGTATAAGGTGAGCATTTTCCTTGGGTTTTGTCAAGTTCCTGCTGGCTCACAGAGGCAACTAACTGTTCTGTCCAAAGTCATTAGATCAGGGAGGAGAGATTCTCACCAATTTTACTGGTGATCTTGTAAGAAGGCACAATTTATTTCAACTTACTTGGGACTCAAAGGGGCAAATGTTTATTAATATATGAACATGGAAAGCAACCAAGGGCAGACCCTTGCAGTTATGAGCTGTTCTCTCCTGTGCTGCAAATGGTCGGCCTGTCCATGAGGATGGCATGGAGAGAGACTGGCAGAGAAGTCTGGGAAGACAGGAAGGATAAAATGATCCAGCACTCTGCAGGTCAGGGTAAGCAACTTGAATTTTAGGCAGTGGAATGGACTTTTGTTTCTGTTTTTAACAATGAATGATTGTCTTTAAACTCTTGATTCCTCCAATTCACCATACAATGGATACACAGCTAAGTCAAGGAAAGCCCCAAGAGAGATTTTTTTATAACACCAAGTGGACTTATCATCAGATGAAATCATCTGTACAGGGGCATAGAATCTATGATGACTTGTACTTTGAGTTCTACACCCAGGTTGAGGTTGGGGGGATAGAGTGGAGCCAGGAAATAGCTATGATGTGAGTTCTAGTTTCAGGAATTCCATTTTAAAAATAGATAATTCTTGTCTTTCTTGGTTATAAAGACCCCAGTTTGTCTTTTCCATGCTTGAAAGGGATATTTAAAATCCATAGAATAAGAGGGCCTTCAGGATTCATTGAGTTACATAGTCTATGCAGCTATCTGTCTCTCTCATACCCTTGCCCCTACTGGACCACCTTTCCCACAGCACCCGAATTCTCCTGCTTGCAGAGCCTGTGTCCAGGAGGTTAGGCTGAAGCACTCCCCTGGACCCTACTGAAATAGCAGGCTGCTGACCGCACCCCTTGCTATAGTTTGGATCTTAACATCCTTCAAAGGCCCATGTATTAAATGTTTAATCCTTGGACGGTGCTGTTGGGAGCTGTGGAAACTGCAAGAGGTGGGGCCCATTAAGAGGTCAGGGGGGCCGTGCCCTTAAAGGGGATTGTGAGACCCTGGTTTCTTCCTCTTGCTCTCCTTGCTCCTGGCTATAAGGCAAGCAGTTTTATTTCACCTCACGGCCCCCATCATTGTCATCTAGAAAAGAAAAGGGAGGAAAAAGGGTTGTAAGATGCTTAGCAGCATGAAGAGCACCCGTAACATCCATAATCACGAATACGAAGTAAGACCCCCAAAACGGGCTGTTGCATGATCTCCATTCACATTTAGCTGCACAAAGCAGGAGCAAAATGGGAAGATCTGGTTTAACCCAGGGTGTGGTTTCGACTAGCAAGTGACAGAACATGAGAAGGAGCAAAGGTGCCACGGATCAAGGAAGCCAAATGATGACATTGCATGACCACAGAATCTAGTCTGGGTAAGGGACGCTGTGGCTGAAGGAAGAGAAGAAAGATGATAGGATTCATGATAGGACACCCCTGTCATGGGTGAGGAATCAGCTAGTGTTAGAAAAATTTCCCAGTTAAGTATGTTCATTGATAATTAGGCGTGACTATGATTTAATTTCTTTTGATGAACATTTAAAGATGAGGTGGAAAACCAAGATGCTATTCTGATTTTGCACACCTGGAGTTGACTAAAACCTCCAATCTCTTCTAAGAATTTTGTGTTCATTAAACTGTCATTTTTAGCCTGAGTGTTCAAGACAGAAAGATCATGGAGTTAATCTTCATCCAATGCTGTAGCAGGAAGCCTTCCCAGGGCCACAGTGACATTCACATCGATAACTAGTGAAGCTTAGTGCTCATTTTGTTCAAAGTCCTACCTTTGTCACATACCTGTAATCCCAGTGACTCAGGAGGCTGAGACAGGAGGATCAAACCCAGCCTCAGCAACTTAGCAAGATCCTGAGCAACTCAGCAAGACCCTTCTCTAATTAAATACAAAAAAGGGTGGGGGATGTGGCTTGGCGGTTAAGCGTCCCTGGGTTCAATCCCTGGTACAAAAAAAAAGAAAGTCCTAACTTTGGAAATAGGGATCCTGAGTCCTTGAGGAATGATGTGATCACTCTGCTTCACATAGCTAATTGAAGTGAAGTCCTTTCTAGAACTCAGGTCTCCAGATGGTCACCTTCACAATGTTTTATGTTTGTGTTCATGACTATTAGATTTTGTAATACATTCATTGAACATGATATATATTCAAACCAAAAAAAAAGGTTTCTTTCAAAATGTTCTTTGCATGGCTATCCATGATATCTTCTTTATAGAAAGTAGTAGACTTTCATTTTGAGACATTCTTATTTTTTTCCTGAAGTCTGCCTCCCAGATTCCATCAGTACAAGTGTCTTATTTATTGAAAGCATAAAAAGAGAATTTTGAAGCAGGAGTTTTAAATGCCCACCTGGGAGAAACCAGATGAAAGCTTCCTGATCCGGCACTGTGACAGCTGAGCCGGCAGCAGGCTCTCCCTGTCTCCTAAGATACCGCTTCCTCTGAAGAAAAGAGAACATCTAGAGTGCTTTGGTACCAACTGTCCAAAAGCAAACTTTTCCTTTTTCTGGCAATGAAAGCAAAGGGAAAACTGAGCCTACTTGAAATTTTGAAAAGCAGCAGGAGAACTCTCCCTCCACAGGGGACCTGTAGCTGAGGCTGGTTCCTGGAGTGGCCATAGTGATGGGAAGTGTGTCAGGCCTGGCTTCTCCCAGGCCAACCGACAGGCGTGATGGGGACTGTCGTGCACACCTTACCCCTCCTTTTTTAGGTTGATTGGTTTATTTTGGGGGTCGGGGGTACTAGGGATTAAACTCAGGAGCACTGTACCACCAAGCCACATCCTCAGTCCTGTTTTGTATTTTATTTAGAGACAGGGTCTCACTGAGTTGCTTAGCGCCTCACCATTGCTAAGGCTGGCTTTGAACTTGCGATCTTCCTGACTCAGTCTCCCAAGCCGCTGGAATTACAGGCATGAGCCACTGCTCCAAAACACATGCCTACTGTCTGGTGGCCTTCAACACCAGTTATTAACCCTTCCTCAGAGAGACACTTTCTAGTTTCCATAAAAAGAACATAGTCTGGTGTCTTTTACCTTCTCAACAAAGGTCTAGAGCAGCCTTTCTCTACCAGAGCTCCTCATCTGAACCACAGAGCACAGGAAACGATGTGTGTTATTCTCACAGGACATCAGAGAACAACTACTTGCGTGTCCAGTAGTTGCTGACAGCTGTCTGCTCCCAAAGTGCCACAGCCACTAGTGCATCTTTCCAAAATCTGTGCACTGTTTTAGAACAGAGCAGTTGACGATTGTGAAATGCTAGAACAAGCAATCGTCACAGAAGCTTCCAACTCCAACATACCAGAAACAGATGCATTTGGAACTGTCATTGTAATTTTTAAAACTGCAGCCTTGTTAAGCTATAACTGATCACATAGTAATAAAATTTATTATTAGTTCTGTGGGGAATAGTCCATCTCCAACTGATTTCTTTCCTCCATGATATCTTCCATTTTCTTCCATTTTTTTCTTTCCCCCTTGGAAGAGTAAAATATTTAAATTGAGAAAAAAATCAATTTTTAAAATATTTTAGTTGTAGATGAACACAGCATCTTTATTTTATTTATTCATTTTTATGGGGTGCTGAGGATCAAACCCAGGGCCTCACACATGCTAGGCAAGTGCTCTACCACTGAGCCACGACTCCAGCCCAGAAGAATCAATTTTTAAAAAATATTTTTCCATCTAAAGCTTGTTTTTATTTTTTATTATATTTATATCTTATCCATAAACAGAACCAATAATGAAATCTATAGATTACAATGGAAGAATGTCTTCAAATTTATGTCATAAACAAAAGCCTGTACTTCACTGGATTCTAACATTAAAAAGAAAACTTTTTAGGCATGTAAATTATGGAAACAAAAAAGAATGAGAAAAGAAGTCCATAAAGAAAATCTCATGAAATAAGTAAAAGTCACACACAAAAATATTCAGTCATCAGAGAACCTAGATTTCTACATCAGAGATCTTCTTCTAATGACACACTTTTGGAACATCAGTAGGTAGAATCATTTTTAGCACAGAGCCTCTTGATGGATCAGTCATTGAGTATCACCAAGGCTGGGCTTCACAGCTGTGGGGCTAAGGCTAAAGTATTAGGACACCCCTTACTCCAGGATGTCCCCCTTGAAAATAAATAGTGTCCTCAGGTAACTGTAGCAGATTTCAAGTTTATGCAAGAAGCCAATGAGACGGCATTTCGGAGAAAAGCTGAGACTGAAGACATTAATAAACGGGGAAATGTGATTTAGTTAATAAAAATAGAAATAGGGTTAGCCACAGTATTTTACAGGGCCCACAAGGTGTCCACAGGTAACCATCAAGAGTTATAGTAGATGGCTGCATCCTTCTGTCTGTCTGACAAAACTGGGTTTTTTTAATCAAAAATCTGGATTTGATCCATCACTGCTGAGGTCACCTAATTTTTATTTTCTTAGTGCTATGGTGAATACATTGAGTTTAGCACCAAAGTGAGCAATGGTACGCTGCTAGTCTCAGCTGCCTCTTAGAGTTCAGTAACTGTTGTGGAAAACATAGGCACCTCCTGAAACTTAAAATGTCGATAGAGTTTACCTTTACCCTTTGAGATCCATTCAAAGCAGCTTGAAGAAAACAGTTTTTAGAGGTCATTTCATAGATAGTTACTACCTCATTGATTAGCTAGCTGCCCCTCCTGGGAGTCTCTGACCTGGGACAACGTGGAGACTGGTTTCATTGTAGTAGTTGCAATAGCTATATCCAGTTCCCTCAGTTATATCCTTGAAGTCAGAGGCATTTGACCTAAATAAATAAATAAATAAAGACAAGAGATTTTTTTAAGGGAAAATATGTATGGATAGATATTTAGCTGATAATTGTCTTCCATTAATTAGCTGAACATCACTTCTGGTGAGTACAAATCTTGGCCAACAGGGATGCAGCCACCCGGTCAGTCCTTGTTGGTGACATGTAGCACCCCCTGCCCTTGTAAAACACTGATGGCTAACCTTACTGCCATTTCCATACCTAGTGCACAAGATAACTATCCTTTTTTTAACACTTTCCCTTTTCTTAATTTCTTTAGTCCCAGCTTTTCTCCACCAATCTATCTCTTCTTATTGTATAAATCTGACATCTGCTACAGGTATCTGACGATGTTCTTTGCATCCTAGAGTAAAGGGTGTCTCCGGTCCTTGGGCTTTTTCATAATTTAATGGATCTATAGTTATGATGCTCAGTAGCAGGGAAACTCAATGATTGGCAAAAAAGAGAAAAAGAGCCGTGGGGGTCAGCCAGTGACCACAGTCACCAGTGCTGCAAGGAGAATCTGCCAGGAGGCAGAGAAGGCCAGGGGAAGAACTCCTGTGAGGAGGGGGGACTCAAATGCAGGTGCACAATGAGAGGCGAGCGCTTATTTCACTCTAAAAGATTTTCTTCACTATCCTGTCCCCGGCCTCCCTAAAAAATCCTTGAGAGATTCCCTATTTTCTTTTAGAGAAAATTCAGGATTTCTTTGTATTCAAGTCATCCCCAAATTGTCTCCGAAGGATCTTTCTAGTCACAAACTCCCATAGCCCTTCCAGGTTCCTTGGAAACAAGATCAGACATTTCTGTCCTTATAATTATTACTGTCCCAGTTGGATCAGGCCCAGCGTGGCCTTGCCTGTGCACGTACAAACCAACTGGAAACAGATTCTCCACCTCCACTCTGAGGGCTTCTTTAAGCCCCCCCAGTGAGGAATGACCTTAAATTTTCCCATGGAAAAAAAATCTTTTCTTCTCTGCCTGCACATAGAATTATTTGCCATTTTAGATCATTTCTAAATAGTTTTTAAATTGAGTCATGAATATTAGAGCATCCCTACCAACCTATAAACTTATTGAAGGAAAGAATCACATCTCACCCTTTGTTAACAGTCAGGGCAGGAAAGCTCTGATAATTTCTTGAAAAACAGGTTGATAACCATGGTGAAAGGTGTTTTAAGAAAACAGCTTTTCATTTAGTGCTCAATAAGCCGGTTCCCATCCTAGAGCTCCTTCCAGGTCTGCACAGTGACAGAATTCATTCCTTTGAGGTCAATCCCAGCTCTCTTCCACCTGCAGATGATCTAATTTAAATTAATGGCTCAAGATTCTACTGTCTTGAGAACTTGGGCAACCTAACCAGCCATTCTTAGTCTCAGTTGCTATTTATAAAAATGAAGACAATATCAATCCTTCCACTGCTTTGTGATGTCTAAATGAGGTGTGAGGCCCTTGGTTCATTGCCAGGCCTTGTGCTCAGGGAGCACCTTTCTTTGAACTGAGCTAAAAAAGCAGACATTAAGGGAAACAGTGAGATTTACTTTTAGTCCCCAAAGAACAAATTCCTTTATAAAAAAATTTTATATCTAGCTTTTTATATCTGGCTTCTTTTTTACTTAAATAAGCAGATAACTAATTACATATTATTGGGCTGGGGATGAAACTCTGTGGTAAAGTGTTTGCCTAGCATGCACAAGGACTTGGGTTCAATTCCCAGCACCATGAAACAAAACTACAACAACACACACCTACACACACCAACAACAACAGTGGAACAAAAATAGAACAGTACTTTTCTATTTTCCTACTTAAAACTATATTCATGGCTGGAGGTTTAGATCAGTGGTAGAGCATCTACTTGGCCTGCACAAGACCCTGGGTTTAATTCCCAGCACTGGGAAAAAAAAAGTATATATATATTTTTTTAAAATAAATATTTGAAATATGTTATAAATATATTTATAAATATGTTATACACTTATATATTATAAATATAAATATAGTTACATATTTATATATTAATATATAAATATACTTAAATATATTTATAAATATATTATATATTTATATGTTTATAAATATAATTCTATTTCCATATATATTGATATATAATCATATTATTTAAATATTTACTTAAATATATACATGCATTATGCAAGCTTTATTTAATAATACTGGAAAAACTAATACAGAGGCAACAAAAGTCATACAATTAGGTGGATTAGATCTGTGCATATTTTATTGATCATTTTGTCTTATGGGAGCCCAAGTCAATAAAAAAAATCATTAAATTTAATCTAAAACAATCTCAGTGGAAGTAAATGCAAAGCAGAAAATTCAGAAATGAAATAAACATCGATTCTAAAATGCTATAATTTAGATGTGGAAGGTTCACTAAAGGCTCATTCCCCAGAAGGGTGCTAGTAGGAGTTGGTAGAAGCTCTAACAGGTGGAGCTAGCGAGGGATCTTCTGGTTGTTGGGAATGTGCTCTCAAAGGGATCCTAGGCACCCAGCAGCCCCTTCTCTCTCTGTTCCCCTCTCCTCCACCACCGCTCTCTACTGTGTCCCAGGCAAGAGGTGAACAGTTTTGCCTTTCACCCGATTGAACCCACTCCTGCCAGGAAACACTGTCTGGCCACAGACCCTATAGCAACGAAGCCAACAGACAATGGACTGAAACTTCTAAAACTCTGAGCCAAAATCAACCTTTTCTCTTTCTAAGTTGATTATCTCAGGTGCTATGTTGCTTAAGAGAAAGTGGTGAACACATGAAAATACCTTCTTAAGGAAAGCTTTGACCTAGCACAGAGTATCGCATCTACATTTGTGAACAACATTATCCTTGACATTGTCTTGCCCAAAATCTAACTGCAAACAAGGACACAAACTCAATAAAGAAAGCTGGGACTCAGTGCTAATTACTCCTGATTCTTCAGCAGGGACAGAGATGATCTCATCATATTATAACAAGTCACTTCTTAAGAGTTTCCTCCCAGGTGCTTGAGAACAGCCAAGACCCAAGGCTGTTAACCACGAAAAGGTGGCTGTAGGACTGCCCAGTGTTGTTTTCATTTCCCATTCTGCAGCAATGTAAAATGGAGGTTAGAATTTAGATGTGAAATATGGTGATGGCCAGTGACACAGTAAAGGAGTGTGGGACCAGATGGGCTGGTTCAAATCCCAGCTCTGCCACTTTATAGCTTTGCTTCCTCTCTGTGAACTTGGCCTTTCTGTGCCTCAGGAGTCACCTGTAAAATCAGGGTGACTTCAACCTCTCAGGGTTACTGTCAGAATAAAGTCAATCAATACATGTAAAGTCCTTAGAATGGGACTCACACACCCCCTGTGATCAGGAAACAGAGAGAGATACCACTCACCAGATACAAATATATACCCCAAAACCAGGCCCCAAACAGCTACTCCTCCAGCTATACCCCAATTGCCTCTAGTCACCTCTCAGTTAATCCCATCAGGGATGAGTTCACTGATTAGGTTAAGGCTATAACCCAATCACTTCTCCTCCAAACCTTCTTGCATCGTCTCACACGTGAGCTTTTGAGGGACACCTCATCTAAGCCATAACACCATGAGAGAATCAGAAAGAAGCATATTTTATCGATTCAGGGAATGCAGATTTCATCGCTTTTCAAGGGAGAATTTTAAATGTTTCTTAAAAGGTTGCACTGAATATTAAGACAGACTCAGGGCAACAAATGACACTCCTGTTCACTGTTAGAGTTCTCTTCAGCAGAGTAATTACAAGTCCCACAACTGTTCAGTGAGAAACTAGGTCACATAAATCTCCATTCTCTCATATCATTTTGAAAACTCCAATTAATCTTGTTTGCACGAGGGACACCATTTCCAATGCACCTGACTCCATAAGAAGACTCAAAGGCATTTTACCCTTTGCTTGGAGAAGGGGTTAATAGTAGAACTTTAAATTCACCCAAAATTAAATGAGGTTATATGAAATAAGCATGAACGTTCTCTCCAAAATGCACCTCAAGTTAAATCACACCTGTAATCCCACCAACTTGGGATCACAAATTCAAAACCAGCCTCAGCAACTTAGTGAGGCAATAACCTGTCTCAAAATAAAAAATAAAAATTGTGGGAGATGAGGCTCAGTGGCTAAGCATTCATGTGTTTGATCCCCGGTAAGAAACAAACAAACAACAACAAATTAGTAAGTTATTTGAGAGGTTTTGAAGACAGAGTTATTTATTAGAGAACAATTGGCAAGTTTTACATATTGTGGGAAAGTTATTCATTGAGAAACAATCTATCATTATTTATTATGCCATGTAGATTATGGCGATAATTTTATTATATCTACATAAACACAATATAAAGCAATTTTATAGTTTCCTTTAATAGAATCTTCTGAATGTTGCAAAGCCATAGTTTCTAATCTAATAGTACTTTAATTAAGTCACCAAAAATACTTCACAAAGAATTAAATCAAGGATTAGTATTATAAATGATTTTCTGTGTGTTTGTTTGCTTTTTAATCATGGTGGAAAGTTGTTATAATACTTGTCCCCTATGGTATTGCAATACAAATCACCTGCCAGATAATATGGTGACATCCGTAGCAATAACAATCACATTGACTTTTTTGCAGAGTGGGGGGTACATGGGATTGAACTCAGGGGTACTCAACCACTGAACCACATCCCCAGCTCTATTTTATATTTTCTTTAGAGACAGGGTCTCACTGAGTTGCTTAGTGACTCACTTTTGCTGAGGCTGTCTTTGAACTCATGATCCTCCTGCCTCAGCCTCCCAAGCTGCTGGAATTACAGGTGTGTGCCATGGCACCCAACTTTTGAAATAAAGAATTCTCTGGTACAGAATAGAGGACACAAAGACTGACCCACATAATTATAGTTATCTTATATTTGACAAAGGCACCAAAAATGTACATTGAAGAAAAGATAGCCTCTTCAACAAATGGTGCTTGAAAAATTGGAAATTCATATGCAACAAAATGAAATTAAACTCTTATCTCTCACCATGCACAAAATTCAACTCAAAGTGGATCAAGGATTTAGGTATTAAGCCAGAGACACTGCATCTATTAGAAGAAAAATTAGGCCCAAATCTCCATCATGTTAGATTAGGCCCCAATTTCCTTAATAAGATTCTTACAGCACAAGAGTTAATATCAAGAATCAATAAATGGGATGGATTCAAACTAAAAAGCTTCTCCTCAGCAAAAGAAACAAGCAGTGACGTGAATAAAGATCCTACTAATTGGGAACAAATTCTTACCACACACACACACACACACACACACACACACACACACACACATCTGATAGAGCACTAATCTCTAGAATATATAAAGAACTCAAAAATCTTAACAAACAACCAAATAACCCAAATAACCCAATCAATAAATGGGCCAAGGAACTGAACAGACACTTCTCAGAATAAGATATACAATCAATCAACAAATATATGAAAAATGTTCAACATCTCTAGCAATTAGAGAAGTGCAAATCAAAAAAACTACTCTAAGATTTCATTTCACTCCAGTCAGAATAGCAACTATTAAGACTACAAGCAACAATAAGTGTTGGCAAGGTTGTGGGGGGAAAGACACACTCTTACATTGCTGGTGGGATGGCAAATTGGTGCAGCCAATATGGAAAGCAGTATGGAGAATCCTTGGAAAACTGGGAATGGAACCACCATTTGACCCTGCTATCCCAATCCTTGGTCTATATCCAAAGCACTTAACAACAGCATACTACAGGGACACAGCCACATCAATATTTATAGCAGCACAATTCACAATAACTAAATTGTGGAACCAACCCAGATGCCCTTCAGTAGATGACTGGATAGGGAAACTTTGGTATATATACACAATGGAACATTACTAAGCATTAAAAGAGAATAAAATCATGCATTTGCAGGTAAATGGATGGAGTTGGAGAAGATAATGCTACATGAAGCAAGCCAATCCCAAAAAACCAAATGCTGAATGATTTCTCTGATTTAAGGATGCTGATCCATAATATGCTATGGGGGTGGGATGGGAGGATTAAATGAACTCTAGCTAGGGCAAAGGGGAAAAGGTGAGAGAAGGAAGGGAGTGGACATAGGTACATGTAAGTACATGTATGAAGACACAAAGGATGTGACTATGTACAACCAAAGATGTGAAAAACTGTGCTCTATATGTGTAATATGAATTGCAATGCATTCTGTTGTCATATATAATAAATTAAAAATGTTGAAAATGAATTTTAAAAAGATTAAGAAATAGCTTTATCGTTGATGGGATGGTTAGGTGATGCCATGTAGTTCTTGGCACACATCCCTCATGACATTGTCGCTATTGTTTTAACTAATTCTATGTTAACAAATATAATGTTATGTAGATTAAATAAATGCTACCTTAGCTAAGATGAATGGTAACTAGAAGAAGTGCCAATCATAACTAAGAAAAATCTTATTTTTTCTGCTTATATCAAAATCCTTGAGAATAATTTACAAATCTACTCCAAATATCTCTATCCTCTAAATCTCACATGTAAGTATATAAAATATGTGTTTTTTTCTTAAGAGAGAGAGAGAGAGAATTTTAATATTTATTTTTTAGTTTTCGGTGGACACAACATCTTTGTTTGTATGTGGTGCTGAGGATTGAACCCTGGCCACACGCATGCCAGGAGAGCGTGCTACCGCTTGAGCCACATCCCCAGCCCTAAAATATGTGTTTTATTAAAGCATTTGGTATACTGACCAATAACCAGTGAAAAGAAAAATAGCTCTCTTAGAATAAGTTATTTAAATTGATAACTTTATGGGTCTTTGCACATAAGCAGCTGAAATATTAAGTCAATTTGCCAGGGTGTGCATGAAGGCACTAAATATTCTTAATCATCATTAAGCCTTAAACAACCTATGACATCAATCTGATTGCAAAGAAACAAAGATAAATTACTTTGACTTACCAACTATATATTTAAATACTTGGATATTAGAAAGTTATTTGATATTTTTAGGGGAAATTAATTATGCCATCTCTAATATAATATATGTCATACCATTTACCCATAAGTATATAAACAGAAAATGATTATCTACTTAAAATCCTATTGAGCAATGTCAAGTTTGAATATCAGGTTGGTACGAAAAGTATCATTTAAAAGCAAGTTGGCTTTGAACCAAAAGCTGTTACCCTTTGAGACTATAGTGCAAAATACATTAGAGATATGGAGTACCTTGAGTATTATCTGTTATAAATTCCAAAATCGTGTTTAAAATGTGTAGTGTGTGTGCTTTCTAAGTCCTCAACATAGACTCTTGACTTACCTGGCTTGTACAAGATCTGTAGGCTGACAGATTCAGGGAAGAAATTGCTATATTCTGAGTCCAGTGCACTATGTTTGGTCCATGAGTAACACTTATAAGAAAGATCATGGTTCTCTGCTTCTCACCTCCTGCCTGATTCATGAGTAGTTGAGTCTACCTGTGGCCCCTATCACTCCTTCAAACTTGCTCTCTGAGATCCACACTTAGGGGGAGCACCACAAAGGAGATCTGAAGATAAAATATCCACTTCCTTAGGATCTGGCTCATGTCCATGTGGGTGCCATATTCTTTCTGGGTGCCATATTCTATTACAAGGCTACCAGCACCTTGCAAGGGTAATTTCTCTTGTTCAAGAGGGGATAAGCCACCTGAAGAAATAAAGTTCTGAAATAATTACTGAAGAAATAAAAGACAAAGTCAGAAAAAAAAAGCAGAGTACCTGATGGGTTTTAAAAGCAGAGTACCTGATGGGTCCAGCCCACGCAGGAACTGGAGCTGAACAATTAGAAAATGTTTATTTAAGGGGGTACATCAAAGGCAGGAATAAGGTTTCAGGGGTGGAGTTTTGCTCCCTGATATCTTGCAATCAACAGGTTGATGGGCATCTTGGCAGGCTACACCCAACTCAGAGAGGCCACAGCAGATCATCCCATCTCTGGTGTTGTGTGGTCCCTGCCAGAGATGAATAGGACTCACATGACTCTGGGTGATCTTATCAGCGGGATTGCCCTGGAAGTTCCCAAATACTAGAATTTCCTATTCAGTGGTCTCCCATGCCAATTCAGGCCACACATAGTCCACAGATGGCTCTCGACAATAGTCAATTCATGAGAACCTCGAGGTCTCCAGATCTTTATTTTCTCTATCTAAAACTCCAGATATATTTACTTCTCACAGTTCTGGAGATGGAAGTCCAAGATCAAGGCACCAGCATGGTCAAATTCTTGTGCAAGCCCTCTCCTGGGTTGCAGGCTGCTGACTGTTCACCGTACCCTCACATGGTGTCAAGAGAGTGAGCTGGTCTTCTGGCCTCATTAAGGTACTAATCTCATTCAAGAGGTCTCCACCCTCATGACCTAATTACACGACACCCTCAAAAAAAGGCACTAAAATTTTTAATCTACATAAACTATTCCCACACATACTCTTACATCACTGCTATCAGGAAGGGTCATTAGCAGCCCCCTGGGAGATCTGAACTGTGTGTTCCAGCCTGGCAGAGAAGTGTCCTGAGGTCATTTACCATTTATTCAGAGTCAACAGGTAGTTACAATTGTCTGAGTTGGCAAAGCCCAGGACAATTTTCCTGGCACAAAGTACCAAACCTGAATTATGCTATCTCAGGAAAATCTCTAAAATTTTATATCCAGACATATGAAAGTTATTATTCTTATTTCAAAATCAGTGTCAACAGGGAGATGGACATTTTTATCAGGAAACATAATGAGATGTTCATGTAAACTAATTTAAAAGTCTACACAATATTTTTTCAGATATTAATTCCTAGGTTCCTATAAAAATGTCAACCTCAGAAAACTCTTTTTTAAAAATTTTTTTAATATTTATTTATTAATTGTAGTTGGGCACAATATCTTTATTTTATTTATTTAGTTTTATATGGTGCTGAGGATCAAACCCAGGGCCTCACATGTACTAGGTGAGTTCTCTACCACTGAACCACAACCCCAGCCCCAGAAAATTCTTTTCTTGACTTCCACTTTTAGTCAGCTTTTGCATCACTGTGACCAAAAGATCTGACAAACAACTTAAAGGAGGAGCTTTGTAATGTTTTGAACAACCAATTAAAAAAAAAACTTAAAGGAGGAAAAATTGGGGCTCATGGTTTCAGAGGTTCAGTCCATGGTTGGCTGAATCCATAGCTCTGGGCCCAAGATGAGGCAGAACATTAATGGTGGAAAGGCTGTGTTCACCATGGATAAAATATAAATGCCAAAGGCACACCCCCAGTGACTTAGTACCCTCCAGTCACACCACACCTGCCTATACTTACCACCCAGCTAATCCATATCAGTGGATTAATCCACTGATTAGATTACACCTCCTATAATGCAATCATTTTACCTCTGAAAATTCTTGCATTATTTCACACATGCATTTTGGGGAGACACCTCATATCTAAACCATAACACCTTTTTAGACCAATTCTTTTTTTTTTTTGTACTTTAAAAAACAGTTTTATTGAGGTATAACTGACATTTAATATACCACACATATTTAACATGCTCAAATGGATCCATTTTGACACTTACAGAACCTGGGAAATCCTGGTGACAATCAAGATAGTTTAAGAAGCCATCACCTCCAGAAATTTCCTCTTGGACTTTGGTAATCTTTCCTCCTATCCCCTTCCCTCCCCCCACCCCTGCAAACTCTGATCTGCTTTCTGATACTATAGATCAATTTGCATTTTATAGATTTTCATTACATAAAAGGAATTACGTAAGGCACATTGTTTTTTGGAGGATCTGGCTTTTCTTACTCAACACAGATTTTTAGAGATTTACCCATGTTGCCCATATCAATAATTAATCCCTTTATATTCCTGAGAAGCATTCCATTGAATGAATGGACATACTACCATTCATTACTCCATTCGCTTGTTGATTGACATTTGGCTGTTTTCAAGTGCTGGCTATTATAAATGAAGTTGCATGAAGAACTGTGTACAAGTTTTTTTTCTTTTTGGCAAATACCCGGCACAAAAGGGCTGGACCATACTTAATTTTTAAAGAATATGCCCAGACTCTTCCAAGGTGGTTGTATTATTTTACATTCCTTCCAGCATCCTTGTATGTACATATGAGAATTCCAATTCTTCCACATCCTCAACCAAAATTAGTACAGTCTTTTATTTTTAGCCTTAGAATAACTGTGTAGTATTTCTCATTGTGATTTGAATTTGTATTCCCCTAATGACTAATCATGTTTAGAATCTCTTCATGTACTTTTTTGCCATGTGTATATCTTCTCTGAGGAACTGTTCAAATGTTTTTTTAGTTAAATTATTTATTTATTCTAATTCGTTATGCATGATGGCAGAATGCAATTTATTTCATATTACACATATAGAGCACAATTCTTCAAGTCACTGATTGTACACAAAGTATTTTCACACCATTCATGTCTTCATACACGTACTTAGGGTAATGATGTCTAACTCACTCCACCTTCATTCCTACCCCCTTACTCGCTCCCTTCCCTTCCCTCCCCTTTGCCCTATCTAAAGTTCCTCCATTCTTCGAATCCATGCTCCCCCTGCATGGCCATTATGAGTCAGCATCCTCATATCAAAGAAAACATTCAGCCTTTGGTTTTTTGGGATTGGCTTGCTTCACTTAGCATTATATTCTCCAACGCCATCCATTTACCTGCAAATTTTGCCATGATTTTATTCTCTTTTAGTGCTGAGTAGTGCTCCATTGTGTATATATACCAAAGTTTCCCTATCCAGTCATCTACTGAAGGGCATCTAGGTTGGCTCCACAGTTTAGCTATTGTGAATTGTGCTGCTATAAACATTGATGTGGCTGTGTCCCTGTAGTATGCTGTTTTTAAGTCCTTTGGTATAGCTCGAGGAGAGGGAATAGCTGGGCCAAATGGTAGTTCCATTCCTAGTTTTCCAAGGAATCTCCATACTGCTTTCCATATTGGCTGCACCAATTTGCAGTCCCACCAGCAATGTATGAGTGTGCCTTTTCCCCCACATCCTTGCCAACACTTATTGTTGTTTGTCTCCATAATAGCTGCCATTCTGACTGGAGTGGGATGAAACCTTAGAGTAGTTTTGATTTGCATTTCTCTAATTTTATGCCAATTCTTTATGACATCTTTTATAGAAAATAAAATTAGAGTTATATTCCATGTAATCCAGTTATCTCAAAGAAGAATCATCCTTCCATTGACACGGAGCATACAGGATGAGGAATCACAGTAGAGCAAAGTCCTAGTACCGTATCTCAGTGGTGGCAGATTTGCAAAGAAGAGATTAAAGGTGTTGAGGATAGAGAGTAGGAAAAATAAGAGATGGTATTTTCTTTAAAAAAAAATCAAAGCATGGAGAAAGGTCAGGTCAAGGCCAAGATGAGAAAGCCAGCAAAAGCACCTTAAAGAAAAGAAAGGTTTGTTGTGCAGACTTAAGCCAACTCTCCTGGCTCAGGAGTTTCTAGTCATCTCCTCATCCTTCTCTTTCAGTGCAGACAAGGAGAAGCCCTCACAGACGGGCTTCCTTTAGAGATGTAAATTTCTCTTACAAAAGAATAACTTTGCTACTCCTATACACAGTTTCTCAAAATAACTAGTTCAAATTAATCAACATGCCCATGAAGGGAATTTTGGCCTGGCATCCGGTCACAGTCCTATTGGAGGATGGTTGTCCCGAGCCCCAGAAGGCATGCGCTGTAAGACTGAGTGTGAATCCCTCATCTGCTTCCTAGGGGACTCTGGTCCCATCTGCAGTGGGAACACAGAATGTCATGTCCACACTACCTCTGCCACCAAAGCAGAATAGAAAAAGACAGTAGAAAGGAGACAAGAGGAAAGGAAAAAGAGATTGCAGCTATAGATCTAAAAATACCCATGATTGCACCTCAACGTCTGCGGTGGTTTAAGCTCCTTTCACAGCCATATGGGCAGGTGGGTCCACAGGGGGTGTCTGGCTCGTGGGAGCAGATGAATGCTTTCCTCAGGCAAGTGGGGCCACCATCTCAAGGGCTCTGCTCTCTTTTCTCTCTTCCTCACCCATCTGCTTGCCCTTCCTCCATGAAGCCTGCACCAGAAACTGAGCAGACTGGCACCAAGGCTTGGAGTTCCTAGCCTCCACAACCATGCAGCAAAATATACTTCTTCCCTTTATAAATTGAAAAGAATAAAAATTTTTTTTTCATTTAAACCCCATGATCACACTTATTCCCAGATCCATTTTTTCCTCCAGGCCTGTCACTCCCAAATTTCTGAAAAACCTACAAGTCTTAAAGTTACTGTAAACTCACTCATCTGTGAAAACTGCCTCATTTTGACTAAGGTTGACGTGTGCCATTAGTCTATACAATGTATTTTCAGATTAAATAAAACAGAGGGAGATTAAGAATCCCGTAATGCCAGCACATTCCAAACATTATCTATTTGATAGGAGGAGTCAGTGTCAACTTGAAGGTCCTGGAAGAAGACCAGGGCACCACAAATGCCTTGTGATCCCCCCAGAATGGAGTTCACCAGCTGTTCAACTCCAGGGTTGCAGAGACCCAAGCATACTTTTTACCAATCCCAAGGCAACAACTTGGAGGACAGAATGGGGAGGTGTCAGGCATTTTGTCACTTACTCACTCCTGAGGAGCTACAGGCCAGGGTACAACAGAAAGCCACACGGTGCCTACAAGCAGGGGAAATGTAGAGGATGGGTCGCATGCCCACCGTGCAGGTGGGGTTCTTCAGATGTTTTATGAGTGATTTCTTCACTTTGCAACCAGGGCCACTCAGTTTAGACCCTCTTCCAAGGCTTGGAGCTAGGAGGAACTCCTAGCTCCCTCTCACCATTTCCTTCGTTATCATTTTCTTTAGAATCCTTCTTATCTCGCTGCAAGCTTTGCTAGACACCAGGCTCACGTTGTCCCCACACACCTTCCCACACCCACCCCTTACAACATTTCCTTTCAAAGAAGAGTCGAGACCCCAAAAGCGCTTCTCTCACTCAAGATAGCACTCCTGTTCTGAATGCACACTTCCACCTTTCACCTTCTAAGAAAGATCCTCCTCTTGGATGACATCTGACACATCCTTAAATTCTTTTCTGTGACATGTCAAGAGCCTGGAAGATCCAAATACAAGTCTCTTCTGCCTCTGGTAAGACCTCCTCAAACCCCCTATGGTAACAAGAGGGCAAAATGCATTCCACGGAACAAAGAATGTGGGCATTTGACAGTGAGAGGCGTACCTTTGATCGTGGCTGGCTCACACGATGTCTATGGTGCTCTGGTCTTCCAGGATCTTCTGTCTGGATAACTTCTGGAAGGTGCCTACATCATAGAACTCTTAAAATACATCTCCCTTTGCTTTATCTGATCTGAAAATACATTGTGTACACTAACAGTGTACTTGAGCTTTAATCAAAATGAGACAGTTTTCACAGATGAATGAATTTACGTAGATTTCTCATAAAATTAGGAGTGACAGGCCTGGAGGAAATAATGGGTCTGGGAAATAAGTCTGATCATTAGGCTTTTAGATCTTAAACTACAGTCTCTTTTCCTCCCCTTTTGTCCCCAGTCTGCCTATCTCTATTCTTTCTGTTCTACCCCTCTATTGCTTTCTTTCACTGAATAAAATCTTTGTTGGTGCCTTGCTTTCTGACACATCCTGAAATTCTTTCCTGTGATGAATATCAAGAACCCTCCTAGACCAAGTTGAAGTCCCCTTCTCCTCTTTTACGGGACCCTCTCTGGCGGATCTTCTCACACAACTCTGAGACAACCATCTCCCTCGTCTTGAGCAAACCAGCCTCTCATCAGATTTTAGTAAAAGAGATACTGATTGTTGAACTGATTCTCTGTCTAGCACTCTCCTTGCTTTGCCACCAAGTGATTCAATCAGAGAAAATTTTAGAATCTTTCTGGTTCAGGTACAATGGTGAGGGTACCCTCTGGAGCCTGGGTTGTTGGATCCAAGTACCCATCTCTGCCAACTCGCTAGCCATGTGGACTTGGGCACATCATCTAGTCCCTGGGCTTCAGTAAATTTATCCATTAATGTGGTATATATACACAATGGAATATTATTCAGCATTAAAAAAGAATAAAACCATGGCATTTACAGGTAAATGGGTGGAATTGGAGAATATAATACTAAGTAAAGTAAGCCAATCCCAAAAAAACCAAAGGCCAAATGTTTTCTCTGATATAAAATTGCTGATTCCTAATAGGAATGGGTGGGGAACATGGGAGGAATAGACGAACTCTAGATAGGGCAAAGGGGAGGGAGGGAGAGGAAGAGGGCATGTGGGGTAGGAAAGGTGGTGGAATGAGATGGACATCATTACCCTAAGTCCATGTATGAAGACATGAATGGTGTGATTCTACTTTGTGTACACCCAAAGGAATGAAAAATTGGGCTCTATATGTGTAATATGAACTGCAATGCATTCTGCTGTCATATATAACAAATTAAAAATTTTTTTGAGAATTTTAATATTTATTTTTTTTAGTTATCGGCGGACACAACATCTTTGTTTGTATATGGTGCTGAGGATCGAACCCGGGCTGCACGCATGCCACCAGGCGAGCGCGCTACCGCTTACGTGCTAAATGAACTAAATAATTATCCTATCTTCTTCCTATCTACACATATGATTGCATTGTGATAAAGAGGAAGTGAGTGGAAGACAAATCAACTTCTTAATCCATTGAGGGTTGTGGGGTTATAGATAATGGGTAAAGAAATGAAGGACAGCGTAAGGCTAACAAAACATGAGATATTCATGTCTTCATTGCTCTTGTGGTTCTTTATGGTCATTATCTTGGCAGCTGTCAGTCATCCGGGCCCTTCAAGGGTGTCTGTCAGCAGGCAGATGGGATTGTAATGAAGTTAGATGTGCTCTGGTTGTCTGGTGGCCTTCTTGGGTTCAACTGCTTTGGGCTAGCCTACCTGAAGAGAGATTTCCGGCCTTCAGGTGTCCTGTCCTCAAAGATGAATAAGATGAGGGTCAGGTAGAACTTCAGCTAGATCACCTGGGCAGTACAAAATTAGGGGAGGGTAACACATTCATTCTTTCTTCTCTTTCTCCCTCAAACTTTACTTCATTTCTGGGTAGGACATTCTCTGGAAACATTTCCATTGTTACTAGAGTCCTTCATCATAGGCCCTATGCTGGGGGAGGGGGTCTAAGAAATCAGGTCCAGCCACTTGCCCCAAAAACCTAACAGAAAAAAGATTAATGGTGGAAAGCAGGAGAGGAACTTTAATCAATATGGCCATACTCGGAAGGCAAAATGAGATCAGATGTCTCAGACCTGTCTTTGGGGCGGGAGGAGAGAGGTCTGCATAATCAGCAGTCTTAGCCAAACCCCGCGCGGTTTATCATCTTCTCGGTTTTTGTTCTACAAGGTAGCTCTAGAGGGGTTCTTACTGCTTGAGAGGGCCATCTCCATGTGCTGCTCGGGATGTTTATGTACCAGAGCTCTTATCCTATAAGGGAGCATCTCAGTTCCCATGAGGTGACTTTCCTGCTTAGGGGAACAGTCTCCTCATGGGGTAATCTGCCCACAAGGCTTCACTGTAAGGCACAAGACAATGACTCGTGACTTGTGGGCACTGTGCCAGGGATCTGGAGCAGGACGCTGTCAAAGTTGGCTGTTGAACGTCCTTGCAAATCTTAAAAAGGCTTTACCTTTATCTAGGTTCCTTTGACTTAAAGGAGGTTGAGTCAGATTAGGTAAATGCAGGGCTAATAAACTTTGCATTACTAGTTTTTAGGTGAACATTCCTTAAATGAGAACATGGTGCAAAGCTGAGAAGAAATCTCAAGACAGTTACAAGATAAAGGCAGAGATGCCAAGTCTTATCTTGATTTTAGTTACCAATTGGGTTTCTGCAGACCCAAGTGAAGAGTCAGAGCTTTTAGCAAAGACACACTCTCTAAGTCCCTATTGTACCATCTCTTGGCACTCCTGGTATAAAAGAAGAGAAGAAAAAATAAACACAAAGTTGCCTCCTGAATTACACAGTACAGACATACACAAGGAGCTAAGGGAGTCCAGAGGCCATCCTGATCGTTATGGGGACATGAGGGTCTGCAGCACAGAGAGTGAATATCCATCCCCCCAAAATGAAAAAGTATTTTATTAGCTAAAATGGTGTTTACTAGTTAGTTTCCCTACTAATTAGTTTTCCGTAGTGATGGTCAGAAAATGTGGGGATCCAAACCTAGAAATCTAATTTCATCTGTATTGTTCCAGTAATTTCTATCTCCTGTGTCAGTTAATACAAAGGCTCTTTATCTCAATTATATGAGAATATTCGTTATGTAAATCCATTGGAAAGTATGCACTTTAGTAAGTACTCCAGACTTCAACCTTACTACTTCTCTTGCACATGGTCACTTTTAAATGCTTCATCATCAAACATATGGATATACCATAAGAATGAAAATCAGTGAATCTTATTTTTTACATCAACCTACAGAAAATCACTTTCACCATATTCTCTCTGATTACTCATTTCAATGTTAAAATACGGAAGACCTACATGTTATGCAATATCCCTTTTAAGCTTTAAGCTATTTTTATGCTTTAAACTATCTACTGATTTCCTATAAATAATAAAGATGTTTGTCAACTCCATGTGCATGTCACAGTTAGCATGTTGTGCACAACCTTGAGGAGGTCACTCAGTTCCTTGCTTGAGATCAGCTTTCCTAACACTTCGGAAGGTTTTTGAGAGGATTAAGCAAGGCCCTGTATAAAAAGATCTTTGTAACTCTGAGGATGCTAGAAAAACTGTAGTCCACTGGCCTTATGCCTAGAGGATTTTCCCATAGTAACATACTCCATTTCTATCTCTCCTTACCTGCAAAGTTGAAGTTTACCTGATTAATGAATGGACAGCACAAATCTGGCCTCTGTTTGTCTAGACTAGACCAGTGTTAAAATGCCTTATGCATTTTTGATGACTTCCTCTCTGTTCCCACTATTGGCCAACAGAGGACCAGCAGCCCACCCTGTGAGTGGATGTGCTTTGAATGGGCAAGGTGCTATGCCCTGGATATAACAATTAGCATCGATGGAATTCTCCTTTGTGAACTTGCTCTTGCTACAGCTGGAATAACTGTCAGAGCAGGTTGTCTGTCCCTGCTTTGCAATTCATTAGTCAAACTGTCTGCTCTTTTGATTAGATTATTTCTCAGGTGTGTTGAACCAAGACCTAGACTTATGGAGTACATTACAAAAACTTACCTAACTAAACACCCTAACAACAATGTCAAATTTAACATTGCTCACAGTGAGGATAGTTGCATAGTTTGGATATATGATATCCCCCAAAAGCTCATGTGTGAGAAGATGCAATAAGTTCAGAGGTGAAATGGTTGGGTTATGAGGGTCTCAACTTAATTAATGCATCAACCCACTGATAGGAATGAACTGGCTGGGAACTGTATTTGGGGGTGGGTGGCTAGAGGAGATGGATTGCTGGGGATGTGTCCTTGGCCCTAGGCCTTGATATTTTGTCTGTGGTGAGGAGAGTTCTCACTCTGCTTCCTGATTGCCATGTCCTGAGCTACTCTCCTCCTCCACACCTTTCTGCCATGATATTCTGCCTCATTTCAAGCCCAGAGCAATGGAATCAGCCATCTATGGACTCAGGTCTCTGAAACCATGAGCCCCCCCAGAAACTTTTCCTCCTCTAATTGCTCTTGTCAGATATTTTGGTCTTAGTGACAAAAAAAGCTGGCTTTTAAAATAATATTTTGTTCTATACGTCTCTTAATTCCACTGTGATGGTTGATTTTTGTGTAACTTGGCTGGACCATGGAGTAGCCAGATGTTTTAGCTTTTGGTGACTGTGACAAAATACCTGAGAAAAACTACTTAAGGAAGAAAATTTTTATTATGGCTCACAGTTTCAGAGGTTCTGTCCATGCTCAGATGGCTCCATTGCTTTGGACATGAGGTGAGCAAAACATCATGGCAGAAAGGCATGGAGGAGCAAAACTGGTCCCCCCCCCGTCCCCCGCAAGGCACTGGGAAGCAGAGATAGAGAGAGAAAGAAGGAGGAGCATAGTCCCTGAGAACAGTTGCCACCACCTCCCAACAAGGCCATGAGCTATGGGCTCATCAGTGGGCTAACCCACAGGTGAGGTCAGAGCCCTCAGGGCCAATCCCTTCCCAAAGCCTCATCTCTGAACATTGATCCCCTGGGCCTTTAACACATGAGCCTTTGGGGAACACTCCAGATCCCAATTATAACACCAGATATTTGGTCAAAACATCACTTGGGAGTCTCTGTGAGGGTGTTTTTGGATGAGAGTAAAAATTTAAATCAACAGACTGCATAAAGCAGATTGCTCTCCGTGAAACATTTGGGCCTCATTCAATCAGCTGAAGACCTGAAAAGAATAAAAGGCTGACTGTCCCCTGAGAAAAAAGGAGAATTCTACTGACTGGTGGCCTTAAAACTAAAACCTTGGCTCTTCCTGGTTCTAATAGCACATGTTAGCTTTTAGATACAAACTGGGATGTTGGCTCTAATGATAATCATGAGACAGTTCCTCATTAAAATTAAATCTTGTCAGGTGCCTCAGTGCACACCTATAATCCCAGAAACCCAGGAGGCTGAGGCAGGAAGATTGCAAATTCACAATAAGCTTCAGCAACTTAGTGAGGCCCTCAGCAATTTAGTGAGGCCCTGTCTCAAAATAAAAAATTTAAAAAGGGCTGATGATGTGGCTTAGTGGTTAAGCACCCCTGGGTTCAATTTACTACCAAAAATAAATAAATAAATCTTTTGTTAGATTATATAAAAATTTTATGAAATATATGTATATATTAAATATATGTGTATATGGAAATAATTTACAGTGTTTTTATACTATGTGTATGTGCACGTGTGTGTGTGCTTGTATACAGTTTTTTAAATTTGTGCTTGTATACAAGTTTAAAACTTGTAATCAAGTTTCACTTAATTCAGAATTTGATGAAAGATATTTGAAATCACCCCTAACTATTCCTCAATAAAAGAGCTTCCAAATATGAAACAATAAAAACACTGCACTCCAGGGCACACTTAGCTATGCAGTTAGTGCTTAGAATTTTAATATTTTGATATTTAACTTAATGATAATAAGTAGTAGTTCAGGCATGCTCTATGTCAAGCAAAATTCTGAGCATTACAAAACAGCTTGGATAGATTTCTCTCCTGCTTACTATGCAGTCACAAAATAAGTTATAGGAAGAAATAAATTGCAAGGAAATGTTTGTATGGGAAAACAAGGTTTTCATCCCTGTTTATTCATGTCCAAATGGCTTCACTAGAGAATTCTTCTAAACATTAAAGACAGAAATAATATGATTCATACAAATACTTCCAGAAAATCTTCCTAACTCACTCCCTAAAGCCAGTGTTATTCTTGTCTAAGTTCTTTTTTGGGCAGCTACAACAGGACACCACAAACTAGGTAGTTTATAATGAGCAGAAATGCATTTGGCTCCCTGTCTGGAGGCTGGAAGTCCAAGATCAAGGAGTAGCATCTGGCAAGGGCCTTTGTGCTGCACTGTGACATGTCAGAAGCCATCACAGGGCAAGAGCGCACAGAGCAGAGGAGGGGATCCGCAGAGGGAGGAATGGAGGGACGGGGAGGTACTTGGGATGAAATTGACCACAGGTCATGGAGTATGTATACAAATATGGAACAACAGATTATCACTGTTATGTATCGTTGTAATGCACTCTTAAAAAATTCTTGCAAGGGCAGAACACACTTTTATAACCAACCCCCTTTTGCAATAATGAACCCGTTCCGGAAACAGTGACTTTAATCCATTCGTGAGGGCAGAGCCCTCGTGACCGAAGCCTCTCTTAAAGGCCCACCTTCCTCCATCACTGCATGGGGAATTACATTTCCAGCACACAAACTCGAGAGACACATTCAAACCATAGCAATTTTGAAACTAAAAACAGGTGATATTAAACAAAATATAAGCTGCAGCTCCAAATCCCTGCAGCACAATGAATCCAAAAATATTAAGAAGCAATAACTTTATTTGTAGCACAGTATGGACCAGTTCAAGCCTAAATGTGTTCTCAAAAATGATGGAGGTTGTTGGGGTGGCAGAGGCAGGGGAACAATTTGCAAAGGATCCATAGATTCTACGAAGATACAAGCCAAACTGTAGGCAGCTAGTTTGGGATGGGATCTAGGAAAGGAAGTGATTGGCAAGAGCCTTCCTGGGGTCAGAATAAATATTAATCCCTGACCTCAGAGTTTGAAATGCCTCTTTCAAAATTTGATCAACTTAATCTGTACAGCAATCTATGTTCCAGGTCATTGTTGAAATGATAAGGCAATCAGTGGTCAATTAGTGGAGCCTAATATCTGGGGATAGGCTGGGGAAGGGCCAGAGAGCACCACTCAAAGCACTGCCCTCCCAGGTGACTGTAGATGTCCCTAAACTGTGCCTCCTACCTCAGGGGATTAACACCATTGACAGTGTTGAGAAAGGCTTCATCAAAACAAGCCAGCCAGTCACTAAACAAATAAGTAAGCAAAGAACAACAACAAGCCCTGGAGGAGAAGGGCCAGGACCCAGAGATGCTACCTTATATTAATTTAATTGCCCAGTTGCCAACAAAAACTTACAAGATATGGGAAAAAAGTGAGACAGTAAGATCCGTTCACCCAAATGGGGTGGGAGGAGCAGGCAACAGAAACTGCCTAAGAGGGTGACCAGGTCTTGAATTTAACAGAAAAAGACCTCAAAGGAGCCACTAGAAAAGCATCCATTAGTGAAAAAGCAAATAAAGGAAGATCCGATGACAAAATTGCTTTATAGAGACTAACTACTAATAAAGGGGTAGAAATTATTCTTAAAAGGAAAAAAGTGGAAATTCTGGAACTCAAAAGTACAGTAATCATTTTTTTTAAAATCAGAGGGATTTGTAACGATGTTTAAACTAGAATAAAGAACTAGCAAACTTTAAGGTAGATAAATAAAGGTCATACAATCCAAAGTACAGAGAGAAAAGAGAATGAAAAAAACTAAACTGACATGGCCTGACTTCAAGACTTACTATAAAGCCACGGTGATGGAGACATGGTGGCGTTGCTGAAAGATCTGGAATGGAGACCCAGATGCCAACCGGCATCACTACAGTCAACTGACCTTGGACAAAGGAGCAAAGGCAACAGAATAGAGCACAGTCTCTTGGGCAGATGGTGCTGGAACAACTGGATAGCCACATGCAAAATGTGATAATCCAGACCAAGACCTGATACCCCTACAGAAATAACTCAGAGTGGATCACAAACCTGAACTTAAAATGCAGAAGCTATGAAACTCCTAGAAGACAGGAAAAGTCTAGATAGCCCCGAGTATGGAGATGACTTTTTAGATGCCATACCAAAGGCACAGTCTATGTAAGAAAAAAATTGGCAAATTGGACTCAATTAAAATTGAAAACGTCTATCAAGAAAATGAGAAGACAAGCCCCAGACTGAAAAAAGGAATTGCAAAAGACATGTCTCATAGAGGACAGTTATCCAAACACACACACCAAAAAGCTTAAAACCCAATGATAAAACAAATAATCCAATTAAAAGTTACCAAAAGATCAGAAAAGATACTTCATCAAAAAGATGAAGCAAGGGCTGGGGTTGTGGCTCAGTGGTAGAGCTCTGGCCTGGCATGCAAGAGGCACTGAGATTGATTTTCAGCACCACATATAAATAAATAAATAAATAAAATAAAGATATTGTGCCCACCTACAACTAAAAAAAAAATTATTTTTTAAAGATGAAGCAAATAAAATGAAAAGCTGCTCCAGATCATATGTCATTAATGAAGTGGAAATTTTGAAAAAAAAATTATGAAATGCTTTCACCCACCTTTTAGAATGGTGAAAATCTGAAACTCTGATAACACTAAATGCTGTTTCTGACGTAGAGCAACAGGAATTGAACTCTCGTCCATTGCTGAAGACAATGTGAAATGACACCGCCGCTTTGGAGGGCATTTTATTGGAGTTCCTACCAAAGTAAATATGCTATATATTTAGTAAAACTAAATTTACTTTATAATTCAGTCATTGTACTCCTAAGTATTTATCCAAAGGAGTTGAAAATTTGGGTCCACCCAAAAAATCCTGTTTTCTTCAAAGCACTCATAACTCTAACATCTCTATCCCTCAGTAGAATATAAATTCCAGGGGTGATAGCTTTGCCTTTCTTGCAAAAACCATGACACAGGCCTTAAGACCTAGCATGCAGCAAATTCCAAGGAACATTGAGTAAACGAATCCAATCCCTGCATTCATTCACAGCCTGTGTGTTTTTCTGCATTCCTGGGCACTGGTTGCCAGGTATCAGGACCATGTGAGGGAGCACACACAGCCTCTGTCCCAGTGGAATTCACCCATGGACGAGTCGCACAAATATAACTCGCACCTGGATTTCAGACCATGAATGACATCATTTGGGGAACATATACACTGTAAGAGAAGAGGAAGGGACACAGAGGAACATGGTACGTCATGACTGATCATGGAGGCATGTGGAGAAAGTGGCAGCCCAGGGGCAGGCTGGGCAACGTTTGCAGCTTGCAGTGTCCAAAGATTTGAGAGAGTAAGCTTTCTATGGATTTTCTAGCAAAGTGGGTTTTGTTTGGCAAAGAACCACTTCAGTAGAGTAATGGGGCAGAAGATGGAGAGAAAAGGAGCTAGGAGGTCAACACAGACAGCTGCATGGGTGCAAAGGAGAGAGGAGATACAGGAAACGTGACAGCTGAGGTGGCACTACTGGTTGCTTAAGAAGGAAACAGAAATCAGTCCAATTGCTGATGAGCCCATAGAATGGACAATAAGAGGATAAGGGTGAAATGGACACATTAACTGGGCTAATGGCTGAGGTAACAGCGTTCAGGTGAATGGCCAGGTGGAGAGGAGGGTGGCTCTTCCCAGGAAGCAAGGTGAGCAGCAGGTGAGTGTTCTTAGGAATGAAGTTGGAGGAGAGAGGGAGCCTCAGGGTCTCCCACTTCACTTTGTTCGGCCATGGTATCCAGCATCACCACCGACACCTAACAGATGGCTAATCAATATTTGCCAAATAAAAGAATTATACTTTCGGATAGTGATGTTATTAAGGAAACTCATGCATAATAGACGAGGTCTGGAATATGCTTTCTGGGAAATGAAAGAGAAAGTTGCCCAGGAGACTACAGAAGTACCAGGTGGTATTTCAATTGTGTTTGGCAACTGTGCCTTTGAAATGAAAATGTATTGCTGTTGCGTGTTGCTTCTCCACCTTCCAGGGAGTTTTTTGGGTGGATGGGAGGAGAATGGAGGACTGTGATGTGGCCCTTCTTCCCCAGGAGGCACAGGAGAAATGCAAAGTAGTAAGGGCTTGGGGACATTGAGGAAGAAAGATTATCACGATAAGCCACTCCATGTGTAACAATATGATCAAGAAAGGCAGTGGGCATGAGGAGCAACAGCTGGGGAGCAGTGGTTGGGAATAAAAGTGGACTGTGAGTAGTTTAAAGTTCCTGCACATCTGGGGATTGGCTGTGAAGATGGCTGGCTGAGAATCCCGAGATTGACAAGATGAAGCCACTGAGAGACTATACTATATATTGGAGGGGGTGTCCTCCTTGTCCTTCTCCACTTGGACCTCAAGATATATGGTTTTCTCCACCTTGCACTATGAATATATCACACATACTTGATTAAGAAGAACCACCAGGGTTTTATCAGTCATATAATTTAGTAACTACCATGTGCTAGACCCAATACATAAAACATAAATTTTTGCCAAACTGGAAACTGTCCAAACATTTTTGCATAAAAGGGTGTTATTTTCAGAAATTCCACATATATGCTCTAAAATGCAATAACTATAATTTTAACCAGTGAATTATAGCTAGCTAGATGTTGTTATAATTTTTTATTGAGGTATTTCTATTTCCCCTTTTAATCAATAATTTGATCCTCTGTTCAACAGCGACCAGCAACAGTCTAGTTACTCAGTAACATTTGATCAAGTTTCTCAAAAACTTTTCACCTTAAAGAAATCTATCTGAAGCCCCATGTGGTGCCCCATGCCTGTAATACCAGCAGCTCAGGAGGCTGAGGCAGAAGGATCACAAGTTCAAAGCCACTTCAGCAACTTAGTGAGGTCCTAAGCAACTCAGCAACCCTGTGTTTTAAAAAGTCAGCTTTTTCACCCCCTGGGACTAAAGGGATCTGACCAGAACAATTGTAGAAGAGCAGAAGTTCATTTGTGGGCTCGCGGATTCAGAGGTCTCAATCCATAGACAGCTGACTCCATCCCTCGGGGCTCAAGTTGAGGCTAAACACCATGGAGGAAGAATGTGGCAGAGGAAAGCAGCTCACATTATGATCAGAAAGCAGAGAAAGAGAGACTCCACACTCTCCAGATACAAAATATGTACCCCATCACCACGCCTCCAATAAACCACTTCCTCCAGCCACACCCCACCTGCCTCCAGTCACCACTCAGTTAATCCCATCAGGGATCAATTCACTGATTAGGTTAAGGCGATGACCCAGTCACTTCTTCTCCAAACCTTCTTGCATTGTCTCACACGTGAGCTTTGGGGGGGACACTTCACATCCAAATCATAACATCCTGCCTGTAAGTAAAAACTTTTAAAAAGAGCTGGGGATGTGGCTCAGTGGTTACACACCCCTGGGTTCAATCCCTGGTACCAAGAAGAAAAAAAAAAGAAATCTATCTGAAAACATCACTCATATTTAAACAAACCAGTGTTGAACAAGGGCTATGGTTCTGATTCTTGGCTCTAGTGCATTTCTATGACCTCACCTTGTCTCTTGAACACGTTCTACTCGATTATAAATCAGGATCGCGTGAAACACACTGTTGTCAGGAACTGTGTTCAGGTGACGGCTGTCAGCAGTCTTCCCTGTGGTCTCTCCACAGTAACAGCTTCGCAGACATGAAGGACCACAGCTAGGAAAACGGAGATGGGTTATTTTTTTTAAATCTGATTAAGCCCACTCTTCCATTTTCTATTTCATTTTCTCTGAAGCTGAATATCTCCTCTGACCTTTCCTGGGAATGGAAAATAAATTCCCCTATTCAGCAAATCAAACCCTGAGAGACTTTCTCCTTGACAGACTTGGGCCACCTCCATTTCTGCGATGTTATACTGATTATTTCTTTAAAATGTTATTTGGCCCAAGGTCATAGAACATATGAGTTCATTCCGAGCATGGTACAGCGTCAGCTCAGAACGGCTCTAAAAACTCACAGAGGCCGACTTTCATTAAAAGCACAACTACACTCGTCACTGGCCCTCGGGCACGCTGGTGGACATCAGTGCAGTCGAGAGCTGCAAGTGGGATCTACTCCTAGTGCATATTTCTTCTGTGAAAAAAAAGCATATTTCTATAAAATGTCTCAGACATTTCTTGCTGTTTAATAATCATGACCACTGCGGTGTTTTCATTACTGTCTGATAAAATTTCATTTTGAAGTTGAGCTTCAAGTGTGCTTCTGTATTGGGGGTGTACACCTTGTGTCCGCCGAGAACTAAAAAATAAATATTAAAAATTCTCTCTCTCAAAAAAAAAGATATAAGGTAATAATAACAAACCTTTAAAGTCCCTTTCTAAATCTAGCAATTAATTGTAACCCAATTGTGCATAAAGATAAGCATTATTTATTGTCTCTATATTAATCATTCAAAGAAATAAATGTAAAGCATGCCAGTTAAAAACATAGAATATGAGGTTGCTGAACTCATTTCATATATTTAATACTAGAATATTTCAATTATTTTTTCCTGATCTTGCACAGAACAGACCACTAGAAATACAATATTGGCGTCTTTATTCAGTGTTAGAGCCATGAGTTATATGATCATGAAGCTATGTTCATAAATATTTGGGACAGACAATCCTCACAGCAAGTTTGCATTTAAGAATAAGTGTAGTCAAGATAGAATTTCTTGAAGGCTGCAGCAGTGGTGCACACCTGTAATCCCAGCAAGTTGGGAGGATGAAGCAAAAAGATTGCAAGTTCAAGGCCAGCCTGGACAACTTAGCAAGACCCTGTCTCAAAATAAAACTAAGAAGGGCTGGGGATGGAGCTCAGTGGTAGCACACCCCTGGGTTCAATCCCCAGTAGCACACAGAATTTCTTGATCTCTCCGTTAATTTTATCAAGAGAATTTTTGTTGAATGAAAGAGTGACACATAAAATATGCACCAAACTATTTATATTAAATAAAACTGATGATAAAATATCTTAGAAGACAAAATAAATGCTGCTGTGGTATATCATACTGTATAGAAACCTATCCACAGTTAAACAATCTTAATGTTGTAAATACATATCTTTTAGTATACAATTCATAAAAGATACAAATGCCCCTATGTTAGCCAAAAATGTTTTCATTGCAAGAAACAATAGCTATATTCAAATTAGAAGAATTTGATTTTGATTCACAGACTGAGATTTGGAGACAGTTTCTACCTCTCTCAGCATTATTTGTAACTGCTTAACTTCCTTCTCAATTAAATTTTTTCCCCTTTGATACTAAGTGCCGCAGTCTGGCTGGGCACAATTCACGAGCCACTTATCAAGCAGAAACGAACTTTATTTTTTGAACACACACTCCACACCACAGGAGTTCTTCAGGAATTCCCTCAGAGCCCAACTGCCACCAGGGCTTCCCACGAACCTCTCAACCTCCCCCACTCCTCCTGCTCTTGAGGCCGATTGGCTGGGTCGCATGGGTGGAGCCAAAAGAGTCCCCCAATGAGCAGCTCCGTGGTCTGAAAGGGCAGGGAAACAGCCCAATGAGCATCACCTCAGAGGAGCCAATCAGCTGGCAGCTGAAAGTTTGCTGGGGCACTGTGAGCCAATCAGCTGGAAGTTTGCTGGGGCCCCTTGGCTGTGGCTCTCAACAACTAAGATTGTCTCTGCCAGATTTGTGAATCACTGGATTTAAGTAAAACAAAGATCCATCTTGCCCCAGAACTGGAATATTATAATCTCACAGAGGGTCTCTGGTCCTAATTTTATCACACACTTACCCCAGGACCAATAACTACAATATATAATATAAGGAGCATGGTTGATTAGGATTCATCAGTCATCTGTGCCTGCAGTCAGAGGGCAGCAATTTACAACTGGAAGAGGTTGTTGAGTAGAAAAAAATAACATAGGGCTTCCACCTTCTCTCTCTGACTTTAACAAAGAGCTAAATGGCTGTTTCAGTCGATACTCTGCCCATAGATGAAGTGAAGGTGGGCTGAGTAGTCATGGCTGGCAGAAGATTTTAGGAAACAGAATACCTAATGACAGAAAGAAAGACATGGAGAAAATACCACTCATCTACCATGATGCCTAACAAAACTTTCGTTATGGAGGACATGTTTTATATCTATCCAATATGGTAGCCAAGTGTGGTTACTTGGCATTCAAAATGTGATTTTTGTAACTAACAAACCAGATTTTTAGTTTTATTTAATTTAAATATATTTAAATTTATAGAGATATAGTTTAGCCTTCCTCATAGTGACTTTGAAGATCTAG
The DNA here is from genome assembly GCF_964194105.1 of Spermophilus citellus. NCBI lineage: Eukaryota > Metazoa > Chordata > Mammalia > Rodentia > Sciuridae > Spermophilus > Spermophilus citellus. The sequence goes on from NC_138198.1 coordinate 6,639,319, forward strand.
TCTGTTTACCTTTATGAAAAAGTCACTGTTCCTGTCAGCCTTTGTATCAGTCCATTTTCTATTACTATAACAAAATACCTGAGGCTAACTCTAACTTATAGAGAAAAGAGGTTTATTTAGCTCAAGATGCAGATACATGCTATCTTGAAGGACACCGGCTTTCTCTTAGGCACACTAGGAACTAGGGCACACACTACTGCTATCTGCAGAGGGCTGCCCTCTTGCATGTCCACCAGGACAGTTGCTCCTTGGGGTGCTGGTCAGACAAGCATTCATCTGTTGAAGGGCACCTAGGTTGGTTCCATCATTAAAGCTGACACTAATGATGTCACTGCTTCTGCAGCCTAACACATAACATATAACAACACTTGAGGTTGTACATGACGTGAGGTTTCACTGGTCATGTATTCACGTATGAACACAGGAAAGTGACGCCCAATTCATTCTGCTATCTTTCCTATTCCTATCCCCTCTCCCTTCCTCCCACTCTGCCCTGTCCAATCCAGTGAGCCTCCCCTTCTCCTCCCACCCCCACCTATTATGAGTCAGCATCCACATCTCGGAGAAAATCCAGCCTTTGGTTCTTTGGAATTGGCTTATTTCACTTAGCATTATATTCTCCAGCTCCATCCATTTGCCAGCAAATGCCATAATTTCATTCTTCTTTATGGCTGAGTAATATTCCACTGTGCATGTATATTATAGTTTCTTTATCCATTCATCTGTTGAAGGGGACCTAGGTTGGTTCCATCACTTAGCTATTTTGAATTGAGCTGCTATAAATATTGATGTGGCTGAATCACTGTAGTATGCTGATTTCAAGTCTTCTGGGTATATGCCAAGGAGTGGGGTAACTGGGTCAAATGTTGGTTCCATTCCAAGTTTTCTTTCCATAGTGGTTGCACCAATTTGCAGTCTCACCAGCAATGTATGAGTGTACCTTTTCCCTCACATCCTTGCCAACATTTATTGTTACTTGTATTCTTGATAATTGCCATTTTGATTGGAGTGAGATGAAATCTCAGTGTAGTTTTAATTTGCATTTCTCTAATTGCTAGAGACGTTGAATATTTGTTCATATATTTGTTGACCATTCCTATTTCTTCTGTGAAGTGTCTGTTCAGTTCCTTCACCCATTTATTGATTGGGTTATTTGGGGTTTTGTTGTTGTTGTTGTTGTTAAGTTTTTTGAGTTCTTTGTATATCCTGGAGATTAATGCTCTATTTGAGGTGCAGGTGGCATAGATTTTCCCCCATTTTGTAGGCTCTCTCCTCACAATCTTGATTGTTTCCTTTGCTGTGAAGAAGCTTTTGAGTTTGATGCCTTCCCATTCATTGATTCCTGGTTTTATTTCCAGTGCTTTAGTCCAATACTGTCTTTGGGCACTTTCGTTGGCCTGTCTGAAACCTGACCCACTGCCCTGGCATAACTGGGTTGTGGATATGACACCCAGCAAGTCAGAAAGACAGATCAGAGAGACAGATTTCAATCTCTCTCTTTAAACAATTCACTCTTGTAGACACTACCTTGGGATCCCCTGAGAACCCCATTGATCTCTTCCATGGGCAGTACCCCCAGGGACCTAAGTACTTCCCACTGGGCCCCACCTCTTAAAGCTCCCACAGCTTCTCACACAGCCACACTGAAAACTAACCTTCCAACAGGTGGAAGAAGTGGTGGCTCCTTTAAGAGATGTGGCCCCTTAAGCTGTATCCAAACCCTAACAGTCTCTGTTAGTCCTTGGACTATTATAATTACACAAGGCAAAATCACCCTTTCAGAAAGCTGTATAGTGTTCCTTATTCCTTTAACAACTAAACAGAAAATGAACTGCAAATACTTGAATATTCTTCTGCATATTCATTTTTAACTTCAAAAATAGGGTAAAATTTTAAAAAGCTTATTATTGGTAACTCAAAAATTTCATGATTTCCACGTGATTGTTACAATTGCACCATGTTGAATAAGCATTGACATAAAAGGTATTTAAACACAACTTGAAAATGAAGTCACACCATAAGTGTATTATATGGTGCACTTACATCCCTTCCAGTTTTAAAATTAAAAATGCATGACTAATTTGAATCTTGTGGACTATTATGATCTTTGTTCTGAAACAAGCCAACAGACCTTTAAGAGAGGTAAAATTGAAATAATAGTAGCCATTTACCCTTTTAATAACTATCATTTTTTAGACATGTGCTAAGCACGTTTATATATATTTCATTAATTTTATTCAGACTTTACAACAACCCTTTATTTTAGGATTATTTCATGGCAAAGAGATAGCTGCCACCCATTCAAACTAGCTGAAACTACACAAAACAGAAAAGGGAGCTGGAAATGGTGGCACCCAGCTACTCAGGAGGCTGAGGCAGAAGGATCACAAGTTCAAGGCCAGCCTCTGCAACCTAGAAAAACCCTGTCTCAAAATAAAATCTCAGCAGGGCGGGGGGGGGGTGTGACTCAGCGGTAGAGCATCCCTGCCTTCAACCCCCAGCCCATGAATTATCCTCACTTTATGTTTCAAGAGAGTTTTAGGAAAATCAGACCCAACTCCACCTTGTGGTCAGATAGACCAAAATGGGGAACTTCATTTTAACCTGACCTTTGGAAAATAAACTACCAATTAACGACCAATTCTCTGGTTGTTCTAAAGAAATAAAAGTTTTTATGAAGCGATCATAGAGCATGCAGTACATAAAAATGCCAACCACTTACCCACTCTACTCCTGGCCCCACAGTCAGAGGTCAGGAAGGCCCGAGGCCCTCCTGGAGAAGTTTACAATGTCATGTGCTAAGTGCTCTGTGGACAAGCTGAACTAACTAAGGAAGGCAGAGGGAAAGGCTCTGTCTCCTGCCCTCCAACCCATGGATGTTGTTCCATCCCTTTTTGTCTCAGAGGAGAACTCATTTTCGATTTCCATCTCCTTCGGAGTTTGTGATATAACCTTATAAACTATTTCTCCCCCTGTGTATCTCTTTCTGTACAGAAGAAATCTGATTGTATTCCAGATGGATTAAACAAACCAAAGAACTCCTTGTTTATTGGCATTCCTACTGAGCACAGCACAAGGAAATGATTATTTTTGAGATCAAAAACATCATGTCTGTATCACCTGTCTCTTGTCTTTTAAAAATTAGAAATCTGAACACAAGTGGAATGAGAAGGGAACTAATATAGATTCTTTTCTCTATTATCCAGAATCAAATCTTCAAATGAACTAATTATATCCTAGATAAAGTTATCGCTTAGGTCACCGAATTTTAACCGTTTAATCTCTGAACCTTGTTTTCACCAAGTTTTGAAGAAAAACTTCCAAAAATGTCTTCCATTCTTTTCTCCTTCCTTAAAATCATGTATAAGATATTTAAATGTTGTCAAGTTGCTTTCAATTTACCAGATATGACATCTATATGTATGTCTAGTTTTAATGGATTTTTATTGATACCCCTTCTAGAAGTAGCAATTAAATGTCTCTGTTTAAAATAAATCTCAGTTTAGATTTCAGTCTGCTCTTGACCCTACAGGAGGAGCTTCAAGTTCGTCTGAATCTCCCAAGCATGTGGATGTGGGCCTAGCTAAAGGGCTGAGGCTCAGAGGGTGCCACAGTGTGGGGAAGGTGAAGGCCTCCACAGATGAGCCTCGTCTCTCTCAGGATGTGAGACATGTGGGTTGCTAAGGTGCCATCAACCACTGAATGGAAAGAGAAGAGAAATACCATTATAGACAAGGAGCTCATTTCTAAAAAATCTTTCAGGATATTTCTTCCTGAAAGAAGAAATTCTTTCATCCCAATTCTTTGAGATGGACCCTGAAATAGCACAGCCTGCTCCCTTGAAACAAGAGGGCATCAGATCACTTTATTTTATCAAGTAAAATACCCTAAGGTTCTTTAAACAGAATGGTTTAAAGACTGGCTTGTTCTCGAGGTTAACCTGTGGGTTGCCAAACAGTGGGAAGCAGGGCACTGGGGGGAGAGCAAGGAAAAGTTGCGGGTCCAGAACAGGAGGTTTTATGACTTCTTGTGGAATGAGAAAATTTTGGAAGTTTAGTGGGATTTCAATGAATCTCATGAACATTTGACATTTTATAGATAAGAAAGAAGCTGTGGACAATCCATCCCTAGCTTCCAAAGCTCCCTCTCCCACAAGCCAGTCTCCTGCCTGCAGACACACCATGCTGAACACATAGGCGCAAACAAAGATTTTGAAACCAGACTTTCCTTTTGCTCCCAGAAGGCAAACCTTGATGAAAAGGCCATGGTCAGAGAAGAAATGGGGGCAGGGTCTCTCAGGGACTTGGAGTCTTCCTAAAGGCCAGGACCTGCTGGGACAAGCACTGTGGGCAACAAGAGGATCACTAGGCAATGCTGAGCTGACGTGGATCTGGGGCGAACAGTCTGGGCCTCTCAGAACACACACTGAGCCCGGATCGGCTGAATTCAAGCTCCCGTTTGCCTGCTTCCTGCAGACAAACAGCTGTGACTCAGCACTATCCATCCGGCTGAAACAACTGGTCGGCCCTTCTGATCCTACGGAGGTAAATGCCTACTGAGCCTTCATAGGTAGTGGCCACAGGTTTGAAACGGGGCTTGGGAGAGACAGTAAGGACGCACCCGTTGCATTGGTCACCCGGCAAAGGGAAACGAACTGTCGCCATTTGCAAGAGACACCACCATGGCAGAGAACTGACGTCACCAGACTGCGGCGGAGGAGATAACTTCATTGAAACCTGCGGCTACAGGAGTAAACAGTAACTCAGCAGTCAAACAGAACAAGAAGTAACATGAGCAGCTTCAAAAAGCAAGGAAGAAAAGGAGTACAAACAATGCAGGACAGCCTAAATATTCAGGAGGACCTAGAGTCATCAGAAAAATGGTCATATAAAGAACTCAAGGAACACCTTAGACAGATGGAATGGAACCTTAAAGAGGATACAAGACAGCAAATTCAAGCAGCGAAAGAACACATTGAGAATGAATTGCATAAACAGATAAAAGAAGAAGTTAAGCATCTTTATCAGGAGATAGAGATTATAAAAAATAATCAAACAATAATTCTAGAAATGAAGGAAATGATAAACCAAATTAAAAACTCAATTGAGAGTATCACTAACAGAGTGGAGCAAGTAGAAGCCAGAACGTCAGATAATGAAGACAAAATATATCATCTTGAAAGAGTCTAGCCAACTCACAAAGGCTGGTAAAAAATCACGAGAAAAACATCCAAGAGTTATGGGATAACATAAAAAAACCAAACTTACGAGTCATCGGGATAGAAGAAGGTACAGAGATTCAAACCAAGGGAATGAGTAACCTGCTGAATGAAATAATTACAGAAAACTTTCCAGAAATAAAAAAGGAAACAGATATACAAATTGAAGATGCATACAGGACACCGAGCACACAAAATCACAGTAGACCAACGCCAAGACACATTGTTATGAAGATATCCAATATACAGAACAAAGAGAAAATATTAAAAGCTACAAGAGAAAGGAGACAGATTACATTCAGGGGTAAACAAATAAGGTTAACAACGGATTTTTCATTACAGACACTGAAAGCAAGAAGGTCATGGAACAATGTATTTCAAACACTGAAAGACAATGGATGCCAACCAATAATTCTGTATCCAGCAAAATTAAGCTTCAGGTATGACAACGAAATAAAAATCTTTCATGATAAACAAAAGTTAAAAGAATTTGTAGCCAGAAAACCAGCATTGCAAAGCATTTTGAGCAAAACACTACACGAGGAAGAAATGAAAAACAATAACCAAAACCATCAGTGGGAAGTGCCTCAGTAAAGACAGAGGGTGAGGGGAAAGATAATCATGGAGAAACAAACTAAATTTTTTAAAAAAAGGATAAATAATCAAACATGGATGGAAGTACAAACCATATATCAATAGTAACTCTGAATGTTAATGGCTTAAACTCCCCAATAAAGCAACATAGGCTGGTATCATGGATTAAAAAAACAAATCCAACAATATGCTGCCTCCAGGAGACACATCTGATTGGAAAAGACATACACAAGCTGAAGGTGAAAGGATGGGAAAAAATATACCACGCACACGGTCCTCGTAAGCAAGCAGGGGTGGCCATCCTCATATCGAATAAAATCGACTTCAAGACTAAGTTAATCAAAAGGGATAAAGAAGGACATTATATACTGTTAAAAGGAACCATTCACCAACAAGACATAACAATTATCAATATTTATGCACAAAATAATGGTGCTGTGACATTCATAAAACAAATTCTCCTCAAGTTCAAGAATCAAATAGACCACAACACAATAATTATGGGTGACTTCAACACACCTGTCTCACCATTGGACATCTCCAAACAAAAGTTGAATAAAGAAACTATAGAACTCAATATCACAATCAATAACCTAGACTTAACTGACATATATAGAATATATCAACCATCATCAAATGGATATACATTTTTCTCAGCAGCACATGGATCCTTCTCAAAAATAGACCATATATTATGCCATAGGGCAATCCTCAGTAAATATAAAGGGGTGGAGATAATACCATGTATTTTATCGGATCATAATGGAATGAAACTGGAAATCAATGATAAAAGAAGGAAGGAAAAATCCTACATCACATGGAAAATGAACAATATATTACTGAATGATCAATGGGTTACAGAAGACATAAAGGAGGAAATCAAAAAATTCTTAGAGATAAATGAAAATACAGACACAACATATTGGAATCTATGGGACACAATGAAAGCAGTTTTAAGAGGAAAATTCATCGCCTGGTGGTCATTCCTCAAAAAAAGAAAAAACCAATAAATAAATGAGCTCACATTTCATCTCAAAGCCCTAGAAAAGGAAGAGCAAAACAACAACAAATGTAGCAGAAGGCAAGAAATAATTAAAATCAGAGCGGAAATCAATGAAATTGAAACAAAAGAAACTATTGAAAAAATTAACAAAACTAAAAGTTGGTTCTTCGAAAAAATAAATAAGATTGACAGACCTTTAGCCATGCTAACGAAGAGAAGAAGAGAGAGAACTCAAATTACTAACATACAGGATGAAAAAAGCAATATCACAACAGATGCTACAGAAATACAGAAGACAATTAGAAATTATTTTGAAAACCTATATTCCAATAAAATAGAAGATAGTGAAGACATCGATAAATTTCTTAAGTCATATGATTTGCCCAGACTGAGTCAGGAGGATACACACAATTTGAACAGACCAATATCAATGGATGAAATTGAAGAAGCCATCAAAAGACTACCAACCAAGAAAAGCCCAGGACCGGATGGGTATACAGCGGAGTTTTACAAAACCTTTAAAGAAGAATTAATACCAATACTTTTCAAGTTATTTCAGGAAATAGAAAAAGAGGGAGCTCTTCCAAATTCATTCTATGAGGCCAACATCACCCTGATTCTGAAACCAGACAAAGACACCTCAAAGAAAGAAAACTACAGACCAATATCTCTAATGAACCTAGATGCAAAAATCCTCAATAAAATTCTGGTGAATCGAATACAAAAACACATCAAAAAAATTGTGCACCATGATCAAGTAGGATTCATCCCTGGGATGCAAGGATGGTTCAACATACGGAAATCAATAAATGTTATTCACCACATCAATAGACTTAAAGATAAGAACCATATGATCATCTCGATAGACGCAGAGAAAGCATTCGACAAAGTACAGCATCCCTTTATGTTCAAAACATTAGAAAAACTAGGGATAACAGGAACTTACCTTGACATTGTAAAAGCTATCTATGCTAAGCCTCAGGCTAGCATCATTCTAAATGGACAAAAGTTGAAGGCATTCCCTCTAAAATCCGGAACAAGACAGGGATGCCCTCTATCACCACTTCTATTCAATATAGTTCTCGAAACACTGTCCAGAGCAATTAGACAGATGAAAGAAATTAAAGGCATAAAAATTGGAAAAGAAGAACTTAAATTATCACTATTTGCAGATGACATGATTCTATACCTAGAAGACCCAAAAGGGTCTACAAAGAAACTACTAGAACTAATAAATGAATTCAGCAAAGTGGCAGGATATAAAATCAACACGCATAAATCAAAGGCATTTCTGTATATCAGCGACAAAACTTCTGAAATGGAAATGAGGAAAAACACTCCATTCACAATATCCTCAAAAAAAAAATAAAATACTTGGGAATCAACCTAACAAAAGAGGTGAAAGATTTATACAATGAAAACAACAGAACCCTAAAGACAGAAGTAGAAGAAGATCTTAGAAGATGGAAAAATATACCTTGTTCATGGATAGGCAGAACTAACATCATCAAAATGGCGATATTACCAAAAGCTCTCTATAGATTTAATGCAATGCCAATCAAAATCCCAATGGCATTTCTTGTAGAAATAGAGAAAGCAATCATGAAATTCATATGGAAAAATAAAAGACCCAGAATAGCAAAAGCAATCCTAAGCAGGAAGTGTGAATCAGGTGGTATAGCGATAGCAGATTTCAAACTATATTACAGAGCAATATTGACAAAAACAGCATGGTACTGGTACCAAAACAGGCGGGTGGACCAATGGTATAGAATAGAGGACACAGAGACTAATCCACAAAGTTACAACTATCTTATATTTGATAAAGGGGCTAAAAGCATGCAATGGAGGAAGAATAGCATCTTCAACAAATGGTGTTGGGAAAACTGGAAATCCATATGCAACAAAATGAAACTGAATCCCTTTCTCTCGCCATGCACAAAAGTTAACTCAAAATGGATCAAGGAGCTTGATATCAAATCAGAGACTCTGCATCTGATAGAAGAAAAAGTTGGCTCCGATCTACATATTGTGGGGTCGGGCTCCAAATTCCTTAATAGGACACCCATAGCACAAGAGTTAAAATCAAGAATCAACAAATGGGACTTAATTAAACTTAAAAGTTTTTTCTCAGCAAGAGAAACAATAAGAGAGGTAAATAGGGAACCTACATCCTGGGAACAAATTTTTACTCCTCACACTTCAGATAGAGCCCTAATATCCAGAGTATACAAAGAACTCAAAAAATTAGACAATAAGATAACAAATAACCCAATCAACAAATGGGCCAAGGACCTGAACAGACACTTCTCAGAGGAGGATATACAATCAATCAACAAGTACATGAAAAAATGCTCTCCATCTCTAGCAGTCAGAGAAATGCAAATCAAAACCACCCTAAGATACCATCTCACTCCAGTAAGATTGGCAGCCACTATGAAGTCAAACAACAACAAGTGCTGGAGAGGATGTGGAGAAAAGGGTACACTTGTACATTGTTGGTGGGACTGCAAATTGGTGCAGCCAATTTGGAAAGCAGTTTGGAGATTCCTGGGAAAGATGGGAATGGAACCACCATTTGACCCTGCTATTGCCCTTCTCGGACTATTTCCTGAAGACCTTAAAAGAGCCTGCTACAGGGATACTGCCACATCGATGTTCATAGCAGCACAATTCACAATAGCTAGACTGTGGAACCAACCCAGATGCCCTTCAATAGATGAATGGATAAAAAAATGTGGCATCTATACACAATGGAGTACTATGCAGCAATAAAAAATGACAAAATCATAGAATTTGCAGGGAAATGGATGGCACTAGAGCAGATTATGCTTAGTGAAGCTAGCCAATCCCTAAAAAACAAATACCAAATGTCTTCTTTGATATAATGAGAGCAACTATGAACAGAGCAGGGAGGAAGAGTAGGAAGAAAAGAGTAACATTAAACAGAGTCATGAGATGGGAGGGAAAGGGAGAGAAAAGGGAAATTGCATGGAAATGAAGGGAGACCCTCATTGCTATACAAAATTACATATAAGAGGTTGTGAGGGGAATGGGAAAATAAACAAGGAGAAAAATGAATTGCAGTAGATGGGGTAGAGAGAGAAGATGGGAGGGGAGGGGAGGGGGGATAGTAGGGGATAGGAAAGGTAGCAGAATACAACAGTCACTAATAGGGCATTATGTAAAATTGTGGATGTGTAACCGACGTGATTCTGCAATCTGCATTTGGGGTAAAATTGGGGGTTCATAACCCACTTCAATCTAATGTATGAAATATGATATGTCAAGAGCTTTGTAATGTTGTGAACAACCAATAAAAAAAAAAGAAAGAAGCTGTCCACTTTCCGACTCCATATTGATTCAACAAACTGTGGTTTGTGCCAACACACAGAACTTGAACTTTTTCTTGAAAGCTATGGGAAGTCACTAAAGGATTTTAAGCAGATTTGGGGCAGATGGGGGTCTTAAAAGATCATTGCATAGCAACATGAACGAAGAGCTACAGGGAAGGGTATTTGGAGACAGAGAAGACAGTTAATTCTTTGTGTAATGATTCGAAAGAAGTGAAAAAGGAATGGATTTAGGCTACTGCAGTAATGGGGAAGGGGACAGATAGAAGAGTTGCCATGGAAACAGATCTGGGCCACTTGGGATCTTTTCAGCGTAGTAGGTGGAACAGGACAGCAGTGGTGAGAAGGGTCTATATGGGAAGTGTCCCTCCAATTTTGAGTCTGAGTGACAAGGTGTGCAAACTTCCGGATGACTTCCCTAAGTCTGCCCTTTCTTACTTCTGCAAAAGTCCTTTCCTCCTCTTCATTGGCGAGGTCTCATCTGCGCTTTGTCACAGCTTGCAGGAAAAGTATGTCCTCCGAATGGCCTCCCTTAGCCCTTAGCAAAGAGTTCTGCATATGAATCTGCATGTTCAAAGTTGTGAGATTCGCCCTGCCCTCTTCTCTTTCAACAAAGTCTGCCTGGCAAGTCTTTTGTTCAGAACTCAGAAATATTATTTTGCAAGACAAAAATAGATTGTTGATTTTAACAAATGGGTACCTCTAGACAAATAGGGATAAAAATCAGGTGCCAAAAAGTCAAAAACAAAAATTCTAATGGTACATCTTATTCCCAATGAAATCAGCCTCCTGCCCCAAGGCCTCATATCCTATAACCATCCTTCTCCATCAAGCTCAGGCCAATATTCTACCCACCTTGAGCCTAAATTTGAGTGCTAGTTCAATCAGATTTTACTCAGGGGAAAATCATACCAGCAGAGATCTGAATTATATTTTCTTCCAAATTGCCATGAACATATAAAAAGGAGTGCTTGGTACATGTCAGGTCAAGTACCAAGTCCTGCTGCCTGCATTGGTTATTTAACCACTCAAAAGCTCTCTATGGGGCTGGGGTTGGGGCTTAGGGGTAGAGCACTTGCCTAACATGTGTGAGGCACTGGGTCCGATCCTCAGCACCATGTATAAATAAATAAACAAAATAAAGGTCCATTGGCAACTAAGGAAAAAATATTTCTTAAAAAGCTGTCTGTGTTAAATATTATTATCATCCTCTTCAATAAATGGGAAACCGAGTCCTAAAAAGATTGCTGACCTATCTCAGAGCATCCTGTAGATCTGGGATTTCCCAGGAGGCACAGGGGCCTGTGAAGTCTAACAGGGATGGCAACACCCCTAACAGGTAAAGGAAAGTTCTGATTTGCTCTCACAATGACTTTTCTCTTGCACATATGGGTGTGTTTGTGTTTCCTCTTGTTCAAAAAAAAATGATGTACACAAATATTAGGGGACTGTGTACTCCAGAGGCTAGCTCTTATTCTCCATTGCTTTTTTTTTTTTTTAACTGCTAAGGGGACTTACCACTGAGGTACATCTCCCACGTTTTGTTGTTGTTGTTGTTGTTGTTATTGAGACAGGATTTACCTAATTTTCCCAGTAGCTGGGATTACAGATGTGCACCACTCCATTGCTTTGAGAACAATGAGACTCTCCTTTCAATGTCTTCCCTAGTAAAACCTTACCACATAGAACATGCTGAACCGGTTGCTGTAATGGAGATGAAGTTCGACCCATATGCTGGCTGGGGCTCTGGAGCAAAGGCTAGTCCAAATTATCTTTTCAAGGCAGCCCTGTGTCAATCCAAACATCTCATACTTCAATTTGAAATGGTTCTTCTGGTTTTGGGGTTCTTTAATAACCAATTTTTTTTCCAGATAGTCTGGCAAAGCTGCAGAACATCAGGTCTGGAAGGATCTTAAAGATCAGCAGGCTCAGCGTTGACCTGTGTCGTGAGGTGGCTGGATGCCCCAGCTTCCTTTCTACTGCACTGTTCTTTAGGAAATTTTCCCTTTTGCCAACAAGTGATGTAGGACCGATGAGACTGAACACCCAAGGACTTTCCAGGAAGCAGGTTTATTTTTGCTGCAGTGGTTCACAGAGGCTAATGTCTAAAAATCTCTGGACCTCGAGTCTGGAAATCCTTCAAACTTTACTCTCAGTGGGGTAGTTACATATCAGCAGGTGGGTACATAAGAGTCACTCCTCATCCCATGTATTTAAGCTAAACAGCAGTTTTACAAGCTTTTGCCAAGAAAACAGAGATAGTACCTGTTGCATAATGACAAGCCTTTCTTGAGGCAGACTCTATCACACCTTTTGTGTGCAACCCTGGCACTTACAAGAAAGAGGGAGCCGCAACCACAATGCCCTCTGCAGAGACCCTGCTGACATTCTCTTGACTCTCTTCTTAGAATCCTGGTAATTATGGGGAGGGTCTTTGGAGAAGCTTAATTATGGCAAGAGTCTTTTGGGTGGGGGCACCTGGCCTGCATAAAGCAGAAGTGACAGAGGGAGCTTTGTAAAGGATTTGGAGGGAAGGGCAGGCCTTGCTGTGACCCTTTGATGAGGCAGGACTTCTCCAGGGAAGCGCAGCCTGAACCGCTCCTTCCTGCTGTGCATCCTGCCTGTCTCACTCCTTCACCTGAACACCTGCCTCCTAAAGCAGTGATCTCCACCTGATTTACAAGTGGGCGCCTCCCTCGAGGCTTTCAAAGAAATCAGAGGTGTCCACTCATTCAACCTGGTAGCCTGTAAGCTTCATGAGGGCAAGACACTGTCTCCTGGGTGCCTGGGAAACTAGCACGGGAACCCTGGGGCACAAGAGGCACTCAACACACCTTCACTCAATAATGACACTAGTGTGCACTCTAATAAACTGATTTATATGACTGCTTTAAGAGTTGTAAGTGAAGATGTGACTTCTTTTTTTTAATACCTTTATTTTATTTTTTTATTTTTATGTGGTGCTGAGGATCGAACCCAGGGCCTCACACGTGCTAGGCAAGCACTTTACCACTGAGCACAACCTCAGCCCTAGATGTGACTTCTTAAATGCAGAAATTTTAGTACAGAAGCCAACTGACCATTATCAGGAAGCCCCGGGTCATTATTTTACAATCTGTAAACCAATAGGAAAGCCTAAATTCAGTAAACCACAGAGTTGACCACTGTATCTGATTGCGATTATTCACCTGCTCATGGACAAAAAATCTATTGGGTACATATTTGGTATGTTTAAGAAAGCTTACCTGGGGCTGGGGTTGTAGCTCAGTGTTAGAACTTGCCTACCTAGCACATGTGAGGCATTGGGTTCAATCCTCAGCACCACAGAAAATAAAAGAAAGGTATCATGTCCATCTATAACTAAAAAATAAAAATTAAAAATCTTAATTTTTTTTTAAAAAAAGAGAAAGCTTTACCTTTCAAAGAGGAGGTTAGTTAGTTTTTCGCTGGAAACCTTTAAAGGTGAAAATATATCTCACTCTGACTCTTTAACCAGATGTACCAACCAAACCTTTACAAAGATCATCTACTCTTGGGAAATATTTTCAATTTTACTATTTCCCGTTTTAATTCCCATTGACATTAACAGCCAGCATTTGCCATGACATTCAAAAAAGACATTTTAAACAATCATTTTAAAGGACTGCGGAGATATTTTATGCTATCTATAAATTCGTAGTGAAAAATATAGTATTCTTAAGATTTTTCAATGACAGTCGTGCATTAATGATTTATTATAACAATTAGCTTCACAGAGATTTATAGACTCTTTTATAATCTTGAATTATGCCTGTAAATTTTTAAATGAGGCACTTGTGAGTTAGGCCCCTGTGAGTTTTGAAAGAACAATCTGTAATATATTACTGATTTGTTTGTTATGGCATTTTATGCCTACCTTATGTTAAAATATATAATATCCAACTCTCAAAATTCTAAAGACAAGAAATAACATGTACATATTTCCATACACTAGTTTACCGGGCTGATTCATTTACTTGACCTGGGTAATTAGATGAATGTCACAGGAAATTCATATGAATCAAAAGATACGAGTAAATTAGACCCTTACGATAATTTTTATTTCAATGAGCTGCCTGTTTCAAGGTCAAACTTTCTAACAAAATCACATAAACTTTATGGTGCCATCTTTTGAGGACAGTTCAAATTTAACGGTGCATGTTCTGTTTCCAAGTTTTGGGAATAATTTATTTAACAATTTTTAAAGAGGTGCACTTGAAAGAAGGCTCTCTGCTGTTCCTCTTGTAGAGAGAGCCACATGGCCACACAAGTATATTTCAGTATTGTAATAATTTCTGCTCTTCCTGGGTTATTCATACATTTTCTCTCACTTCACCTCACCACCATAATCTTAAACAACTAAGTCTGCGTTTTTGAGCATCAGCCAGGCCAGATACCAAGGACTGTGTCTCTAACCCTCATAATGAGACCTCGGGATCCTTCAGCAAGGAAGTCAAAGCAAGGCTCAGAACAAGCTGTGGATTCTAAAGTTGAACTCCTTCCTTCCAGTCATCATGCCTCTCTAAAGTGTTCATTCAAGATTTAGCCTTATGCCACATCACAGACAGAAGGCACATCCAATATTTTTAAACAGTGTTTGAATTCACTTCTTTTACAATATCTTGAAAAAAAATAGCATTTCTACTCAGGTTGTTTCAAATGAAAAGACATTTACTATCTTCAATTTGTCATTCACTCAGAAGGTCCTAGGTTTTTCAAAAAACATAATTTCCATTTCTGGAAAAGTATGACTCTTTTACATAAGTAGCATGAAATCATATGGATGCTCTGCAAACTCAGTGTTTCTTTTAAAAGAAAAATCTTTAGTTTGAATTGACAACTAAAATCGTACAATTTCAGGGGGTGCCACATGGTGCTTGGACACTTGTACACGTTGTGTAACGTTCAATTCAGGGAAAGTCTACCTCTCTCCTCCATCAGATTTCGTTTCCTTCCAGTGAAAACATTCAAAGTCCTTTATTTATTTATTTATTTATTTATTTTTCCTTAAAACTTTTTTATTGGTTGTTCAAAACATTATAATGCTCTTGACATATCATATTTCATACATTTGATTCAAGTGGATTATGAACTCCCATTTTTATCACATGTACAGATTACAGAATCACATTGGTTACACATCCACATTTATACATACTGCCATGCTAGTGTCTGTTGTATTCTGCTGCCCTTCCTATCCCCCCTCCCCTCCCCTCCCATCTTCTCTCTCTACCCCTTCTACTGTTATTCATTTCTCTTGTTGTTTTCCCTTTCCCCTCACATCCTCTTATATGTAAATTTGTATAACAATGAGGGTCTCCTTCCATTTCCACGCAATTCCCCTTTTTTTCCCATTCCTTCCTACCTCTCCTCCCTGTTTAATGGTAATCTTCTTCTCATGCTCTTTCTCCCTGCTCTGTTTTGAGTTGCCTGCCTTATAACAAAGAAGACATTCGGCATTTGTTTTTTAGGGATTGGCTAGCTTCACTTAGCATAATCTGCTCTAATGCCATCCATTTCCCTGCAAATGCCATGATTTTGTTATTTTTTAGTGCTGAGTAATATTCCATTGTGTATAAATGCCACATTTTTTTATCCATTCATCTATTGAAGGGCATCTAGGTTGGTTCCACAGTCTAGCTATTGTGAATTGTGTTGCTATGAACATCAATGTAGCTGTATCCCTATAGTACGCTCTTTTTAGGTCTTTGGGGAATAGTCCGAGAAGGGGAATAGCTGGGTCAAATGGTGGTTCCATTCCCAGCTTTCCCAGGAATCTCCATACTGCTTTCCAGATTGGCTGCACCAATTTTCAGTCCCACCAGCAATGTATAAGTGTACCCTTTTCCCCTCATCCTCGCCAACACTTGTTGTTGTTTGACTTCATAATGGCTGCCAATCTTACTGGGGTGAGATGGGATCTTAGGGTGGTTTTGATTTGCATTTCCTTGACTGCTAGAGATGGTGAGCATTTCTTCATGTATTTGTTGATTAATTGTATATCCTCCTCTGAGAAGTGTCTGTTCAGGTCCTTGGCCCATTTGTTGATTGGGTTATTTGTTTTCTTATTGTTTAATTTTTTGAGTTCTTTGTATACTCTGGATATTAGGGCTCTATCTGAAGTGTGAGGAGTAAAAATGTGTTCCCAAGATGTAGGCTCCCTATTTACCTCTCTTATTGTTCCTTTGCTGAGAAAAAACTTTTTAGTTTGAGTATGTCCTATTTGTTGATTCTCGATTTTAACTCTTGTGCTATGGGTGTCCTATTAAGGAATTTGGAGCCCGACCCCACGAGATGGAGATTAGAGCCAACTCTTTCTTCTATCAGACACAGAGTTTCTGTTTTTTTTTTTAAGAGAGAGTGAGAAAGGAGAGAGAGAGAGAGAGAGAGAATTTTTAATATTTATTATTTTTTTTTAGTTCTCGGCAGACACAACATCTCTGTTGGTATATGGTGCTGAGGATTGAACCCGGGCCGCACGCATGCCAGGCGAGCGTGCTACCGCTTGAGCCACATCCCCAGCCCAAGAGTTTCTGGTTTGATACCTAGCTCCTTGATCCATTTTGAGTTAACTTTTATGCATGGTGAGATAAAGGGATTCAATTTCATTTTGTTGCATATGGATTTCCAGTTTTCCCAGCACCATTTGTTGAAGATGCTATCCTTTCTCCATTGCATGCTTTTAGCACATTTGTCAAATATAAGGTAGTTGTAATTTTGTGGATTGGTCTCTGTGTCCTCTATTCTGTACCATTGGTCCACCCACCTGTTTTGGTACCAATACCATGCTGTTTTTGTTACTATTGCTCTGTAGTATAGTTTGAAATCTGGTATCGCTATACCGCCTGATTCACACTTCCTGCTTAGAATTGCTTTTGCTATTCTGGGTCTTTTATTTTTCCAGATGAATTTCATGATTGCTTTATCTATTTCTACAAGAAATGCCATTGGGATTTTAATTGGCATTGCATTAAACCTATAGAGAAACTTTTGGTAATATCGCCATTTTGATGATGTTAGTTCTGCCTATCCATGAACAGGGTATATTTTTCCATCTTCTAAGATCTTCTTCTACTTCTCTCTTTAGGGTTCTGTAGTTTTCATTGTATAAATCTTTCACCTCTTTTGTTAGGTTGATTCCCAAGTATTTTTTTTTTTGAGGATATTGTGAATGGGGTGGTTGTCCTCATTTCCATTTCAGAAGATTTGTCGCTGATATACAGGAATGCCTTTGATTTATGTGTGTTAATTTTATATCCTGCCACTTTGCTGAATTCATTTACTAGCTCTAGAAGTTTCTTTGTAGAACCTTTTGGGTCTGCTAGGTATAGGATCATGTCACCTGCAAATAGTGCCAATTTAAGTTTTTCTTTTCCTATCTTTATGCCTTTAATTTCTTTCGTCTAATTGCTCTGGCCAATGTTTCAAGTACTATGTTGAATAGAAGTGGTGAAAGAGGGCATCCCTGTCTTGTTCCAGATTTTAGAGGGAATGCCTTCAATTTTTCTCTGTTTAGAATGATGCTAGCCTGAGGCTTAGCATAGATAGCTTTTACAATGTCGAGGTAAGTTCCTGTTATCCCTAGTTTTTCTAGTGTTTTGAACATAAAGGGATGCTGTACTTTGTCAAATGCTTTTTCTGTGTCTATCAAGATGATCATATGGTTCTTATCTTTAAGTCTATTGATGTGGTGAATAACATTTATTGATTTCCGTATATTGAACCAGCCTTGCATCCCAGGGATGAATCCTACTTGATCATGGTGCACAATTTTTTGATATGTTTTTGTATCCAATTTGCCAGAATTTTATTGAAGATTTTTGCACTTAGGTTCATTAGAGATATTGGTCTGTAGTTTTCTTTATTTGAAGTGTCTTTGTCTGGTTTTGGAATCAGGGTGATGTTGGCCTCATAGAATGAATTTGGAAGAGCTCCCTCTTTTTCTATTTCCTGAAATAACTTGAAAAGTATTGGTATTAGTTCTTCTTTAAATGTTTTGTAAAACTCTGCTGTATACCCATCCGGTCCTGGGCTTCTCTCAGTTGGTAGTATTTTGATGGCTTCTTCTATTTCTTCCATTGATATTGGTCTGTTTAAATTGTGTGTATTCTCCTGATTCAATCTGGGCAAATCATATGACTTAAGAAATTTATCCATGTCTTCACTATCTTCTATTTTATTGGAATATAGGGTTTCAAAATAATTTCTAATTATCTTCTGTATTTCTGTAGTGTCTGTTGTGATATTGCCTATTTTATCCTGTATGCTAGTAATTTGAGTTCTCTCTCTTCTCTTCATTAGCATGGCTAAGGGTCTGCTGATCTTATTTATTTTTTTGTAGAACCAACTTTTAGTTTTGTCAATTTTTTCAATAGTTTCTTTCATTTCAATTTCATTGATTTCAGGTCTGATTTTAATTATTTCTTGCCTTCTGCTACATTAGCTGTTGTTTTGCTCTTCTTTTTCTAGGGTTTTGAGATGAAGTGTGAGATCATTTATTTGTTGGTTTTTTTCTTTTTCTTTTTCTTTTTTTTTTTTTTTTTTTTTTTTTTTTTAGGAATGAACTCCAGGCAAGGAATTTCCCTCTTAAAACTGCTTTCATTTTGTCCCATGGATTCCAATATGTTGTGTCTGTATTTTCATTTATCTCTAAGAATTTTTTGATTTCCTCCTTTATGTCTTCTGTAACCCATTGATCATTCAGTAACATATTGTACATTTTCCAAGTGATGTAGTATTTTTCCTTCCTTCTTTTATTGTTGATTTCCAGTTTCATTCCATTACGATCAGATAAGATGCATGGTATTATCTCCACATCTTTATAATTTCTAAGGGTTGCCCTATGGCATAATATATGATCTATTTTTGAGAAGGATCCATGTGCTGCTGAGAAAAAAGTATATATCCGCTTTTTGATGGTTGATATATTCTATATATGTCAGTTAATTCTAGGTTATTAATTGTGTTTTTGAGTTCTATAGTTTCTTTATTCAACTTTTGTTTGGAAGATCTGTCCAATGGAGAGAGCGGTGTGTTGAAGTCACCCATAATTATTGTGTTGTGGTCTATTTGACTCTTGAACTTGAGGAGAGTTTGTTTTATGAATGTAGCAGCACCATTGTTTGGTGCATAAATATTGAAAATTGTTACATCTTGTTGGTGAATGATTCCCTTTAACAGTATATAGTGTCCTTCCTTATCCCTTTTGATTAACTTAGGCTTGAAGTCGATTTTATTTTATATGAGTATGGCCACCCCTGCTTGCTTCCGAGAACCGTGTGAGTGGTATGATTTTTCCTAATCTTTCACATTCAGCCTGTGTATGACTTTTCCTGTCAGATGTGTCTCCTGAAGGCAGCATATTGTTGGATCTGTTTTTATAATCCAGGTTACCAGCCTATGTCGCTTTATTGGTGAGTTTAAGCCAATAACGTTTAGGGTTACTATTGATATATGGTTTGCACTTCCAGTCATGTTTGATTATTTATTTATTTATTTTTAATTTGGTTTGTATTTCCCTCTTTGATTAGTTTTTTTCCCACCCTCGCTTTACTGAGGTACTTCCCACTGTTGGTTTTGGTTGTTGTTTTTCATTTCCTCTTCATGTAGTGTTTTGCCCAAGATGGTTTGCAGTGCTGGTTTTCTGGCTGCAAATTCTTTTAACTTTTGTTTATCATGAAAGATTTTTATTTCATTGTCGAACCTGAAGCTTAATTTTGCTGGATACAAAATTCTTGGTTGGCATCCATTATCTTTCAGTGTTTGAAATACGTTGTTCCAGGATCTTCTCGCTTTCAGCGTCTGTGATGAAAAATCAGCCGTTAATCTAATTGGTTTACCTCTGAATGGAATCTGCCTCCTTTCTCTTATAACTTTTAATATTCTCTCCTTGTTCTGTATATTGGATATCTTCATAACAGTGTGTCTTGGAGTTGGTCTACTGTGGTTTTGTATGCTTGGCGTCCTGTATGCATCTAGAATTTGGACATCAGTTTCCTTTTTCATGTCTGGAAAGTTTTCTAAAATTATTTCATTCAACAGATTGCTCATTCCTTTGGTTTGGACCTCTATACCTTCCTCTATCCCAATGACTCTTAAGTTTGTTTTTTTTATGTTATCCCATATCTCTTGGATGATTTGCTCGTGGTTTCTTACCAGCCTTTCTGAGTTAGCTAGACTCTTTTCAAGATGATATATATTTGTCTTCATTGTCTGATGTTCTGACTTCTACTTGATCTACTCTACTAGTGATACTCTCATTTGAGTTTTTAATTTGGTTTATAGTTTCCTTCATTTCTAGGATTATTGTTTGGTTTTTTTAATAATCTCTGTCTCCTGGTAGAGTTGATTATTTGTTTCTTGAATCTGTTTATATAATTCGTTTTCAAAGTGTTCTTTCATTGTTTGCATTTGCTGTCTAATGACCTCTTTAAGATTCCATTCCATCTGAGTAAGGTATTCCTTGAGTTCTTTATTTGACCATTTTTCTTATGCCTCTATCCTCTCCTGTAGATTTAGGCTGTCCTGCATTGTTTGTACTCCTTTTCTTCCTTGTTTTTTCATGATGCTCATGTTATTTCCGGCTCTGTTTGATTGCTGAGTTACTGTTTACTCCTATAAATTTATTTTGGTTCTGTATATCTCCAAGATCTCTCCTTTGTGATGGGAGACTATGTCTAGAGATGTTGAGTCTTATTGTACTTTAAGGCAGATTCATTCATTTCATAAAATGCGTATGGATTCTGATGGCATATAGCGATCTGTGGTTTGGTCTTGGGACTTTATGTTTAGGTCGGGTGATGTGATGGTATAGGGGTTGGTATATCTTGGCAACTTTGGAAGATTGCTCTACTGAAGGGGGAGATTAACAGGAGAATGGTCCGGAGTATTTGGGGGTATCTAGGGACTTGGGAGCACTATAGATTGCCTCAGAACATTTACCTACATACATTTGGTAAATTACACATAAACGGAGTTGTAATGCTTGGGAGGAAAGGTATGAGAAGGAGAAGGAAGAAGTCACTAAAGAGAATGAGTGAAAGAAGAAAATAGGTAGAATACAAGAAAAGGGGAAAAGGGAAATTGAAAAGAAATGGAAAAAAAAGGATAAATGCAGTCTTAGAGTTTGATTAACTTCTCTTCCAGTAGGTGGAGCTGTGCCCACCAGGCCAAGCTTCTCCTCTCAATACACAGGAAACAATCCCTGTGAGGCAGCTCCTCCTCCCCCACTGGGCGGCTCTCCAATCCTGGTCACTCAGGGCCTTTCCTGGTCTCCAACCACCTCCCCGCTTCTCCTGCTATCCAGGCCCCACTCACCAGTGGTGTTCTCCACAGAACTAGCTACACACTGGGCCTGCAGCCCCCTGGGTGCCCTATTTTCTTTTAAAGACTGTGCGCTCTCTCTGTTTGCCATTCACACAGACCCCAAGGTTGTGGAGCACGGGGCTGGGGACCGTCAGCTTATTTTGCCTGATTCACTCCAGTAGCCATGCCCCCGGGAGTTGGCGCAAGAGACCTTGGTTGTCAGGGCTGTTGGGAGTGGTAGCCGGGGGTCAGGCGCCGCTCCTGACTCCCTCAGGTCTGACAATCAGCTCACAGAGAGCTGGGGAGGGGCCCTTGAGATTTCCCCGCTGTGTGGGGAGGGAGGCCGAGGGTCACACACCTGCAGTCGCCGCTCTCGCTGCGGAGCGATCCCATCTGCCGAATTCTGTTGACGTCAGTTCTCTGCCGTGGTGGACACCGTTATCTCTGCCGGGGTGTCTGATGGGAAGGGTGGGTACAGTCTGTCTCTCCCAAGTCCCACCTCAGCTCTGGGCCCGCTGGCCTATGGAGGCATGGTTGGCCCCACCTCAGAAGATTCACAAAAGAACCGAAGAGTTGTTTCTCTATTCCTCTCGAGCATCTCTGTAGTGCTGAGTTGTGGCCATTTGACGGCGGGACACAAACAATCATCCAGTAACTCTGCGCGTGGGGCAGCCTGAATTCACCCAGCACCAATCCCGCTGTGGCCTCTGGGAAGCTCAAACTGCTCACCCAAGATCCACTTCAGCCCAGCATTGCCAAATGTTCCTAAGCAAACAGCATTCAGTTGGGCTGAAGTCTCTCTTTGCCAGCGCAGCTAAGGAGGTCACAGGATTGATCTCTCCGCACCCGCCACCATGTTGAAAATCCCCTTTTTAATTTTTTTTAAAGGTAAGATTGGCCCCCAAACTCATCTCCCACTCTCAGTTTATATATTCTCTCTTACTAAACTGCCCGATCCACTTTTGGACAAAGGAAAAAAATGCTCTGAACTATCAAATTTTTATATACTTTATTTTATTGTACTGACTCCTGAATACAATCTCATTTTCTTTTAGAAATTATGTTGAAACTGAAATAAATGAAACTTAAATAAATAAATAGGGTTTAGGTGGCAGAGACTTCTGAGATCCCTCTAGTGGTTTGAAAATACAGCTTTAAATGACTTGATAACTGTTAAAAAAAATAGAGTCCAATTCCCTTCCCTTGAATGTGGGTCAGATTTAGTGCTTTGTTTCTAATAAATAGAATGTGGAGGAGCTACTCTCCTGACTTCCTAGGCTTAGTCAGGAAAGGCCACACAGCTGGGCCTGACTCTCTTCTGCTCTCCTGGGACACACACCATTGGTGTGATCCATCCGCCATGCTGAGAGAGGGCTGAAGAGCTACAGGAAAGCCCAACAGCTAGCATCAACCACTAGGCCTATGAGTGATTGAGCCTGTGCAGGATTCCTGTCCCTGGTCTTTGAGCCATTCCTAGATGATGCCGAGTTGTCCCTGCTATGGCCTGCACAATTGTAATATCAGCAAAATAAATGTAATCACTTTTTAAGCCACTACATTTTGGGCAGAGGTTCTGTTGAAATAAATCTTCAGAACAAGCACATCCAACCATTGGCCCTGAAGTTCCAATTGTAGAACACCTTGAATAATTTAAATAAAATAACTGTAAACCCAAATGCAGACACTGGACCTATCATAGGGGAATTGTGGGGAACTGTAGTCTTGGTATTTTTTATTTTTACATCTCATCAGCTATACTGATGCCCCATCAGTTTCAATGGGAAATCAACCATGGAGTTGATGCTTCTCCCCTTTATTAGGCTGGGAAAAATAAGAGATCTCAAAGTATGGCTGACACACTTTCTAATGGAATTTTCACATCATCTCATCCTTTATCACAGGTGCCTCGGATCCCACATATCCTAACCAAAATGTTGTGTTCCCCTCTGCGCTGATCCTCCCCAATGCTTCTCTTCACCATCCATTCAGTTGTTTGACTTAGAAATGGTCCGTGTTTTCTTTCTCTCTTCCTTCCTCACAATCATCAGATCTTATGGACACTCTCTCCTGACCACCCCTGAATCGGCTCTTTTCTCTCTGTGGGCAGTGGTGCTGAGTGCAGGCCCCACAGTCTCTCTCCAATGTCAGCACAGAGCCTCTGTGTTGGTGTTTTGACCTTTGGTCTTCTTCCCTTCCAATGCTCTCCCCCCACACAGGCCCTTTTCTTCAAAATTACATGTGTGACTGAATATTTTCAATGGCCCTTTGATGTTTTGGGGGAAATCCCCGTGTTCTTTACCATGGCTTCTAAGGCCCCTCATGATCTCCTCCTGTTTCCCATCCAGCCTCCCTTCCCAATCTCCTTCCTCTCATCAGAGAGGAACAAGAGATGGCCCCACAGAACTCTCCCCAGCCTTTATTTTTTAAATTTTTTATTTGTTCTTGTTAGTTATTCCTGACAGTGGCATGTATTTTGACATATCCTACATATGTGGAGGGTGACTTCCCATCCAAATTTTTACTTTTATACCTAAAATTTATTTTTCTTTTAAGCCAAACCTTTCCTCCTTTACTCTTTCACAGAAAAGGAGAGGTGAGCCCTTCTCTCTCTGTGCCACATGCCCCGGCCCATATCTACAAAGAGACTCGAGCCCCGTGACTCAGAGTGTTCTTAAAACTGCTTCAGTGTTTGACTCAAACACTTCTAAGTAACTTTCAATCAAAGAAAAGAAGGGAAAAGGCAAACAGAATACATGAAATAAAGCATTATTCAGTAATTGAAAAGTGATATTTAGGTTTTCTAGGTTGTTCTCCATGAATGCTCAGGTGGGCCCACGTGCTCTTAAGCCATCCTTCCTTCCTTCTTTCCCTCTTCTTTTCTTTCTCCCTTCCATCCTTCCTTTCTTCCTTCTCTTCTTCTCTTTTAATCGGGGTGGGATTTGTTGGTTTGCTTTCTCCCTTAGATTCCACATGGCATGGCATTGTGTATTGAAGAGCCTGATCTTAGAATCTTCTTGTCTTACTGATGGTGTGAACTTGAACAGCAGTTTTATGTCTAGAGCCCACGTTTTCCAGCTACAAATTGGGGTTTAGAATAGAACTTCACATGACTGTTGTGACTTGAGAGTGTGCATATAGGCAGGCTCCATATAAATGTTCTGAGTGGATATTGTCACCTTCACATTGATGGTGTGTAGGAACACCTGTGATCTGCTTTGTGAGGAATTAGGATTTTGTCTTGGACCATATACAAACTAACAAAACAATTTCTTCATTAGAAACTATATTTATAACTATATACTAATGTTTATTCTAATGTTTATGAAAAACCCATTAGTTGTGGCATTTAATCAATGTTAAAGCTCATAAAATTTCTCTAATACTAATCAAAGCATTAATATAATTGACAAACTCCAAAGGAAGACAGATTCTTTTAGGTTTCTAATAAAAGTAAAGATGCTGCATTAGAATACATTATCTGTCTCCCTTCCCCAGACTGCTAATTATTCTTTGAGATTATGAAAAAGTTCAAATGCACAGTGCATACTAAAATACCATGACTCTGTTTACTGTATTCATAGGAACCCAAAGTCAGCAGTGCCTTCTTCTTTTCTTAAATTTATTTATTTATTTATTTGTTCTAATTTGTTATACAAGGCAGCAGAATGCATTTCAATTCATAGTACACAAATGGAGCCGAATTTTTCATTTCTCTTGTTGTACACAAAGTAGAGTCACACCATTCGTGTCTTCATACATATACATAGGGAAATGATATTCATCTCATCCCACCGTCTTTCCTTCCCCCTCCTAGGCCCCCTCCCAGCCCCTCCCTCCCCTCGCCCTATACAAAGTTCTTCCATTCCTTCCATGCTCCCCTTAACCCTCATTATGGATCAGCATCCACTTATTGGAGAGAATATTTGGCCTTTGGTTTTTTGACATTGGCTTACTTCACTTAGCATGATGTTCTCCAATTACATCCATTTACCTGCAAATGCCATGATTTTATTCTCTTTTAATGCTGAGTAATATAAATATATATATATGAGATATATAGATATAGTATAGATATAGATATATAGATATGAGCTATATATTGCATTTTCTTTATTCATTCATCTATTGAAAGACATCTAGGTTGGTTCCACAATTTAGCTATTACAAATTGTGCTGCTATAAACATTGATGTGGTTGTGTCCCTGAAGTATGCTGTTTTAAGTTCTTAGGGTATAAACCAAGGAGTGGGATAGCTGGGTCAAATGGTGGTTCCATTCCAATTTTTCTAAGGAATCTCCATACTGCTCTCCAGATTGGTTCCACCCAATTGCCATCCCACCAGCAAGGTAAGAGTGTGACTTTTTCCCCACATCCTCACCAACACTTATTGTTGCTTGTATTCTTAATAGCTGCCATTCTGACTAGAGTGAGATGAAATCTTAAAGTAGTTTTGATTTGCATTTCTCTAATTGCTAGGAATGTTGAACATTTTTTATTTATTTGTTGATTGTCGCGACCCCCTTGCCCGCAAGGAAGACGCAACACCGGGAATCTTCTTACAGCTCTTTATTCAAGCTCTCGAGAGTTCTTCTAATCTCCCAGAAGCCCCTCCCAGCCTTAATAAAGTATCCAAACACCCAATGCGAAGCTGCCACGTGGAGCTTTCTCGTAGGGTGTCAAAGAACCATGTGCCAACTCTCCCAAAGAAGGAGTTGTTTATCACAGACCACCACAAGGCCAGCGCCATCTTGTAATGGCGACCACAGTCCGCAGAAGCGGCTCGCCACAGTTCCCCCTTTCGTTTACTAAAAACAAAACAGGCAAGAGTAGAGGTGAATCGCCATTACTCATACGAAGCCTTCAACCAGGAACCTCATCAGACCCAAGCAGGTCAGGACGTTCCCACATGACCGTTATTGGCTGAATATGAAAACAGACACCACAAAGCTGTTAAGGCCCTGTGAGCTGGCCTCCTTGACGTGCATACAAATCAGGGCTGGATCCAAGCCCTGGGGGCCGGGGGGAATCCACTGCCAGCAGTTTTTTCCTTCTGTTTATAGCACGTCAAAGGGAATCAAGTAGCCCCTGTCTTAGGTCGTTCATTGCCCTTACATTGCTTACCCGTCTTTGGGGAGGCCCCATTCCCCTGTCTTAGGTTGCAGTGCAAGCGTGAAAGTTGCCCGTCTCTGGGTACTACAAGATCAGCTCGTTGTTGCCAAGGCGTTTAATGGTATCTACTCAGCCAGTCATGATTAGGTCTCTGAGGCTGAACTGTGGCTGTATAGAAATACAACGACAAACAAGTTGGCAACACCCTAAAAGAAAGGCACGGGTCATAGAGCGATAGAAAAGTACTAGCGTGGAAATCCATCTGTGTGCAATGGCAGTAAAGCCGGCAGAGTGCAAGGGCTTTCCAACACTAGGAGAATAACAAGGAAGGACATGTCGTTCCCAGTGCAATGTCCGTAAAACTTGGGGTGCAACGACCATGTCAAAGGTTTACTGTTTAATTTGTGCAAGCCAAACTTGAGGTGAGTTGCCAGTTTCCAAAGCTGCAAGTGCTTGTATAATCATAGCTTTATCGCGAGCATTGCGGGCCTTAAGGCGGCAGAGAAACCACAAGCAGAGAACCATACCGAAGCAACACATTGCGCCAAAAATGCCTACCCCCACCCACTCTTTAAAAAAGGAAAAGGCAGAAGATATCCAATCAGTGAATTGACCCAACGTTATGGGATCAACGTGGGTACTATTCAAGACAGCTATCTGGGTTAGTTGAGACTGGATCATGTCTTCCGCTGCCATGGACCAATTTCCGGCCAAGTATTCTCCGATGATACGGGAGGCATTCCTGGAATCATTAAATCTGACAGAGGTTATGCATAAATGTGCACGTTGATCAACACAGCCCAAAAGCACCAAATCAGCCAATTCTTCTACCTGAGCTTGGAGTAAATCTATTCTTTGGTTGGCAGCTAAGATCCCTGACAAAATATGTTGATTAATTGCATTTTGGGACTCAAGTATCATAGAAGTTTGTTGAATGTCGCGACCCCCTTTTGCAATCCGAAGGACAGCAGCTGCAAGACCTGCATTAGTTAAAGGCCCTCCAATCTCTCTACACACTTTCATCCATACTTCTATGCCTTTGTTCTTATAAGGAGCGATTGCTGCTTTACATTCCTTGGTGCATTGCTCAAAGACCAATTGCTTAACAAGGGGCATGGCTCTATCAGGATCCCCAAAAATCTTTCCAGCAGCATCCACCATCCTTGCTACGAAATCTGAAAAGGGTTCTGTAGGGCCTTGTAAAATCTTGGTCAAATTACCAGACACTTCTCCTCTATTTGGAAGTGACTTCCATGCCCGAATGCAAATGTTATTAATTTGATCATATACCTCAGGAGGGAATCCTGTCTGTTGATTAGCAAATCTACCTTGCCCCAAAAGCATGTCCTTATCCCAATGAGGATGTCCTGCTGCATGGTTTTGGGCGGCCTGCTCTATTGCGCCCTCTAGCATAAATGCTCTCCAGTCCAAATACTTGCCCGGAGAAACACAAGCCCGAACAAGGCTAGCCCAATCAGAGGGAGTCATACAGAATCTAGACAGACTCTCCACCTGAGTTAATGTGAAGGCGGCATCCACCCCATAAGTGCGTACAGACTCTGCCAGGGTCTTCACAATTTTGAAATCTAAAGGCTCCGAAAATCTTCCCCTATTCTCATCCTGAAAAACTGGATAAGCAAGACCCATCTCAGCGTTAACAGCCTTCCATGTTTGAGCATGGAAAGCTCTCCCCGAAACACCCCCACCATACGGCGGTGGGTCCGGAGGATCACATTTCTTGAGCCCCGGTCTATTTTCGTTCCCTTCTCCAGCAGCTAAACTCCCTAGCTGGCGAGACAGCCTCCCAAGCTCCTCCTCCTCATCCTCCTCTTCTTTTGACCCGCTTCCACATGGGGGTGTGCGCAGCGCACTGAGATCTGGATACAAGCGTTTCCTCCCCTGCTTCTCGCTCCGCACGCTCCCATCCTCCCGAGATACCTCACCTTTTGTCAGAGATAATCGTCTCCTCCCCTGTTTCACGCTCCGTACACTCCCATCCTCCTGAGATATCGCACTGCCTGCTGTCTCCGATTTCTCCTCATGTAACTTTTCTAAAACCTCCTGTCCTTTAGCAAGTGCGTCATGACATCTGCCATCCGTGAGGCAACTACGGACTATCTTCCAAAGGGGAATCACCCCACCCTCCAATATGCCCTGCTCACAAGCAAAGTCAAGATCCTTGCCCAATTTATCCCAACAAGGCATAGTAAGGCTGCCCGAATATGCAAACCACGGTGCAGCAACATCTACTTTCTGCAAAAATCTCTGTAAGATACTATGTTTCACTTTCAGGCCTTTGGAACGTAACAGGCCGTCTAGTGCCAGAAGAAGCGGGCTTGAAGATGTGACACCCATGACACAGCAACAGAACAGATACAGAGGACAAAACGAAAGTACACAGAAACAAAAGAAAAGTACACAGTGCAGCTGCAATAAAATATGAGGCTCTCTCTGTCTTTGTAGAGGAGCTGACTCCGCTTTGATTGCGGGTCCCACTAACCGGGACTATCAGGTCCCGCCCACCGGGACTATCGGGTCCCACTCACCGGGACTGTCGGGTCCCACCCACGGGGACTATGGGGTCCCACTTACCGGGACTGTTCAGTGCACCACCTCTGACGACTTGCAAGTTTTGATTTTCCCGGGTCTCGGCACCACTTGTCGCGACCCCCTTGCCCGCAAGGAAGACGCAACACCGGGAATCTTCTTACAGCTCTTTATTCAAGCTCTCGAGAGTTCTTCTAATCTCCCAGAAGCCCCTCCCAGCCTTAATAAAGTATCCAAACACCCAATGCGAAGCTGCCACGTGGAGCTTTCTCGTAGGGTGTCAAAGAACCATGTGCCAACTCTCCCAAAGAAGGAGTTGTTTATCACAGACCACCACAAGGCCAGCGCCATCTTGTAATGGCGACCACAGTCCGCAGAAGCGGCTCGCCACAGTTGATTGATTGTATATCCTCTTCTGAGAAGTGTCTGTTCAGTTCTTTGGTCCATTTATTGACTGGGTTATTTGGTTTTTTGGGTGTTAAGTTTTTTGAGATTAGTACTCTGACGTGTGTGGCAAAAATTTGCTCCCACAATGTAGGATTTCTCTTCGACTCATTGATTGTTTCTTTTACTGAGAAGAAGCTTTTTAGTTTTAATCCATCCCATTTATTAATTCTTGATTTTATTTCTTGTGCTTTAGGAGTCTTGTTAAGGAAGTAGGGGTCTAATCCAACATGATGAAGATTTGGGACTACTTTTTCTTCTATTAGGCACAGGGTCTCTGTCCTAATCCCTAGGTCCTTGATCCACTTTGAGTTGAGTTTTGTGCATGGCGAGAGATAGAGTTTTAGTTTCATTTTGCTGCATATGGATTTCCAGTTTTCCATTTGTAGAAGAAGCTATCTTTTCTCCAATGTATGTTTTTGGCACCTTTGTCTAGTATGAGATAACTGTATTTATGTGGGTTTGTCTCTGTGTCCTCTATTCTGTACCATTGGTCTACAAGTCTATTTTGGTGCCAATATCATGCCATTTTTGTTACTATAGCTTTGTAGTATAGTTTAAGGTCTGCTATTGTGATGCTACCTACTTCACTCTTCTTGCTAAGGATTGCTTTGGCTATTCTTGGTCTCTTATTTTTCCAAATGCATTTCACGATTGCTTTTTCTATTTCTAAAAGGAATGTCATTAGGATTTTGATTGGAATGCATTGAATCTGTATAGTGCTTTTGGTAGTATGATCACTTAGACAATATTAATTCTCCCTATCCAAGAACAGAGGAGATCTTTCTATCTTCTAAGGTCTTATTTAATTTCTTTAATGTTCTGTAGTTTTCATTGTAGAGGTCTTTCACCTCTTTCATTAAAGTGATTCCCAAATTTAACTTTTCCTAATTTCTCTTTCAGAGGATTCATCACTGTTGTACAGATATGCATTTGATTTCTGAGTGTTGATTTTTTATCCTGCTACTTTGCTGAATTCATTTATTAGTTCTAGAAGTTTTCCGATGAAATTTTTTGGAAAGTTTAAGTACAGAATCATGTCGTAGGCAAATAGTGATAGTTTGAGGGGTTTTTTTTTCCTATTTGTATCCCTTTAATTTCATTGTCTAATTGCTCTGGCTAAAATTTCAAGGACTATGTTAAATTTAAGTGGTGAAAGAGGGTATCCTGTATTCTTCCAGGTTTTAGAGGGGAAAGATTTCAATCTTTCTCCATTTAGAATGATGTTGGTCTTGGACTTAGCATAAATAGCTTTTACAATGTTGAGATATGTTCCTATTATCCCTAGTTTTTGTAGTGTTTCGAACATGAAGAAGTGCTGCATTTTGTCAAATGCTTTTTCTGCATCTATTGAGATGATCATATTATTCTTATCTTAAAGTGCATTGATGTGATAAATTACATTTATTGATTTCCATATTTTGAACCAACCTTGCATCCCTGGGATGAACCCCACTTGATCGTGGTGCACTATCTTTTTATATGTTTTCATATTCATTTTGCCAGAATTTAATTGAGAATTTTTGCATCTATGTTTATTAGACATGTTGGTCTCAAGTTTTCTTTCCTTGATGTGTCTTTGTATGGTTGGGGAATCAGGGTGATATTGGCCTCATAGAATGAGTTTGGAAGTGTTTCCTTTTTTTCTATTTCATGGAATAATTTGAGGAGTATTCGTATTAGTTCTTCTTTGAAGGTCTTGTAGAACTCAGCTGTGAATCTGTTGGTCTTGGGCTTTTCTTGGTTGGTAGGCTTTTGATGGCATCTTCTATTTCATTGCTTGAAATTGATCTGTTTAACTTATGTATATTATCCGGATTCAGTTTGGGTAAATCATATTACTCTAAAAATTTGTTGATGTCTTCAATATTTTCCATTTTATTAGAGTTTGGATTTCCAAATAGTTTCCAATTATCTTCTGTATTTCTGTAGTGTCCATTGTGATATTTCCTTTTTTATCACTGACTTTTATCACTGACTTTAGTAATAGTCATTTTAGTAATTCAACTAAGTTTTCTCTCTCATTCTCTTTGTTAGTGTGGCTAAGGGTTTATCAATTTTATTTATTTTTTCAAAGAATCAACTTTTTGTTTTGTCAATATTTTCAATTGTTTCAATTTCATTGATTCAGCTTTGATTTTAATTATTTCCTGTCTTCTACTACTTTTGGTATTGATTTGCTCTTCTTTTTCTAGGGCTTTGAGATGTAATGTTAGATCATTTATTTTTTGACTTTTTCTTCTTTTAAGGAATGAACTCCATACAATGAACTTTACTCTTAGAACTGCTTTCATTGTTTCCCAGAGTTTTCATTATGTTGCATCTGTGTTCTCATTTACCTCTAAGAATTTTTAAATCTCCTCTATGATATCTTCTGCAATCCATTGTTCATTCAATAGCATATTATTTAGTCTCTAGGTGTTGGAGTAGCTTCTATTTTTATTTTATCATTGATTTCTAATTTCTAATTTTATTCCATTATGATAGAATGCAGGATAGTATTTCTATTTTTTTTGTATTTGCTGAGAGTTGCTTTGTGGCATAATATATGATCTATTTTAGAGAAGAATCCATATGCTGCTGAAAAGAAAGTGTGTTCACTCTTTGGTGGATGAAATATTCTATATATGTCTGTTAACTCTAAATTATTGACTATATTATTGAGTTCTAAAGTTTCTTTGTTTAGCTTTTGTTTGGAAGATCTATCCAGTGGTGAAAGTGGTGTGTTAAAGTCACCCAGTATTATTGTGTTGTGGCCTATTTGACTCTTGAACTTAGAAGAGTTTGTTTGATGAACGTAGATGTTCCATTGTTTGGAGAACATATATTTATAATTTTTATGCCTTGTTGATCTCTGGTTCCCTTAAGCAGTATGAAATGTCCTCTTCTTTGCTTCCTTCATAGATGTTTAGGAGACAGCAGGCCACAGTTCATGATCGCCTAACACAACTCTTGTTAGACATATTGGAGTACAACAAGGAATCAGACACATGCTTGGAAGAAGCTCATCAAGACAAACTCTACTTCTGCAGAAGGGTGTGCTACCAAAAAAAATATCTGGCCAGCAAGTGCACACACATTGGGGACAACCAGCATTTTATCCCCTGGAGTGCAAGGTCCTTCTCCTGGCTCCTTGTTGGCTGAATACTATGGGGTGTACAGTCTTCCTGATTGTTGCCTCAGTTTTAATGACTCCTATTGGGTTATTTAAATAAATATACCTTTAGTTGTTCCCTCCTCCCTTTGTTCTCCTCTGGTGGAAAAGCTTTCCTGGGTGCATGCGTTCTGACAGGTAAGCAGCTCTCACTTCTTCTCTGTTGGTTAGGCTACTTTGTCAAAGGGCTGTTCAGGTGCGTGGACTTTGGATCTCTTACATCCATAAGCTTCAGTGCTATTGCATAACTTTCCCTTCTGCTTTATTTCTCCTCTGGTTGTCTTTCTTACATCCCAATTTTACATTTCAGGCTAACACTGTATTCTGAAAATGGACCACTGGACTTTGTCTTTCTCACACTGTAATGAGCACATACATGGCTGCCACTTTTCCCCAGCAAAGAAAACAGTCTCGGGCTTCATCAGAGATGGTGCAGGCATGGGCTCAGCAATACCATGGCAGGTCAGGGAAGGCAGATGCTGTGATGGTGGTCACAGGTAAAGGAAGGGGAGCCCCCAGAGTCCTCATGGGGAGGCAAGATGTGACACCCTACACTTTGTGACTAAAACATGTGAAGGCTTATTATTACTTTGACTTTCATTTCCTCAGAAGAAATTAGAGACTCAATAGATTGGTCAGCTGGTTAATTCTATTTTACAATGTTAAGTCTATTTAAAAATTGAATAAAAATCACATTGAATGTATTTTATTAAAAACAAAATACCCATCCTTACTTCTATTTATCCATTTGATCCTTAAATTATAATCATATTATCTATTGAACTCATACTATTCGTTGAAAATATTTAAATCTTATTTAAATATAGTAAACTATATTCCATATTACTTAGCTTTTTAATTGTATAAAAATGAATGTATGTGTGTGTGTGTGTGTGTATAAACACATATATACAATATATGTGTGGGGGTTTTTTCCTTGTACAATTAGAAAGACATTCTCCATTTCTAAAATGAAGGACAAAAATAAAGTCTACTTATTTGCTTGTTATTATCATTTGCTTATCATCATTTATTAAGGTAGGTATTATAAAACAATAGATTTACTTTTGTTTACGTAATATAAAGAATTACTGTTTCAGCAATTGCACATGTGTTTATATGTATGATTTCATCCTCTAATAAATTCCAAAAAATAGGTAATTATAGATTTGTTTTTATTTTAATTATTAGTGATTTGTAATTAGTTATATATCATGAAGGGAAGATCTAATTTCTAAAACAATAATCTGAGAATCAATGTTTGCAGATTCAGACAGAAAACTGCTTTCATCAGACTTGAATTTTTAGTTAAATCTGTTCTGGAAGTACAAAGGAAGGAAACTAAAAGGAAGACATTTGTTTTTGTACAAGATTTGGCATATTTCTGATAACAGGAATGACCTCGGCTTCTAGACTAATGCCCTGTGGCAAGAACAGCATCTGTCACCCAGGTGCTGTTCAATACATGCTACTTGAATGAATCAATAAATCATGCTATGTAGCTCCCTTAGCAGAGAGAGTAGGAAGTATTTGCGAATCTAATCATACAAAACTCAGAAAACATAGCAATCATTCCTAAAAGCAGGGGGTTGGATGGTGTGTCATGACACCATTGAAGTTAAAGACCTGGGTTCTAGTCCTGGCCTGTCTTGACCAACGCCTCAGCCCTGGACAAATCCCTTGTACCCTAAACCTCTGCTTCATCATATGTAATATGGACACCAATCTGCATTAGAACCCGCTTAACCCACAGCACGCTTTTCCTTATGATCTTTAAAGAAATGTAAAGTGAGATTGTTAAATAATATTTCCATTATAGTTTCAGTTTTCAACTATATGAACCCCTGTGTGGTCTAATAGTAATGGAACATAAATCCAGAAAACAAGTTCCATCTTTTATTACAATAATTTCCCCTGTGTATTCAATGAAATGGAAGCAGAAGGCTGTTTTCATGCCTGACTAATATCAAAGAAAGCAATTTTCATAAATCCATAGAGTCACACAATGGAAAAAGTTCTTTAATGTTTTGTGAATTATACTTTTTTATTATTATCATTCACACAGTACAACAGGTCACATCATTGACCTTTTATTGGGGTACAATTCTATTAAATTGAAAATATGTATGTGACCAGCTAGGTTTCCTTGGGCATATCCCAAACACAAACAAATTGTGGAAAATCCAATTATCTTATTGGCTTTACCTCAGGAGATTACCAGACAGAATTCCCTTTACTTTGTTGAAAGGGTTTCTCTTCTTCATTTCTTAAAATACCCACTTTGGGCTTAAAAAAAAAAACAATCTGCACTTTGATTTCACTGTATGAAACTTGGCTTAAATGGAATATTAAAAGCCATGACCTAAAGCATTGCAAGGACATGCGTATGTGTTTTAGTCAGCTTTTTCGCTGCTGTGACCAAAACACCTAACAAGAACAACCAGAAAAGGAAACATTTATTTGGGGCACAGTTTCAGTGGTCTCAGTCCACAGACGGCTGACCCCATTGCTCAGGTACTGAGAGGAGGCAGAACATCATGGCAGAAGTATGTGGCAAAGGAAAGCAACTCAAGACATCACAACATGGACGCTCTGCTCACCAGGACAAAATATAAACCCCAAAGTCACACTCCCAAGGAGCCACCTCCTCCAGATACACAGTCCCTGCCACCTGCTGTCCGGCACTGAACACTGAGTTAATCCCTCTCAGGGGATTAATGCGTTGATTATGTTCAGGATCTCACAACCCAACCATTTCACCTCCTTCCTGCATTGTCTCACACATGAGCTTTTAGGGGACACCTCATATCTAAGCCATAACAATAATGAAAGCTCAGGAATGCACTGAATTTTCACTAATGCGGAGCTCAAACAAGAATCACACTGTATTGGTTTTTTTCCATTTCCTCTTAAATGTCACAACACTATAATGAAAAATGTGAACATCAACTAAGTATTGAAAACAAATACCTATTTTGGCAATGCAGTGCCTTCAAACTATTTTAGACTATGATTCATACAATACTTGAGTTTCAAGTTAAATGTTAAAAATTGTCTGTGCCTATCTATTTATTTCTCAGGAA
Source organism: Spermophilus citellus (assembly GCF_964194105.1). Classification (NCBI taxonomy): domain Eukaryota; kingdom Metazoa; phylum Chordata; class Mammalia; order Rodentia; family Sciuridae; genus Spermophilus; species Spermophilus citellus. The sequence continues at coordinate 6,675,146 of NC_138198.1, forward strand.
AATACCCTTCAAACTGGTTTTGATACTAGGACCAGATTGTAAACAATAATTTTATTATCTTTAGTTTTTCATTTATTTGGCAAATATGATAGACAAAAATTTAAGCAAATTGTTTTCTAAAGACTGAGATGTAGCCAGGCATGGGGTGAACACCTGTAATGCCAGCTACTCAGGAGGCTGAGACAGGAGGATTGCAAGTTTAAAGTGAGCCTCAGCAACTCAGTGAGACCCTAAGCAGCTAGTATGAAACTTGGCTTAAATGGCATAAGTCCTTTTACGGAGTGTTGGTGTTATGACCCTTCATTCCCATGATTTGTGAGAGTGAAGGACATTTTCATGTCATCAACTCTGGAAATATTAAAAGCCATAACCTAAAGCACTTTGTCTGAAAATAAAACAAAAAAAGAACTGGAGATGTGGCTCAGTGGTTAAACACCCCTAGGTTCAATGCCCAATACAAAAAAAAAAAAAAAAAGACTGCAATGTTACATGTGTCTTGTATATTGTAAAGAATTGGTTGGTGTGAATTCATTCTTAAATATTCACTTTCCATTTGTAAGCAAGCATCTAAATTTAAACTAAAATTTTACTTTCATGTAGACAGTGCACACTTCCTCACCAACAGGGTCCATTAACCTTGGGCTCTGAATGAACATTATCTGTTTCAGATAATGGAAACTTGGACAAACGAAAAAAAACAAGATGGTTTATTATGGTCCTCAGGATTATTCAAAAAACATCTTTTTTAAACATTTTTTAAAGTGTCCAGGTTTATTGTGAAGATCGTTTATGTAAAGCTGATATTTTTATGAATTTCCAGTGTGCTTTTAATTTATCTGTTGTTTCTACTTGTCCACAGAAGATACACAGATTTTCATCATAATTATAACAAAATATTTAAACCACATGTTAGGTGATGCATTTCCCTTTTCTCTTGAAAGTAAAACAAAGTTGAATCAAAACCCAATTCTATGTCTGAAGGAAGTTCAACATCCTCCTCAAACGTCATGAACTCCCCCAGGTGCATAGAGGTTTCCTGTTCATTGAGAAGGTTGATTTTATGTGTGAGCTTGACTGGGCCATGGGTGCCCATTGATTTGGTTAAGCACGAGTCTGTCAAATATTCTCTTGGATGTGTGGGTGCTAACACACAACAAGGGAAGGAGGCGGGGAAAGGAAGTTCAGTGGTTTAGACAAAGAGGAATGAAGGGAAGGGAGTGGGGATAGGAATAGGAATGACAGTGGAATGAATGTGACTTAACTTTCTTATATTCACATATGAATACACGACCAGGGAAACTCCACATCATATACATGTACATGTATAGTTAGAATAAGTTATACCCCATGTATGTATGATATGTCAAAATACACTCCACTGTCATGTGTATCTAAAAAGAACAACAAAAAAAAAGAGAGATTGTGTAGCTTCACAACAGAAGGGTTTAGGGTTTTTGTCATTAATCATGTATCATCTAAACGTTTCCTAAATCAGATGGATGCTTGGTTACCCATTTTAAGAATATTGATAATTTGATTCTTCAGTTATGCACTACATAATATAATCAAGATTATGCAAAATGTATTCAAGGTAAATAACCAACAGCTGTGCACTATTTTCATTTAAAATATTATTCTGGCAGTGCTGTCTGGTCAGAAACATGGCTAATATATGGTTAATAATAATTGGTTACATCTGGAAAAGAGCAAACTCAAACACATTTTTAAGAGCGTGTCTGTGAGGGTGTTGGGTTTTATTAAGTGCTCACAGAAGATTCCAGATCATTTATGTAGTATTTGAGCTGGGGATATGATTCCCTGAGCTCACTTTCTTCTTTCTCTGAGTCTTTGAGCTGAGTCCTCCCCTGACTATGAACTCAGACTGGAACTGAAACTTATATCACCAGCCATCCTGCTTCTCAGAGAACTATATCATTGGTTATCCTGGGTCTCCATCTAACCAACTTTCTATCTCGGAATTCAGTCTCCATAATCACATGAACCAATTTCTTAAAATAAATCTACCTGTTTATCTATCTATCTTCTATCTGTCTCTCTGTATCTAACCTGTTGGTTTATTTATTTGGAGGTACATGACCAATACAGATTAGTACTGAGATTACTGCAGATTTGGTAATATGAGTGGTTCTAGAGGAACCAATTTTTTAAAGATTTTCTGAATTAATTCTGAGGTCTCTGGAATGACCCTCTAATCTCATTAGAATTAAGTATTCTATTGGTCCTATTTGTAGGGGTGAAGAGAGCACTAATAGTCCACAGCATGATCTGGTAATAAAATATGCAAAATATCACTGTTGGATAATCCGAATCAACTGATGAAACACGCAATGATGGAATAATACTTCCAAATGTATTTGGGAAACTAGTGAATATGATGAGATTGGCTGGTTCTTCTTAATGTCACTGGACAAGTTAGAGAAAGAAGAAAGTGAGCTCAGGGAATCATATTCCCAGCTCAAATGCTACATAAATGATCTAAAAGCTTCTGTGTTCACTAAAGGAGACCCTTATCTCCTATAGCTGCAGGTCTGAGATTACTGAAAATAAAACCCAGAATCTCACCCTGTGGCTGACTGAATTTCAATATAAGATGAAGCCCTAGCCTTATAAGATATTTACTGGTACAGTGAGGACATTGATTGGGAAGGAAGGGAATTCTGAATGTTGGAATGAAGACACGAAATGCAGGAAGGCCCTGGTGAAGTTGGAGACATTGAGCCCCTAAATTCTGACTAGTTTTCTTTTCTGGTAGAAGAGGCCTCCCTACCTCAAGTGGGAGCAGCCACTCTGCTTCCAGATAAGGGCATTGCCTGGGGAAATTCAAATAATCTCCCCTTAAAAATTTACCATCAAGATAATGCTGAATCTCCTCAGGATCCACTCTCTCAGCCATCCTTTGCTTCTAGAATTATAACTACATTGAAGCCCCAGGAGGCCCCTAATAAAGGCAAGGTAAAAAGTGTGACCCAAGAGAGAGTGAACTATACTCCACAAGAAGTACCTGAATTTTCTGAGTTGGACAGTCAGAAATCTGCAGGACATGTTTAGGAATGGATATTAAGGTTGTGTGCCGCAGTCTGGCTGGGCACAATTCAGGAGCCACTTGTCAAAAGAAACGAACTTTATTTTTAGAACTACAAACGCCAAACAAAACAGCTCCTCAGGAAAAACCCTCAGAGCCCAACTGCCACCACCGGCTTCCCACAAGCCTCTCTACCTCCCCCACCCCTCCTGCTCTTGAGGCCAATTGGCTGGGTCGTGTGGGTGGAGCCAAAAAAGTCCCCCAATGAGCAGCTCCGTGGTCTGAAAGGGCGGGGAAACAGCCCAATGAGCATCACTGCAGAGGAGCCAATCAGTTGGCAGCTGGAAGTTTGCTGGGGCCCCTGTGAGCCAATCATCAGCTGGCAGCTGGAAGTTTGCTGGCAGCTGGAAGGTTGCTGGGGCCCCTTTGGCTGTGACTCTCTACAGTTATGGGATAATGGTAGAAAAAAACATAAATTTGGATTAGGCTGAATTTATTGATAGCAATTCACTAGAGATTCTACATTTAATGATGTAGCTTGGGAGTCAAAAAGGCTTCTAACAGCTTATTCATTTTGTTGACTGAAACATGGCCCAAAAGGTAGCCCACAACGAACAAGATGGAAATGTCAGATCTGCTTTCTTTTAATGTAGAAGAAAGAATTCAGTGTTTTGGAGATTGGAGCATAAGAACGAGTTTGTCATATAAGACCTAATCACCCATACAGGGAGGGTACAGAAAACATGCCTTTTACCACTACTTTGGGAAAAATATTTGTGGTGGGGGGTTCTGTGATTATTCTCCTTTGTAAGCCAGGCCTTACATTGGAGATTGCAGGGACTATATCGGGAAACCTAAGCAAGGGAAGTAACTGGATCCCAGGATGTCAGATGCCAAGTGGCAGCCCCAAGGTCAAAGTGCACATGTGCCGCAGTCTGGCTGGGCACAAATCACGAGCCACTGAAGCAGGAACAAACTTTATTTTTGAACTGCAAGAAAAAACCTCACACACGCTCCTGGGGGATTCTCCCAAATGCCACACGGCTAGTCCAGGAACCCCCAGCCAGAAATATCTCTCCCGGAAATCCCTCCTCCTGCATTTCCCCAACCAATGGGAACTCTCGGGGAATCCCCGGAAATCCCCACGAGAACTCCAAAATAGTTTGAGAACTCAAAAGTAGCGGCAGAGGCGGATAGTAATGCCTCGCCTGTCAATCAATACTGTTGGCAAAATGCCAGGGGCCATACAGACTTGGCCATGACTTCAGCATCTCCCCCCTTCTGTTTAATTAAACAACAAGCAATGTGGCTTAGGGACCGTGCCTGTTAGGTAGTCCAATTCAACATATGGTCCTTACCCATCATCAGATGAACTGATCTCTAGGCGTCAGCCTCCTGTCTTAGGTTGGTACCACTGCAATTGGATCATACCCGTCACTGACTACCGGTCCAGCATACAGCCATACTTGTGGATAGGCCTTTGCACCAGTGAGGGGTGAGGTTCTTTGCCTCACCTCTGTTGGCCCCCAAATTTGGCCTTGGTGGCAGTGGGGGGTGAGATTCTTTGCCTCACATCTGTTGGCCCCCAAATTTTAGACCATCACTAGTAGAAGGGAGGAGGATGCAAAATGCCACGACACTAAGCCAATTGAGGGCTCCTTTGAAAAATTGTACCACCAATGACACCATCAGCAAAGATACTCCAGCACTACCACAATTCGCTGCACCAACAGATAGTTCACAATGCATACAAGTGATACATAGTCCAGGCAAGTTCTGCAAGCAGTTCAAAGCAGAGGAATCTGTCAATATGTCCATTTCCTCCCAAAGTAAATCGACTCCTTGATTGAGCATTACTTGTTGAGTTATTATTCATTGATGCATCAGTTTATACAGTTTGTTGGGATAACTATCGAAGAAGCTGTAGTTTGGTTTTATCTTTGTCTTCACCGGCACTGGGATGAAGATAGGAATTCTGGCAATGATGCTAAGAAAAAAACTATGTAACATTCCAACAGTATTAAGAAAACAATTTTTGAACAATTTACATTATCCTGAACAGAATTATTAAATAAAATGAGAAGGAAAGGTGAAAGTAAACAAACAGATCTGTTAACCTCCTTATTTGTTCACATATTAAAACAATTTTCAACAGCTGTTTACCCAATCTAAATTGAACCATTAAAATCACGTGAATAAAAAAATTTGGATCCATTTATTCATGAGCGCTCCTCATATATGATATATGGACATACGCACATACAGACATACAACACAAAACAGAAGTGTGCACACATAACATACAACACATAAGACAATAGTAAAGGCCTTGTAGCTTTACCTAGGTGAAATCTCCATTGCAATGTTTAAAAACTCCACTGTCAAAAAATAAAACTGATCAGAAAAACATTAACCTAGGTCTGTATGAGCTCAAAAATAAAATAGAACTTTATGATGTGGGAAAAGGCAATAATAAAATAAATATTGAAAAAAGCATCCTGGTTAATCACTGTCGCAGATGTAAGAATAGCCAAACTGGAGCTCTGGATATCAGCTGTTATGGATTTGAGTCAAATCACCTTTTTTTTTTTTTTTAGTCCGTAGAATTCGCTTTGGTTAGTTTCTCTGGAATCCAAATCGGCTGTTGTTCTCCCTGTGGAAACACACAAACAGAACCCCGACTCCAGACAATCACTGGGTCAGAACCTTAGTTAATCTCTCTGGAATCCAAATCAGCTGCTGTTCTCCCTGTGGAAATACACAAACAGAACCCCGACTCCAGACAATCACTGGGTCAGAACCTTAGTTAATCTCTCTGGAATCCAAATCGGCTGCTGTTCTCCCTGTGGAAATACACAAACAGACCACCGATTCCAGGCAATCACTGGGTCAGGACCTTTCCATTGTCCTGTTAGAATATCCTTCCAACGTACCTTAGGCTTATGTACATTTTTTGGACACATGTGCCTTTCCGCAGCACTAAGCCCTGATGAATCCAAATTTAAAAAGTTTAGAGTAAACAGGGTTATTTTAAGTTTATCTTTGGGGGATATATACCCGTTTCCAATTCCCTCTTTTTGCTTTAATAAGTACATCTTAATAGTTTGATGAGCTCTTTCAACTATGCCTTGTCCCTGAGGATCGTATGGGATTCCTGTTATATGAGTAATGCCAAATGATGAGCAAAAATGTTTAAAAGAGGTAGAAGTATAAACAGGACCATTATCTGTTTTTAACTGTTTTGGAATGCCCACAGTGGCAAAATTTTGTAAGCAATGAGCTATAACATCTTTAGTTTTTTCTCCGGCGTGAAGGGAGCCCATCAAAAATCTGGAAGAAGTATCAACTGTAACATGCAAATATTTTAATTTTCCAAATTCTGGCAAGTGTGTGACATCCATCTGCCAAATATGGTTAGGTATCAGTCCTCTAGGATTGACTCCAAGATAAACTTGTGGTAAAAAGGTCACACAATTTTGACATTGTTTTATCATTTGTCTAGCTTGTTCCTTAGTTATTTTTAAACGCTTTTGTAAAGTATTAGCATTGACATGGAACCTTTAATGAAAATGTGTAGCTTCTTCTAGTGTAGAGAAAATATGTATGTCATGTGTAGTTTTATCTGCTAAAACGTTGCCCAAACTAAGGGCTCCAGGCAATCCTGTATGTGCTCTGATATGTCCTATAAAGAATGGATCTTTTCTGTCCAAGATTAGACTTTGTATAGTGGAAAACAAAGAGAAAACAGTAGAGGAAGGGGAAATCCTACCGGCATCTTCAAGGGATACTATAGCATTAACTATATACTGATTATCAGAAAATAAATTAAATACAGAATCTTTAAACATCACAAAAGCTTGTAAAACTGCATTAAGCTCTACCTTTTGAGCTGACTGTTTGGGTACTAAAAATGTAAAAGTTTGATCAGGGGTAACTACTGCTGCTGTACCATTATTAGACCCATCAGTGAATATATTTGGAGCATTCATAATAGGTGTTTTTCTTGTCATTTTTGGAAAAATTACAGGATGCAATGACCAAAAAGACAACAAAGGATTAGATGGTAAGTGATTATCAAATGAAACATTAGATTTACACATAATTATTGCCCAAGTATTTAACTCATTAGCTAACTCATCAATTTGATCCATAGTATATGGAGTAATAATTTTATTGGGAGAAATTCCAAACACTCCCTTTGCTGCTTTTATTCCTTTGAGTATTAATTGTCCTACAGCCTCAGGATACCTAATAAGAATAGTGTTAGGAGAATAAGATAAATGTATCCACAATAATGGACCTTCTTGACAAAATACTCCTGTAGGAATATTTTTTGTTGGTACTACAATAAATAATAAAGGCAAAGTTATATCAATTCTATCCAAATGCATATGTTCCATATATGTTTCAATGATTTTTAATGCCTTTCTTGCTTCAGGCGTTAACATGCGGGGTGAATTTGGATCTGATGGACCTTTTAGGATATCAAATAAAGGTCCCAACTCTCCTGTTGGTATGCCTAGATAAGGCCTTATCCAATTTATGTCTCCTAATAACTTTTGAAAGTCGTTTGTGATTTGAGTTGATCTACTCGTATTTGAATTTTTGGTGGACGGACCATGGTTGAGGATAATAGAACTCCTAAATAATTAATTGGAAAATTTAATTGTACTTTATCTATTGCTATCTCTAGATTATAATTTTTAAATAAGTTTGTAAGTGTGACATAACATTCTAGCAATGTGTTTTTATCTTTGTGTGCTAATAATACATCGTCCATATAGTGAAATATTTGTAGTTCAGGATTTTGATTTCTAAGTGGCTGGATTGCTTTGTTAACATAAATTTGACACATAATTGGGCTGTTAGCCATCCCTTGAGGGAGTACTTTCCATTCATATCTCTGATCAGGACCTTCATGATTCAGTGCAGGAATAGTAAATGCAAAACATGGACTATCCTCAGGATGAATTGGAATTGAAAAAAAAAACAATCTTTAATATCTATAGCTAAAACATACCAGGTTTTTGGCAAAGCAGACAATTGAGGAATCCCTGATTGGGCAGGTCCCATAATAACCATCTCATTATTAATGGCTCTTAAATCTTGCAATAATCTCCATTTACCAGATTTCTTTTTAATGACAAAAATGGGAGTATTATAGGGAGATACGGAAGTTTGTATATGTCCCTCCGCTAATTGTTGTTTGACCAGGTCATGGGCTGCTTGTATCTTTTCTTTAGTCAGGGGCCACTGAGGAACCCATACTGGTCTATCTGATTTCCAAGTAATTTTTATTGCCTCAGTGACCCCTTCTGAAAACCCAGTCCATGTCTATTTATTCCTTGATTTATTCGAATTGGTGCTGCTATACCTTGTTCTCCTAATCTTTTTTCTTTCCTGAAACCTTGTCTAGCCCTAATAGTGGGTGCATTTGGATTGATGTTATTTGTTAACATCAAACCTAGTTGATCTAGGACATCTTGTCCTCATAAATTTACAGGAAGATGATCCAATACATAGGGCTGTATAGTTCCTTCACATCCTTCAGGATCCTTCCAATCTAATACCATTGCACTTCTATGGAGATTAGTTGCCACTCCTATGCCTCGAAGCATTTGAGTGGCTTGTTGTAACTGCCAATGTTTTGGCCATTCTTGATGAGATATGATGCTAAGGTCTGCACCTGTATCCAGTAGCCCATTAAATTCATGTCCTTGAATATTTAGTTTAAGCATTGGGCAAGAATTTAAATTCAAAGACAGCATAGCCCAATCTACACCTGTGGAGCCTAATCCCCTGGAACCTCTTTCTACAGTACGACTGGAAAATTTATCATGTAGGCTGGGTATTATTAATAACTGTGCTATTCTATCTCCTGGTGAAATTACTGATATACCCTTTGGAGAACTAGCTTTAATTTTTATTTCACCTTCATAATCGGGATCAATTATCCCGGGACTTATCATAAGTGCTTTTAGTGTAGAAGAACTGCGTCCTAACAATAAGCCTACTGTTCTTGGGGAAGAGGTCCTTTTACTCCTGTGGGAATGATTTGAACTCCCATCTCTGGAGCTAGTACTGCTCTGGCAGAGGCACAGATGTACAACCCTACGCTCCCTCTGGTTCATCTGAAGAGAGATCTGATGGATGATGTGTCCTGGGCACTACCCTGATGGTGTTGCTGGGTTCCTCCATGGTGTTTCTGGGTTCCTCCAGTGCCCCGTACATTTGTGGTCATGGGCCCCGGAGCATTGGGCCCCCCTGTCCGTTTTTTGGCAATGGAGCCCGATGCCTTTCTCCACAATATTGTGGGTAAACACCTGGTCCTTGTCCATTTTTTGATAATGGAGCACCCTCTATGGTGGTTTGAGAATGGCATTCATTAGCCCAATGTCTCCCTCTACGGCATCATGGGCAAATACCCGGTATTCTATTCCTTTGATACCTAGCTTTGTTAAACCCTCCTCTTTTGGGGCAACTCCTTTTAAAATGTCCTGTTTGTTCACAATTGTAGCATGTTTTTGGCCTGGCGTCTAAAGCCTGTTGTACTGCTGCCAAGACTTGCCCTTGTTCATTAATGTCTCTACATAATTTAATATATGTGTTTAAATCTTCATGTCTCCATGGTCTAATGACCTCTCTGCAGCAACGATTTGCTTGGTCATAAGCCAGTTGTTTTATAAATGGCATTGCTTGATCTGTATCCCCAAAAATTCTGGAAGCTGCTTGAATAAGCCTATCTACAAATTCAGCGTAAGGTTCATTAGTTCCTTGTATTACCTTAGATAATTGACCTTGTAAATCTCCAAGCCACTGTAAAGTTTTCCATGCCCTAACCACATCTACAGCAATTTGTGCATATACACCAGGATCATATTCAATTTGTTGCCGTTGACCCTCATAAGGTCCTTTTCCTAACAACATATCTAGATTTCTTTGAGGGTAACTGGCTGCTGCATTTCGCCTAGCTGTCTCCGTGCAAAATTCCTCATTGGCAACCTTCCATAACAAATATTGTCCTCCATTTAGCACAGATTTACACATACTAGCCCAATCTTCTGGCATCATGTCCAAGTTGGTAATGGATTCGACCATGCTTACAGTGAAGGGTGCTTGAGGACCATAGGTTGTTACAGCCTCCTTTAACTGCTTCACTGTTTTGAAATCTAAAGAACGGTGAATTCGCTGCCCTCCTGCCTGCTCAAATACAGGGCATGCTAATCTTTGAGGTCCTGTCTCAGGATCCCATCTATCAACTACGGGGGTTGAGGGCCACTCAGCTATCTCCATAGGTGGAGCTGTTGGTTGAATTATGCCCTCTGCTGTTAGAACGGTGTTAGTAGCAGCCTCCTGTTGTATCTTTTTCCCTAATAGCTGTTTCTCCTCTAAGCTTTCTTCCTTTAAATTTTCTTCCTCTGACTAGCTTGAGAGACCTTCTCTTTTGCTTGATCTAAAATGTCTTTCTCCATGGTCTGAACCTCTAACAATTTACTTAACACTCTTTCAGTTTGTTTTTTACTAATTTCTAATCTATTATAAAGATAACGCAACCCAATAAGATAACACAAAACAAAACCGAAACAGAATGAAACAAAAACGGAACAAAAAAATCGTTGTATCAATTTTCCTATTTTCTTGACATGTGCATTTGTGGTCTATTTCTATCTCTTCCTCAGGGGCGAACAACTTCAAACCTTGAGCCAACCATTTTTTCCAGTCAGCCTGAGAAAATTCTAGGGATAGGCAGCTTGAAACAAACACAAAACAAATCAAAACAAGAACACATTGTTTTTTAAAATGGTCACCCATTCTCTCACCTTCCATTAGGGGCAAGCAATTTCACTTACCCCAAAGCTTCAGACGTTCCCCATACGGGCCACCAATCGCCGCAGTCTGGCTGGGCACAAATCACGAGCCACTGAAGCAGGAACAAACTTTATTTTTGAACTGCAAGAAAAAACCTCACACACGCTCCTGGGGAATTCTCCCAAATGCACGCGGCTGGTCCAGGAACCCCCAGCCAGAAATATCTCTCCCGGAAATCCCTCCTCCTGCATTTCCCCAACCAATTGGAACTCTCGGGGAATCCCTGGAAATCCCCATGAGAACTCCAAAATAGTTTGAGAACTCAAAAGTAGCGGCAGAGGCGGATAGTAATGCCTCGCCTGTCAATCAATACTGTTGGCAAAATGCCAGGGGCCATACAGACTCAGCCGTGGCTCTCAGCACACGTGGTTTCTGTAGTGGAGACAAAATCAACAAAGCAATCAGAACAGTCTGACCCATGGAGGCCTATGATGCTGGCTAGTTGATTATGATGTTCCCAGAAGTGAAACACACAGGAAGCTTCCTAAACTCTTCCTTTATCTGCATAAGCAAAACTCAAGTGAATAAAAGTTTCAAATGAATAGTCACAGCCCCTCAATCAATGTTCATATTTGAGCCGGTTTATAGACCCAGAACCCCTCAAATAAAGGGAAGACTAGGTCTTCTTAAGGTAGGACCACAGAATAGTAAAAAAAAAAATGTACTGTTAAACTTTCTCACAGCTTCTCCAAAGGTAGGTACCTTTAATCAGGGTAATTATGCACTAGGGAAAAAGAACTAATCAGAACTCTTAGGGACTACTAAAGACTAGCTCTGAACTGGCACTAATTCCAGGGGAACCAAAACTGTGACACACCAGTCAGAGTAAAGGCTTATGGAGGTCCAATGATCCATGGGGTTTGAGCTCATGGGGGCTCCATTGATTCCCCAAATTCACCCTATGGTGATTTCCCAGTTTCAGAATGTGTAATTGGGACCAATATGCAGAATCCCTGCATCAGTTCCCTGACTTGTTCAGGGTTTTTATGGTGAGACAGCCTAAGCTGAAATCACTAAAAGTGCTTCTAACTGGGAAAATAGTAAACCAAAATTAATTCTGCATTCCTGTAGGGATTTCAGAGACTTAGTGCCATCATCAAGGATTTGAAAGAAGCCAGGGATTCTCATCATACCCCTATTAGCTCACCTATTTGACCTGTGCAGAAAAATGATGGATTTTGGAGAATGACTGTTGATTATTGTAAGCTTAATTATATGGTGCCTCTAACCGAAGCTGCTGTATCAAATGTGGTTTCACTAAGGAAATTAATACATCATGTGTTTTCTGGTATACAGATATTTTTTCCTCCATATTTGTCCATAGGTCCAGAAGAAGTAATTTACTTTGAGCTAAGGCTAACAATTCACTCACAGATCTACTTCACAGATAACCAACCTTCCAGTTCTATGTTATAATTTATTTTTCAGAGATCTTGATCACCTGTCCCTTCTATATGATACCACTGGTCTATTAGAGTGATGCATTATGTTGACTGGACCCATGAACAAGTAGAAACTAGTCTAGATTTATGGGTAAAACATTAACATGTCAGAGGTGGGAAATAAATTCCACCAAATTTCAGGCACCTTCTACCTCAGTATAATTTCTAGGGGTTCAGCAATATCAGATATGTCTAAATAACCATTATGAGGTGATGTTGCTTCAACCTCTCCTACAACTAAAAAAATGACTCAACACTCTGGACTTCTTAGGATTTTGGAGGCATCATATACCTTTTTTTTTTTTTTTGGTGTTTTACTCTGGTCCATTTTCTGAGTGATCTGGAAGTCTTCTGATTTTAAGTGGGACCCCAGCTAAAAGAAGACTCTGCAGCAGATTTAGACTGTTGTGTAAGTTTCTCTGTTCTCTGGGCCAGTGGAGTAGACCCTGGCAGGCTCTGAAAGTACATGTTACATGAGGAAGCAGTCCAATATCCATGGTCCCCTACTCCAGCTATACCACCTTATCTCCGACAGCATGCACCCATGTCCCTATGAGGAGTTGTGTATTATCAATTGACAGAGAAACCAAAGGCTCAAACTTTTTACAGAGGTTCTGTTTTACAGAGGTTTCTGCACAATATGCAAGCACCACCTGAAAGTGGATCTGCAGCAGGACAGCCTCTTTCTGTGACACCCCTGGACAGTGGTGAAGGGAAATCTTCCCAATGGGCAGAACTTTGGTACATCATGTGTTCACTTTGCTTAGAAGCATAAATGGCCCACCGTGTGAATATATACTGACACATGGGCTAAGTCCAATGTCTTGGCTCGATGGTCAGGGGCTCAGGAAAAACATTATTGGAAGAATAATAACAAGGAGATCTGTGAAAGTTGTATGTGGAAACACCTCTTTGAGTGAACAAAAGGAGACATCTATGTGCCAAATGAATACTCAGAAGAGGGCAGAGTAGGATTTTAACATTCAAGTGGATAAGACAACCTGTTCTATGGAAACTGATCAGCCTCTTTCCTTTGACACTTCTGTTGTCACCCAATGGGCTCATGAAAGCATGGCTATGTGGCTGAGGTTATGAATGGGGTCAGCAACATGGACTTCCAAAGATAAAACCTGGCTGTATCCCTGCTGTCCAATCTGCAGCAGAGACCAACTCTGAGTTCTCAGCATGCATCATTTCCTAGGGTGATCAGTCAGCTACCTGACGACAGAACGATAACACTGGGCCACTATCACTATGGAAGAGGCAGCATTTTGCTCTTCCTGGAATAGACATTTATTCTGGGTGTGGGTTTGCCTTCTCTGTGTGAAATGCTTCTGCACAAGCTCCCACCTGTGGACTACAGAACACCATATCCACAGTCACATTTCACCCAGCAGTGCTTCTGATCAAGGAATGTGCTTCACAGCAAAAGAAGTATGGCAATAGATCCACACTGATGGAATCTGCTGATTTCACTAGGTTCCCATACCCATCCTGAAGAAGCTGATTTGATAGAGTGGTGGAAAGGCCTTTTGTAGGCTTGGTAACAGTGTCAGTTAGGTGGCAGTCCCTTGCGGAACTGAGCCAAGAGTCTCCAGAAGTCTGTGTATTGTCTGATTCCCTATCCAATATACAGTGCTGTTCCTCCCACAGCCAAGATTCATGGGTCTAGAAATCAAGAGGTGGAAATGAGAGCGGTACCACCCACTATTACCCCCAAGTAACAAGTACTAAACTCTTGCTTCCTGATCCCACAGTCTTATGGTTTGCTGGCCTAGAAGTCTTGTTCCTAAGAGAAGATTGCTTCCTCCAATAATTCCATAGGACTGAAAATGAAGATGGTTGTCAGTTACTTTGGATTCCCCATGACTCTGAATCAACAGGCAGGGAAAGGAGTTACCGTGTTGGTCGTGGTGATTGATCTTGATTATCAAGGGGAAACTGGACTGGTACTGCACAGTGGAGTCTGGAACACACACACCTTAGGACATCTCCTAGTCACACAGTGCCCAGTGATTAAGGTCAATGGATAACAGTGACCATCTAATCCAGGTAGGATGTGAATGGCACAACCCCCTCAGAAATGATGTTTTGGATTAGTCCCATAAGTAAAGAACCACAGCCAGCTAAGATGGTCAGTGGACAAGGGTAGTTATTAATACTAGCTATGCGGCCAGTTACAGAAATGAAGACTATAATCATCCTGAGTATTTCCTGCCTGTTTGTTATGAATACAGAGGCAAATATTGAGTGAATATGTTTTCCCTCTTTTTTATTTTATTGTTTGTTTATTTATGGAGGTACTGGCAACTGAACCCAGGGCTACTCTACCACAGAACTGTATCCCCAGCATTGTTTTTTTTCTTTTGGAGACAGGGTCTTCCTTAATAGCTGAGGTTAGTCCCTAATTTGCAATCCTTCTGCCTCAGCCTCCCTAATTTACTATTAGTCTAATAGGAATACTTTTATATGTAATTTGTTGCTTTTCTCTTGCAACGATTAGAAGTGTGCACTATTGAGCCTGACTCTCTTCATTTTTTATTAATATGTACTAATTGTATATATTATTAGGGTTTAGGGTGATATTTCCATACACATATACAGCATGCATTGATCAAATCCAACCCTCTTGTACACACACATGCCTTTCCAATATCTAATAATCACTATTCTATTTTCAGATCAACTATTTTTTTAGTTTCTACCTATAAGACAGAACATGTGGTTCTTGTCTGTTTCTGACTTATTTCACTCAACATAACATCCTCCAGCTCTTTCTATTTTGCTACAAATGACAAAATTTTGTTCTTCTTTATGACTGAATGGTTCTCTCTTATGTATATCTGCCATGTTTTTCCTTATCTACTCATCTGTTGATGGGCACCTAGGATAATCATTAGTAATAGTGACACATAAACATGGATATGCTGATTTGAATTTCTTTGAATATATACCCAGAAGTGGGATAGCTAGATAATATTGTAGTTTTATTTTTTAGGTTTTTGAGGAACCTCCAGACTGTTCTCCATAATGGCTCTACTAATTGACATCCCCATGAACACTAACTGAGAGTTTATTTTCCTCCACATCCTTGTCAGTATTTATTTATTTTTATAATAGCCATTCTAACTGGGGTGAAATTGTACCTCACTGCAGTTTTGATTTATACTGAGCATTCTTACATATTTTTCGCATATTTATTGGCCATTAGTATTTCTTCTTTTGAGAAGGGTCTATTCAGATCATTTCTCACTTTTTAATTGAACTGGTTATCTTTGGGTGTTTTAGTTCTTATATATTCTAGGTATTAGCCCTCTGACAGATGAATAATTGGCAGATATGTCTCCCAGTCTGTAGGTTTTTTCTACCACTGAGCCACAATCCCTCCACTTACTCTTTTTTTAATGTATTTTTTTAGAGAGAGAGAGAGAAAGAATTTTTTAAATATTTATTTTCTAGTTCTCGGCAGACACAATATCTTTGTTTGTATGTGGTGCTGAGGATCGAACCCGGGCCGCATGCATGCCAGGCAAGTGCACTACCGCTTGAGCCACATCCCCAGCCCCCTCCACTTACTCTTATGGCAACTTTCTAAATTATTCTTTTATTTGATAAAAGAAGCTTTTTTTGTCTAGTTGATGTGATACCATTTGTCACTTTTTGCTTTGGTTTTCTGTATTTTTGGAGTTCTATCCAGAAAATAGTTGCCTGCTCCAATGTCTTGAAGTGTTTCCCCAATATATTCTTCTAGTAAGTAGTTTCAGAGTTTGGGGTCTTACATTTAGAGATCTGATCCATTCTAGGCTAGTTTTTGTACAAGGATCAAGAGTTTAGGGGTCAAGTTGCAATCTTCTGAATGTGAATTCCAATTTTCCCAGCACAACTTATGGAAAAGACTATTTTTCCTCTAGTATATTTTTTGGTGCCTTTGTCAAGACTCAGTTGGCTCAGATGTGGGTTTGCTGTGGAGCTCTTTGTTATGTTGGATTGGTCTGTGTTTCTGGTTTTATGCCAGTACCATGCTATTTTGGTTAGTATAGCTCTAAATATATCTTAAATAAATAAATCTGAATATATCTGCTCAAGACTGCTTTAGCTACTGGGGTCATTTGTGCTGCCATATAAATTTTAGAATTTTTCCTAGTTCTGTTAATATTACTATTGGCATTTTGATATGAATTACATTGAAATCTGTAGATCACTTTGAATTGTAGGACATTTTAACAATATTAAAATTAACAAAGGAGGTTTTCCAATTTGTGTATCTTCAATTTCTTTCATGGATGTTTCATAATTTTCATTGTAAAGATCTTTCACTTCTTTAATTTATTCTTAGGGCTTTTTGGAGGGAGGTAGCTGTTGTGACTAAAATTGCTTTCATGATATCTTTCTCAAGAATTCATTATTAATGTATATAAAAAGTTGCCAATTTCTTTATGTTGATTATGTGCTACTTTACTGAATTCATTTATCAGTTCTAACAGTCTTTTAGTGTGTTCTTCAGGTTTTTCTATATTATAGCATTATATAATTTGCAAACAAGGAGAATTTGAATTTCTCCCCACTGGTATGACTTTTATTTCTTCCTCTTACCTAATTGCTCTGGTTAAAATTCCTAGTTCTGAACTTGGGATGGAAACACCATTTGACCCAGTTATCCCACTTCTCATCATATACCCAGAGAACTTAAAATCAGCCTACTATAGTGACAAAGCCACATCAATGTTTATAGAAGCTCAATTCACAATAGCTAAGCTATGGAATCAACATAGGTGCCCTTCAACAGATGACCGGATAAAGCAAGCCTGATATAGATAAATATACATATACGTGTGTGTGTGTGTGTGTGTGTGTGTGTGTGTGTGTAATGTTACTCAGCCATAAAGAAATTGTGGCATTTGTCATAATTTTTTCGAACTAGAGACTATATGCTAAGTGAAATAAGCCAATCCCCAAAAATTGAAAGGCCGAATGTTCTCTGATATGTGAATACTAACCAGCAATAGATAGGTGTTGGGGAGGGAGGAAGTTCACTGGATTGGACAGGGAGGAGTCAGGGAAAGGGGAGATGGGAAAGACAGTATAATGAATCAGACATTACTTTCCTATGTTCATATATGAATACATATATTACTCCACATCATGTACAACCACAAAAATGGAAAGTTATACTCCATGAATGTATGTCAAAATACATTCTACTGTCATGTATAACTAAAAAGAACAAATTCAAAAAAATTTTAATTCCCAGTTCTACACTGAACAAGAGTCGTGAGAATAAACACCCTTATCATGTTCCTGACCTTAAAGGAATTTTTTTTCAGTTCTCCCTTATTCAGTAAGGGTTTGTCATATGTAGCCTTTATAATGTTTATGTTCCTTCTATATATAATTTGTTCAGAACTTTGATCAGGAAGGATGTAGAATTTTATCAAAAGCTTTTTCTCTGTTAAGATGATCGTGTGATTTTTATTCTTCATTCTGTTATGATGTGCTACATTTATTGATTTGTGTGTGTTGAATCATTCCTGCATTTCTGGGAAGAAACCAACTTGATAATGGTGAATCTGTTTCTATTCTCTATTCATTTTTTTCTCTGATCTTTGCTATTTCCTTCTACTAATTTCAGGTTTGATCTATTCTTGCTTTTGTAAGTCCTTGAGATGCCTTGCTAGATAGTTTATTTGAAATTTTTACCTTTTTAATCTAGGCATACATGTTATTAACTTTGCTCTTAGGACTGCTTTTGCTATATCCCATGAGTGTTGGTATGTTGGGTTTACATTTTAATTGGGTTTGATAATATTTTAAATTACACTTCTGATTTCCTCAATGACCCATGGTTCATACAAATGTGTTGGTCAATCTCTATGCATTTGTATAATTTCTAAAATTTCTTTGTGTTTAGCTTCTAGTTTCATTCATTTGCAACCAGAAGACACAGGGGTGGTATGATTTCAATTTTTAAAAATTTGTAGCCATGTGTGGTGGCTCATGCCTATAATCCCAGCAGCTCAAGAGGCTAAGGAGGGAGGATCACGAGTTCAAAGACAGCCTCAGCAAACTTAGGAAGACCCTGTCTCTAAATAAACTATAAAAAAGGGCTAGAGATGTGACTGTAGTTCATAGCCCCTGGCTTGAACCCTTGTACCCAAAAAAATGATAATAATTTAAGACTTGGGTTTTTTGGCCTAAGATATCATCTATTTTAGAGGAAATTCTATGTATTGATAAAAACAATGTGTATTCTGTGACTGGGAACTGGAATGTTCTAGGAATATCTGTTCAGTCCATTTAGTCTACAATAGAGATTAACTCTGATGTGTGTCTTTGTTGATTTTTTGAATGGACAATCAGTCCATTGCTAATAATAGGGTGTTGAAACCTTAACTATTATTGTATTGGAGGCTCTTTCTAACTTTACATCTGTATTTGTTTTATGCTTCAACATTAGGTACATTTAAATTTATAATCGTTATTCCTTCTCATTGAACTGATTCACCTTGATCATTATTATACAGTTACTGCCCTGTCTCTTCTTACAGTTTTTGTCTTATAGTCTACTTTTGTCAAATATAACCTGCTCACTTTGGTCTCCATTAGTTTGAGATACCATTTTACATCCTCTCAGCCTGTGTGTGTTTTACTGGTGAACTGAGTTTCATGTAGACAGTGTATTTTTGGGTCCTTTTTTTTAATCCAGTCAATCTGTATCTTGGAGAATTTAATTGGAGAATTTAATCCATTTGCATTCAAGATCAGTAGGTGAGGATTTATTTCTGTCATTTCATTGATTTTCTTCTAGTTGTTTTATATAGCCTTTGCTCTTTTCTTCCTCTATTATTCATCTTTATGGTTTACTATATTGACATTTGCTTTTTTTCTGTTTCTCTTTTGTATATCTACACTTCCAGTGGGATTTGTACTTGGGGAGGAGTTGGTTGTGCTAGGGATTAAACTCAGGGACACTTGACCACTAAGCCACACCCCAGCCCTATTTCGTATTTTATTTAGAGACAGGGTCTCACTGAGCTGCTTAACACCTCATTTTTGCTGAGGCAGGCTTTAAACTCTTAATTCCCCTGCCTCAGCCTCCTGAGCTGCTGGGATTACACCATGCCCAGCTTGGGATTTGTACTTTCACATGCTTTCATGATAGTAGTTATCTTTCTTTCATTTCTGTATGTAGGATTTCCTTAAGCATCTTTTGCAAGGCCTGTCTGGTCATCATGAATCCCCTCAGTTTTTGCTTCTCAGAAGAGCTTTCTTTTCCTTCATTGCTGAAGGATAGCCTTACTGAGTATAGCAATCTTGGTTGACAGTTATTTTCTTCCAAGTAATGGAATACACAATTTCATTCCCTCTTGGCCTGAAGGGATTTCTATTGAGAAATTTACTGTTAGTCTAATGGGAATACCCCTATGTGTAATTTGCTGCTTTTATCTTGCATATTTAAAAATTATTTGTCTTGTACTTTTGACAGTTCAACTATTATATAGGGGTGTGGGTCTTAATGTGGCCAGGTACATGGTAAATACTTAGTCAATTGTACCCCTGGTTCAAACAGCATTCCAGGAAGGCATGGTAGCATACATATGATCCCAGTGACTCAGGAAGCTGAGGAAGAAGGATTGCAAGTTTGAGGCCAGCCTCAGCAACTTAGCAAGCCCCTAAGCAACTTAGTGAGACCCTGTCTCAAAAATAAAATAATAAAATGAGGCTTCCCTGGATTCAATCCCTAGGTCAAATAAAAGGGGTGGGGTGAGTGTTCTGGGGGTACAGTTCAGTAAACAAAACAAACAAGTGCCGCAGTCTGGCTGGGCACAATTCATGAGCCACTTATCAAGCAGCAATGAACTTTATTTTTAGAACACACACTCCGCACCACACGAGCTCTTCAGGAATTCCCTCAGAGCCCAACTGCCACCTCAGGCACTCCCTGCCAGCACCTCCCCCAATCTCTTCCCACTCTTGAGGCCGATTGGCTGGGTCACGTGGGCGGAGCCAAAAGAGTCCCCCAAAGAGCAGCTCCGTTTTCTGAAAGGGCGGGGAAACAGCCCAATGAGCATCACCGCAGAGGAGCCAATCAGCTGGTTGCTAGGGCCGTGGTGAGCCAATCAGCTGGAAGTTTGCTGGCGCCACTTAAGCTGTGGCTCTCAACATCTCCCCCTCTCTGTTTAATTAAACAAAAAGCATGTGGCTTAGGGACCGTGCCACTCTTAGGTTGTCTAATACTACAAATGGTCCTTATCCATCATCGGATGAGCTGACCTCAAGGTGTCAGCCTCCTGTCTTAGGTTGGTACCAATGCAATTGGATCTTACCTGTCATTGACTACTGGTCCAGTATACAGCCACACCTGTGGAGAGGTCTTTGTACCAATGGGGTGTGAGGTTCTTTGCCTCACCTCTGTTGGCCCCCAAATTTTAGCTGAACGACCATCACAAGCAGAAGGGAGAATACACCAAGCCAATTGACGGCTCCTTTTGGAAAAATTGTACCACCGATGACACCCTCAGCAAAAATACCCCGGCACTAGCACAAGTCGCTGCACCAACAGATAGTTCATAATGCATACAAGTGATACATAGTTGATGCAAATTCTGCAAACAGTTCAGTGATAGCTATTGCAGAAGCTGTAGTTTTGTTTTATCTTTGTCTTCACCAGCACTAGGATGAAGATAGGAATTCTGGCAATAATGGCTAAAGAAAAAATTATGTAACATTCCAGCAGGCATTAAAAGAAAGCAATTTTCTGAACAATTTACATTATCCTGAATAGAATTATTAAATATAATGAAAAGGAAAGGTGAACTTAAACAAACAGATCTGTTAACCTCCTTTTTTGTTCCATATTAACACAATCCTCAACAGATGTTTACCCAATTTAAATTAAACCATTTAAACCATGTGAATAAGAAAAAAAAATATTTGGATCCATTTTTTCATGAGCGCTCGTCATATAAGATATATGAACATACGCACATACAAACATACAACACAAAACACAAGTGTGCACACATAATATAATACATACAACACATAACATAATAGTAAAGGCCTTGTAACTTTTTACAGGTGAAATCTCCATTGCAATGTTTAAAAACTCCATAGTCAAAAAATAGAACTGATCAGCAAAACATTAACCTAGGTCTGTATGAGCTCAAAAAACAAAATAGAACTTCATGATGTGGGAAAGGGCAATAATAAAATAGATATTGAAAAAAAAATCCTGGTTTCATTAGCCTCCAGGTGTGGGAGAACCACTGTCGCAGAATTAGGGATAGCCAAACTGGAGTTCTGGATATCAGCTGTTATGGATGTGAGCCAAATCATCTTCTTTTTGGTCTGTAGAAATCGCTTTAGTTAATCTCTCTGGAATCCAAATCGGCTGCTGTTCTCCCTGTGGAAACACACAAACAGACCACCAATTCCAGACAATCACTGGGTCAGGACCTTTCCATTGTCCTGTTAGAATATCCTTCCAAAGTACCGTGGGCTTATGTACATTTTTTGGACACATATGCCTTGCCGCAACACTAATCCCTGATGAATCCAAATTTTAAAAGTTTAGAGTAAAAAGGGTCATTTTAAGTTTATCTTTGGGGGATATATACCCCTTTCCAATACCCTCTTTTTGCTTTAATAAGCACATCTTAATAGTTTGATGAGCTCTTTCAACTATGCCTTGTCCCTGTGGATTGTATGGGATTCCTGTTATATGAGTAAGGCCAAATGATGAGCAAAATTCTTTAAAAGAGGTAGAAGTGTAACCTGGGCCATTATCTGTTTTTAACTGTTTTTGAACACCCACAGTGGCAAAATTTTGTAAGCAATGAGCTATAATATCTTTAATTTTGTCTGCGGCATGAAGGGAGCCCATCAAAAATCCGGAAGAAGTATCAACTGTAACATGCAAATATTTTAATTTTCCAAATTCTGGCAAGTGTGTGACGACCATCTGCCAAATATGGTTAGGTATCAGTCCCCTAGGATTGACTCCAAGATTAACTTGTGGTAAAAAGATCACACAATTTTGACATTGTTTTATCATTTGTCTAGCTTGTTCCTTAGTTATTTTTAAATGCTTTTGTAAAGTATTAGCATTGACATGGAACCTTTAATGAAAATGTGTAGCTTCTTCTAGTGTAGAGAAAATATGTATGTCATGTGTAGTTTTATCTGCTAAATTATTGCCCAAACTAAGGTCTCCAGGTAATCCTGTATGTGCCCTGATATGTCTATAAAGAATGGATCTTTTCTGTCCCAGATTAGACTTTGTATAGTGGAAAACAAAAAGAAAACAGTAGAGGAAGGGGAAATCCTACCGGCATCTTCAAGGGATACTATAGCATTAACTATATACTGACTATTGGAAAATAAATTAAATACAGAATCTTTAAACATCACAAAAGCTTGTAATACTGCATTCAGCTCCACCTTTTGAGCTGAAAGTTTGGGTACTAAAAATGTAAAAGTTTGATCAGGGGTAACTACTGCTGCTGTACCATTATTTGATCCATCAGTAAATATATTTGGAGCATCCATGATAGGTGTTTTACTTGTATTTTTGGAAAAATTCCAGGATGCGATGACCAAAAAGACAATAAAGGATTAGATGGTTAGTGGTTATCAAATGAAACATTAGATTTGCACATGATTATTGCCCAAGTATTTAACTCATTAGGTAACTCATCAATTTGATCCATAGTATATGGAGTAATAATTTTATTGGGAGAAATTCCAAATACTCCCTTTGCTGCTTTTATTCCTTTGAGTATTAATTGTCCTACAGCCTCAGGATACCTAGTAAGAATAGTGTTAAGAGAATAAGATAAATGTATCCATAATAATGGACCTTCTTACCAAAATACTACTGTAGGAATATTTTCTGTTGGTACTACAATAAATAATAAAGGCAAAGTTATATCAATTCTATCCAAATGCATATGTTCCATATATGTTTCAATAATTTTTAATGTCTTTCTTGCTTCAGGCATTAACTTTCGGGTGAATTTGGATCTGATGGACCTTTTAGGATATCAAATAAAGGTCCCAACTCTCCTGTTGGTATGCCTAGATAAGGCCTTATCCAATTTATGTCTCCTAATAACTTTTGAAAGTCGTTAAGTGATTTGAGTTGATCTATTCGTATTTGAATTTTTGGTGGACGGACAATGGTTGAGGATAATAGAACTCCTAAATAATTAATTGGAAAATTTAATTGTACTTTGTCTATTGCTATCTCTAGATTATAATTTTTTAATAAGTTTGTAAGTGTGACATAACATTCTAGCAATGTGTTTTTATCTTTTTGTGCTAATAATATATCATCCATATAGTAAAATATTTGTATTTCTGGATTTTGATTTCTAAGTGGCTAGATTGCTTTGTTAACATAAATTTGACACATAATTGGGCTGTTAGCCATCCCTTCAGGGAGTACTTTCCATTCATACCTCTGATCAGGACCTTCATGATTCAGAGCAGGAATAGTAAATGCAAAATGTGGACTATCCTCAGAATGAATTGGAATTGAAAAAAAGAACAATCTTTAATATCTATAACTAAAACATACCAGGTTTTTGGCAAAGCAGACAATTGAGGAATCCCCGCTTGAGCAGGTCCCATAATAACCATCTCATTATTAACGGCTCTTAAATCCTGGAATAATCTCCATTTACCAGATTTCTTTTTAATGACAAAAATGGGAATATTATGGAGAGATACAGAAGGTTGTATATGTCCTTCTGCTAATTGTTGTTTGACCAGGTCATGGGCTGCCTGTATCTTTTCTTTAGTCAGGGGCCACTGAGGAACCCATACTTGTCTTTCTGATTTCCAAGTAATTTTTATTGTCTCAGTGACCCCTCCTGAAAATCCAATCCATGTCTTCCTGTTCCTTGATCTATTTGTATTGGTGCTGCTATACCTTGTTCTTGTTCTCCTAATCTTTATCCTTTCCTAAAACCTTGTCTAGCCATAATAGTGGACACATTTGAATTGATGTTATTTGTTAATGTTAGTCCTAATTGATCTAGGACATCTCGTCCCCATAAATTTACAGGAAGATGATCCAATACATATGGTTGTATAGTTCCCTTACATCCTTCAGAATCTTTCCAATCTAATACCATTGCACTTCAATGGGGATTAGTTGCCACTCCTAGGCCTCGAAGCGTTTGAGTGGCTTGTTGTAATGGCCAACGTTTTGGCCATTCTTGATGACAGATGATGCTAAGGTCTGCACCTGTATCCAGTAGCCCATTAAACTCATGTCCTTGAATATTTAGTTTTAGCATGGGGCGAGAATCTAAATTTAAAGAAAGCATAGCCCAATCTACACCTGTGGAGCCTAATCCCCTGGAACCTCTTTCTACAGTACGACTGGAAAATTTATCATATAGGCTGGGTATTATTAATAACTGTGCTATTCTCTCTCCTGGTGAAATTACTGATATACCCTTTGGAGAACTAGCTTTAATTTTTATTTCACCTTCATAATCGGGGTCAATTACCGAAGGACTTATCATAAGTCCTTTTAGAGTAGAAAAACTGCATCCCAATAATAAGCCTACTGTTCCTTGGGGAAGAGGCCCTTTTACAAAACGCTGTGGGAATGATTTGAACTCCCATCTCTGGAGTTAGTACTGTTCTGGCAGAGGCGGAGATGTTCAACCCTGCGCTCCCTCTGGTTTGTAGATGAGAGATCTGATGGATAATGTGTCCTGGGCACTACCCTGATGGTGTTGCTGGGTTCCTCCAGTGCCCCGTATATTCGTGGTTGTGGGCCCCGGAGCATTGGGCCCCCCCGTCCGTTTTTTGGCAATGGAGCCTGATGCCTTTCTCCATGATACTGTGGGTAAACACCTGGTCCTTGCCTGTTTTTTGATAATGGAGTACCCTCTATGGTGGTTTGAGAATGGCATTCATTAGCCCAATGTCTCCCTCTACGGCATCATGGGCAAATACCCGGTATTCTACCCCTTTGATACCTAGTATTGTTAAATCCTCCTTCTATGGGGTAATTCCTTTTAAAATGTCCTGTTTGTTCACAATTGCAGCATGTTTTTGGCCTGGCATCTAAAGTCTATTGTACTGCAGCTGCCAAGACTTGCCCTTGTTTATTAATGTCTCTACATAATTTAATATGTGTTTAAATCTTCATGTTTCCATGGTCTAATGACCTCTCTGCACCAACGATTTGCTTGGTCATAAGCCAGTTGTTTTATTAATGACATTGCTTGTTCTGTATCCCCAAAAACTCTGGTAGCTGTTTGAATAAGCCCATCTACAAATTCAGCATAAGGTTCATTAGCTCCTTGTATTACCTTAGATAATTGACCTTGTAAACCTCCATGTCCTTGTAAAGTCTTCCATGCCCTAACCACATCTACAGCAATTTGTGAGTATATGGCAGGATCATATGCAATTTGTTGCCGTTGACCCTCATAAGGTCCTTTTCCTAACAACATATCTAGATTTCTCTGAGGATAACCAGCTGCTGCATTTTGCCTAGCCGTCTCCGTGCAAAATTCCTCATTGGCAACCTTCCATAACAGGTATTGTCCTCCATTTAGCACAGCTTTACACATACTAGTCCAATCTGCTGGCGTCATGCTCAAATTGGTAATGGATTCGACCATGTTTACAGTGAAGGGTGCTTGAGGACCATAGGTTGTTACAGCCTCTTTTAGCTGCTTCACTGTTTTAAAATCTAAAACATGGTGAATTCGCTGCCCTCCTGCCTGCTCAAATACAGGGCATGCTAATCTTTGAAGTCCTGTCTCAGGATCCCATCTATCAACTACGGGGGTTGGGGGCCTCCCAGCATATGGAGGCAGAGCTGTTGGTTGGACACTTACGCCCTCTGGTGATAGTACGGTGTTAGTAGCAGCTTCCTGTTGTAACTTTTTTCCTGATAGTCCTTCCTACTTCAAATTTTCTTCCTCTGACTAGCTCGAGAGACCTTCTCTTTTGCTTGATCTAACATGTTTTCTACCATAGTCTGAACCTCTAACAATTTACTTAACACTTTTGGTTTGTTTTTGACTAATTTCTAATCTACTATAAAGATAACGCAACCCAACAAAATAACACAAAACAAAACCGAAACAGAATGAAACAAAAAATCGTTGTATCAATTTTCCTATTTTCTTGAAATGTATTTTCGTGATCTATCTTTCTCTGTTCCTTAGGGTCGAACAACTTCAAACCCTGATCCAACCACTTTCCCCAGTTTGCCTGAAAAAGTTGTAGGGACAGGCAACTTGAAATAAAAACAAAATGAATCAAAACAAGAACACATTGTTTTTTAAAATGGTCACCCATTCTCTTGCTCTTCCTTAGGGGCAAGCAATTTCACTTACCACCAAGCTTCAGGCATTTCCTGTCCGGACCACCAAATGCCGCAGTCTGGCTGGGCACAATTCAGAGCCACTTATCAAGCAGGAATGAACTTTATTTTTAGAACACACACTCCGCACCACACGAGCTCTTCAGGAATTCCCTCATAGCCCAACTGCCACCTCAGGCACTCCCTGCCAGCACCTCCCCCAATCTCTTCCCGCTCTTGAGGCCGATTGGCTGGGTCACATGGGCGGAGCTGAAAGGGCGGGGAAACAGCCCAATGAGCATCACCCAGAGGAGCCAATCAGCTGGTTGCTAGGGCTGCGGTGAGCCAGTCAGCTGGAAGTTTGCTGGGGCGCTTGGGCTGTGGCTCTCAACAAACAAGACGTATACATTCTACATAGAAGAAACACTTTAAATTCAAAGACTAAAACTTAAATGGAAAAAAAATGATGTATAATGAAAACAGAACCATAAGAGCTGGATATACTGGTTGGCCATACCAATAATGGACAAAATAGACCAAAGCCAAAAAAAAAAAAAAAGGTATTAGAGGAGGAACATTTTAATTTTAAGATAAAAGGATTAATCAACCTAGACAATATAATAATTATATACATATAACTCTTACAAAAAAGCCCAACATTAAATGGGGAAGAAAAGAATAGGAATTAAGGAATACTGTGTTGGATCTTGAATATCTCTCAAGGACCCATGTGATCAAAGGTTTCGTCTGTGGTGCTGCCAGGAGGTGGTGGAACTTTAGGAGGTGGGGCCTACTAGAAGGAAGTTAGGTCACTGGGAATGTGCCATTGAAGGGATAATGGGACCTCCATCCCTTCTTCATTCTCCCTTTGTTTCCTGGTCACCATGACATCGAGAGGCCTCCTCCGCCACATGTTCCCACCATGATGTAGCAGGCCCAAGACAGCAGGGACAAGTGACCATGAAAACCATGAGCCAAAATGAAACTTTCCTCTTTATAATCTTATTATCTTGGGTATTTTGTCATAGTGATGAAAAGCTAATATAAGGAACAAGTAGTCTGACTCTTCAACAACAGTACTGGGAGTCAGTATCCCACCTTCTATAATTGTTCTGTAATGGACAGAAAAACTAAGCAAACAACTGACAAGAACATAGAATATTTGAACATTATTAAGTAGATTGACATAACAGTATGAAACATCCAACAACAGAACACACATTCTTCTCAGGTGCACATACACATGCTATAGAAAAGATCACTTGCTGAGTCTTAAATAACCTCAATAAATACAAAAGGGTTGAAGTCATACAAAGAACATCTCTGGCCATGTGGATTTTAAAATGATAGTTGTAACTGATAGTAAGTAATATGGTCCATTATTAGTATGGCCAACCAGTACATCCAGTTCATATGATTCTGTTTTCATTATACATCTTTTTTAACTCATTTAATTTCTGAAATTAAAAACACTGACTCCCAAGCAGTCTGGGGTCAAGAAATTACAAGGGAAATTAGAAAATATTTCAAGAGGAATGAAAATGCAAACACAACAAATCAAAACTAATGGGATGCAGTTGTAAAGGGGCTTAAAGAGAAGTTTAAAGCTTTGAATATTTTAAAAAGAAAAATCTAAAATCAATAAGCTTCTTTCCACCTTAAGAAACTAGATAGAAGGCTTGGAGCAATGGTGTACACCTGTAATCCCAACTCGGGAGGCTGAGGCAGGAGGATCTCATTCAAAGCCAGCCTCAGAAACTTAGTGAGGCCCTAAGTAACTTAGTGAGACCCTGTCTCAAAGTTTAGAAAAATAATAAAGGCTGGGGATGTGGCTCAGTGGTTAAGCACCCCTGGGTTCAATCCCGAGTACCAAAAGAGAATAGAAAAGAAACTAGAGAAGGGAAAACTAAACCCAAAATAAATGAAAAAAGGGAAATGAAAAGAATTAAGAACTGATGGTACAGAACTCCCCCCCTTGCTGGTATGAGACTGGAAGGCAGGAGACTGTAAGGTGTGAAAGGACCTTCCTGCCGAGCCACAATTTCCCAACCTCTGTGCCCTTCTTGCCTCTCAGCTTCCCTCCCAGACCTCACTCACCCTACTCATTCCTGCCCCCTCTGTGGACTCCTCTGTGCCTCAGGGACAGCCATGTTGCACCTGCTGGGCAGGCAAACTGCACCAACCCAAGGGCCTGGCCAGCGTTTGTCCACCTGGCTATCATGTCCGCTTGCCACCCACCAGGCCTGCTTGATCTGGGTCAGGAACTGTGCAAGGTCTATAACCAACTTGGAATCCGTAAGCCTGTTTGAAAATCATGGGTGCTGGCAGGAGATTCAAGACCCAGACACAGGCAAAGGACTATGCTGCTCACTGCCCACCATTAAACTTCAGAATAAGCAAATTCAGCCTGACCTTTTTCTAAACCCCAGGGTAACACAAGGGGTCCAAATGGAAGCTACACTTACAGTGGGCAAAGAGGTAGCAGAAGAACTAAGGAACCTGGTCCAGCACCATAAGCAGCAATACATATTACAGCAAGCAGCAAACCAGTGAATCCCCCACCTACACAAAGAAGTGGTGCCTGGGACTCCTGGGCTGCCCAGGTAACCAGGCACCAAAACTGCTCTGCATCAGGACACAGAGCAGGTTAATGTGGAAACTCAGCAAGGACATGCAGGACCTGGGTAATGACCCTCCCCACAATCTTAAGCCTGCTCAAGGGTCACATCACCCATAGCCACTTGCTTTGTTCCTCTTTAATCTTCATTTCTTGGATTTGCAGACCAATCAACAGGGGACCAGGAAGGAGGTTATACAGGTTGAGATCCCTCCCTGTGATTAGGCTCCAACTGTGCCCCCATAACTAGGGTATTTCTAAGTCCATTTATGGACTTTTATCTGCATTCATTTGTTTTTACCTCTATTTTCTATAACTCACTCCCTTTGTAAACACAATGGAGAGAGGCGATTGCTTCTCCCACTATGGCCATGCATTTACCTTAAGTTGAATATTTCCCTTTACATGCTAAGGCTGAGTTTTGAGGTGTACAGGTTTTATCACCATGACAGATCAAATCTTTCATCAGTATAGGTTTAGTGCTATCTCCAAAATAATGCCTTTTGCCTTAAAAGTCAACACTATCAGGAATAAGTGTAGTTGCCTGGGCTGTTCTGCTTCATTTTCCACAGAAAACATGTGGCCATTTATTTCCCCTAATCTGCTTTACCCTGGTATTTGAGGTCTGATTAGCTTTTGATAGACAACCAGGAGACAAAATCGGGACCAGTGAGGCTGTCCCTGGTGGTTATGGTATGGGTGGTTGGAGTGGCTCCTCACCCACAGACAATAACATACTAAATATATTGTCCTGATGTGCAAGGTGCTGGCAATTTCTCACGGAACAATAGAAATGTACTGCTTTATATAAATGTCCCCAAACGGAGCAGCTCTGGGTTGTGTATTTATTCAGTGGCCCTTCAACTCATCCTTCCCACTGGACCTTGTGTAAGGTCCTCCCACTCCTAGGCCCCACCACTCAGAGCCTCAGCATGCAAGCAGAGGCCATTTCCACAAACGTTAATTAGTAACCATCAACAGGACTCTCTTTTCCATGTCCCTCACCCCTTTGTGAAAACTTCCCTAGACATGCCACACAGTCCCAGCATGCCACTGGGCAGAACTGGTTAACCTAAAAGATCACTCAAGATCAGTCTCAAATAATCTTAAAATGCTCAATCAAGATGATCCCTGAATAACTCTGTGTATAAGTACCATGACCAAATCATGACTTTCTCAAAGTTAAAGATGGCTTATGTAGACAAAGAAACGTTATTGCCTACTACCAACTATAATAATATATCAAAATTAATAATTTTATGAATTATGATAATCCCCATTACCGCTACACTGATTACAACACTAACAGATTACATGCTGTTTATAAAGGGAGACAGGTAATATTCAAAGCACAATGCTTATCTACAGTGACCTTCAAGGCAGGTTCCATTTTTACTGTCTCTGAATATGTACAAACAGCAACTCACAGAGATCAGTGTGTTGAATCATATATAGAGATAGAACCAGGGATTACCATGTTGCCCTTTGTGTAGCAAGAAACGCAGCACTCCATCACTGGAAGTACACATGAAGAGATTCCCCAGATACACAGCACTAGACACGCATGCATACCTATGCTGCTGCTCCATCTAAAACTAGGAAAATAAAGAAATTTTCCTTCCATAGACTACTTTCCACTGAGTTGATGAAATTACTACTATTACTCACTCACAGCTGTTCAAATTAATCAGTCAGAAGCTGTTAAAAATTATGTTCCTGATTATGCAGAAATGCATAAGTCAGGTTTCTATTGAACCCAGTGGCTAGCTTTGTATTAACAGCAAACTAGGGAAAAACAATTATTTTCTTAAGGGGCAGTTTGGTAATAACAGTCATACAAATTTACATATACTAGGAGAATAGGAAAAAAAGTTATGCAGTACAACACCTATGTTTAATATAAAAAGTGATAATATAATGCTAAGTGTATATATTCTCTATCCACAGTTATGCTGGGTTCCATAAAGGAAATTTTTTGTTAATAGAGAATGTTCCTAAGTATAACCCCATATTTGAAGGGGCAATTCTGTGCACTATGGGATGTTCAATAACACTCCTGGCCTCCACTCACTAGATGCCAGCAGGAATCCCAACATGTGGTTATAACAATCAAAAATGTTCCCAGACACATACTCAAATGTCACCTGGAAGATATTACTAGTCATGTTTAAAAAAAAAAAAAAGCATCATTATAATACACTTGACACTCCTCAGGAAACATTACTGAATAGCTTCTATTCTTTATGATCAGTTTCAAAATATGAAATAGTACAGAAGTTCTGAGCAAAACGCTAAAGGAACTACATAGATTCTTTTAACCGCATATAGCAAAGTGCAACAATGAAATGACTTACAGGCAGAATTTCATATTAACAGGAAATCAGAACATATAAATTTGGAAAGTTTACAGCCTAGTCATGTAAAGAACAGAAAAACATGCAGCCAAGTACAGCCAAGAACTAACTCTTATATTTAGATATATTTTATGAATATGCAATTGAATATATATGAAAATATATGGATAGGATTTTGTTTAGAATTAGGGTACATACATGTTTATAAACATATAAAGGAACATATATGTAAATATATATATAAGTATTCAAAGTAATGATTATAATTTTTGTATAGAAGATTGATGGTTATCTGTAAGGATAAATTTAGTTCCGAGTTAGGGACTAGGTTGACAGTGTTACCACTGGAATGCATATATCAATATAGAATTAAAATTATATGAAAGTTTATAAATATATATACTTTTATCTATGGCTATTTTAAAGTTATGTGATATTTTGGTTATATGTTAAATTTGGGGCTTGCCAATGGAAATGAAAATATATATATATAAAATATCTGGATTTTTATGTGAATTTAAAAATTTATATCCCCAACTATATAGGTACATTCATGTAAAGTGATCTGGTCTATATGTGTAGAGGTTTCTGTTGAGCCATAGTTGTAGTGACAGACCATGTAGTTGAAAAAGGGTTAAGGTTGGAGCTAAGGTTTAAACATTTATATCCATATGTATAAATTCAATATGGATATACATTAAAATATTTATATGTATCTGGATTTGTGTTGAGATGGATGCTTACAATTTGACTTAGATGTATGTTATAAATATATAAATGAATATGTATTAAAATTTATGTGTAGTATTTTGTTTACCGATAGGATATATGTATATGTATGAATGTATATAAACATACAGGAATGTATGTATTAAAAATACATGAATATTCAATATAATGATTATAATTTCTGTATAAAAGGCTCATGGATATGGGTAGTGTTAGGTTGAATTCTGAGTTATGGACTAGGCTTATGGAGAGGGTTACCTTTAAAATGTGTGTGTGTGTGTGTGTGTGTGTGTGTGTGTGTGTGTGTATCAATATATGCATATAAATCTGAATGTTGAAGTAGAATTATATATGTAAATTTATTTTAAAAATAAATAAAACCATAAAAAAAGAACCAAAACTCTTACATAGAAGCATTAGTTTCTATGATTGGCAGGTCAAGCGTTCTGAACACAGTTATAATTCCCATAATTATAAATTCTCTTCTGTACAAAAATATTGGAAGCTTTTGAAGGGCTGATGTATTAAAGATATTTATTTTTAGCTACAATGAGATGTTTCTATTGTAATGCAAACAGATCACACATGAGATAGCCCAAAAGAGTATTTACTTTTCACTCACATAAAGTATAAATCAAGGGTTCTAGGACAGAAGTGGGATAATCCCTGATCTTGTGAATCATTTCTTTTTGTCTTAAATCATAGTTACCTTCTCCCATTTAAAGTTCTGAAGGACATCTTAGTGGCCATCTTCACACGAGATCCACAGAGCATGAGGCATCTGGAAGGACTGACAGCACAGCTTTTATATTGCACCATGCTTGGAAATAAGATTCAACGCTTGTGTCCCTATTTACCTGAAGAGCTATTTACATGGTACCCCAACAATAACGGGGCACTGAGAAATGCAGGCTGTTTCCAGAAGGAAAGAAAATGGATTTTGGAGAACACTTGGCCAGTCTCTACCATAGAAAATTAAGGGTGCTGTGACCTGGCAAGAGATTTTCCCACACTCATATGTTCTTGGGGTGTTTCCTTTCATGACTTAACTGGTGCTTGCTGTAGTTTGACCTGTGGGAAAACACTTTTCCACATTCTTTACACTCATAGGGCTTCTCCCCTGTGTGAATTCTCTGATGTTCACCAAGATTTCCCTTCTGGCTAAAGGTTTTCCCACATACATTACATTCATAGGGTCTTTCTCCTGTGTGAGTTCTCTGATGGACAATGAAGGCTGATCTATTGTTGAAAGTTTTTCTACACTCTTCACATTTATAGAGATTTTCACCTGTGTGATTTCTCTGGTGTTCAGTGAGTTTTGACTTGACCCTGAAAGATTTCCTACATTCTTTACATTCATAGGGTCTCTCTCCAGTGTGAATTCTCTGATGCTTGCAGAGGTGTGGCTTCTGGCAAAAGGTTTTCCCACATTCTTTACACTCATAGGGTTTTTCACCTGTGTGAGTTCTCTGGTGTACAGTGAGGCCTACCTTGTGATTGAAAGTCTTCCCACACTCATTACATTTGTAGGGTTTATCTCCTGTGTGAGTTTTATGATGCTCCCTCAGGTGACAGTTCCGGGAAAAGGTTCTCCCACATTCATTACACTGATAGGGCCTTTCCCCTGTGTGAATTCGTTGATGGATGACAAGGTTGGACTTACGGTTGAAAGATTTCTCACAGTGATTACATGCATAAAGGTTTTTCCCTCTACATGGCCTTTGATGTATTATAGGGTCTGAACAGCTAGTGAAGGTTTCCTTATTTTTAATACATTCAGAGGGTCTCTCTCCTATGTGTATTTGCTGACTTTTAGGCTTTTTGTAGAAAGTTTTCTTCCTCACCTGAGTTGTCTCTCCATCAATAAAAAATGAATCATCACAGCCTTTCCCACAGTCCTTCTCTCCACAGGTATTTCTCATAGGAACCCTCTCATATTTCAATACATTCACCTGTGTGTTCAAGGCTTTAACTTGTCCACAACGTTCAAATTCCTCCTGCTGATTCTGACCAAGATGCTGAGGACATCTGAGAGACTTCCAGATTACATTACTTGAATCAGGTTCCCTAGAGAGAAGCCTGTTTTGATGTACATTAAACCCCTCAGGCCTTGTTTCTAAATAGTTCCCATTATTTAAAATTAGTCTTGGGCTCAATTTAAATTGTTTTCCTACTTCAACTCTCTCCTTAGTTGATGAATTGCTGTTGGTGATTACAACTTGCCACAAACATCTGTCTTGACTTTCTTGGCTCCTGTCTATTTGGTCATCCACTTTCTGGACATCTAAAATGAAAAACAAAAACAAATTCATAAATATAAGCATTTCTTATAGAATGCTCATGTAAAAGTAAAGTTCTTTCTTCCTGCCTTAGCAGCCTACCATTTGTAATTAATCAATAATGAATAGTGACTATATGAGTAGTCATGCATCACTTAATGTCAAGAACACTTGAGGAAAAATGTGTCATTACACAATTTTGTTATTGTGTAAACATCACAGAGTGCGCTTACAGAAATCTAAATGATACACGACCTGTGTGGAGACACAGTAAACACAAGCTGAGGCTGCTCCCAGGGTAACACAGCATACTGTCTAAAAACAAACATTTTTATAAGTAGAAGAGTATGCCTTAAAATAATAAAAACTATAGTATAGTAAATATATAAAACGGTACCATAGTAATTCATTATAATTACTGCTACAGTTTGAATGTTAAACATCCTCCACAGGCCCATGTGTTAATGACTTTGTCTCCAAGTTGGCACTACTGAAAGTTGCTTTGGACCTTCAGGAAGCCTGACCCAGAGGCAGGTCCTAAGGTCACTGAAGGTGTGTCCTCGAAGTAGATTGTGAGAACATGGCCCATCCTCTCCCACCCTTGTTTCCTGACTCATAATGTAAGTAATTTGCCATCATGCTCCCAATATTTCCACCCTTTCCAATGGCCAAAAGTGATGGGGTCTCACTATTTTGGACTAGAATCTCCAGAACCATTAGGCCCAACTGAACTTTACCCATTATCAGTTAGCTGCCTTAGGTATTTCATTGTAGTAAGAGACTAAAAATTATCAAGAATTATGTCCTATACACAACTTAGAGGACTAAGTTTTATAATACCAGCTTCACCACAAACATGTGGGTTATGCACTGGGCTATGACATTATAATGCTTACCATGTCATTAAATAATAGGAATTTTTGAGCTGTAACATAATCTTTTGGAACCAAGATTATTTAGATGGATTCATGGTCCATAATAGCCCGAAATGTTAGGCAGTCCATGACTACATGATTTTCCTTCTGATTTAATGTAATAAAAAATATACTATCTGGGGTAGTAAGTTTGACTCTTTTCCCTGTGCTAGATGATGACAAATTTCTCCAAATTCCTAATTAAACCTGGCTTACTTTGCTTCTCAGGCTATAACAGATATGAGATACTTTAACCTATAACCCTGGGCTTCCATAACATGCTGGTCTAAAGCAACTTGCTCCCTAACCCATGCTGTGCCCACCAGAAACTGCCTTTCTGGTTTCTTCTGAGATCCACAGCCTGACTTGTCCCTCCGATTCCTAATGCAAGTACCCCTGTCACACAATTCACTGCTTCTGAAAGCTTTTATTTTATGTACTAAAGTTTCAGCTGCTTCCTATTTTCTTAGAAAATGGAGCTTCACATACATTTCTCATCTTCTTGCTTGGAAGGATGTTCATAAAGACAAGGGAAAATAGGGACTTCAAACTCAACTCTCAGAAATTTGAGCCCTCCAAAATGAAACCTTCGTTTTCTTGGCCTGGAGACCCAACATCTCCTGTTTCTATTCTGAAGTCCAGGCCCACCTTTTGCTATGCTCCTATTCTGGGTTCTTCTCAGATTAATGATTCTTTATTTCTGGATGATAGGCTCACTCCTAGACGTCTTTTCTATCTTATCAACTCTCTGATGACTTCCTGTACAAGAATGACTTTAAATTTTTGTTTAAAGATGCTAATGTCCAAATTTGCACCTCCAATAGGAATGGTCCACCCTCAAATATAGATTTTATATTCACCAAGGTATTATATGTGAGTAGTGGCAAAAAAGTTAACTTGAACTGAAGCCATACCAAAGTAAATACATAATAATTCCCTAAAACTGCCTTCTCTGACCATCCTTTCTGAATTATCACATTCCATTTTCTTTTCTCACTCTGGTTAAATATTCTATATATTTCCCATCCAATTAATTCACATTTTTCTTATTTCTCTCTCATTAGAATGTAAACTTCATAAAAGAGGGACAATATATTGATCACGTTTGTTATAAGTACATTATAAAATTTCCACTGCTCAAAATCTGCTTAAGAATAAATGGATGTATATTTTTAAAATGCCTGGGGGAAAAAACCCACTTCACTGGAATGGTGGAAGACAGCAACTGAAAATGTGAAAAAGTGAGAAACAAAGAAAAAGATTTAAGAAAAGGAAGGCAGAGAATAGACCAGAGGTAAATGTTTAAAATAATCAGCAAAATAAAAGGCAAGGATTTATGTATAAGAGCCCTCCCTGTAGACTATATAATAAAAAATCTTTGATCCAGCTCTCCTCAGGTCTGGGACCTATAAAGAAATCAAAAGCTATAAAGAAATCAAAAGAAGGGCTGGGGTTGTAGCTCAGTGGAAGAGAACTTGCCTAGCATGTGTGAGGCACTGGGTTCAATTCTCAGCACCACATAAAATAAATTAAATAAAAGTCCACTGACATCTTAAAATTAAAAAAAAAAATCCAAAAGAGGACAGAAACAAAGTATAGGGGCAGAATGGCCCTTTGTCCAAGCTCCCAGCTTTATTTATGTCAGTAGATTACATTAGGTCACTGGCATCAGTAGTACATTATTGTTCATTGTGTCATTAGGCAGGTTACAGAGTTAGCAACATTATGCAGGTTATTACTTAGTTACAAACTACAGTTTCAATGTGCAATGTTAGAAGCTTTGTGTAGATCTCAAGATTAAGTCCATTGTTTAAAGCTACTGCTGAGTGGACAGGCACAGGCACAGCAGTGAAACACACTCCCAGGAGGTGTGTGCCTGAGATCAAGGTCAAGGCTGATAAGACTCTAGCACAGAGCCTCCTCATGCAGGGCATTGCTACAGCAGCTAGGCATCTTGTGTCTTTGCACAAAAACTTTCCCAGCAGTTAGGCATTCCATACCTTTGCACAGAAACTTTCCCAGCAACTAAGCATCCTGTTCTTTTGTACAGAAACTCTCAGCCACCAAGCACACCACAGCCATAAAATCATCAGACAACCCAATCCCAAATACAGAACTCTTACAGGGACGCAGCAAAAAAGAGGTAGAATAAGCTCAACACTCCCAACATCTGATGAATTTTACTGTTCCCAATCTCCCTGTGCTCAATATGCACTGACTGACCTGAGAGGGTCTGGTTTGGGTGTTCCCCTACCATCCATGGCTCTGCTCCTTGCTCCAACTTAAAGATCACCTCAGGTTTTATAATGCAGTGCCCTGTTAATGAGAAATAATGTAAGATTTTGCCAAACTGCCACATTAGCTCCTTCCCAAAAAAAAGAGCTCGGCTTCAGGAACTATTCAATGAAAGGTCTTGCCCACATCCCGCATAGGCGATGGAAGTAAAGGTTCCTCTTGGTAGAGTGGGATGGCTGCAAAACAAAAGCTAAGAAAGAGAAGGAAGTGAAAAAAACACAGGACACAGAAAGTAATTTTTAAAAAGCAGGGGCGGGATAGTCGATCTTAGGGATCAAGCTTCCACACTAGAAAGAGAGCAATGGAGCCTTTGCTTGCTTTATTTATTTGGGGGCAACATCAAAGGTTTTCCATGGACTATTCTTTGCCAAATAAGGCAGGAGGTGGGCTGTCCAGTTTCCAGCGGGTTATGCCCAACACAAAAGTTACAAGAGCTGTCTACTCAGTAGAGCAAAGACAGAGATTTCATGCCTTGGGTGATCTGATTCACATCAGAGAGCCGGGATATTCCCAAGGAATAAAACCTAAGTCTCCATGGCTCAGTACCAAGTAAAGACCCCTCAAGTAGTTCACTATGGCTCCCCGCAAAAAAGGCCTCTCATTAATAAGGCATGACACACTACCAGGTGTGAGAGTACCAATCTGTAATCCCAACAGCTCAGAAGGTAAGCAGGAGGATCACAAGTTGGAAGCCAACCGAGGCAAGTTAGTGAGATTCTATCGCAAAATAAAAAATAACAAGCACTCAGAGGTAGCATCCCTGGATCCAACCCCCAATACCAAAAAAACGAAGGCACCTTCTACATGAATTAGAATCCCATACCTAAATAGCATTAAACCTTATAAATGGTTCTTATATTTGCCAAATGGGCGCAGGGAAGGACACTGCTCCCAGAAGTTATCAGGGAGTTTTGCTCACCCAGTGACACTAGGCTGTAGTAGGTCTCCAACATCACATCCCTATACAGGGTCCTCTGAGCATCATCCAGGTTCTGCCACTCCTCCCAGGTGAAGTCCACAGACACATCCTCAAATGACACCAACCCCTGCAACAGCACATTTCTCCTCAAGTCATCAGTCCTCCACAGATTGTGTCTGTCTCCTTCTATATAGGTGTGTATGTCTTACATGTATCTTCCACACAACAGAGAATGCTTTATACTATGTATGATGGATGAAGGAAAGATCACAGTGAAAGTATCCACAGCAAAAATTTATTATCAAAAATACTACTATAAAATTTATTTTAAATATCTAGACCCATACTTGTTGTGAGGGAGATAAGCATGAATAAAACTCTGTTCCTCTAAAAGTCTTATGATCTGATATGAAGACAAAAAATATATGCAGACCTGGAATGATGTGCAAGATGAATTAATACAAACAGAAGTGCAATATAGACTGGGGGGAAAAAAAGGAGAAAACACCATTCTATTTTGTATTATGAGGTTGGTGTCACTGAAACACTAAAGATGTTCAGCTTTTCCATGTGAACTGTGTTTTCATGAATGTGAGTACCACAAACAATGCACAACACATTAATAAAATTAAACACAGTGCCCTGCCAAGGTGAATGATCTTGGGCCATGATAAGAGATTCATGCAATACTGAAGGAACTTACTATTGAGTTGGTCTGAATTTATGATCCAATTCCAACAACAAAAAGACTGTATGTACCTACCATCTTTTAATTGTTTATACATTAAAAACATATACATGTCCCAAAATGTCCTTCCTATATGCTAAAGGATTGCTTGTGGGCACGACAGGGTGGACTGCCACTTCCCTAACCACACAATGTAAATAAGGAAGCCCTATAAGAAAAAGTAAGTTTCATGAACAGATATGCATTTAATAGTCAACCCTGGAAGGAGAGTGGCAAAGAGCTTAAGAAAGAGTGATAAAGGAAGAAAAAGGGTGACAGCTTATCACCTATATTAGAACAGAGAGCAGTAAATATACATAATGAGAAAATGAAACAATGAAAAGTATAAGCAGAAACAGAATGTGGTATTAACTTGCTGAACAGAGGGTCAAAGAGAACTATTACTTCCAGGCTACATGTATGATGGTAGTTAGATACTGCTGCTCCAAAGTGAAATGTGAAAAATGGAAGAATGTGAGGGGGCAGAAATAACCTAGACTTGTAGATATCGCAAATGAAATAACTGAAATTTCTTATGTGGGATGTCCACCAGGCAACTGGATATGAATCTGGAGTATAGGAAAGAGACATCAGCTGAACATTAAAATTTGAAGTACCAAGATTTCAATGGTACCTGTAGCCATGACAGTGAATAATCTTAAGAGATTAACAAGGAATAAAGGGACTTCCACCCAAACAAGAAGGGAGAAATAATACTGAGAGTATCAGGCTATCTCAAACAAAAAATGAAGATGTGCACCCACACAGGTGGCAAGGCCCTGCTTTCTGATTGTCATCACATGCTGAAGTGAACTGTAGCTGTGCCTCATTACCATCTTAAATCTCTGCAAAGATATGGGTTACTTTAGTGACTATTCTATACCTGTGTTTGCCCCTCACCACCTGGAATGTGCTCCTCCTTTTCAACTGTGAAAGTCCCTAATATTATTTTCAGAATAGGCCAAACCACTTCCTCCAAAGATATAATTTACTAAAACTCACACAAGTAATACACAATAATAAAAATATATTTATTAAAGAACAGAATAATTATTAATCTTCAAATATAGTACCTGTTGTGTATACATTCACTGGTGAATTCAATAAAATATTAAGGAAGAAATTATATCAATTCCATACAATCTATTTCAGAGGAAAGGAGCAGATAGAATATTATGGTTCATTTTATGAAACCAGCACAACCCAAATACAGAAAACTGCAGACCATTACCTCTCATGAACACAGATCCAAAAAAAAACAAAGAAATTCTCAGTAGAATATCAGCAAATTGAATCCAACAATCTACAAAAAGAATTATACATCAAAACAAGTGGAATTTATCCCAGGCACACAAGGATGGCTCAGCATTTGAATATCAACTGATACAACTCATCACATCAATAGTCTGAAGAAGAAAAAAATCACATGATTACACAACAGATGCAGAAAAATCACTTGAAAAAACTTGCCATCCATTTGTGATAAAAACTCTCCTCAACTTGATAACAAATACCCACAAAAACCTACATCTAACAGGTGAGAAATTCAAACCTTTCTTGCAAGACTAAAGAAGGCAAGGATGTACCCTCTTATCACATCTTTCATAACTATAGAAGTACTAGCTAATACAGTAATACAAGAAAACGAAATAAAGGTTATGCAGAAAAAGAATAAATAAAACTGACTATAGATAATACAACTGTCATCTATGTAGAAAAAAACTGTTAAAGAAAAAAACTGGAATAAGTGATTATAACAAGATTACAGCCTATAAGGTTAATGTATAAACATTTTTCAATTTCCTAAATATCAGCAATAAACAAGTGGAATTTTCAAATGAAAACACAGTACTACTTATATTGGCACCCCAAAATAAAATCCATATGAATCTAACAAAATAACACAATATCTCTATACATACAAAATCTTTCTGAACAAAATCAAAGCACAACTAAGTGAATACTCTATGTCCATGAACAGAAAATCTTAATATTATCAATGTCAGTTTTTACAAACTTTGACCAAAAGATTCAATTTAATGGAACAGAACAGAGAGCCTAGAATTAGTTCCATATAATTATAATCAACTGGTCTTTGACAAAGGAATAAATCAAAGTTATTCTTTAAAATATATGGAGTTGGGACAACTAGGAATCTATACACAAGAAAAGTGAATCTAGACATTCCCATTATAAAAATTAAATCAAAATGGATCACAAACTAAAATGTAAGATGAAAAATTATAAAACTCTAGAACATATAAAAACAACCTAGATGACTGAGGGGAAAGTAATGACTTTGTACATACAAAGCCAAAATCAAAATTCAGGGAAGAAATGATAGATAAATTGGACTTCATTAACATTTCTTCTTTACTGCAAAAGACACTGTCAAAAGAATGAGAAAATAAGTCATAGACTGGAAGAAAATATTTGCAGAAGACAAATCTGATAAAAGGGCTGTTATGTAAAACATTAAAAGAACTCAAAACTCTATAGCTATCATAAGAAAACAAAGAGCTTAACAGATACCCAAACAGAGAAGACACAGTCAATCAATAAACACAGGAAGAGATGCTCTATATCATAAGACATCAGGGAAATGCAAATTAAAATAACAATAAGATATCACTACATAACTAGTAGAAAGAACAAAATATGGAACACTGATACCAAATGCTAATGAAGACATGGAACAAGAGAAACTCATGCACTGC
This sequence comes from Spermophilus citellus, assembly GCF_964194105.1. Lineage (NCBI taxonomy): Eukaryota > Metazoa > Chordata > Mammalia > Rodentia > Sciuridae > Spermophilus > Spermophilus citellus. The sequence continues at coordinate 6,717,386 of NC_138198.1, forward strand.
TTGTGGGAATGCAAAACAGGACAGTCACCAAGGGAGACATTTTGGTGATTTACTATGACATTAAACATGCTCTTACCATATGATCCAGCAATCATGCTCATTGGTATTTACACAAAAGAGGTGAAAACCACTCCCAGAATAAAAACCTGTAAACAAATGTTTATAGTAGTTTTATTCAAAGTCACAATCTGGAAGTAATTAAGCTATCCTTCAAGAGGTGAATAGATAAAACTGTAGCATATGTGGTCAATGAAATATTACTCAGCACTAGAAAGAAATGAGCTACGAAGTCCTGAAAGGCATACAAAAATCTCAAAAGGCACATTATGAAATGTAAAAAAACAGTCTGAAAGGGCTTTTTACTTTATATTTCCAGCTGTGTAACATTCTAGAAAAGGTAAAGTTGTGGAGAAGGTAAAAAGATCAGTAGTTTCCAGGGCTGGGGATGAGGAGGGATGAACAGAGGGAGCACAGTAGATTTTTTTTTTAATATTTATTTTATTTTATTTTTTTTTATTCTCGGCAGACACAACATCTTTGTATGTGGTGCTGAGGATCGAACCCGGGCCACACGCATGCCAGACAAGCGTGCTACCACTTGAGCTACATCCCCAGCCCCACAGTAGATTTTTAATGCAGTGAAAATACCCTCTATGGCACTATAATGCTAGAAACATACCATTAACATTTTTCCAAACCCACAGAGTGCACAACACCAAGAATGAACCATAATGTAAACCATGGCCTTTGGACAACTATTAAGTGTCAACGTAGGGTCATCAACTGTAACTGATTTCCCACTCTGTTGAGGAATGTTGACAAAGGGGGATGCTGTGCATGTGTAAGGATACAACTATGGAAGAAATCTATGCACCTTCCTCAAATTCTACTGTGAAATTCAATTGCTCTAACAAAATAAAAGAGGTTTTCTCTTTTAAAAAAGAAAATCCAGGAGTGGGGTTGTGTCTCAATGGTACAGCACTTGCCTGGCATGTGTGAGGCCCTGGGTTCGATCCTCAGCACCACATATAAATAAAGTTTAAAAAAAAAATCCATTGGCAGCTAAAAAATATTTTAAAAAGAAAGAAAATCCAGTCACTTAAAAGCTTGAGTTTGATAATTATTACTTAATAATAAAACAAATATTAAAAATACCTTCCTACTTATAATATAAAAGCACTTAATAATAATGAATGGATAAAGAAAATGTGGCCCATACAGGCAACAGAGTATCATTCAGCCTTAAATAGGAAATCCCTCCACTTGTGACAACACAAATGTACCTGGGGAACATTATGCTAAGTAAAATAGGTCTAGACACAAAAAAGTACTGCATAATGCCACTAGCAATGACCCAAATGTATGTGTTCCCCAAATTTCACATCACCATGTGGACAGTATTAGAAGGTGGAGCCTCTGTGGGGTGATCAGATGAGAGTTCCTTCCTCTGGAATGGATTAGGGCCCTTTGATAGAAAGGGCTTCAATCACTCCCTTCTGCTTTCCATGTCCTTCACTATGTGGGGAGGCAGCAAGACCCTAACCAGATACCAGATGCCAGCACCTTGATCTTGGACTTTCCAGCCTCTAAAACTGTGCAATTTCTGTTCTTTATTAAGCACCAAGTCTCAGGTTTTTGTTACAGCAACATGAATAGACTAGGATACTATATATATCAAGAATTTAAAATACTGAAGCTTACAGAAGCATACAGTAGAATGGCAGTTACCATATGCTGAGGGTCAAAGGAATTGGGGAGGTGTTGGTCAAAGGGTATTAAGTTTCAGTCATAAAATATGAATCAGTCTTAAATCTACAGAACAGTATATGCAATTCAGAATATTATGTTATATACTTAAATATCTGCTAAGAAGGTTACCTTCTGGGATACTACATATAAAATCTACCTATAGGTTTATTATATATAAAATGTAATAAACATTATTACATTTAAAAAGGTGTTTTACATATAAAAAGAGGGGATACAGTAGAAACTTGGAGATGATATATTAATGTATCATTTTTTATTTTTTTTTATTTTTAATAAGAGAGAGAGAGAGAATTTTTTTAATATTTATTTTTTAGTTTTCGGCAGACACAACGTCTTTATTTGTATGTGGTGCTGAGGATCGAACCCAGAGCGGCACACAATCCAGGCGAGTGCGCTACAGCTTGAGCCACATCCCTAGCCCCTTAATGTATCATTTTGGGGAAGTTGCCATAAGTGAGTAATGCTTATTCATAAACTCATCAAAATGTACACTTTAAATATAGACAATTTCGTACATTAGTCATACCTGCATTTTTAAAATTATATAATTAAAAATTGACGGCAAATAGATATTTGCAAGTTTCCCAGTATATGTTTATTTTATTATTAACTTCTGAATCTAGTTGTCTATCTCAATACACTGAGGTGACAATATTTTTAAACCAAAATACATGATGTAGTCTAGAAAATATACTTTTTTTTTTTTTAAAGAGAGAGTGAGAGGGGAGAGAGAGAGAGAGAGAGAGAGAGAATTTTTTTTTAATATTTATTTTTTAGTTGGTGGACACAACATCTTTGTTGGTATGTGGTGCTGAGGATTGAACCTGGGCCGCACACATGCCAGGCAAGCGCGCTACCACTTGAGCCACATCCCCAGCCCTAGAAAATATATTTTCCAATGATCTTCCACAAGGGTGCCAAGCCCACTCAGTGCAGAAAAGTCCAGCAACCAGTGTTGGGAAAACTGAATATCCACATACAAAAGACAAGCTGGAACCTTACCTTACACCACATACAAAAATTAACTCAAAATGGTCCAAAAACCTATATTTAACACTAAAACTATAAAACTCTTAGGTGAAAATGTAGCAGAAAGGCTTTATAAAATTGGATTTGTCAATGACTTCATAGATATAATGTTAAAAAGCACAGGTAGCAAAAGTAAAAATACACAAATGAATGTAGATCAAAAAATAATTCTTGTGCATTATCATAATTGGAGTAAAAAGACAACTACAGAATGAAAGAAAATAGTTTCAAATCATATATCTCATAACAAGTTAATATGCAAAATACCTAAAGAACTGCTTCCATTCCACAATTTAAAAAAAAAAAAACGAAATAACTTATTTAAAGCACAGATAAAGGACTTCCACAGCCATTTCTCCAATGATGACACACTAATGGCCAACAAGCATATGAAATATCATTCATCATTAGAGGAATGCAAATGAAAGACACAATGAGTTATCACTTTACACCCAACAGAAAATATCAAGTATTGGCTAAATTAGAATCCTTATAAACTGATGGTAGGAATGCAAAATGTTGCAACAGCTATGAAAAATAGGATAGTGGCTCCTCAAAAAATTAAAAATAGATTTTCACTATGGTCCAACAGTCCAATTTCCATGTATATATATCCAAAATTGACTGCAAGACCTCAAAGAGATATTTGCACACACTGCATTGCTCACATAGACAAGATATAGAAGCAATCCAACATTCCCAGGGACCAGCATAACCTAATCAAAGAACTGGAGCAGGTGCCCAACATGAACAACTGCTCAGACTAGTGCCTACAGGGTGCCTCCTGCATCCCACCACGAAGCTGCAGAGAAGTGTCCACCATGTTCATGCTACTCTCTATAGGTGGCAAGTATGTGAAAGGGCAGATGGCAGGCAACCAGGATCTGATTTGTTGGGCTTTCAGCCAGCACTGAAAAGGTGGTCATTTTTTGTTCTTAATCAACTTAAAATTCTAGTCCATAAACATGTAAATATCTATCTTTTCCTGCTCATTTTTAACTAGTTACCTGAAATAGAAGAATTAGTTATAATCTTTCAAAGAGTTTAAAAACATGACATATATTTTTAAACGACAAACATACAAGTAAAAGACATTAAAAATGTCAGTGCTTCTTGGTTTCATTCTTCACAAATATTTTTATTGACTTGTTCAAACATTCCAACTAATTCCTGAATGCTTTTTCTCTGTGTACTGCTAAGGATGTCACATAGCTAGCCAGAATCAGAGTCTACTTGCGATTGAACCTCATCACCTAGCAAACACACCCTTCAGGGGACTGTGAGTCCCAGAAGTTCTTCTCTCTATGCTGCCACCATGTGCAGACTCAAAAATAAATGAAAAGAACAATCATACAAGAGTATCATGGGATACTTGCTTTACGTAAGATGAGATTAGATGAGATGAGACCTAAGAAAGGAAAAAGCTCAGGAAAAAAAAATCCCTTTTCAGTAATTTGGGTCACTGACTAAATGGCAATAATGCCATATGAAAGAAATAGAGGAAGATGAGACTTTCAATTTGGATTTGTTGGTTTGGAGTTGCCTTTTGGACAGCTACGAAAAAATAAGTACAGGAAGTTAAATCTATAGTCAAAAGACCAAGCCAAAAACAGGTTGGAGCACCCAACCACAAAGAGCTGAATCATCAAGGAGAACTGCAGAGAGGGACAAACCGTGAACAGGATGAGACACATGGATGAAGAAAAGAAATACAGGTAAAAGAGAAGAACCATCACTGAGGCCATGACAGAAACTAATACAGAAGAATTTCCAGAAGATCATCTGCAAACAGCCAAAGATTCAAGTAAGGTAAAGACCAGAGAATAGTACTAGATATGACTATAATTTAGGTTACTGGTGAGCTTTAGAAGAACTAGAGCACTTACCTAGCACTTGCGCAATCCTCAACATAAAAATAAATAAATAAAACAAAGGTATGTGTCAACTGCCTAATCAAAGAACTGGAGCAGGTGCCCAACAGGAACAACTGCTCAGACTAGTGCCTCCAAAAAAAAAAAAGAAAAGAAAAAGAAATGAACTACAACTACATTCCATGGGTTCAAGTCCAAAAAATGTAACTGATGTATAACCTGTACACATGAACTGAGGAAAAATTATGGAGAGTTATTTAAGGGCCTGTGGTTGACTCAGTCCTCCACACATTCCAAGTTTAATCCCCGAATCCAGGATGGTTGTGCAAAAGCTGTCTGGAACCACATTACTTTAGCAATTAGGTAAATCTGTCTAATGCTGAACACAAAAAGTGTTTATTTCCAAATTGTCAGTGAAAAGTTTTCCACTACAACATCTATATAACCAATAAAAACAGTGTTTCAGACTTTGGTGGTAGCAAGTTTTCATGCCCCAAGAGGATTTAGCATGCCCTCCTCTTATGTTCCATTCCAATCATGTAACAAGTGTGACCGTCTTTTTGCCATGGTGTCAGAAAGATCAGAGACAGATGCATTAAACTTAGGTGACTCTGAGGTCTTATAACCTACCTATAATCTACATGCCAACTTTATGTCCAGTTTCCTGAAGCTGAGTTTTACTTATTTCTCTTTTTCCATTTTAATTTGTGGGTCTCACAAAGCTCTCCAAATACAATGACAACAAAGTGAAAAATAAATAAACAACTTACTAAAGATTTATTCAGTTTTCGTTGCTTTTGGACACAGAGAGAGAACTCTGGAAGCATGGCTGGAACAGCAGGCAAGTAGAGTGAACTAAGAAAAGAACTGGTGGAGCTCAGTACATTATTATTCTGCTCAAAACACTCTACATATTTGCTGAAAAAGACAAAAATAAATAAATAAATTAAAAAGCCTCTATGTGGGAGAATAGTTTACTCAATAAGGGGCAACTAAGACCCTATTGAAGATGCATCTACATTAAGGTAGAGAATAGACTTAGAACTTATTTGGGGGTTAATTAAAACATGCATTACCTACTAATTTTATATTAATGTTGCCTAAAAATATAACTTAATTTAAATCAAATTAATGCTATAGAAGTACAATTGGGCTGTAGTAACTATTTCCCTATTAATGTGTGGATTCCACACAAGACTCCATATAACTGTTTCCACTATAACACATTTTACTTATATATACCTAAACATCATGGAACAACCCAACATTTCACCCACAATCATATAGGTAAAAATGTGCACAACGTGTATGTCTTGTGGTACACTGCTCCAGTAATGCTTCCCAGTGACAGAACTGTACCCAAGCCCTGAACACACTTGCTTTGGCCAATGGGTATTAGAAATGCAATACAAATATCAGTTTGAAAAGTACTTGCCCACCAGCATTTGCCCTCTTACAGAATTAACATTAAAAAGCCTGTGGTTACGCTGTTAGAAACCCAGAAAAGAGCCAATGGCCAGTACAAACCACCAGAAATGGCAATGAAGCCATCCTGCACCAACCTCAGCAAAAATTAGACTACAGTTTCATTTGTGAACCAAGAAACATAAGCATAGAAACTGCCCACCAGAGCACACCTCAAAATGCAGATCAGTACCAGGCGTGGTGACGAGTGTCTGTAATCCCAGCAACTCAGGAGGCTGAGTCAGGAGGATTTCAAGTTTGAGGCCAGTCACAGTAACTTACCAAAGCCCTATACAACTTGGTGAGACCCTGTCTAAAAATTAAAACTAAAGAAAGGATGGGAATGTTGCTCAGTGGTTTAAATGTTCCTGGGTTCAATCCCTGATACCAAAAAAAAAAAAAAAAAAAAAAAAAAAAAGAGGCAGATCAACAGAACTTTAAGCTAATAATTTTTTTCCCCTTAAGCTAATAAGTTTTGGATTGGTTCCTCACACAGTGATGCTAACTGACATATCAAAGTCACTATAGTTCAATGCTTTTAACAAAACTACCTGGGAGAGATTACATGTCAAATATAATCAAAAAATTTTTCAAAACCATATGTAGAGGACCGGGGATGTGGCTCAAGCGGTAGCGCGCTCTCCTGGCATGCGTGTAGCCAGGGTTCGATCCTCAGTACCACATACAAACAAAGATGTTGTGTCCACCGAGAACTGAAAAATAAATATTAAAATTTAAAAAAAAAAAAAACCATATGTAGAAGTTTTAAAAATCAGAATGAATGTAAGTTCAATGAACTTAGCTGAGGTTGCTGGCTCAAACAGATATTGCTGGTAGCAGGCCTTCCCTGGCCCCCGGGGCCCAGCCCCCAATTTCTTGTTCTGCATGTCAATGTGACCAGCTCACAAGGCCGTGACGCAGGTGGCCAGCTCACAAGGCCGTGATACAGGCTTGCGGTTTCCAGTTTATCTGCCTCGAGCATATGTGTCTCTTGGAACAGCTTGACCTGTTCGAGCCTCCTGATAGGGGACGATGACGGTAACCCAAGGACACAGTTATTACTCTTCCCTCCTCACTTTTGAGTCATTTCCCCAGCTGTTACAAAAGATATTTAAGGAGAACAAATTTGGCAATAAAGCGCACACATGCCTCCTCCTGGATGAAGAACCTTGGTGTCCTGTGTATTTTTTTTTTATTTTTCAACCTCGACGTCCCTCGCCGGACTCGGTTCCTGAGGCTGGACGCGGCATCTGGAGGTCCTCACCGAGATCCGGAAAGCAGGGGTAAGCAGACGAGGCTCACCTTCTAAGGGAGAAGGGGGAGGATTGGTTTAAAGATAATTTAAAGAGACAGGGTACGTACCATGGGTAACTCAACAGTGAAACTTCGTCTGGCCAACGAAGTTAAAGAACTGTTAAGCAAACAAGGAACAGGAATAAAAACCAAGACAGCAACCGAATTCGTTGAAGCTATAGCCCAGGCTTGTCCTTGGTTTCTGACAGGAGGCTTTCTTAATAACAGTGATTGGGATTTGGTAAAGCAGGATCCCCAAAAGTTGTTGAGGGACCAGGGTCCGGATAGAGTCCCGATTGCTACTTTCTCTCTATGGAGATTGGTAAAGGATGCTCTTTTAACTGATAAAGTGAAGATTAAGGAGCAGCTTGCTGAATGCGAACAGGCCCTTAATCAGGTCCAGGAAGAGCAAATGGCAGAGTCCTTACCCCTTTCCCATTATTCTTTCACATCTCCTTCTTCATTCTTAGATCCACCCTAGCTGCTCTCAACCCCGCCTTCTCATCTTCCCCCTCCCTACCAGGCCCACAGAAAAGTCTTAACTGACCTTCTCCAGAATATTCACCATGGCTGATTTTAGGACTTTCAGCAAAAGAATCTCTACAAAAAAGTTCAATGTAGATAAACTTCCTATTTTCATGTTGCCCTGTTTTACTTGGCCACTGTCTGAAAAAATCAGCACTCCAGGCACTGGACACTCCCTTACTAGTTTTTCACAAAAATATGTAAACAAGGCCTCTGGCCTTGAGCTGGGCTTCACAGTGCTGACTACATTTCTAAGATAAGGGAGTTACTAACTGGGCTCCATGGTAACAGCTGGCAGGAGGAGGAACTGGAAAGGGAGATAGAGGAACTGGAGGGTCGATTGAGGAAGTCAAGATTTAAAGCACCTATGGCCCCGATCCCTGTTGCGCTCCCTCCTTATAACCCCGATTGGGATGAGGACAACCCCAGAAGGCTGGGGGGGGGGGGGTTTCAGTGGCAGCCTAAGATAGCCCAAACTTTTCCAGTAATTGAAAACCTGGATGCCGATGGACAGCCGGCCAGAGTGTATGTTCCTTTAGCCTTTAAGGATATTAAACAACTAAAGGAGGCAGTTACTAATTACGGACCCCATGCCCCCTTTACATTGACTCTCTTCGAGTCTTTCTCTGCCAATCAGCTGACACCTAGTGACTGGCAACAGCTTTGCAGAGCAGGGCTTTTGTACAGAGCAGGGCTGTGTTGTCCGGAGGGGATTTTTTGTTGTGGAAAAGTGAAAATCAAGAGAGGTGTCGCGAGCTAGCCCGAGTCAATCAGGACATACAGATGTTAACAGGCTCGGGACAATATGCTATCATAAATCAGCAAATTAATTATGATCCTGGGGTCTATGCTCAGATAGCTACAGCAGCCGTTCAGGCTTGGAAGGCTCTACCTGTTTCAAATGCTGAAACAAAAATTTCAAAAATTGCTCAAGGACCCTCTGAGCCTTATTCTGACTTCATAGCCCGATTGATGCAGATAGCAGGAAAAATATTCCCCAATTTGGAACAAGCCATGCCGGTCATTAAGCAATTGGCTCTTGAAAATGCAAATTCCTATTGCCAAAATGCCATTAAATCTACCAGAGCAAAGAGTGTTGATGACATGATTCGAGCTTGTAAGGATATTGATGGAGCTCATATTACCGGACAGGTTTTGGCCGCTGCCCTCAAAACGGGATTGTCAGGGTTTAATGGTAAAGGAGCCCAACCCAAAGGCTGCTTCCGATGTGGGAAAGAGGGACATATTAAACGAAATCGTCCCATAGGGGTTAGACAGGGTTGGGAAGGCATGCCTGGCCCCTGTCCCCGATGTGGCAAGGGGAATCATTGGAGAAGCGAGTGTCGTCCCAAGTTTGATGCTCAGGGACGCCCACTGCAGCCAGGAAACGGGGAACAAGGGACCGCCCTGGGCCCCGGAAGCCAGAGTGTACGGGGCGGTACAGAGACAGAACAAGCTGCTACCGCAGTAAGATCTTGGCCAGGCGGGGGAAAATGCAGACAAAATCAAACAAAATACAATCGGCTAGGAAAACTTGGGGAACTTTTGCCCCGAAAATGGGCAGCGGACTCCATGTTGTTTGCATCACCATGGTAACCATGGGGTGCCTGGCCGGAAGAGCGGCTTCCTGGTCCCACCTCCCACACTTTTGCGGGCTTCCAATTGGTTCTTCCACAGTCACTCAGACAGGACTTCTAGTCCCGCCTTCCAGCCACTAACCTGTACTGCTGTGTTTCAGATTTCTACCGGAGCTGCTCAGAGCCTGTATTTTTTTAAAAAAATGCCTACCTGTAAATGCTAACGAAAGATTCTTTTTCAGACAAAATTTAATTCCACAGGTTTCTATGTTACAGTCCTAAATTTAAGCTAGTTCTAAGTTAAATAACCTGACTTTTCTCTATAGTTGTGTGACTAAATAATGTTCTATTGATGAGAGATATCAAATATGCTTCTTTATATTTTACTTTCAATTTTGGAGGTTATGAGGATGCATTTGCTCGCCACAGGAATAAGCCGGCAAAGTTCCTATGATGACTAAAAAATCCTTATTCTCATTGCTAACTATAAAAATAAAAATGTATACTCAAGGATCTTATTTCAGTTACATCAAGTGACGTCACATAGAAGAGTGCACTCCTAGTTAAAAATAAATTAAAATGGATCCAAATATTTTAAGACCACGTGGTTACATAAAGTTAATACAATAAGTTAAGTTCTTATTCTTAATATATATTTTTTTAGATATTTAGATAACCTATACTTGTTAATCTATAAATTAATTAGCACATGCCTAATTGATTAGTTAATATATATATTTGCCTAATTGTTTTTTCTTCAACAGGAAACCCATAATTTATGTTTTATATTTACATTTATCAGATACTCTGCCTTTTCAGTTACAGATATTTGAGATAAATGTGTTTACTATAAATTTGCTTTTAAGTGAAAATACAATCAAGTAGTTTCTAATTCTCAAAGTTACTGTTTAAACTCATAAGATGATAAATTATTATAATTATTTCTACAAAATATCTAAGGGTTTTAACTATATTTTCATTGATATTTCTTATCAAAGTATAATAATTTGTTTATAGATTCTAAGGTTTTCAGAAATTGTTCCAAAGTAAAAAAAAAAAAAAAAAAAAAAAAATTGTCTCCCTATGCCCTGCTTGTGCACCTTTTATCCATTCCCCTTCTCTGGGAGTCAACCCAAGGGGCCTTCAGCCAAATGACATCTGGCAAACTGATGTAACTCATATTCCTAGTTTTGGAAAACTGTCCTTTGTGCATGTCAGTATAGACACGCTCTCTGGTTTTATCTCCGCTACTTTACATTCAGGAGAGAAGGCTAAGGATGTGATACAGCACTATGTAAAAACCTTTTCCTTCATGGGAACCCCTCGATGCATAAAAACAGATAATGGCCCAGCTTATACTAGTCAAACCTTCCAAAAATTTTGCTCACAGTGGGATATTATACACAAGACAGGAATCCCATATAACCCCCAAGAACAGGCCATTGTAGAACGGGCCCATCAACATCTTAAAACCTATTTGCAAAAAACTAAAGAGGGGGAGATATACCAGAATTGTCAGGGACCACATGCACTATTAAATATAACTCTGTTCACTTTAAATTTTTTGCTCACAGACGCTGAAGGCCGTACAACGGTGCAGCGTCACTTCTCTCCCACCATGCAAAAGGCACAGATAAAGTGGAAGGATTTATCTACAGGAAAGTGGCAATCCCCTGCTCCACTCTTGGCTAGAGTGAGAGGAGCTGTATGTGTCTTCCCTCCAGGGACGGAAAAACCCATTTGGGTCCCGGAACGCTGCATGAGACCGGTGGAAGTAGACTCGGGAAGGAGCGACGACCCTGGGACTTCAGGTTCGGCCATTTTCATTTCTCCAAAGGAGTGACAGAATGAGTTTTGCGGGATGGATCTTCCTTATAATGGTCCTGTCATACAGGCCTGCAGACGGAGGGCTAGATCCCCCACCAGGTAATATCTATCAACATCTTTTTGGGACCCCCTGCGAGTGCAGGGGAGGGACTTGGAATCAGGCCCCCAGTAGCTAGATTAGACTGCCGATTGTGTAACCAAGGTAGCCTACCTCCGGGCTGAAGTTCATCAACAAATTGGGGGATTTCACCACCCTGAGTGGGTATGCGTGAACAAACCAAAGATTAACCCCCCTGGTCCCGAAAAAACCCTCAGTAACTGCTCCACAACTTGCACTTATACTTCAGCAGTTCATGTCTCTTGCTATGAGACGGCCTCGATTTGTGTACACAAGGGACAACAGTATTTTGAGGCCAGATTGACCGAGACCCGGTCGGGGGAGGGGGTGGGAGTGACTTTTCACTTCACTCCGTTTCTTTTTGGCCAAGGGGGAGTTGAATCTAAACTCCGGTTGGCTGGGTGCCAGGGTCAAGTTGGCAAGTCCTCCTGTTGGCCCACTGCAGCCCCTACAGGGATCTCTGATGGGGGGTGGGGGGGGAACCTACTGATTCTGTTAAACATCTTCAATTCATCAGGCTTTTGAAACCACAGGTCCCTGACCTCATATACCACCCCTTGGTGCTGCCTAAGTCTCAGCTCCCAGATCTGGATGCCAATACGTGGGATATCTTAAAAACCACCTTTTTCTTACTTAACAACTCTGATCCCACGCTTGCTAGTGACTGCTGGCTCTGCATGACAACAGGGGTGGTCATGCCTGTGGCGGTTCCTATCAATGCCACCATATCTGATGATGAGACCTGCCAGCCCAGGCTGCCTTTCAAGGTCCAACCGATGGGCGCTTTTACAGAATGTCTCCTGGGTATGATGCAAAACAACATCTATGATGTTGATGTTGGAGTGACTTCCTTTGGAAACTGGTCAATCTCATTAACCAAGAACTATTCCTCACCCACTCCAGCCATCTGTCCCCCTAATGGCACTGTTTTTATGTGTGGGGAAAATTCTGCCTTCCCTCGACTCCCTGCAAATTGGACAGGTGGCTGTGTCCTCGCCTTGCTCCTCCCTGACATAACCATTGTCCCTGGGGATGAGCCCCTGCCCATCCCCAGCCTAGAGACTCTAGTAAAAAGGCACAGGCGAGCTACACAGGCTTTACCACTACTCGCCACACTGGGGATAATGGCTGCTGTGGGCACAGGCACAGCTGGACTGGGTACAGCCATACATTCTTATCGCCGTCTATCTCAGCAGCTTATAGATGATGTGCAGACCCTATCTGGCACTATTGGGGACCTACAAGACCAAATTGACTCTTTGGTAGAAGTAGTCCTTCAGAATAGGCGAGGCCTAGATCTGCTGACTGCCAATCAGGGAGGGATTTGCTTAGCTTTAGGAGAAAGGTGCTGCTTCTATGCCAATAAATCGGGCATAGTCCGCACTAAAATCAAGGAGCTTCAAGAAGACCTAGAGAAAAGGAGAAAAGAATTATTCAAGAGCCCTCTTTGGACTGGGATGAATGGGTTCCTGCCCTACCTTCTTCCCCTCCTGGGGCCCTTACTGAGTCTTCTTTTGATTGCAACCTTGGGACCTTGCAAATAGGATAACTCAATTCATTAAGATTAACATCTTAACCAGATTAACATCTTAACCTCCAAGCCAATACAGGTTCACTACCAACGCCTGAAGATGGATGACTCCGCCCAGGAGGTGTACTTACGACCCATCCGGAGATGAGATGTAACTGGACAGGAGCCAATACCCGAGCCCTCCTATGTGCCTGCTTTTGCCCAGGTCCCTAATTACCCTGCTGACTTGGTGCCGTCATCCCAGACCCTTACATTCAGAAAGCTCCCTGGTCATAGCTATCCCACTGGCAAAGATGATGACTGGGATCCGCAGTTGTGTCCTGCTGGCCATGACACCCTAACTGAACAGTGTCCATTTACGTAGGACAAGAGCTGATCTTGTAGTACCCAGTGATGGGCAACTTCCACGCTTGCACCGCAACCTAAGCCAGGGGAATGGGGCCTCCCCAGAGATGGGTAAGCAGTGCAGGGGCGGTGGACGACCTAAGACAGGGGCTACTTGATTCCCTTTGACATGCAAAAAACAAAAAAGGGGGACTTGCTGGTAGCAGGCCTTCCCTGGCCCCCGGGGCCCAGCCCCCAATTCCTTGTTCTGCATGTCAATGTGGCCAGCTCACAAGGCCGTGATACAGGCTTGCGGTTTCCAGTTTATCTGCCTCGAGCATATGTGTCTCTTGGAACAGCTTGACCTGTTCGAGCCTCCTGATAGGGGACGATGACGGTAACCCAAGGACGCAGTTATTACTCTTCCCTCCTCACTTTTGAGTCATTTCCCCAGCTGTTACAAAAGATATTTAAGGAGAACAAATTTGGCAATAAAGCGCACACATGCCTCCTCCTGGATGAAGAACCTTGGTGTCCTGTGTATTTTTTTTTTATTTTTTAACCTCGACGTCCCTCGCCGGACTCGGTTCCTGAGGCCGGACGCGGCAAGATATCATATGAATCATAAAACTGTTTACACATCAGTAAACTTTTTTTATGTCATAGTCTGTTTACCTTAAAGTCTATTACTTTTAGTGTACAATATATTTTATTTACATTTTAAGAAACTGAAGTGTCATAGGTCTAACTTTAACATTTTAAACAATGTATGTGGAAAATGTATGATTTCTAAAAACAGATTATCGACATTAAGTAGGAGATATGAGACATTTGTGTTATTATCCCTTTGAGGTCACATAATCTTCAGAAAATGTTGGAGATAAAGAAAAGGATAAGAATGCTTAAGCCACAGTATTATAAAGCAATGTTTGTTCTATATTGACTTCAGTGTCACAAAAATAATCTCAAAATAAATAAACACTTATTTTGACTTAATTGTGGCAAAATGGGTAATGTAAGAGAAAAAGTCAATCTGGCTAACATTTGAAATCATATAACCCCAGGCAACTGAATTCAACTTTTTTTTTATCTTTCTTATAAAGAAGAAATACTTTGGAAAACCATCCCTGAATTATCAGGAAGAACTATCAGAATAGAAGTGGCATCAGCATATCCCTACATGCCAAATCTGGTGATATGTAAGGGTTCTGGCTATGGAAATGTACAAGACAGCGAATTTCCTCTCCTGAACAAATTCCCAGGGGAAAACAGATGTTTTGTTTTCCACAGTTGGAATATTCTGCAGTTTCTCCCAGGAACTAGTAAGATAACTAATACTTGTGCAATCCCTAGCTGCTGTGGTACTGTCCTCCATAAGGAGGCTCTATACTAGAGTCTTATCAGCCTCGACTTTGATCTCAAGCACATAGTCCCTGGGAATAAAGGAACTTGCTTGCTAGATAACAATGTTTCACCAAGCTCCTGGATCTGCCTGCCTAATAGTAACTTCAAACAGACTTTCTTGAGAGCTACATAAAGATCTAACGTTGCATATTGGAACTATAGAATATAATTGCAAAACAAGCAACCTTAGTGATATACTAAAAATAATGTAGTTATTGCACTAATGACCTAATGTAACCTATTGGTATAAATAAACGTGGCCACTTGGACCAGCAGCCATTTTCTGCCTCTGCATCTCTCTCTGTGTCTCCTTTTCTTTACAGTGATAGACTAAGTTTGAGATAACTCAATATATAGCAAACAATAAGGAAAATACACTGAAGGAATTGCAGTGTGTACAAAGCACTGTAGACAGATGCTTTCAGGTATGCCTCCAGCCCAGGCCACATCTTTAATCATTTTCCAGTAAGTACCATTTCCTAGGCCCTTGCCTATCCTCCCTTAGCCCAGCTTACCTTTCTGCTCTGAAAGATGGTTCAAACTTTCAATCCCAAGTCCTTGATAGCTACTGGATGAGGTACAATCAACCAAGTCCTGGGCATTCTACACAGTAGGGCCAATAATTGCTTAGGCTATGCAAAGTCACCTTTCTGGCTCTTCTGCCTTTGCTCAGAAGCACTAGTGGGAGGATTCTGGCCATGGCTGTAGTTTCTCAATTGGAATTCCTATTCATGGAGCCACTTCCTCAAGGTGCATTAAGAAGTGCTTGGTTCCAAGGAAAATGAGACCATCATTGTAAGGTCCTTGCTTAGCATCTGCACAGCCATCTTAAGTGACAGCCATCATTTTAAAAAAAATTTCACTTTACCACCCAAGGGCCTTTCTGAGATAGGCTCACTACTCCCTCATACCAACCCCACCCTTAACGGCCTGCATTAGGACACCATCTCTAATCCCTGAGCCTGCCCTATAAAAGTCCAAGCCAGTTTTGCCTCTAAGTCTAAGGAGAGATGTACTTTATGTGTCAGCTCTCTAACAAATAAACTTTCATGTGTATCTCTACCTGGTCTCCATCTTTCATTTCTCGCTGGCCAGTCTCACTTATCTCCCTGGTAGACTAATTCACTGTCCCTGGAAACTAGGTCTTCTATAAATTTCTATAAACTCCTGTAACTAGAGGTGGTAGGCAAGCAGTGAAGCTGGAATTAGGCAGGCAGGCAGGAAAGATAGATAAATTGAGTCAGGTGGGATCAAGGAGTCCAATTTGAGTAAGTCTGGGAAGTTGGAGACTGCCCACTGAGGGACAGAAATGTTAATTCCTTCAGAGCCTTTCCTCCACCCTTATCAAGAACCTGTCCCAGCCCAATCTGTTGCTAAGATAACCTGTCCCAAGAATTGCCTCTCCCTACAGGGAGCTATAAGGTTAATTAAAGTGTCCTTGCTCCATTCTGCGGTTTTCCACCTTGACACCCCACCACCACCAGCATTCCTGGGCCTCGTCACTTGTCAGGAAGGAGAGATAAGGGGAAGGGGGCAGAACAAAGGAAGCCTAGGACATATAAAAAGGGCATAACACCTCGTTTCTGGGGAATCCCAGGATACCAGCCATGGCCCCTTCTCCCTCCCAGGAGAATTCTGTTGCCCCCTTTTAAATAAACCCTGCTGTACAGGCTTGCCTCGGTGCTTCTCTAATGTTAAACTTCCAACACGTGGGGGGAGCAGGACTGTCACCGGCGGTATCAGAAGGACCAGAAACCCCACTTTCTGAAGAGTCACCAAGGAACCCCACGGACACGAGGACCGCAGGGCAAGCCTCCGAGCGCGCTCGCGTTACACTGATAAATTTCTCTTGGGAATTTGGGGGTCACTTTCCTAGTACGGTTAGGAAGCTTCTCGCACACGTGGGTAAACTGACGCCACCCGGGTTGGTACGGGATCCGAAGGGCGCGCGGCGTGTGACTTCACGGCAGCATACCTCCGGCTCTAGAACCTCTGCTCCACCGCCTCCCTCAGAACCTCCGGCCTTCTGGAGGCACATCCCCAGCCTTCTGGCGGCGACGAGTCTTCCGAGGAGGTAAGTCCTGAAAGCACAACCCAGTCGTCCCTTCCGCAGCCCCGGCTGGCACCGTCACGCCCGGACCCTGAGAGCCGCGGACGTTTCTGATCTCCCCTAGTAAGAACACACCCCTCCTGCTCCTCAGGGACTTCGAAGCTCGGGGATCTCCACCCACTCACACTAACTTTCAAAAACAAAGAACGCAGGTCTGGGCCTGCTCTGGAGCGTGAGGAGAAATTCTGCCCGAGAACTTCAGCGGAAACACGGCGGAGTGGGCGTGGCCGCGCATGCTCAGAATGAATCGGACAACCAGGTGGGCCATGCTAGTGAGGAGACTACATTTCCCACAAGGCACTGCGCCTGCCCTTAGAGAACCCGCGGAGGGGTACCCGGAGACCCGGATGTACCTGCACTGGCCTCAGGAACTTCCTTATTGAATCCTAGTTTGAGAAGCTGGTTCGTTGTGGAACGAATGGAGAAATTCGAATGTAGGCAAAGAAGTCCGTGATGTTAAAAATTGGCTTTAACTTTTTTTATTTTGTTTAAGCGTATTGCGATTATTAAATCGACGTCTACTTTTACATGTGCATTCGAAAGCTTTAAAAGTCATGTCTACATTTTACTTTAAATTCGTTAACAAAGGGGACTGGGATTGAGGCTCAGTGATAGAGCCCTTGCCTTGCACGTGTTAAGCACCCACTGAGTTCAGTTCTCAGCACCACATAAAAATAAATAAAGGTATTGTGCCCATCTATAACTAAAAAAAAAAAAAAAAAAAAAATTAAATGGTTAACAAATAAGAAATTAACGTTAGCTCTGTCTGAGCTCATTAAAGAAGTGTTCTCACTCTCTAAACTAATGAGGGTTTTCAATGAATTATATTATTGAATTGGAAATTCTTTGGTAGAAGAAGTTAAATATCAGGGTCATAGAGTGTGTGCAGTCCATAATCCTTGTGCCAATCAGTTTACACACTGGTATCTGATAATTATCTGCTCAGAATCTGTAGTCATTTGTTCTTTTTGGAGAATTTTGCCTTTTCTTCTTTGGTTTCTGCCACAAATTAGGCAAGAAGTTCTGTACAGAGATTTCTCAAAGCTTCCAATACCACCAACTGCTCTTCAGACAGGGATGTGTCTGGCTGGAGTCACCAGGGTCACCAGGTTGATATGTGCTTGAAGGTGGAATCAGGGTGATGTGAAAGTGGAGAAGCTTGGCAGTTGGAGGGACAGCGATGTGAGAGGCTTAACTCTTGCTCAAGACCTACGCCTGGTTTTCTCTTTTCTTAACATATGCTTTGCCCTGTTCAAATTCCTCCAGCTCTCTTCTGCAGATTCAGGGTAGTCAGCTTGATGTTATAAAAGCTGACGATACAAAAATGAAATAATTCTTCTCAGACCCACACAAAATAAGGGTTTAGAAGTTATGAAGAGGGTGAGTCATGCCTGCCTGCCTGCAATGAGTACTTTCTCAAGATCTTTCTAAAGGCACAAAAGAGATTTCTTCTTGTCCTATACACATCTCAGTGCTTTGCACATCTAGCACATTTACACAGATTTCTGTAACAAAAGTTTATCTTTAGCATTGTTTAAGATGGCAACAACTCAGACAAGATGTTCTTGACACACTTGCCAAGCAGAGACACCTACACCAACAGCTGACACCAACTCCTGCATCAGGTCCCCAAACCAGCAAATTTTGACCCAAGTAATTTAGGTAAATGTCTCCCTTTTTGCCTTTATCACTTTCCTCTTGCCTCAAACTCCTGAATATACCCATAGTTCAGTGTTGCACAGGTATTCCCATTGCAATACTCTATTATACACCAGGGGGAAAAAAAATCACTATTCTTTGGAGAATCTCACACTGATTGTTATTTCAGTTGACAAACTTTGCAGATCCTACTTGCTTCAGACTTTGAAATTTTTAGGTTCCCTCTTAGACATTGAATCCCATATTTATCTCTTAAAAATCTGTTGGTGTCTGGGAGTCCTTTAAATACAAGATGATTGGCAGGGTTTGGGTAGGAAGAACCAATGCCTATATGAACAGTCACTCCTCTTAGTAGGCCTCAGTTTTCTACCCAAAAAATATATGTTTGGAGGAATATACACCCCAGCCCACTTGTAATGCTCAGAGGGGAAAGAATGGAGTTCCCTTCTTCCTTCAAAGAAAATGATGTCCTCATTGCCAAGGAGAGGGGACTCGGGGATGACACACAGGTTTTCCCCAAACTAGCCGTGGGTTACAGTTTTTAGTATTCATTTTTTCACTTCTTTTGGTAAAATTATTCCTAAGTATTTTGCTTTTGATTCTGTTGTAACTAGGATTGTTTCTTTAGTCTCGTTTTTTGATTGTTTACCTCTTCTGTACAGAAATACAATTGATTTTTGTACAGTGAGTGACCTCTCTATCACTCCATCTATTTCTGCAATCCTTCCTCATTTCTAGGACTCTACCATACACCTTCCTGTGACTCATCCCTCTGAGCACCCACTTCTGTTCTACTTAGTACATTTCCATGCTCCCTCCCATGTGGTATGGAAAACTGTGGAAAATAAGACCCATCTAATTTGACTTTCTTGGGCTCTGTTAAATATTAACAACCTTATTTCAGTGGCTTCAGAGAAGAGAATTTATTTCAACCATGTTCCAGGCTAGACACTGTTCCTCTATACTGTTCTTGGAAGTGATTGATTGACTGACCCTGCCTTTCCTTGGGAACGTTGACATTTTGTGGATCCAATGGAATGCTTAGCACCATGGTTTCAACACACTTAGCATGAATCTTTCCACAACAGGAGAAATCCATATTCTCATGAAATCAAGCTCAGTTTGTCCAGAAGTAAATGGACTTTTTTTTTTTTTTTTTTTGGTATCAGGGATTGAACCAAGGGGCGTTTAACCACTGAGTCACATCCTGGCCCTTTTTATATTTTATTTAGAGTCAGGGTCTCACTGAGTTGCTAAGGGACTCACTAATGTGCTGAGACTGGCCTCAAACTTGCAATCCTCCTGCCTCAGCCTCCTGAGCCACTGAGATGACCATGCCCGACTCAGAATGTTTTTATCTTGATGAACTAGTATCTCTGAGGGAAGACATTTCTATGCAGCAAAGCTATCAGGCTGTGGTATGGCTACTGTTAATTGCTTACATCGAAATGAGAGAGCAAGGAGATGACTTAAAGATAGAATGTGTTACTAAAATGGAGGCCACCTAGAGAAATGTGGAAATTCTGGAAAATCCTCAGTCTGGCTGTGTAAAGAGTCTAAGAGCATGCTCAGGAGAAGAAACCAAGGATCTGGCCTATTTGACTTCTCAGCCTCCAGAACCATAAACTAAATAAACCTTTGTTCTTTATAAATTAGTCTAGGGATTCAATTACAGCAACAGAAAATCAACTAAGACCACTAAGATTGAGTCCTAGTCCAGAAGAGGGCTTGGAGGAGCCAGAATAAGAGTTTGGTACGGGAGAGAACATTTTGTCACTCACCGGATAGTTAATACCTACACAATTTGTATATACAAAGTAAAAGTCAAAGCACCTTAGACTTGAGGACACACTTTTCTAGTAAAGTGCCTACTCCAAACTTGTCGATGTAGACAAGGAAATTCTATATTCTGCTTTATTGCCATTCCTTCTACACTATTTGTAATACCTCTGCTCTGTTTGCCTTTAATTAATCAGCTCTTCATCCACCAGCCTAAAAAGAAGATAAGTCAGGAGAAGAACTGAGTGTGGGAGTGAAGCAGATGGGAGAGAGTCCAAGAACCCAAAAGTGAAGAAGAGACAGTAATGGAGCAATAAAACCCTCTGGGGTTTCTGATCCCAGCCTCTAGTTCCTGAATCCCTAGTGGCCCCATCCTAACTCCATGTGAATGGACAAGTCAGGAGAGCAGAAGGGTTTTTTGTTTGCTTGTTTGTTTTCCAAGATGAAAATGACAGAGAGAGATGGGGTAAAGGAAATGGAAGAGTTCTGGAAAGAACTGGTAAGAATGGAAGCCAGCACCTTTTGTTGGACATAGTTGGCCCTGGTTTCCCCCTGTGCTCTCAGGCAGCCGACACTCCACTCTCATTCACCTCACTGTCAACATCTCGTCCTGGTGACATCACTGCCCAAATTCTGTTTGAATAGCATGTGCAGATGTGTTTGTGTTGGAAGCTTTAGTCAAGGCTGGGGCCACCGAGCAGTGTGCAGTTGCAGCACAAGATGCACAGAGAGCTTCAAACACACACACACACACACACACACACACACACACACACACACAGAAATGAGACTCACTGTGTCCAGCATCTTCCTCTCTAGTAGGCAGATATGTGTGGTGAGGTGACTTCATGAACACGTATCCAAGTAGAAGGAATAAAACTAACTGTGTTTTTCAGACTTTTTACCAACTCAGCACATGGAAAGAAATATATTTTAAATCACCATGCATAACACATCTATATACCTTGGATCAATTCAAACAGAAGTTTCACAAAACAAAAATTAAGTGTGATATCTCTGATAGATTCTTCTACCTTATATTTGTTTTCAATTAAAAATAAATTCATCCAGCTCCTCAGGATTGATGGTGCCTTCAATTTCCAAAGAATTGAGTTTTAGAGAAATTCCATACTTAATGGGTGGACACTGCTTCCTTCCCCTCCACCTACCACAGTACTAGATAGTGCATTTGCTGAGCCAGGGCGTCCTCTGCCCCAGGATGGGTTGGGGTGGGTAATGTGATATTTTCCCTTGAAACACTTTCCCACTTGAGTATCTCAGGTTTTGTTTGCAAAACAGATCCCTGTGTCCTGTGCTTAATGTCTCTGGTCTCGCAGTGACTCTTGCACTTTATGACAAATTTGCATCTCATCCATTTGTGAATTTTATTCCGAGGCCATCTAATTTCTAAGATCCTAGAACATGGCTCTGTTATGCCTCATTTTTATTCTATTAATAGTATATTACCATCTTCTGCTGAGGTTATTTTTCTTCTTATTAACGAGATTTTTGTAATACACATCTTGTATAATATTTGCTCACAAAAAAAGGTGACCTTCACAGTTTAGGCAAAACCCTCATGGAAAAAGCTGACCTTGGTGTTTGTCACTGAGTCTGCAGGCTCTTTTGATAGTTATGGTTAATACCAAACTGCATACTGAGCTCTTGGAACCTTGCTTTCCTCATTTCTAAAGGAGAAATGAGACATGACACTGACTTCTGAAGTGAAATGTGTCCATACAACTCCTGACACATGGCAAGTGATCCACATGTGAGTCTTCTTTCCCTTGATTACATCATTTGCCTCTCAGTTGGGTGTTTTTGTTATATGCAAAAATGGGTTATCTCTCTTTACATGAATATAGATATAGAGAGTAGGTAACTCTTAGTGCTCTTGTCTGTCATGTTCCAAATGGTTATGTATATCCCCCAGTCCTTCATTTTGTTCCCAAACTGTGTTGCAAGAGCTGTGAAGATTGACACCTTCTAAATGTGGTGTATATACACAATGAAATATTACTCAGCCATAAAGTAGAATGAAATTAGGGGCTGGGATTGTGGCTCAGTGGCAGAGCACTTGCCTAGCATGCATGGGGCCCTGGGTTTGATCCTCAGCACTACATAAAAATAAATGAATGGAATAAAGGTATTATGTCCAACTACAACTAAAAAAATAAATATTTTTTTAAAAAAATAAGACTGAAATTCTGGCGTTTGCTAGCAAATGGATGGAACTGAACACTATCATGCTGAGTAAAATAAGCCAGTCCAAAAAACCAAAGGCCAAATGTTATCTCTAATTTGCAGGTGCTAATACATAATAAGGAGGCGTGAAGGAAGAATAGAAGTTCATTGGATTAAACAAAGAGAAATGAAGGGAAGGGAGAGGAGATGGGAATAGGAAAAACAATAGAATGAATTGGATATAACGTTCCTATATTCATATATGAATACATAACCAGTGTAACTCCATATCATGTACAACCACAAAAAATGGGAAGTTATGCTCCGTGTATGTATGATATGTCAAAATGCATTCTACTGTCATGTATAACTAAAAAGAGCAAATTTTAAAATCTAAAAAAAAAAAAGACCGACCCTTTCTACTTCCTACCTCCATGCGTCCCCAGTCTACAGTAGTCGGACTTCCCCCTCCTTCACTCTATTAAACCTCCACTGGCAAGAACACCAGTCTTCTCGTCGTTCCTACGGCAGCATCCTCTTGTCCTCACTGAAAGGGCCTCTCTGATGCATCTGATGTTCCATTGTGATCAGTTCTCCCTCAGGTCTCCTGATTTGCCACTTACCTTTCAGAAAGTGACTTTTCCAGAGGCTGGGGATGTGGCTCAAGCAGTAGCGCGCTTGCCTGGCATGTATGGGGCGCTGGGTTCTATCCTTAGCACCACATACAAATAGAATTAAAATGTTGTGTCCACCAATAACTGAAAAATAAATATTAAAAAATTCTCTCTCTCTCTCTCTCTCTCTCTCTCTCTCTCTCTCTCTCTCAAAAGAAAGTGACTTTTACATTGTTGACGTGCCTTCCTCTGCTCAGTGAATGCAATGTTTCGTTGCCATGTGTTCCTAGAGTAGTGGAGGGCTACCTGAAATCAGAGCTGCCTAACAAACTACTGTCCTATGTAGCTGGAAGTCACTGAGTACAATTTTTTCAAGGTAATTTCATGTTCCTCCAGTGGCCCAGCAATGGGAGGTCGACTGGGTCTGACCTGATTCCTTCCTGTTGTTCTGAACTATTGTGCACAGACAGCTCTGCTTGAGTCCATTTAAGTAAAGGCTTAGGGAGGAGTTGGGCGAAACAACCAAAACCTTATCATAATCTCAAGAATCATCATTAGGGGGAGCTCTAGGCAAAGGGTTTAACTTTTGACTCTGAATTGGGGGTTAACTGGGCAGAAAAAGGTGACATCCATTCTTTCTGACAACTAGATGGTGCTAATAAGTTTTTGAATAAAACACTTTGCTAAATAAGAAAAAAATTATTATGTAAATCGGAGTATTATACAAGTAAAGATAGGACATGGTGTTATTTTCTAAAAATAAAAATTGAAAATCACCAGAAATGCATGTTTTAAAAATATTGTCTCTTCCATAATGTCCTTATGCTGTTATTTTATAATTCTTACCATCATGTCACAACTGATCTTTCTGATCATCATTTCTCATGAAATGTCATATTTTATTTCTCTATAGTGTGTTTCAGACAATTTCCCCCTTATCTGTCTTCTAGTACATTATTTCTTTCCTCAAATGTATCTAATCAATTGTTTGTGCTGTTTAATTCATCTGTGGTTTCAAAGTTTTAAATGACTACATATATATGCACATATATGCATATATTTAAATAACTATTGAGATATAATTCACATATCATAAAATTAATCTTTTAAAGTGTACATTTCAGTGCCATTTACTATATTCACAAGGTTGTGCAACCATCACCTGCTTAGTTCCAAAATATTTCATCACACCCAGATGGAAACCCATACCTATTAGATGAACAATCATTTCCCAGTCCCACCAACCCTACCAAATGCTAATGCACTTTCTCTCTCTATGGATCTCAGTATTCCCAATGTTTCATATAAGTGAGTTCATACAATATGTGGTCTTTGCCTAAAGAATGGGACAAAATCTTTGCATTAATCTCCAGGATCTATAAAGGATTCAAAAACCTCAATAGCAAAATAAATAAATAAATAAATAAACAACTAAATACAAATAACCCAATCAATAAATGGGCTAAGGAACTAAATAGGCACTTCACTTCACAGAAGAAGTAATACAGTCAGTCAATAAATATATGAAAAATGTTCAATATCACTAACACTTAGAGAAATGCAAATTAAAATTATACAAAATTTCATCTCACTCCAGTCAGAATGGGAATTATCAAGAAAGCAAGTAACAATAAACATTGGTGAGGATGTGGGGGAAAAGGTAAACTCATACATTGCTGGTGGGATTGCAAATTAGTACAACCACTATGGAAAGAAATATGGAGATTCCTCAGAAAACTTGGAATGGAACTAACATTTGACCCAGTTATCCCACTCCTTGGAATATACCCAGAAGACTTAAAATCAGCATACTGTAGTGACAGAGCCACATCAATGTTTATAACAGCTCAACTCATAGTAGCTAAGCTATGGAACCAACCTAAGTGCCCTTCAACAGATGAATGGATAAAGAAAATGTAGTACATATATACAATGGAATATTACTCAACCATAATAAAAATGAAATTATGACATTTGCTGGTAAATGGGTGGAACTGGAGATATAATGCTACGTAAACTAAGCCAATCCTCAAAAATGAAAGGCCACATGTTCTCTCTGATATGAGGACGCTAACACACAATAAGGGGTGGGAGGGAAAAAAAGAAGTTCACTGGATTAGACAAAAAAAATGAAGGGAAGAGAGGGAGGATGGGAATAGGAAAGATAGTAGAGTGAATTGCACATAACTTTCCTATGTTAATATATGAATACATAACCAATGAAATTCTACATCATATGCAACCACAAGAATGAGAAGCTATACTCAACAAATTTATAATATGTCAAAATACATTCTACTGTTATCTATATCTAAAAAGAACAAAATTTTTTAAATATATGGCCTTTGGTCTGATTTCTTTCACATAGCATATTTTCAAGGCTTATCCTTGTAGAACATGAAGCAGTACCTCATTTCTTTTTATGACCTACTGACATTATATTGTATAGATATGTCACATATTTTTATACCTTTCTGAATGGAGAACATTTGAGTCCCTTGAATTTCTAGTCTCTTGTGAACAATGCCGCTATAACCACTTGTACAAAGGTTTTTGTGCATTTCTTGTTTAACTTTGGAATACTGCACCTCAAAAGTAGTAAAACTTTTGTATTCAAAGCTAAGTGTGGCTCAGGTTTGAGCTTTACTACATCTTGAGCCCTTGTCAGTGGTAATTTTCCTTTCTTCATATTGGCTTGTGGAGTGGTTTCTCTGGTTCTTATCTAGCACAGTCTTGGCACCAGAGTCTAGTTGTACCGATGGAGCAGGACCCCACCCTATGTCCATGGGGTTGTTGATCCCTGGCTATGATGTGTAGGATTATTCTAGGCCATTCATGTTCTCACCAATACTAGGTTTCATTGAACTTAAAACATTTTTTTTAATTGTATGAGTGCATTATGGGCTGTAATTACTGTTTTAATTTGCATTTAGTTAGGATGAGTATTTTTTTCATATAACTATTCTGTGAATATCTTATTTTAATCATTTGCCTTAAAATTTGGAAATAACAATCATAACCTGTAAGTTCTTTATTGCATTTGACACCATAATTCCATTTCTAGAAATTCATCCTAAAGCCATAGCAATTGCTCTTAAATTTCCTAAAACAATCCTTTTCACAACCTTATGTGGATTAGGGAAATAAAAGAACTAGCCATTACCAGGGGCTTTGGGTGAATCCCACCATTTCCCCAGGATCATCGACTAGAATTCTCCCACAAAGAGCAGTTTGAGAAGGCAGGGAAATCACCCAATTCATTCTTTCAAATGACCTATTTTCAAAGTAAGAAATCAGCGCAGTCACCATCCAACAAACAGGGCTTTCTTTTCTTTAGAATTACTACGGTTGCTGGTTTTTATTTATTGTTCACAATCGATTTTCATCCTGGTTCGATGCTCTCTCTGTTCTTGCTGTGGCTCAGTGGGTGCCCTTCAAGCTGGCTAATATGTCCCTTGGATGGTTGTCCCCACCAGCATGATCCACCTTGCAGGATTGCTGTTTCAGGGGACACAGGTCTTCTCACCTTGCAGATGTGTCCTCAAAGGCAAAGGCCTAGAACCAGGGATTGAGTCCACAGAAAGTGATCCAATGCTTGAGGAACCCCCAAGGAAGCCAAGGCTCCTCTGGAATTTGACCTCACAGCAGCAGCCTGGCTGGTTAGCTTGCTGAGCCCACACTGCTGGCACGAAAGCAGACATTCCACCCACTCTCATGGTTTCCATGTTGACTTCTTACATGTCAAATGGCTCAGAAATATTACTTTGACATATTATAGGAAAGTTCATTTGATGTTTTAGTGGGGGAAAAGTAGGTTTACAAAAAATATTTACAGCCAGCCCAGGCTGGAGGGACCCCAAAGGATGCATGAAGATGAAGAACTTGTTCCCCTGCCACAGTCCCAGGTAGAGCCACCCTACTGGTCCTGGGGCCCATTTTGAGAAATATTGCTGGAAGTAGTTTTTTTTAAATTGTATGCCTTTCATTTTTAAAATGCCTGGAGTGTGATATTCAAAAATTATTCGAAGCCACAAACCAATTTCCTGAATCCCTATATAAGAGATGGGCACCTGGATAGAGTAGAGGAGGAAATACTGAATTCCAATGCTGAGAAATCCAGGTTCATTTTCAACAGGACTTGACATCCCAGCTACTAAATAGCCAATGAAGGCTGGGAACACAAGACTTGGGCAATTATAAAGGCTGGATCATTAAAATAGCTGCCTTTAAAAAAAATCTTATCACAAAACTCTTATTTTAAGATCCACCATTTCTTCACCTTCATCTGGATTCTAATTTTACCTAAGATAAGGTTCAGTGTAGTAAAAACAAAGTGATGAGGAAGAGAAAGCCTAGATCAGATCATGGTGGACAACACTAAAACTGAAAGAGATATCCACTAGAACTTTCTACCCTCAATGTTATGGTTTGGGTGTGGGGTATCCCCCAAAAGCTCATGTGTGAGACAATGTAAGGAAATTCAGAGAAAAAAAAATCACTGGGCCACAAAAACCTTAATCCAATCATTGAATCAATCACCTGATGGGATTAACTGAGTGGGAACTGAAGGCAGGTGGGGTGTGGTTGGAGGAGGTGGCTCACTGGAAGCTTGGCCTGGGGTATATATTTTGTATCTGGCAAGTGGAAACTCTCTCTGCCTTCTGATCGTCATGTGAGCTGCTTCCCTCAGCCACACTCTTCAGCCATAATGTCCAGCCTCACCTCGAGGCCCAAGGAATAGAGCTGGCCTTCTATGGACTAAGACCTCTGAAACCGTGAGCCCTCTATGATTGTTCTGGTCGGGCCTTTCAGTCACAGCAGAGACAGAGCTGACTAAAACACCCACTAGGCCCCTGCCCATCTGGAGGGGCAAGCCTACTCTCTGAAGTGATGCCACAGATCCACCAGAGCAGAGTGCAGAGTGGAGGGGACAGAGAGCAGCTACCCTCAGCAACTAGCTGCTCTGCACCAACAGCCGAGGGTGGGGATGGCAACAGCAGCTAGCAGAGGCAGTGAGAATGAGGACAAGAGCCGGGCACAGTGGACAGACCCAACGTGCTGTCCACGGGAAAGACTTCCCTCATCAGCAGGAATACATTTTGCAATCACAGGCTTGTTCTCAAAAGTAAGTACACTCTGATCACTGAAAACCAGGATACTAAATTAAGAAGATTCATCAATATGAATTAAGCAGCTAAAACAAGTTATTTAAATCATTGAAATAAAAAGACCTTTCGAACTCAACATATGTTAGTCAGATTTCTGTGCTGATACTAAATAGCTGAGATAATTAACTTCAAAGTAGGAAAGGTTTATTTGGCTCACAGTTTCAGAGGTTTCCATCCGTGGTAACTTGACCTTATTGCTTTGGGCCTGTGGTCACATAGTACATCATAGTGGGAGCAATTGGTGAAAGGGGCCTGTTTACCTCTTGGCAGTCAGGAAGCAAAGAGAGAGGGAGGAAGGGGCTGGGGTTCCAAGATCCCCATAAAGTCACCTGGAATGGCCTAACTTCCTGTGGCCTAACTTCCACTAGGCCCCACCTCCTAAGGTTTCACACACATACACCCCAATAGTACCACAGGCTAGGGACCAAGCCTTTAACACACAGATCTTTGGAGGACATTCAAGATCCAATCTGTAGCATAAGTGCTCCTTCATAAAGGTTCTTGTTTGAGAATGCCTAATCTTATTTCTGTTTTGTCAAGTTTCTTCTTTAATGGCCAAGAAAAAACAGTTTCAAATAATTGAGATGATATGGTTTGTGTGTGCTCCTTCTCTTTATGGTGAATTTGGCCACTCTATATGCTCTATTCCTGTGTCTTCCAAATTCCTATGTTTGGAGTCCCCCCTGAAAGGACACTCTTACTGGTAGCTAAGTCAGCCTTAAAAGGGTGGGTTTCACAGAAGGAGAGAGTTATTATGGTTTGGATGTGAGATGTCCCCCAAAAACTCTCGTGTGAGACAATGTAAGAAGGTAGGAAGAAGAAATGATTGGGTTATGAGAACCTTAACCTAATCAATGAATTGATCCCTGAATGGATTAACTGAGTGGTAACTGGAGGCAGGTGGGGTATGGCTGGAGGAAGTGGTTCATTGGAGCGTGACTATGGGGTATATATTTTGTATATGGAGAGTGGATTCTCTGTCTGCCTCCTGATCATCATGTGAGGTGATTACCTCTGCCACGCTCTTCCTCCATGATGTTCAGCCTCATCTTGAACCCCAAGGAATGGAGTCTGCTGTCTATGGATTGAGACCTCTAAAACCGTGAACCCCCAAATAAACTTTCCCTCCTCTACATTTGTTCTGGTGGGTCTTTTATTCACAATGGCGAAAAAGCTGACTAAAACAAGAGTAGAATAGTGTCACCATATGCTAGGGAGAGGAGGGAAAAGGGATTGGATAGAGGAAGTTGGATATCAAGAACCAAATTACAGTTCAACAGAAGGAATAAGTTCTTGGGGTTCTGTGGTACAGTAGGGTGACTACAGTTTAACACAACTTATTATATACCTTATAAAGAACTAGAAGAGAGGAGTTCAAAGCTTCTTAACACAAAGAGATGGTAAGTGTTTAAGGGAACGTAAGTGTTAATTACCCTTGTTTGATCATTACACATTGTATACAAATTATCACGCTGGACCCCATGAATATATACAATTACTATGTATCAGTTAAAAATAAAGAGATAAAAGACCAATATGACACACAGCCAAGTGGGAAGGTGGAGGTGAGCCTTCAGGACACCAAGCCCCAACCTAGTCTCTGGGCACTTCCCCCTAACCATGCTGCCAGGGGCTAAGAGGCTCCTGACCTCTCAGGAAAGAGCTCTGCAAGCTGAGCCCATGGTGGCCAACCTGCTCCACCCAGAGCCAGGTGGGCAAGCCCTGAGTGTGTAAGGGTGTCACCATTCTGAAAGACCCTCAGGATGCCATTCTCCAGTGTCCACCACATGACTGCATCCTCATTCCTCAGGGACCAGGAAGGAGCATCGCCTCCAGCCTGCCTGTTCTAAGGGAATTGGCCATAGGTTTTTCAACGTATCAAGTTAAGACTACAGAGAAAACAATCTGCTATTTTATTTTTTTTTAATGGAATTTGACAGTAACATATCTTTTGGTCTAGTAAATTTACTGCTAAGAATGACTATCAAGGGTAGAATTAAAGATACAAATAAAAATGTTCACAAATATATTCCTAATAGCAAAATATTTAAAACGTTATTATGTTGGGGGAAGGTTAAAGAAATCGAAGTATAAATTCATGCATTTTTGAGAGGTCATTCTTAACATATCAAAGTTTTCAAAATGTTACAGTATTAATTATGGTTATAACAGAATCTAGGAGAGAAAAGAAAGTTTGGAGAACAACAGTGGAATATACACTGGAATCCAAAACAAAAAGTTGATGGAAGAAAAGGCTTGGGAGAGATTTGAACAGGCAGTGTCAAGGAACTTAAACTAGTTGCTTATGTATATTTAGATCATTACTATATTAGTTGTTAGGACTGCATAATAAAATACTACAGACTGGGTGGATAAAACAACACACATTGTTTGTCACCATTCTGGAGGCTGGAAGCCCAACATTAAGGTTTCAGTAGGGTTGGTTTCTCCTGAGGCCTTTCTCCTTGACTTTAGATGGCCATCTTTTCTCCATGTCCTCAGATGATCTTTCCTCTGTACTCAGGCCTCCATAAGCCTCTATCAGTCCAGATTCCTCTCCTTATAAGGAGGCCATTCAATTTGAATTAGGGCCTGACCTAACAGCCTCATTTAACTTTTTTTTTAAATACTTAATTTTTATTATTGTTTCTTTGTTGACACATGTTATTTTTTTAATGTTTATTTATCTTATGTGGTGCTGAGGTGAGCACTCTACTGCTGAGCCATAGCTTCAGTTTCCAGCCTCATTGTAACTTAATCACCACTTGGCAGGCCCTGTCTCCAAATACAGTTGCATTCTGGAGTTCTGGGGTGTAGGACTTAGACATGCTCATTTGCAGGGGGAAACACAATTCAGCCCACAGTAGTCACTTTTAATGATTCCTCTTCTTGGAGATGGTCATGTGTAACTAAGTGGTACAGCACTCGCCTAGCATGTGCAAGGCCCCGGGTTTGACCCCCAGCACTGCGCTTGTGCGCGCGCACACACACACACACACACACACACACAAATCCTCTTTTTTAAGTCTCTTTCTCAGTTTTATTCAAAATTCAAAATTCTCAAAATAATGAATCTGGTTTCTAAAGCTTTGGTCAATGGACCACTCCTGGGTTTGCTAGCTTTGAAAATGTTATGTGTACAGGTATCAGAGAAGAGGGAAGGTGTAGCCAGGTCATCCAAAGAAATATTTATTGCACTCTATTTCTTAAATGTCCAGTAGTATCACAAGCATACTCAGACACCTTTATTCCCATAAATCCAAAGTTTCTCTATATACTGTTATCCCCGTGTTCCATGCACAACCACAAGTGAAAGTTGTGCCAAGTCACTGAATGCAGTGGCAAAACTATGAGGCCACACCCCTGGATTTCCTCTGTTGTTGAATCAGGATCTCCAGATAACATCCTTCTATCAGTCCTCTTGGTCTTAACTGACATTCTGTTGCCTGAAAACTAAATGCTAAGTCTGTTTTCACCAACATGAAATAGCAGAAGGGAGGAAATAGAAAGATGAAAATTAAATTTCTTTTTTAAATGCTGAAAAGGTAATTATTGTTAATATTCAATGACTTCAATAGAAAATTATTATACACATGTGAAGTCTTTGATCAGTAATTGACTCTGTGGCACTAGATGCATTGTAGTTTTTCTTTTTACCAATTCATTCCATATTTCCTTGCCTCCAGGTGGCATTTAGATGTGTGTGATTCTTTGCTAATTTGAGGGGAAAAAAACCTATATTTCTGAGGGAATTGAGTTCCTGTTCATCCTTTCCATTTAAATGAATGTTAATCTTTCATTAAGTTACCACTGAGAATACAACCATGCAAAAAGGAATACCTAAATTACAGACTCCCCAAGTCTGACTCTAAGACCATCTGGTCCTTATCATATAGGATACATTCCATCTCTTTGGAAAACAAATCAATCACCCTAGGCAATGCTGCAAACTCACTTCCCATTTAGATCCACTGGTGGCCACCAATGTCAATTTTAAACCTAATGGAACCAAACTTTGTCATTCTGTTGCAAGCCCCCTCATCTAGCTGCTCCAACCCTCTAAATATGCAGGATCCAGAAGGGTGGAGTAGGCAGGAAATATCTTGAGGGACAATCCTTAGGAATCATGTGAGGCATTCCACCTTTATCTCTTGGCCCCTGGATCTGATTGTTTTGACTATGACTGAGATGACACCATACTGTATTTCAAATTGGGCAAGAGAGATCTGCAGCCCAGCTGGGGCTATATTGAGTTTCCCCAAAACAATTGCACAGTTCTGTAAGGCCAAGTATTCATGGATGATGTGTTGTTGTTTAAGATCCATTAGTCTCTTCAGCATCAAACACTGCCTCCCTTTCATTGTGTTGGAAATTCTACATTTAGAAGCAATGTGTTGAACTCTATAGGTATAAAATGCATGACTAACTAATGTAACCAAAGAATTATTTTTAAATTTTATTTTGGGATACGGATGCATTCAGTGGTAAAGCATGTAGAAGGCCCTGGGTTCAATCTCCAGCATTACAAAATAATATATTTTGTTTATTTATTTAAGTTTAAACATCCACGTACACCTAGTGTCATATTGAATGCTGAAGAATTATTTAATTATTGCCTAAAAATCATTTACATTCTTTGAGAGGCAAAATGAAAAAGGTGGGGTGACTCTTTGGAATATTCCCAGTGGAAACATTTCTCTTTTCCAGTATTTTAAGATATATATATATTCCTCAGAGGGACTATCACACTGCAGCTGTTCACCCCCAGATGCTGTTGGCATCTGGTACAGACCTGGTTTGAGGGTCTCCACCTTCTATCAGTTGTTCACATGCAACTCACCATGAACCCTAAGTACAGAGGGGAAGAAATCTCTTCTTGCTACACATACTAAGGAGAGGGCAGCCTCAGGTGTATCTTGTTTGTGTTTTCATGGCCTCCTGGGCCAGGCCCCCCCAAATATCACTCCCACCTGAGAAGAAGGGTACACTTACAAATGGATCAGTCAAATAACACATAATTTCTGGAAAGTAGTTCTGATTACATGGTAGCCTTTAGGAATACCTCAATGAAGTGGTAAGCCAATATGAATGGGGATTCAGGGTCCTGTAGAGTTAAAATGAGCAGAAGCTTAGCAAAAGTAGAAAAAGAGGTCTGCTAAACTGGAGGCCTGTCAAGCTTGCTGTATTATCACTTAGCTTCTCCTCTGTCACAATCCCTCAGATACCATTTGGATCTGTTGAGTCATGAGGGGAGGGCTGATTACACTGTGTTCTGGGCTGGTTGGAAAGCCACACTTCCCTGGGTCCCACTGAAGGTAACATTTGGTTACCACATAAATGCATCAGAGAAGGATACCCAAATATGGCATATATTCTCTCCAAAATCAATAAGCCCCATCTTTCTCTTGGTGGTAGTGGACACACACAAAAAAATAGTATTTTCTCCATTTTGTCCACACTTTCCTCAGATCTCTGTTCCATAATGGATTTCTCTCAGGTGGCAGGTTCTGTATTGTCTGAATTTTTGCTTCCCAATTCTGTCATACACATATCTCAGTAGCTATCAGCATTGAGTTTTGTCAACACAAGATCACCAACACGGTGAAAAGGCAGCAGGGTTGTCCTAAATCCTATGTCCTGTATTCTGTGTCCAGTATGATTATACACTATATTTGGGCTCACAGCTAAAGAGTTGACCTGTTTTCGGGGCAATGTATCATGATGTTTCTGGTAGATCTGAGTGGAAAGGAACAAAGAGAAATTTATGAATTAAAAAAACAACAGGGCTGGGACTATAGCTCAGTATATAGAGCACTTGCCTACCATGTGTGAGGCACTGGGTTTTGAAAGGTTAATAAAATAGGTACTTTGTCACTCCATTTTTCTATATGCTTAACAAAACACTGTTTGCTAATCTTGTTCCCAAGATGTGCTGTCCCCAACTGTGGACTGTCTGCTAATCTTGTTCCCAGAATGAGCTGTCCCCAACTGCCAAACTACAAAATGTAACTTCTCTCCCTGCCCTCTCCAAGGAAAGTATATAAGCTCTGCTTAAGCTGTTCTCAGGGCTCTATCTCTCTTTGCTATAGAGAGCTCTGGGCCCTAGCATGCTGGTCTCCAAATAAACCCACCCTTCTGCTGTTGCATAAGACAGTCTCTTGTGGTCTCTTCCTCCGACGTTTCGTCGGACCCTTACAGTTTGGTCCTCAGCACCATATAAAAATAAACAAATAAAGGCATTCTGTCCATACACAACTAAAAAAAAAAAAAGCAGTATTCCAGGTATCAGGGGGAGTATTTATCTGACCTGATGATGAAACCAAATCTGGAAAGTTAGTCTCTATTGGGGTTGCTGCCTCATTAAGTTTTCAAATACCAAGGGTGGGAATATAGCTTGGTGGTAGGCTGATTGCACAGCATACGCAAAACCCTGGGTTGGAGCCCCAATACACTATATACTCCTACTCTGTGAGAAGGAGAATTGTGTGGAGATGTGACCGGAATCTGCACCATTGCCTTGTTCAAATACTCTATACTGACAAGAATATCTAGAATTCCTTTAAGGTGATATTTTGTTTTTTGATTTGCAATTTCTTTTTTTTAAGAGAGAGAGAGAGAGAGAGAGAGAGAGAGAGAGAGAGAGAGAATTTTTTAATATTTATTTTTCAGTTTTCGGTGGACACAACATTCTTTATTTTATTTTATGTGGTGCTGAGGATCGAACCCAGCACCCTGCACATGCCAGGCGAGCGCGTTACCACTTGAGCCACATCTCCAGCTCCTCTGATTTGCAATTTCTAAGGAAAGAGAATTTTCAACAGCACCCACCTGTCCTATATGATCAATAGTCTCTTCCTCTATGAATTGGGTAGACAGTGAGGGGACTCAGATATTATTGAAGAAAGTGAAATTTATTTTTATTCAACCTGGAATTAAAAGACATATCCAGATTTTGGTCTGGAGTACACTGCTCAGAATCCTATTTATCTGAGAGCTGTGACATTTACTTTTAAGTAATTGGCATATCCATAAGTCTCTGAATTTGTGCTTATGTTCACATCCCAGCAAACCTTGGCAAATAGCCTTTGTGTCTTCTGAGGAAAGTGAAGAAAAAGATTCTGGACTATGTTGCTGTCCCAGGCAGCTCCTATAGGTATTTTCTACCCATACTCTGTCCAGGGAGTGGCTTATGTGGATAATAGCCACATGATCTCTGGGCCTCGGTGGGGATCAATCCTAGGGAGCATTAGCCAGAGACTGAAGGGCAGTGGGGAAATTAGGTCAGAGTAATCAACGTCTCCCTCTGTCCTTTTTGAGGAATAGCTACAGAATTGAAGCCTCCTTCTGTTGTGTGTTTCAGTATATCACAAGGATGTAATAATGCACTCCATGCTGCCAAACACAGGTGTTCAGAGCAATCACTGTATGGAGTCATTCATGTATGCAGATAATTCTAGCTGACACAGAATTTTAATATATGCCATCAGAGGTTGATGTTCCAGGAGCTGATAAATGCAACTATTTCATGTAAGTATCACTACACTGTGTTGATCATGCACCTTTGGCTGTTAAAGACAGTTTCATCACGTTACTATGTTGCATCGTTCACATGCCTCTATGAGCTTAACACTGTCAACACATCACTGTGGAAATTACTATGAGCTCTACATATTGTCACTATAGTACTTTACACACTTGTTATTATACTCACCCACTTGCACATTTTGATCTGTAAAACAACGTTTTATCATATGTCAAAAAAGAAGGTACTACACGTACTGCACAGTGATAAACATGGCCTTTTACATATCTTACTGAATCACTCATGCACTTACTGTTAAACACAGAATTTTAAGATAGGTCACTAGAGAAATCAGATACTCCACCACAACCCACTGAAGACTGTTTCTCCCAGATATCAATAGACTGAATGATTGACACACCTGCTTTAATAAACAGACTTTTTGTATACAAAAGAAATTGATACATGCACTGTACTGCAAAACACAGTTTTCCACACAGTTATCATGATAATGATTCATTCATGCATCCAAGTCTCTTTATCACACTTCAACATGACTCAATGGAGAAAATAATTCAGGGAGCCCAAGAGTGTGTCACACAACTGTCATTAAATGGATTTGTGCCTCCTGATCCTGAAGAATGGCAGCTCCATGGTGATTCTACACTGAGTATCCATGATCTAGCACACTTAAGAATACAGGTGGTAGATGAAGAAGGGGACCAACAACATCAAGAAGAAAAAAAGATTTCAGAGGGTAGTTTGCAACCTGTCCCAACTGTAAAGGTGGAGGTGGGAGAGGTACCAATCTTGGGAAATAGAAGTGACACATTTGTCATATACCAGGATGTGGCAAAGTCTATGGGAAGACATCACATCTGAGAGAGCATCTGCATTGGCATTCTGGAGAGTGCCCTTCTATTTGGAATTGGATGTTCTGTGGCAAAAGATTTACTTGATGAAATGAATTATAGAGACACAGAAGGACACATACAGGTAAGAAGAAATTTGTTTGTCCAGAATGTTCAAAGTGCTTTATGAGAAATGATCACCTTGCCAAACATATCAGAACAC
Organism: Spermophilus citellus; assembly: GCF_964194105.1. NCBI lineage: Eukaryota > Metazoa > Chordata > Mammalia > Rodentia > Sciuridae > Spermophilus > Spermophilus citellus. Next base: position 6,754,229 of record NC_138198.1, read on the forward strand.
ATCAAAACAAAAAAAAAATCATTCATTTTAGTAGTACAGTGCTAGCATCTGTGGAAGCTGGACAAGATGATACTGTGATAATTCAGGAAGAACAACACTTACCTTACAAATATTCAACAAGATTATGTTTCAGGGACAGGAACTGTTAATACTTCTGCCACCAGTAATCAGGATATCCTTTCCAACACTGAAATACCTTTACAGCTTGTGACAGTTTCTAGAAATGAGACAATGGAGTAAATATTACACAAATATTTCTCATTGTGGTTATTTTTATACAGTAGTGAGAAGAAAATTGTTCCTAAGTTCTTAGATATCTTTTTATTGACATGCAATTTTTTTGGATTGACAGTAACTTGGTTATATATGACACTGAAATGACTTATTTTGTATGATATTCCATAATATATCAAAAATGGTACAATTGCATAGGTTTTGTAGATATGTTTGGAATCTAGAAGAAATGAAATTTTACCAAATTGTATAAAGATAAAATTAAATTTAACAATGTGAATGGAGTTCTATCCAAATGCATCAATCCTGTGTGATTTAGTGTAAAAATGAGAAAATATTGGTATTTATTTATTGTAAGATAAAAAATATTGTGGGTGAAAGAAATCATGTTATGATAAAAATTTTTGTAATTTTCTTGATGACTATAATTTTTATTATGTATAACTGACAAGTTTTCAAGCAAATGTTACATAGTGTAGACTTTCCTTAAGTTTATCAATTTGTTATTTTGAAGCTAATTATTTTAATTAGATTAATTATGTACAATATTTTAAGCATTACTCTTGTAAGATTTTGAAAACTACATTTTAACATGGAACTCTAGGGATAGTTACCTTTTAAATCCTGTTGAAGAGCCATGTTTAAGATCTCATTTGTCAAAATAGTGTCTTGTTAAAATTCTTTGTATAACAAAGTTGGGTGATATAACCAATGTTTTAAAAAGTTTAAAATGTATAGGTTGAGGCATTTGAGTGGTAAGAAAATGTTAATAGTGAATTATCCCTTTTCTTGAATATTGGAGGACAAAAAAAATATGATATGGTATATTGTGTCTTAGCAGTGATTTTTATCCAATCTTGTTTCTAAAAACCATATGTCTGCCAGGGCCTTAAAAGCCATTATGTAAATTACTAGTAAAGTACAACATATGCAAATATAGCAACATCACTTCTGTAGGGATTATACTCCAACCATGTGGATATTAGTCATAGAAAACTAGAGATTTTATGATTTTTTAAAAGGTTTTTTCTAGGTAGTCAGTTAGCACTTAAATATCAATTATTTTCCTTTTTTGCTTCTTTCCTTGAATTATCTATGTGTCCAATACATTTAGTTGAGAAATGTATGCTTTTTATTATGCTGTCTTTTATTTTAAATTATTGCTTATATTTTCAATTAAGAATGTACAAAATAAAGTTACATCACTGGTCTTATAAGAGCTATACAATTTTCCTAAGTGTATACCTATAACTGCAGCAATTCACTTATTTCAAAAATTTGGAATTCTATTTGTTTGTTATCTTTAAGACCACCTCAGATTTAAAGGCTACCTTATTGTATGTTTAAAGTGTATTATAACAGTGTGATAGTTAATAAAACACTATTTTTTTCTTTTGAAAAAAAATAAATGGGTTAGTTCATATGGACATCCTTACATTTGTTTAATACAGTATTAATATATGTCATTACAGGAAGCAGATCATAGACCACGCAGCACTAACCACAGTGTTTTGCACCATTGTCACTATATGAATTTAGTTACACATCAATATACATAGAATTTCAGCATCTTTGGAAAAGTTACTTCAGTCACAAAACACTGCTAAACTTTACTGATTCATTCACTATGTAAGCCTGTTAAATAGAGTTTGGGCATGTATCACTAAGGTAATCAATCATGCACCCCACAGTGTTTTAGAGTTACTAGCACACTGACTCAATCATTCAACTTGCCATGTTAAACAGTTTTTAAAAATATCATTGGAGAAAGTAGTGTAAGTCCCACACACTGCTGAACACGGTGTTTCATAAGTTGTCACTGATTCACTTCTGATTCTAGCACTGCTTACCAGAATTTTAACATCTATCACTGCAGAGAGAAAGAAATGGACCATGCATTGCTTAGTAAAGTGTTTCATCCACCTATCACTATGTAACACCAGGTTTCAACATACATAACATACATAACTGTGCAGCATACATACCAACTTTGGTTTGTTTCCACATATACCATCAAATAAATTACTACATGCATTGTACACTGCTAACTTTCACACATAATTTATCTTCATCGATGCATGTAACTAATTGCCTTAGAGATTCAATATGTTTTACTAAATGCTATAAGTAACTTCATCCCACAGTGCTCATGTTTCACACATACACAACTAAACAAAGAAGTGCATGTAGCACACTCTACCAAACATGCTACTAGCATATAGTAATGCAAGTATTTAGCCAGTACCCGCAGTTTCAGCAGATGCCACTGAACAAAATAGTATGTCATGCACATATCCCTGTTCTCAAAAGCACTTGTACTACACATGTGTCTCAAGAGTACAGTATAGGGCTGTGGATGTAGCTCAGTGATAGAACGTGTACCTCGCATTCAAGAGGCGCTGAGTTTGATCCCCGGCACTGAAAAAAGAAAAAGAAAAAGAAAAAGTAGTATGTGCAGCATATACTGTAAAACAAGATATTTCTAACATATTAACCTATACCTAGTAGTATTCACCTTTCGTTCTAGCTCCTCTTGAGTTCAAGAGCCCAGGAGTTCAAGACCAGCCTGTGCAACATAAAGAGACCTTGTTTCAAAATCAAACAAACAATAAAATTCTATACCCAGTGACAAGTGCACCTTGGTTTTTTTGTTTTGTTTTGTTTTGGTTTGGTTTGGTTTTTTGTACTGGGGATTGAACCCAAGGTCTTGTGCGTGCTAGGCATATTCTACCACTGAGCTACGTGTACGCCAGCTCTTTTTATTTTATTGTGAGATAGGGTCTTGCAAAATTGCCCAGCCTGGTGAGTAGCTGAGATTACAGGGTGCACCACCATGCACCTTCACTTAAACTGAAACCTAGTTTCAATATACAGGGCTAACGCAATGTTTCACTTATATATGTCTATACCCAGCAACATACACATCTATCTGTATTAAACACAGGTTTCAACACACGTTTAATCAATGTCCTGGAGATAGCAAACAGTCCCACAAGTACAATGCACTCCTAAGTATAGTGTTTCACATGAATTTAGCCATTACTAACCTAGGCACATAGTTCTGTTGACCAGCTTCAACACATACAAGCATATGCAGAACATGCCTCTAAGCACGGTGTTTTGCATCTCTATCACTACATTCAGTAAGGCAGGCTCTGACAGAATTTGAATATATGTCACTCGCATTGTACTATTTGCACCACACATGCCAAACAGGATGTTCCACACACATATCACTCTTCTCATTAATAAACACACCTACTTATGTTATATTCAGTGTTTCAACATATATCAGTAAGTGTAAGAGTGTGGGGCCCAGATACTATCAATCACAATTTCATGTATATATTACTGAACTAAGTCTCATAAGCACTAGCTTTTAAACACAGTTTCAACATATATCACACTAAGCAAAGTGTTATGTTAGACCTACTGCTGATCACAGAATTTAATCCACATATATCCTTGGTTACACATGCACCTAATACTACTAATCATATTATTCCTCCCATATATAACTAAACAATGTAGTTCAAGTGCCATGCATATCTAAATGAAATATTTATCATACACAGTACCACACACATCCTACACTACTGGTGTTTCACACATCTATCTCTGAACAAAGTAGTCATTTGCCATTCCTTTCTAAACGGCATGTGTTTCATATACATATCAGCACAGATGATAAAGAGCACACCCACTTTTCACTATATACATATTTCTTTACATAATTTAAAACATATACCTCCAAAGAAAACTGTACTTACATCGCATGTTGGGGTTGAATTAGGATTAGGGTTACAGATTAGGATTTTAGAGTTAGGGCTAGTGCATTAGGTTTTTAGAGTTAAAATTAGGGTTTGGGTTTGGAATCAGATTGGAGTTAAGAATTGGATTTGGGTTTGGGTGAGGGTTAGTAGAGTCAGGATTAAGGGTTCAGTCAGGGTCTGAAAGAGGGCTAAGAGTCAAGGTAGGGTCAGTGATGAGGAATTAGGCTTAGTTTCAGGGGAAGGGTCAGAGGTCAAGGTATCTAAGTACTTCACATAAGAGGAATCACACTGTTTTTGTCTTTTTGTGACTGATTTATTTTGCTCAGCACAATGTCCTCAAGACTCATCTGTTCATGTTCTGTTTTCCTAGTGTCTCAAAAATGTCCGTTTACAGTCGTTGGTTGGTTTGTTCTCATCAGAATTCTAACTAGTTCCATGAAGTGCATGGGGTGGATAATGCCTTTTAATTCTGCTTTCATCTGCACAGACTCCCCTCCCCCATACCCTTTGTCTTCATGTCCTCTCATAAAGAAATCAGGACATGGGGCTGGGGATGTGGCTCAAGCAGTAGCGCGCTCGCCTGGCATGCGTGGGGCCCGGGTTCGATCCCCAGCACCACATACCAACAAAGATGTTGTGTCCGCCAAGAACTAAAAAATAAATATTAAAAATTCTCTCTCTCTCTCTCACTCTCTCTCCTCTCTCACTCTCTCTTTAAAAAAAAATAAAAAATAAATATTAAAAAAATTCTCTCTCTCTCTCTCTCTCTCTCTCTCTCTCTCTCTCTCCTCTCTCACTCTCTCTTTAAAAAAAAATCAGGACATTTGGACATAGAACTTCTAAAATTCTATGTTGGGTCAATTTCATCCTCATCCTGTTGAAAATACTGTCTGGCCATAGTTCTTCCTGCAGTTGGTGGTTAAGTCTAAAAGTTTTATTAGATTCAGGTCCAACTTCTAAGCTAGGATACCTCATACCGAGTGTTGGATTCTGATTGCACCACCTCTGTAGGCATATCTTGTTCCCGTTTTTAGTGATGACTGCTCAGTATTTTAGGTGGTGTTGTCCTTCTGTCTAGTTTACTAGCTCCTCAATAAGCCTTTGTTTATCAGGAAATACAGATGGAAATTTTGGATACATCAAGACCAATACTGATCATTATAAATATACATTTTATTCCCCAGGGAGAATTTAAGTTTGAAGACATGTGCTGAATATGTGGTTTATCCTACTCTGTGGAATAGGAATGATAGGAAACATTATGCCAAAGAAAAAAACATAACAATCACAATTCTACTGTATTTACTTGCTTCAGAAGCTTCTCCCTGTCCCTTGATCATTGCCACACTTCCAACATGCAACAGTCACTATTCCTTAAAGAACAGGATTGCAGGTTTATTCTTATTACCAATTCCTCTACTGTTCTTAGGCAGATTCCATTTTTAAAATGCACTGATTTTTTTTAAGTTTGAAAAATCTAATAGGCTTTATTTTTTTTAAGAGAAGTTTTAGGTCACAGCAAAATGGAGTGGAAAACACAGTCTTCTCAAGTATCATAATTCCATGCCAGAGAACACGTTTGTAGAATAAATGAACCAATATTGACATATCATAGTCAACTAAAATCCTTAGTTACATTAAGATTCACTCTTTGTGTTATTCGGATTATGGATTCTGACAAATATACAATGACATGCACTATCATTATGGTACCACCGCCCCAAAAGCCCTCTATGCCCCACCTACTCATTTCTCTCTTTCCCCATCCTCTGGCAGTCACTCATATTTTTATTGTCTTCATGATTTTGCCTTTTCCCAAATGTATTTTGTATTCAGAATATTTTATGCAGAATCAGACAGCATGTAAACTTTTTTGTTTGGATTCTTTCACTTAACAATATGCATTTTAGATTCCTCCATGAAAAATACACCAATTCAATACTCTGGAGCTATAATTTATTATCCTGAACACTAAAGGTCTGTAAGAATTAAAACATCAACCAAAAGGGATAGGACCAGGCTGAACACAGAATTTCCTTGGTATAAAGAACACAAGTGCTTCTTGTCTTTAGGAACTGCCTTGCTATCTCCTTTGGAGCCAGACAAGAGAGGCCTTGCCCTGAGCCTGACCACACATCTCATTTCATAGCCCAAGCACCTGCAGTGCTCTGTCCCAGGCTCAGTGCTGGCACCGAAGATCTGTGGCCCTGAGTATTCACTCTCACCTGGAACACTTCACCAAGGGAGGAAATTACCACATCTCTTGACCTATTTTCTCAAAATATGAGGAATCTGCATAGGAAGGCCCTGGGCCCATGTCCCAGTAGACATTCTTCCAGCTAAAGGAAGGACTTGAGAGAGGAAATAAGGAAAGAACAAATTTAATCCACCCACCAAATCCTTACACTTGGATAGTCTCAATGCTATAGCCTCTGGCCTAATTAAAATATTAATATTTGAGCATTCATTTTCTTGCTTCTTTTCATGTTCCAGTTCTGAGTCCAAATTATTTCACATGACAGTGGTGTTCACCACAATTGCACAAGGCATCTGAGAAACATTTTGCAATACTGAATGATGTACACTATTCTTAAATTTATAGGTATGTAGGGCTAGATGTAAGAAGCATAAGTACTGTCAGTAGAGCATAAGTTAAATGCAAATTTGGATCATAACATAATTGATTAGTGAGTTGCTGAAATGAAGGCCAAAATTTAACATAATGTGTGTGCATTTATTTTATTAAACATCCTTAAATCACCAACTCATCATCAGAACACCCAGACATGTATAATTATAATCACACTCAATGATCTCGACATTTTGCCAATTTTTATCTTTGGAGAAATAGAGCTTTAAACTCATTTTAAAAGCTTATATTACAGATCCAGGTTGTCTGATTCGCCCGGCCTGCCCTGCGGCTACAGAAGGCGTGGCGCCGCAGAGAAGGGACTAACTAGTAAGCAGGGAGATAAGTGGCTGCGACAACACGGTGGAATCCAGCCAGCCAAGCCCGCACTGACCCCCGGGCTGAGTTTGGGATTTCAGACGGGGAAGGAAGCGGTACAGTCCCATCCCCCACAAGGGACACTCCACTAAGGCAATCAGCGGCCACCATCTTGGAGAGCTGAAGTATCCACCGCCACTCTCCGACAGATTGCAACAACAAAACAGGTGTGTGTCACTCAGCTCAGCCCCCATACATAGGGGGATTTCGCATAAAATCTCTCCTGGACTTTCCGGGGGAGGGAGTATCAGAGTGAGCCTGCATAAAGACTAAGAGGAAACTAGAGGCACCTGACCTTCAACCCCCCCTCCCATCAGCAGCCAAAACAAAACCTGTCTAGCCAGCGCTGGGGGAGGGGCAAGCAGAAAAAAATCAAAACCATAGAGTGCCGGGGATCCCAAAAGCCAACTGTGTGACCCCGGATATCCAGGCTGTCTGATTCGCGTGGCCTGCCCCGCGGCTACAGAAGGCGTGGCGCTGCAGAGAAGGGATTAACTAGTAAGCAGGGAGATAAGTGGCTGCAACACAGTGGAATCCCGCCAGCCAAGCCCGCACTGACCCCCGGGCTGAGTACGGGATTTCAGACGGGGAAGGAAGCGGTACAGTTCTATCCCCCACAAGGGAAACAAAACAATAGAGTGCCGGGGTTCCCAATAGCCACCCTCCACACCCAACAAACGGCAGGCCCAGAGTACAGTTTGAACTGCCGAGAGCCATCACTCAGGGGAAATCTGGTCTAGCAGGAGAAACCAAGACTAGCAGGAGAAACCAGGGGACTAGAGGCAAGGCTCTCGCGACTGGGCGGCTGTAAACTGCAGGCCCGCCGGCGACAGTTCACCCACTACCCACGTAACTGGGCGGTAGGAGAATGCCCGCCTGCTGGCGACTGATCACCTGCCCGTGGCCTGTGATACTGGGCGGCTGGAGACCGCCCGCCTGCCGCGACCGGGAGCTGAAAGCAAACAGAGACAGTCCAGTCACACCCCCCCATTAGGACACCCCGGCAAGGAGACGGGGGCCCGTCATAGCAGAGTAGTGTCGTCACTGGAGCTCTGATGTCGGAATTCCTTCCCAGCGGAATCCACGTTAGCAGGCATAGTTTAACAACACAAAGGAGAGACATCAGAGTAATACAGAACCAAAACAAATCTATAGAAGGGAGCAGAAACACGACAATCAAATAGAGCTGGAAAGTAACGTAGACAACATGAGAAAACAAGGAAAAAAAGGATTACAAACAATGCAAGACAACTCAATTCTACAGGAGGACATAGAAATATCAGAAACAGGGATAGGGAATGAACTCAAGGCATACCTAACTCGAATGGAAAGGAATATTAGAGAAGACATGAGACAGCAAGTCCAAGAAATAAAAGTATATTTTGAAAATGAATTAAACAAACAAATTCAAATGGCAAAGAACGAGCTCTACCAGGAGATAGAGATCTTAAAAAAAAAATCAAACAATAATCCTAGAATTGCAGGAAACTATAAACCAAATTAAAAACTCAAACGAGAATATTACAAATAGACTTGATCAAGTAGAAGTCAGAACATCAGATAATGAAGACAAGGTTCATCAACTTGAAAAGAATATAGTCAACACAGAAAAGATGCTTAAATCCCATGAGCAATCTATTCAAGAGATATGGGATGTCATAAAAAAACCAAATTTGAGAGTCATAGGGATAGAAGAAGGCACAGAGATTCAAACCAAAGGAATGGACAGCATATTAAATGAAATAATTCTAGAAAACTTCCCAGAGATGAAAGATGGAATGGATTGCCAAATTCTGGAAGCCTACAGGACCCCAAAATTTCAAAACCATAATAGACCAACTCCAAGACATATAATTATGAAGATAGCCAACGTACAGAACAAGGAGAGAATATTAAAAGCTACGAGAGAAAAGAGGCAGATTACATTCAGGGGTAAACCAATTAGGTTAACGACCGATTTCTCATCACAGACTTTGAAAGCGAGAAGATCCTGGAACAATGTATTTCAAACGCTGAAAAATAATGGATTCCAACCAAGAATACTGTATCCAGCAAAACTGAGCTTCAAATTTGACAATGAAATTAAAATCTTTCACGATAAACAAAAGCTAAAAGAATTCGCAGCAAGAAAACCAGCTCTGCAAAGCATTTTGAGCAAAACACTACAAGAAGAGGAATTGAAAAATAGTGCCCAAAACTAACAGCAGGAGGTATCTCAGTAAAGGGGGAGGAAAATAACCAAAAAGTAAAACTAGCCAAACTAAAATAAATAAATAAAGAAGCATGACTAGAAGTACAAATCATATCTCAATTGTAACCTTAAATGTTAATGGCCTAAACTCACCAATCAAGAGACATAGGCTAGTAACCTGGATCAAAAAAACAAATCCAACAATATGCTGCCTTCAGGAGACTCGTATGATAGGAAAAGACATACACAGGCTGAAGGTAAAAGGTTGGGAAAAATCATACCACTCACATGGCCCTCGGAAGCAAGCAGGAGTGGCCATACTCATATCGAATAAAATCAACTTCAAACCTAAGTTAATCAAGAAGGATAAAGAAGGACACTATATCCTGTTAAAAGGAACCATCCACCAACAAGACATAACAATCACCAATTTGTATGCACCAAACAATGGAGCTACAACGTTCATAAAACAAACTCTCCTCAAGTTCAAGAGTCATATAGACCACAACACAATAATTATGGGTGACTTCAACACACCACTCTCGCCATTAACAGATCCTCTAGACAAAAACTGAATAAAAAAAATTTTGAACTCAACAGCACAATCAATAACCTAGACTTAACCGACATATATAGAATATATCAACCATCATCAAGTGGATACATGTTCTTCTCAGCAGCACATGGATCCTACTCAAAGATAGACCATATATTATGCCATAAGGCAACTCTTAGTAAATATAAAGGCGTGGAGATAATACCATGCACCATATCTGATCATAATGGAATGAAATTGGAAATCAATGATAAAATAAGGAAAGAAAAATCCTACATCACATGGAAAATGAACAATATGTTATTGAATGATCAATGGGTTATAGAAGACATAAAGGAGGAGATGAAAAAATTCTTAGAGTCAAATGATAATACAGACACAACATACCGGAATCTATGGGACACAATGAAAGCAGTTTTAAGAGGGAAAATTCATTTCTTGGAGTTCTTACCTCAAAAAAAGAAAAAAACAACAAATAAATGAACTCACACAACACCTCAAAAACCTAGAAAAGGAAGAGCAAAACAACAGCAAATGTAGTAGAAGACAAGAAATAATTAAAATTAGAGCAGAAATCAACAAAATTGAAACAAAAGAAACCATTGAAAAAATTGATAAAACTAAAAGTTGGTTCTTTGAAAAAATAAATAAGATAGACAAGCCCTTAGCCATGCTAATGAAAAGAAGAAGAGAGAGAACTCAAATTACTAACATACGGGATGAAAAAGGCAATATCACAACAGACACTACAGAAATACAGAAGATAATTAGAAAGTATTTTGAAACCCTATATTCCAATAAAATAGAAGATAGTGAAGATATCGATAAATTTCTTAAGGCATATGATTTGCCCAGATTGAGACAGGAAGACACACACAATTTAAACAGACCAATAACAAAGGAAGAAATAGAAGAAGCCATCAAAAGACTACCAACCAAGAAAAGCCCTGGACCGGATGGGTATACAGCGGAGTTCTACAAAACCTTCAAAGAAGAATTAATACCAATACTTTTCAAGCTATTTCAAGAAATAGAAAAAGAAGGAGCTCTTCCAAATTCATTCTATGAGGCCAACATCACTTTGATCCCAAAACCAGACAAAGATATTTCAAAGAAAGAAAATTGCAGACCAATATCTCTAATGAACTTGGATGCAAAAATTCTCAATAAAATTCTGGCGAATCGAATACAAAAACATATCAGAAAACTTGTGCACCATGATCAAGTAGGATTCATTCCTGGGATGCAAGGCTGGTTCAATATACGGAAATCAATAAATGCTATTCACCACATCAATAGACTTAAAGACAAGAACCATATGATCATCTCGATGGATGCAGAAAAAGCATTTGACAAAGTACAGCATCCCTTTATGTTCAAAACACTAGAAAAACTAGGGATAACAGGAACTTACCTCAACATTGTAAAAGCTATATATGCTAAACCTCAGGCTAGCATCATCCTAAACGGAGAAAAACTGAAGGCATTCCCTCTAAAATCTGGAACAAGACAGGGATGCCCTCTATCACCACTTATATTCAATTTAGTTCTCGAAGTACTAGCCAGAGCAATTAGACAGACAAAAGAAATTAAAGGCATAAAAATAGGAAAAGAAGAAATTAAATTATCGCTATTTGCGGATGACATGATAATGTACTTAACAGACCCAAAAGAGTCTACAAAGAAGCTGCTAGAGTTAATAAATGAATTCAGCAAAGTGGCAGGATATAAAATCAACACACATAAATCAAAGGCATTCCTGTATATCAGCAACAAAACCTCTGAAATGGAAATAAAGAAAACCACTCCATTCACAATATCCTCAAAGAAAATAAGATACTTGAGAATCAACCTAACAAAAGAGGTGAAAGATTTATACAATGAAAACTACAGAACCCTAAAGAGAGAGATAGAAGAAGATCTCAGAAGATGGAAAAATGTACCCTGTTCATGGATAGGCAGAACTAACATCATCAAAATGGCGATATTACCAAAAGTTCTCTACAGGTTTAATGCGATGCCAATCAAAATCCCAACGGCATTTCTTGTAGAAATAGACAAAGCAATCATGAAATTCATATGGAAAAACAAAAGACCCAGAATAGCAAAAAGCAATTCTAAGCAGGAAGTGTGAATCTGGAGGTATAGCGATACCAGAGGTCAAACTGTACTACAAAGCAATAGTAACAAAAACAGCATGGTACTGGTACCAAAACAGGCAGGTGGACCAATGGTACAGAATAGAGGACACAGAGACTAATCCACAAAGTTACAACTATCTTATATTTGATAAAGGGGCTAAAAGCATGCAATGGAGGAAGGATAGCATCTTCAACAAATGGTGCTGGGAAAATTGGAAATCCATATGCAACAAAATGAAATTGAATCCCTTTCTCTCGCCATCCACAAAAATTAACTCAAAATGGATCAGGGAGCTAGATATCAAATCAGAGACACTGCGTCTGATAGAAGAAAAAGTTGGCTACGATCTACATATTGTGGGGTCGGGCTCCAAATTCCTTAATAGGACACCCATAGCCCAAGAGTTAATAACAAGAATAAACAAATGGGACTTACTTAAACTAAAAAGTTTTTTCTCAGCAAGAAAAACAATAAAAGAGGTAAATAGAGAGCCTACATGCTGGGAACAAATTTTTACCCCCCACACCTCAGATAGAGCCCTAATATCCAGAATGTACAAAGAACTCAAAAAATTAAACAGTAAGATAACAAATAACCCAATCAACAAATGGGCCAAGGACCTGAACAGACACTTCTCAGAGGAGGACATACAATCAATCAACAAATTCATGAAAAAATGCTCACCATCTCTAGCAATCAGAGAAATGCAAATCAAAACCACCCTAAGATACCATCTCAGGGCTGCAAAATGGTGAGGCCAATTTGGAAAGCAGTATGGAGATTCCTGGGAAAGCTGGGAATGGATCCACCATTTGACCCAGCTATCGCACTTCTCGGACTATTCCCTGAGGACCTTAAAAGAGCGCACTATAGGGATACGGCTGCATCAATGATTATAGCGGCACAATTCACAATAGCTAGACTGTGGAACCAACCTAGATGCCCCTCAATAGATGAATGGATAAAAAAAATGTGGCATCTATACACAATGGAGTATTATGCAGCACTAAGAAATGACAAAATCATAGAATTTGCAGGGAAATGGATGGCATTAGAGCAGATTATGCTAAGCGAAGCTAGCCAAGCCCTAAAAAACAAATGCCAAATGTCTGCTTTGATATAAAGAGAGCAACTAAGAACAGAACAGGAAGGAAGAGCATGAGGAAAAGACTACAGTAAACAAAGACGAATGGGGGGAGAGAAACGGAGAGAGAAGGGAAAGCATACACGGAAATGGTAGGAGACCTTCAATGATACATAAAATTATAAGAGGTCATGAGGGGCAAGGGGGAGGAAAAAAAGGGAGAGAATTGAACAACAGCAGGGGAGGTAGAGAGGGAAGATGGAGGGGAGGGTAGGGGAGGGGGGATAGTAGGGGATAGGAAAGGTAGCAGAATACAACAGTCACTAATATGGCATTATGTAAAAATGTGAATATGTAACAGATGTGATTCTGCAATCTGTATTTGGGGTGAAAATGGGAGTTCAAAACACAATTTGAGTCAAATGTATGAAAGATGATATATCATGAGCTATGTAATGCTTTAAATAATCAATAAAAAAAATAAATAAAAATTTTTTAAAAAGCTTATATTACAAAGGTGCATTTGCCAAGATTCATAGAATTATTTTTTTTTCTTTTGGTACTAAGGATTTTTAATTTTATTTTTAGACAAGATCTCACTAAGTTGCTTCAGGCCTTGCTAAATTGCTGAGGTTGGTCTCAAATTTGCCTCCTTCTTCCTCAGCCTCAGTCCCTAGGATTATAGGCATGTCCCATACATAGCACAGAATGTTCTATGGCACAATTTATTTACTTGACTTGTAACCTAAAAGCCTCCTTAACATTCTTGTCACAGGCCCTGCAAATGTTAAGAAAGCCCATCAGAACTGCTTTCATATTTGATTTTAAATGCCAAGGACCTCCATATTTTTAAAGTCCTTATTGTTTATTACTTTTATCCCTGGGATCTTCAAACCTTTAAGGTCAAAATCTGTTAACCCTGTTTTCTCGCTTTAAGGCATATGTGACTTTTCACTTTATTTTCAAGTGAATGCTTTCACTGTTTTGGATTTAGGAAGCTTTTGGTCTTCAAAATATTCAACAACGCAGTGAGGAAGTCAAATGACTAGGGCATGAGACTTTTAATGATGAGGTTTTTTTTTTTTTCCCCAGAGAAAGGCAACTATATTTGAGGAAATTCCTTAGTACAAACATTTCCCGGGATCTGTTCAGTACCAATTTTATTATACAATTTTTCCTAATAAAATTTCAAATGACCTGAAAAGGACAGGAATATAAACATCTGTTTCCATTCTCTACTTACATGTAGGACAAAAAAAGAGGTGGAGAGAGATGACATGCCCAAACCACACACTGGTTCAGGAGACATCAGGTAGAACTATGAATCCTTGTCTATAAAGCTACATGTAGAATTGTTTGTTTTTTGTTTTCTAATCTTAAGGGAAACTCTATAGAAAAAAAGGAAGACGTTTCTGGAAAAAGGGAGCTACTTGCAAGTGCTTTTAAGATGAAAGAAGCGAGTTGTTTAGAATGTTTACAACATTCCTATCATTATCGTGATCATCAGGATCAGAATTACTCAGTCAAAGGGGGACCTTCATCAGTATCAACAAGGTCAACATCAAAAGACAAAGTATAGGGAAGTTGATGCACCCAAACAAATGAGGTACAGAAATTTCAAATCATACTTCAATGTGTCACTTTAATATCTCGGGTTCTTTTGCTTCCAATCTAAGTAACCCAGGGCCTTGTGCTTTTAAACATGTGTTTTGTCACTGAGCTACACCCCAGACCCCCACAAAAAATGTTTGTGTATTCACATCAGAGTACACTGGAAAATAATATGTGCTTAAATTTTTTCCCAAACTGCTTCTAGTTCTATAACATAGCCCCATCTGCCTCAACATAAAACTTAGAAGACTTGATCTGTTGTGTTTTTTTAAAGAATATATTTACAATACCAGTGGTTTTGTTTATAGCTATCCATCTCATCTCACTCCTGCCTTAAATAAAAAAAAATACCCACTGTTCAACTTTAAGATTTCTATAAAGCTACAATCATCAAGGTGAATTGGTATTAGAAAAGAGATAGACTTATAGATCCATGGAACACAAGGGTCTATCACAGACCAATCTATTTCTTTTAAATTGTGGGTCAAATACATATAACATAAAACTCAATGTTTTAAACTATTTTTAAGTTTACAGTATAGAACTGTTAAATATATTCACACTGTTGTATAACCTTTAGAACTTTTCATCTTGCAAAATAAACTCTATATCCAGTAATCAAAACTCCTCATTTCCCCTCCCCAACCCCTAGCAATAGCTTTCTACTTTTTGTCTCTGAATATGACTACTCTAGGTGCCTCATGTAAGTGGAATCATACAGCGCTGTTTCTTTTTCTTTCTTTCCCTCCTTTCCTTCTTCCCTCCCTTCCTTCCTTTTTTTTCTTTCTGGTACTGGGGATTGAACCAAGAGGTGTTCTACCACTGAGCCACATCCCCCTTTTCATTTTTTTTTTAAATTTTGAGACAGGTTCTCATCAAATTGCTTAGGACCTCGCTAAGTTGCTGAGACTGGTGTCGAACTTGCAATCCTCCTGTCTCAGCCTCCCGAGTTGCTGGGATCTCAGGCATGCACCACCACACCAGGCCAGTACTTATGTTTCTGACAGGCTATTTTCCTTTAGTTTAGTGTGTCCTCAAGGCTCATCCCTGTTGTAGCATGTGTCAAAATTTCCCTTTTGGGGTAGAACAGTATGTATGCACCACATTTTATCTATTCATCCACTGATGGACTCTTGCATTGCTTCCAGATTTGGCTACTGTGAATAACGCTGTCATGAAGATGGGTATGTCTGTTCAGTTCCTTGATTTCAATTATTCTGGTTATTTTCCCAGAAGCGGAGTTGTTGGGTAATAGGATTATTCCATTTTTAATCATTTTTTGGAACCACTCTTTTCACCAGTAGGTATACTATTTTACCTTCCCACCAACAATATATACTGTTCCAATTTCTCTCCTCATCAACATGCATTATTTTCTGTTTTTTTTTTTTAAATAGTAGCATCCTGATGGGGATTATGTAATGACCAATTGATTGTTTTGACAAAAGTGCAAAAGCAATTCAAGGAAGAAAGAACAGTCTTTCTAAAAATACTGATGGAACAATTAGACATCCTACAGAAAAGTGAGTGAGCCCTGATCTAAATTGTGATGGCCTCATGAATTCATATTTTTTTTAAAGTTAATTTTACTGTGGGTTAACAAAAATAAAATTAAAATACATAAAATAATATAACAATAAGTCCATCACATGTTAACATAAATAACATAGTTTTTTGAAAATTATATATCCAAAAGAAAAAATTATAGGGAGAAGAGTAGCTTTATTTTAAAAATTTGCAAAGTATTTTAAAATTTTGCAAAGCTCTTCAACATCTGCCTAAAGAGAGGGCTTTGAGTTCTCATATCTATTTCTGCTTTTGACTGGTTTTGACTTATGTCACATAGCCTGGGAAAGCTCTACTACATACTCATGAGACAATGAGAGTGAATTGGGTAAGCCATTCTTTGCATTAAGAAAACTTTTGACTTCATGGACCCCTCCTAAAAAATAGGATTGGGGGTTCCTTGGACCACACATTGAGGACCAATAGCCTATGTTATAACTCTACACTAGAGGAAATGCTTTTCTTCTTATTGTTGGTTCAGGAAAAACACTTTATCCTCCTCAGAAATAAAAGCATTTAAAATATTTATTGTTGGAATTATGCTAGACACTCATCATTTAAGTCAAACTCATATACATTGTAGTTAAGTGGTCATTTCATTTATGCTTTGCAGCAATGACCAGTCTTAGAAACATGTCCAAAAAATATTGTTTTCATCCTATAAAAGTAGGAATAGTCGGTGGCGCATGGAACATGCCTGTGATCCCAGAGGTTTAGGAGGCTGAGGTAGGAAGAGCGAGACTCAGCAATTTAGCAAGACCCCATCTCTAAATAAAATATAAAAAAGGGTTGGGGATGTGGCTCAGTGGTTAAGTACTCCTGGGTGGAGAGAGAGAGAGAGAAGGAGAGAGAGAGAGAGAGAGAGAGATTAAAGGAAATAGTAATAATATTCATTATTCAAAATTTTAGCCAGGCTCAGCGGCACCTGCCTATAATTCCAGTGGATCAGGAGACTGAGACAGGACAATGGGGAGTTCAAAGCCTCAACAAAAGTGAGGCTCTAAGCAACTCAGTGAGACCCTGCCTCTAAATAAAATACAAAATAGGGCTGGGAAGTGGCTCAGTGATTGGGGGCCCCTGAGTTCAATCCACGGTACCCCCCCAAAAAAAATTAACATTGCCATTCCTTTTATTTTAAGTAAATAACGGGATTATTTATAAAGACTGCCCCACCTTGGTTGAA
Organism: Spermophilus citellus; assembly: GCF_964194105.1. Classification (NCBI taxonomy): domain Eukaryota; kingdom Metazoa; phylum Chordata; class Mammalia; order Rodentia; family Sciuridae; genus Spermophilus; species Spermophilus citellus. Next base: position 6,771,576 of record NC_138198.1, read on the forward strand.
AAGATGCTTCCATACAGGACGAAAGCAATGTTATGTGAGCGATAATGCTTTGTGAGCAGCACTGTTGTATTTGGAAGCTACTCACAGCCTTTCACTCAGAATATTTTACTTCCTCAGAAACTTCTTGAAATCTATGAGAAGCTTATTTGAGGATGGCCTTTTGTAATTTGCATGTAACCTCAAAATTCTGAAATTTTGACTAGAACTGATAGCTGCATCAGGAAGGAAGCACTTCCTGCCTCTCAGATGGTTGGGCAAAGCAGAGGGTAGGGCAGATACTCACACCCTGGTTCTGTGCACCTAACCAGTATCTCAGGTGATAAAGGCTGTTAGAAGGGACGGTTTGATCTGGTCTAAAACTATATGTGGAGTTGTCTGTTTCCTAGCAAACAGGCTTTTTCTCCAAATTGGAGACTCACCATCTAGCTAACATGGTTGGATATTAGACTGCTTTTCCCAGCCAGTCTCTATATAGTCAAGGCAACCAGAAAGAAGAGGAAAAGATTAGAACACCAAGAATCTCCCTTGTCCTAGGGAAGAAATGAAATGAAGGGAAAGTTTTTCTACTTTCTTAAGGCTTTGTGGAGACCCTTCCTTTGAGAGTCTGGGCACCAAAATCAGACCCAATCTCCAGAATATATGAGGAAGTCTTACAACTCAATCAAAAACACAAACCATCCAATCAAACTATGGATAAAGGATTTGAATAGACCTTCCTCCAGAGAAGATACACAAATAGGCAAGAAGCATATGAAAAGATACTCAACATCATTGGTTATTAGGGAAATGCAGATGAAAACCACAACTAGGTATTGCTTCAAGCCACAGGGATAACTATAATTTGTATGGAAAAATAACAAGTGAGAAAGAGGTAAAACAGACCCTCCTATACTGCTTATGAAAATGAAAAATAAGGTAGCCACAATAGAAAAGTTTGGTGGTTTCTCAAAATATGAAATAAGTTATCATATGATCCAACCAATTTTACTCCTAAGTATACACCCCAAAGAATTGAAAAAAATGGCTCAAACAAAAACTTGTACATAAATATTCACAGCAGCTCTATTCATAAGAAATAAAAGGTAGAAATAACCCAAATATCCATCAAATGATGCATGGAAAACAAATATACAAGGAAAAAATTGACACAAGGATGAACCTTGAGGACACAAAAGGACAAATATTGGATTTTTTTCACTTATTTGAGGTATCTAAATAGTCAAATTTATAGAAACATGAAAAATGATAGTTGCCAGGGGAAGAGGGGCATGTGGAGTAGGAAGCCAGTCTTTCGTGGATTCAGTGTTCCAGCTTGGGGAGATTAAAAAGTTCTGGACATGGGTGATGGTGATGGTTGTACAAAAATGTGAATGTATTTAATGCCATGGAAACCCTTAGCAATAGTTTATTCTGTTTTGGATTTTACCACAATTTTAAAAAATAAATGAAGTGTTGATAGATGCTATAGTATGGATAGATCCAGAAGACATTATGCCAAGTGAAAGAAGCCAGACGTGAAAGAAGCCAGACATAAAAGATCACATATTGTCTGGTTCCATTTATATGAAACATTCATGGAAATGGAGTACAGATTGGTGGTTGCCAGGTACTACGGGAGGAGAGATCAGGGGCTGACTGCTTAACAGTACAATGCCAGACTCCTTCAGGGTGAAGAGAATGTTTTGGAACCAGATAGAGGTAATGGTTGTCACAACCTTCTGAATTTACTAAACACCATGAAATGTGTGTTTTAAAATGATTAAATTTATGTTATATGAATTTCACAATTTTTCTTTTAAAAAAATGCAGGAGAGGATTCTACAGGGTGAGCAAGGGTGATCCTCATCTAAAGATCTCCTTTTGTTCTTATCATAAGTACCTATGTAATCATATTTTCTTAATTGTTGCAGTCAATACCCTATTTTCAGAACTAAGATGGCTTGGGAAATAAGATGAGGAACTGAGTATTGCAAACAGATCACCTTGGAAGATCGGGTGGCCAGAGGTGACCTGCAGAAAACACAGCAAGAGCACAGATGGAGAAATGAGAACAAAGGAGAGTAGTTAGGCAACCTCCAGGAACAACCTGTTGAGCAAGCATACATTTAAAGGCCTGATAAGAGGTTAGACTTCCAGTAGCCATTCAGATGGGACTAGATCCTTGTTATGTGAAAATTAAAAGCTAGAGAATTGGGGGATATCTGATTCATACCTGGAAATATAGGCACACAGCATATGTCTGCCTGTGGAGTGAAATTCTGGAAAGGCTGATGCCCGGAACAGAATGTAGACTCCCGCAGCAGCAGCACCTGCCAACCCTAAGAAATATTTTGATTCTCCATCTAAACAGCCACCCTTCTATAGCATCAGAAGAGAGGGATTCCCATAAGGTAAAGGCAAGTGTCTCTAAACCCAGATCAAAATTCTTGCTTATGGTCACACTGTGAGAGAAGGGTGAAGCCCCAGTAGTTGCAAGGGTTATGGTATGAGCCACAATAGGAGTTCCTTCGGAAGGGTGGGAAATGAAGGACACTGTCATTTTTTCTGGTTAGAAGCAAATGTGGGAACCTCAGGAACATGAAACTCTCTAGTTTCTAGGACCATGGATATCTTCAAAGCATAGTTGGGAGACTGCTCTATGCAGGTGGGAGCTTGGCTTATTCATAGCACCACTCCTAGTGCCGAGAATACCATCTGGCACATGGTGAGAAAAATGATCCTAAGTCACTGAATAAGTCAGAGGTAAGACAGAGGACTTGATCCAAACTGCAGACTAATTAAAACCTCACATGAGTCTACCAGGAAGCACTGGGGGAAAAATGCTGATCTACTGAATGAGGATTCAACTCCATCTCCATTCAAGGGGGAACTGTTCACAATCCCTTCATTACAATCCACTTCACTTTTGTTTTGACTTGCTTTGCATTTCTTCATTCCATTTGTAACACACATAATAAAACCGGACTCAGCAAAATAAGACCTAAGAGCCAGGCGCGAGGTGCCTATCTGTCATACCAGCAACTGGGGAGGGTGGGGGCAGGAGGATTCCAAGTGTGAGGCCAGCCTCAGCAACTCAGCAAGGTTCTAATCAACTTAGTAAGACCCTGTCTTTAAAAAATAAAAAGGGCTGAATGTGTGTATCACAATGGTAAAGACCTAGGTTCAATCTCTTGTGTTCTCTTCCCCCTAAAAAAAAAGAAAAATGTGACTTAAGGAGTTTTTAGTTCATATGTCCCTTTCTAGTATTTCTTTAGACACTCTACAAGATACAAGTTTATCTTTTGTTTGCCTGTTTTTCTTTTTTGAAATGGAGTTTCTCTAGAATGCTCAGGCTGGCCTGTATCTTGTGATCCTCCCACCTCAGCTTCTAGAGTAAACTGGGATTAAAGCATGAACTATAGCTCCTGGCCCAACAGTTTGCCTTTTAATACTGAAAGAAATCCAGCCATGGGATTTAACTTCCAAATACAGCTCACTAGCTTCACATCTTAAAGCCAAAGTCAAGGTGGAATGACACATGCTCTCATATTCACATAGACACCAGGTGCTAGGAGAACCCCATAGAATTAGTCCTACTTTGCACATGAATAGGAGCATGTTGAGAAACCACTTCAAAAGTAATGGAGAAGCTCAAGCCAAACTCTCACCCACCATCCATGGACTTCTCCAATCCAGTGATGTAGGCTTCTGTGTAATCTCCCATTCTAAAAATCCTCTGTTCCATTTTCAATATTAAATATTGTACAGAGACTATTGGTAACATAGACTGTGCCCTTGGACACGATCACCCACAACAGACACTCTAAAAATCAGAGTACCTGAGATCATGGGCAGCCTTATTAATCATGGGAAAAAAACCCCAAAACACACACACACACACACACACACACACACACCCCTTAAAAGGCAAAGAGACAGAAAATTGGAAATAAGTTAAAGCCTACCCATAGGAGAAAGATGAGCAAGCCATGATCTTTGCAGATTGAGATACATGGATGATTGGCAGAGATTCTCTGCTTGACCAAACTTTCACCAGATCCTGAACCTCCTTCTAGGCCCAGCTGTGCACTTCCTTGTAAAATCCAGTTTTAGCAAAAGAACACTGCTAAGTATTTTAGCAAGAAATCCCACCTTCACATCTGATCAGGTTCTTCATCCCCCACAATCGCCAGGTGATACCTATTACAGTGGCCTGCCTTCAGCAAGAATCCTATTAGGGGAGGTTAGTCAGAGGCATGCCCCTTAGGGCTCCTTGCAAGTCTTTTTCTGTCCTCTGATGCCCTACCAGATACTCGGCTCTCCATTTCCACTTGCCACGCTGTGTTCAGAGATAAGCCCAATCTCTTACCCACACAGTAGAAACTTGAACAGTGGGCCCTACATACTAATTGCCATGGTCTTGAATTAAGTGTGCCTCACATGTGTCATTGGATAATTGTTTTCCTTTATCAATCCTCACAAGAACAGACTGGGGTCCAAAGTTTGCTCTTGTGGTGTAATGAGGCTGTGTCAGCTTTCGGATGACCTAGCACTTGCTCCCTGGTGGAGCCTGTCCTGCTCTGACCATGTCCTCTGCTCACCTGTCACCATCAGAAGAACTGCATTCTGGCATCCTCGTGTGGTGCAATCTATGAACTTGGCTCACTCCCTGCTCTGAGTTGATCTTACATCACATCCAGTCTTCCTTCAAAATACTCTCAGTATTCAGTTGCTCATTCCCCAAGCTACTGCCACCCCCACAGGACTCTGGCTGAATCTCCCAACTGGTTTCCTTGTGTCTCCACTGTACTGTAAATATTTACTATTTACTCCATCTGTAAATAGTCCTACATCCTATTCTCTGCACTAGAATTGGAGAGATCACTGCAAAGCTCAAGTCAGTGTGTTTCTGCTTGAGCCTTTGAAGGCCTGTACCACCTACAGAGAAGCTGGCTGCCTCCCAGAACCCCTCCTAATGGACCTGTCTTTCCCTGAGCTGCTTAGTCATAATGCTGGCCATTGTGGGCTTTGTCTCTCAGCTACCCCAACTTCTTCCCTCTCAGGGTCTTGCACAGGCTGCTCCTTCTGTTTTAGACACTCAAACCCCCTTCCTATCTCCCCACAGCTGCTTCCTCCCCATTATTCAGACCTTAACTAAAATGTCTACTTTTTAGTAAGGACAGCTTGAATATCAGGTGAAGCCTCCCCCAAAATTCCCTACCTCACCTTTTATACGACATTTACTAGTACCTGGAGTGATCTCTTTTTTTGGTGGTGGGGATACTGGGGATTGAATTCAGGGGCACTCAACCACTGAGCCACATCCTCAGCACTATTTTATATTTTATTTAGAGACAGGGTCTCACTGAGTTGTTTAGTGCCTTGCTTTTTGCTGAGGCTGGATTTGAACTCATGATCCTCCAGTCTCAGCCTCCTGAGCCACAAGGATTACAAGCATGAGCCATGGTACCTGGCAATGATCTTATTTTTCATTTGAATGTTTATTCCCATTTTTTGTGCTTTATTTTTTAAAATATTTGATTTGCTCTTTTTAGTTATAAATGACAGTAGAATATTCCTATTTTTTTCTCAGCTGAATATAAGCTTCTTGTAGGCAGGATTCTATCCAGCTTGTGGTTAGAACAATGCCCAGCTCACTGCAGGTAGTAAGTACTGGGAGAGAAAAAAAAAGTAATAAACCAAATTGTTCACATTGGTTTTACTGAGGACAGAGAAGGCAGGAAAGATGAGAAAAATAAGAATGTAAAATAAAAAGAAAAATGGCAAGAAAGCATGTGTATATATAACACTGAGTTATGAACGTACATGTGTATTTATTAAGATATAAGTCAAAGAATGATCCAAGAGCATCAGTTGTGGTTATCAAGGTGATAGATTGCAGGTGATGGCTATTTTATTTATTATATTTTGTGCTAGATTAAAAAAAATCCCACGGGGCTAGAGATGTGGCTCAAGTGGTAGCGCGCTCGCCTGGCATGCGTGCGGCCCGGGTTCGATCCTCAGCACCACATACCAACAAAGATGTTATGTCCGCCGAGAACTAAAAAATAAAAAATATTAAAAAAAGAATCCCAATGAAGTTACATTTATTTGCAGAGGAAAAGAGAGCATGTTCTGGAGATACACAAGACTGGTCTGAGGTTTAAATATAGGCTCTGCTCTTTCTGCCTGTGAAATAGGGGCAGGTCATGTGACCCAGCTGAGCCTCAGCTTCTCTATCTGTAAAATGCTCCTGACTTGGCATCTACCACACAAGGCTGCTATAGGAATACAGGAATTAAAGTTTATGAGACAGTCCACACAGTGCTGATACATATTGATTCTCTACTGTTAAAGTGCTTTGTCCCTAGGTTTTTCACAGTACTAACAATGATTACTAGGTCTCCTGTCTTTTTTGGAACCAGGAACTGAACCAAAGGAAGGAAGCCACATCCTTAGCCATATATATATATAAAATATTTTTTTAAGAGACAGGGTCTTGATGAGTTGCTTAGGGCTTTGATAAGTTGCTGAGGCTAGCTATGAACTCATGATCCTCTTGCCTTAGCCTCCTGAGCCACTGGGATTACATGCGTGTGCCACCATGCCCAGCTCTTTGTGTGTTTCTTGATCTCTGAGAATGAACTTTGAAAACCTCAACACACCTGGCAGAGGTCCCACCTTGAGCTCCTGTATCTGGCATTCTGTCAGTTAATATCAGGCCAAGTGCAAATCCCTGTAGAGAACCATTCATGGGCATAAGTCATAGGGACACAACAGGTGAGCCTGTGAGGGAAGTAGCTGAGCACATCAACAGGAAAAGGACAGACCAAAGCAAAGGTGACAGGCCAGCCCTGCCCCACTGTCAGCAGCAGTTTAGCCATGTGGAGATGCAGTTGAGGACACTTCTAATACAAGAGGTAGATTCCCTAGAGACATAACAGATTTCTCAATCCCCTCCTTCTTGGGCTTCTGTGACTGCCTGGAAGAGCCCTAAGCAAGTAGAAAAACTCCAATGTAAAGAATATGAGAATATTCCATGCATTTAAAAAGAACAAGAGGAATGGAGGGGACTACCCATCTGGTATGTCCAGGACTGCTCTGTTTTTGATATTGAACTTCCCACACATCCTGATAAAACTTAGTCCCATGTGAAACAGGTCAGGGCATTAGAGGTCATGAGGCAAGAGGTGGGTTTGAGGATCACCTTCCTCATCCTGTTACACTAATACCATGAGGTACTACTGAATCAACCTGATCTGATTTCAATAAAAAAGCCAGCCCTTGAACTAGTAGATTTTACATAGAGTAGGTAATTAAATTGGACTAGATACAGTCTGCATGTTTAACTTATTTTCCATCACATAACAACACCAAATAGCACCATGATTTTATAAAATGCATCTCCACTAATGTGGATTACTAGGTGTTGAAATATACTTTATAATATACTTATTTTTTTAAAGAGAGAGACAGAGAGAGAGAATTTTAATATATTTTTTTTTTTAGTTATCGGTGGACACAACATCTTTGTTTGTATGTGGTGCTGAGGATTGAAACCCGGGCCGCACGCATGCCAAGCAAGGGTGCTACCGCTTGAGCCACATCCCCAGCCCTATAGTATACTTATGAAAGTATTTGTATAAAGAATTTTATCCTCTACATGTTTAGAAAAGTTTATTCTGAATATCCACTACTGAGAATTCTTAGGGTGGGAGGAGGTGGGAGACAATCTTTGGGCTGTTACATTTCTTATAGGCTATGTCAATGAAACCATATTATCTTTTGTAAAATCAATAAAATCCCTGATAAATTCTCTGGTCACCTGATATCGTCTAGAATATTTCAATACATCTGTCTGGTTGAATGATCAATTAATCAACTGAGGGACTGTACCTCTGATTTGGTAACATTGTATTTTATTTTATTTTTTTAATGTGGTGCTGAGAATCTAACCCAGTGCCTCACGCATGCTAGGCAAGTGCGCTACCACTTGAGCCACATCCCCAGCCCCTGCAACATTGTATTTATTTGAGTTTATGGATTTCAATATGATCAATGGGTCCCAAGTTGGATTATAAGAAACCCCAGCTTTCCACACAGGGTACAAACTGGTCATTGGTCTTAACTCAGGTCATGGCAGAGATGTTGCATTTCTATGGAAACAAAGCTAAGCTTGGAATTGCGCTTTGCCCAATGACCCAATAACATAAAATAAATCAGACCCTGATAAGTATCCTTAAAGCAAAAATCAAAGGTAACCACGTTAAGCATTTGAAGGGTCATGATCCCAGTCATTATCTTTGAGATTATGAAAGGATAATAGAAAACAGCTCATCCAACCACGTTATTTAATAAATGAGTCTATAAAGATGAAGTAACTCAATGAAAATGGAACTGCTTTTAGTGGCTCCGTGTGTGGAAATTAGGCAACAATGGAACTGGAGTTTTACAATGGTTTTGAAATCTGATTTCATACCAATGGGTCAAATATAAGGGCAATGGCTTTACAAACAATGTATCCTGTGAGGAAATGAAATAAGGTTTAATTTAGCACTATATATTAGCACAAAGATTTAAAATAAGTATAGCTTTTAAAAATAAAATAGTTGTACTAAGAGAAATATGGAATACTTTGAAAATCTTTTATGTGTGTGTATATGTGTTACTGTTGATTGAACCTGGAGAAACTTTACCACTGAGCTACAACCTGAGTTGTTTAATTAATTAATTAATTTTTTAAAGGCAGAGGAGAGGCAAGAGCAGTGCCCCCACTCTGCCTCTCTCTTTTCAATATCTTTATTTATTTTTATGTGGTACTAAGGATCGAACCCAGTACCTTATACATGCTAGGCAAGTGATCTATCACTGAGCCACAACTGCAGCCCCCAACTTTTTTATTTTAAGATAGAGTCTTGCTAAGTTGCTGAGGCTGGCCTCAATTTTGCAATCCTACTACCTTCCCAGTTGCTGGGATTACACCACACCTGGCTGAAATTTTCTTAAGAACTTTAGTAAAACCAGAGTATCCCAGCGGGCATGGTGGCACATACCTGTAATCCCAGCAGTTTGGGAAGCTAAGACAGGAGGATGGCAAGTTCAAAGCCAGCCTCAGCAACTCAGTGAGATCCTGTCTGCAAATAAAAAAGGGCTGGGGATGTGGCTCAGAGGTAAAGTGCCCCTGGGTTCAATCCCTGGTGCCTCCTCACAAAACAAACAAACAAACCAACTCAGAGTATCCCAAGATTCCCTCACCTGTGAAAAGGATGCCACAAACTCTCAGCTCTGAGCAGTGTGCACCCCCCTCTGCTCATGCCAGTGCTCAATCCCTCCCCAAATATCGCCCTGTTCTCATATATTCCAGCAAGTGAAACATGGAGGAGGGCAAGGAAAAGTCCTTAAATTCCTAACTTTTCACAGGGTTCACACACATTGTAGAATAAATCCTTTGCTTGCCTGGGTCATCCAAATTCTACCCTTTCTTATAAAATGTTTGCTCACCCAACCTGACTTGATTCAGTAAGGCCCTAAGCAACTTCGCAAGCTTCTGTCTCACAATAAAAATACAAAAGGGCTGGGGATGTAGCTTGGTGGTTGAGAGCCCCTGATTTCAATCCCTGTACAAAAAAAAAAAAAAGAAAAAGAAAATCTGGAACATCAATAAAGATGACTGTAGAACTACAGAAATACAGTTGAAGTCTTTATAGATCAATTAGGAACTCTGTGTAATTGCTAACAGAGAAAATGAGAGTTCAATTGAAATACAAATTCAGATACCCTGATGTGATGAGGTAGATGACTAACAAAGATAATCAACAGATAACAATGAATAGGTTAATGTAGAAAGGGAATCCCAACAGGGCTATTCCACTTGGAAAAGCTGAGTAAAGGGTGAGTGCCCTTTAGGGATTGCAATAAATCCATTTTTGTCAGAAGGAAATAGAAATTAACTGCAGAACCACACTATGTAGTTTACTTTTAATTTCTTGCATATATAGCCATACATAAAGTCACTACTTAGTAACTTCACAAATAGATGAAATATCTAATATCTGTGTATATAATTACATAATAGTCTTCATATAATTACTCATTAAAACAATCCCAATAAGTCATATATTAGTATTCAGAATATATGAGAGTGAGGATTAAAGAAGTAACTTTCTCAAGTTTACACAATCCTGTATAACACACATGCGCAAGCACACACACAATCACATGTAGTTAATTATGGGGATACATTCAGAGAAATGAGTCATTAGGAAATTTCATTGTTGTACAAACATCACAGAGTATACTTACATGAACTAGGATGACTACAATTTCACTAAATAATAACAATCTATGGGACCACAATGACTATGCTAATATTGAAATATCATTATGTGTGTGTATGTGTGTGTACACTAGGGTTATTTATATATTTGTGTGTGTCTAAGTGTGTGTGTACCCTCTATAATCCCCTACTTTCCCAAGTTTGACAGTACCAGTGAATATGATGGGATACCACTTCTATGATCAGGTTACTAATCAGCTGACTTTGATTTGATTAAAAGGGAGATTATTGGGGATGAGACTAATAAGGTAAGCCTTTAAAGATGATTAAGTGTCAGAAAGATTATTGAAGGAGCAAACTGCAACACATGGCAAGGACCTCAGAGTGGTCTCTAGGAGAGGAGCGAGATATTAGCTCTGTTAGCTATGGAGCATATTCCACTTGTTCAGTTCAGGATTTGGGATCCAGGCCCTCTCGGTCTCAGGACGGGCCCATCTTTGTAACTGCTAAGGGCATCAAGAATCCTTCATTTGGTGGGCTGACGCCAAACCAATACCATGGAAACAGTAACTACAAACCACAGGGAACCTCCGCCTCACCAACAGGCCGACACCCTCCCAAAGTAAAAATGAAGAAACCCGAGGCCCCGGAGATGACGCACTTCCGGCGCGCTGCGCAGTGCGGTCGTCCAGGAGGCCTGCGCAAAGGGAGGCGGGGCCAGGGATGGGCGGGGCGTTGCTGGAGGCAACCTGGGCGCCTGCCGATCTCCAGGCGGGAGTGGATCGCTGGGCGGGGCCTGTAGCCGGCGCCGGCCTGTGGGAAGCGGGCGCGGGGCGGGGCGCGGCCTCCCCACCGCCGGACCCGCCACTGACGCCGCCGGCAGCTAGGGAGTTGGGGGCTGTTTGGTCGCCAGCAGCAGAGCCGGTCTTGAAACTGCGGGCCTCTTCCTGCCTCCTCCGCGGCTCCAGCCTCGGCTTTCCCCCTAGCACTCGGCGTCGCCGCTGGCGCCGCCGCCCGATCCGCAGGCCGCCGCGGGCCGCGGAGCCCATGAAGGCGCGGGCCCCGCCGCCGCCCCCGCGGCGTCGCCGTCGTCCCGGAACGTCCCGAGCCGGCGCGGGCATGGCCGCAGCATGAACGCCGGGCCGCCGCGGGAGCCAGAGTGGAAGGCGGCTTCGCAGCCCGAGGCGGGAGCCATGCTGGAGAAGCGCGCGGGCGCGCAGGCCCCGGGCAGCAGCTGGGTGAGCGCGGGCGGGTCTGAGGCCGGTGCCCGGGAGGCTGGGCGGGGGCGCGGCCGGGGCTCCGGCCGAGCAGCCCCGGTTCTTTCTGGCTGAGCTAAAGTCACCCTTAATAGGGGCTTGCCTCGTGACTCCTCGCTTGGCACAACTTAGACTGTTGAGTGGTTTTTATCTCAGAAGAGCCGGGCACGGGACAGGGAACCTAAGTAATCGGGGTATTTCAGAGACCTCCATCCCTGCGTCAGTTAGTACAGTTTTCGGGGCGCAGGTTCTGCACAAGCCAACTTAGATAATGTGCAGGGAGCTTGTAGAACCGCACATTTGGCTCAAGCCCCCAAGGAGCCTGCGGAGAAGCTGGCGGTGGAGCCGGGCAGCGCCCTCCTGCACCTTCCGTTTTCTTCGGGCGCCGGAGGAGCAGGCAGCCCAAGGGAAGCTGCAAATCCCAGGCTGTGCAAGGAGCAGGTTCAGGCCAGGCTCTTCCTCCGGTGATGCTTGAAGTTTAGACGGCGTTGACAGCAGTCGCACTGGACAGCCTTGACCTTATTGGCCTGGATTCGGCCGACTTGGCCTTGTCAGTGGCGTCTTAGTTTCTTATGGTGGAATTCTAAGCACAGAGGATCTGTCGTTTCTTCCCAGTCCTAAGTTTAAAAAGGATTTTTTTTTATTTTTTTTTTTTTGCGGGGGGAAGGGACTATGTAGGACGTAAAATTAGAAAATGTTAAAATGAACAGACTCTTGACACCATGGAAGAGTTTTTCTAAAGGAAAATGGGAATTTTATGAAAAAATATATGCTATTACTTTTAGATTTTTAAGCTTACATGTCTAATTTTGCTTTTAGTTAAAAAGTGCTCAATGATTATACGTGCATGTTTGGTGATGTGAATTCCCATTAGTAGAGTTGGGAGGGTGGTGAAGTAGGAGGAGCAGTAAGGAGGATGGAGCCAGCAGAGCTGGTTTCTAGTCCTGGTTCTACTAGAGTAATGTCACTCTGGGCAGAGTATTGACACAGCCTAGCCATTCAGTGCCTAATCTGTATAATGAGGACTTAGTAGTGTTGAAGGCCCCTGTGACTCCTTATTTTTGAAAAAACATTAGAGATTGCTTGTTTCCAAGGTAGGATCTTGCAAATATGGAAAACTTGTCTTATAGGGGGAGGTCAATTCTGTAGAATTGGTTTCTCTTGTTTTAATTGTGATCAAACCAAACTCTTTCAATCCCCTAAACAACTAAACTACCGGATCCTTCTGTCTTCCTTGAATTGTTAGACAGTAATTACTAATTAGTGGCCAAGCTAGTAATCTGAGAAGTACCTTCCTTCATCTCTTTTCATATGTACAGTGAGCAAAAAGTGCAGCTACTTTTACTAGGTGCTTTTTTAGGTTTTCACCCTCTCCTCTGCATTCCCATGGTCCCTTTCCTAGACTTTGACCTCCCTTTTGAGACCCTTGCTCATCTCATCCTAAGTCTGTCCTTTACATTACTGTTGAGTAATTTAAATGTGATCACTACTGCTGCAATTTTTTTTCATTGACTCCCAATGGCTTACAGGCTTAAAAACTGCCAGGTGGAATCATTATTAACATGGAGATTAAGTAAGCATGCTTGGTATTCCAGTTTCTACCTTTAATACCCGTGTAACTTTGGGCAAATTACATAACCTCTCCTAATAATAGTAGTTACCTCATAGTATTTTGAGGATTGCTGAAACCCATCTCCTAATAAGCCCTTAATATTAGATGTTATTCTTAGTGTTTTTACATATATAAATTTTGAGTAGTCAGAAAGTGATCTATAAGCGATCCCCTGAGATAAAAACCTCAGTTCTCTCTCATTTTTTAATCTAGCCAAGAAGTAGATCCCAACCTAAAAAAGTTAATGTTGCTAATTTTATGTGCTTACAGCAGGAACTTTTGAGGTATGTTTACTCAAAGAAACCTATGCTCAATTTATTTCTCCTTCTTTCTTCTTTGGATCCTGATGCTAATCTGCTAATTTGGGGCACAGGTATAATCCTACCTAGGCTGTCTCTGAGGGCAGGTGCATTTGTTATTGATAAACTGCCGTGAATACTGAGTTTTCTTGTTTGCTGTAGTTACTGAAATGTCAAGCATGGAAAGGTACCAGTGCTTTTCTGAGTGTATGGAAGCTGGGAAAGCAGTGAATCCCTTTAATCCTATGTGTTCATGTCTCTGGCCAGCACCCCCAAATTATGCCTTTTTTTTTTTTTTTTTTCTCTCCCTGCTTGCAGTTTCCTTCTAATATCTCTTCCAGGTTCACTGTCCTACAGCCTCCATAGTTTTGTGTTTTGATTTTGCGGTACTGGGAATTGAATCCAGTAGTTCTACCACTGAGCTACATCACCAATCCTTTTTAGTTTTTATTTTGAGACAAGGTCTTGCCAAGTTGCTAAGACTGTCCTTGAACTTGCCATCCTCTTGCCTCAGAAAGTCACTGGGATTATAGGCATGCACCATCATGCCTGGCCAGCTCAGCCCCATGATTTTATTTTATTTTAATATGTTGTAATTTACTTTTAGCTTTAATATGTTAATATGTTGTAATTTACTTTAATATGTTAATATGTTGTAATTTACTTTTAGCTTTATTCCTGGTACACCATGGTTTCAGTTTGTTGGTATTAATAATCATGGGGAATACTGCCTATATACAGAGAATCAACTACTTTTCTTCTATGTCTCAAAGAGATGTAGATACTGAAAAAGATATTGGCAAAGAGATATAATGATTTGAATAATAAAGGAGTCAAGTATTTCTTCCATGATATCTTTCTTCCTAGAAAAGGGAGGCCTGCATATCAAATAAGTTCTCCTATTTATTGTCTTCTCTCTGCTCTATTCTTCCCTGTTGTGCATTATTAACAAGCATTTTGATTTTTAAAAAATATTAGTTTTTTAGTTATAGCTAGACACAATACCTTTATTTTATCTATTCATGTGTGGTGCTGAGGATCGAACCCAGGGCCCCACATGCTCTAGGCGGGCGCTTTACCGCTGAGCCACAACCCCAGCCCTTGAAATGTTGTATCAGAATTATTTGTATTATCATTGACTGTAAATTTTCTAATATGCATAGTTTTCACAGCCAGATAAAGGAAAAGTTCTTTCAGGTTCATTTATTCTTGGGCGTCTGATGAGAATTATAATTTGTTGCAAAGAAAATCCACTAAATTTAGTGGAATATCTCAGGGTGTTCATAGACTCCAAGAAGCCAGTATTTGGATATCATATAAGAGCATTGATGTGGAAGCTCACAAGACTGGTGACATCTAATGTCTCGTGAGATGATTTTCCTTAGATTGTTCCAGGAATGTGATGGTTAATGTTTTTTCAGAATAAGAATACAGGTGAAATGGAGGAGCAGCTTTTATTTTAAAAAATGACTAAAATGGTGACATTTTTTGGTTGTAAAGAAGTGAAAGGATCTAGGGACATATTAAGGGAAAAAATGGTAATGATGAACTTTTGATCTTTAACACTGTTTGGAACCAGAATGACAAAATAGTACTGGAATATTGGCACAGCCAAACTCTGTAAATAAATCAAAGCAAAAAACCCAAAACATTTATAAACTGTTGATGTATAGCAGTTTGTGGAGTTAATATGCATTATGGCAGAAACATTTCAATTTCACATTTAGAATTATTTAGATCTTTAATTTGCCATCATTAAGCCTGTATTTTTTCCTGGAAAAGGCTTGTTGTTACTGTTGTTTTTCGACCTGAATGGGTGATTTTCTTATAATTGAATTTTTTTAAGTTCTGTATATATTTGGGATGCAGGTCCTTTGTGATGTTTTGTAAATACCTCATTTCTAGTGTGTGGTTCATATTTTCATTCTCTGATCGGTGTCTTGAGTAGAAGTTTTAGATTGTGATGAAATTTGTCAACTTGTTCTTTTACAGATCATGTATTTGGTCTTATATTTAAGAAACTCTTGCCTAATCCAGTAACACAAAGACTTGGGAACAATTGATTTTTTTCAGAAATTAGAAAAACATTTAATGAAAAAAAAATCTTCAATGAAGTCCACATAAATCTTTCAAAAGTAGAACCGAAGCAATGAATTTGTATTGGGAAAGAAGCATAAAGATTTTTGTATGTTGATCTTGTATTCTTCGACTTTGTTGAATTCAATTGTTCTAATAACTTCTCTGGATTCTTTGGTATTTTCCATATGTAGGGTCATATCATCTGCAGATAAGGATAGTTTTACTTCTTCCTTTCCAATTTTGATGGCTTTTTTTTTTCTTGTCTAATTGCTCTGGTTAGAATTTCCAGTACAATATTGAATGGTGAAGGCAAGACATTCTTGTCTTGTTCATTATATTAGGAGGAATATTTTAAGTCTTTGATCCCTATGTTAACAGTGGGGTTTTAAAATATATGCCTTTTATGATGTTAAAAAAAGATGACTTTTACCTCTAGTTTTTTTGTGTGTTTTGATCACAAAGCATGTTGAATTTTATCAGATACCTTTTCTCCATTATGATTTTAATGTTGAACATCTTTACATTCCAGGATTATATCTCACTTGGTAACAGTGGATAATCCTTGTAATGTGCTGTTGGATTAGGTTTGCTTGTATTTTGTTTAAGATTTTTACATCAGTATTTGTAAGGGACTTGGTTTGTAGTTTTCTGGTAGTATTGTTTCGGTTTTTTTGTTTGGCTTTAGAATTGTAGTAATGCTGGCCTCATAGAATGAGTTAGGAAGTGATTCCTCTTTTATTTTTCTCAAGTTTATGAGAAGGATTCTTCTAACATTTGGTAGAATTCACCATTGAAGCCATCTGGTCCTAGACTTTGTTAAGAGGTTTTTGATTACTGAGTCAGTCTTCTGTTATAAGTCTATTCAGATGCACTATTTTTTAATGATTCGGTTTTGGTAAATTGTGTGTTTCAAAGAATTTGACCATGTCATCTAGGTTATCTAGTTTATAATTGTTATCCAGTATACTGTTGTTCATAGTATTTTGGTATCCTTTATATTTCTGTGATTATTGGTGGTAATTGGCCTACTTTCATGTCTGACTGTGTGTGTATGTGTATCTTTTTGTTGTTGTTAAGCTAGCTAAAATTTTGTTGATACTTTTAAATGACCACTTCTTAGGTTCATTGATGCTGTTTTACTATTCTCTTATTTATCTATGCTTTAAACTTTTCCTATTCCTTCAGTCTACTGATTTCAGTTTGGTTTGCTTTGCTTTTTCTGTTCCTTAAGTTGTAAAGTTATGTTATTGATTTGAAATCTTTCTGCTTTTTAAAAGAAGGCATTCATAGCTACAATAGTCTCTCTTCGTTCTACCTTTTGCTGCATCCCATAATTTTAGTTTTTGTTGTTTTTATTATTTGTCTCTAAGTATTTTCTCTTTCCTTTTTTTTTTTTTTTTTTTTTTTTTTTTTTTTGAGATGTAATCTGTGTTTCCAAGGCTAACTTTGAATCCCTGGGTTCAAGTGATCCTTCTGTCTCAGATTCCCAACTAGCTGGAATTATAGGCAAGAGCCATCACAACCAACTTTTAAGTATTTTCTAATTTCCCTTGTGATTTCCTTTTTGACCTATTTTTTGTTTGGTATGTTGTTTAAATTCTACATATTTGTGAAATTTCCAGTTTTTCTTCTATCTTTGACTTGTAGCTTCATTCCTTTGCAATTGGAAAAGATGCTTTGCATGATTTCAGTATTTAAAAATTTATTGAGACTGTTTTGTGGCCTGATATATGATCTACCCTACAGAATGATGTGCATTTTAGGAGTTTCTGTATTCTTTGTTGGGTGGAATGTTGTATATATGATTGTTAGATACAGGTGGCTCTTATTGTTATTCAAGTTCTGTTTCCTTACAGACATGCCCTAGATATTCTTTTCTTTCTGGTACTGGGAATTAAACCTAGGGGCCCTTTACACGAAGCTACATCCCAGCGTGTTCCCTCTTTCTCTCTCTCTT
The DNA here is from genome assembly GCF_964194105.1 of Spermophilus citellus. NCBI lineage: Eukaryota > Metazoa > Chordata > Mammalia > Rodentia > Sciuridae > Spermophilus > Spermophilus citellus. Next base: position 6,789,034 of record NC_138198.1, read on the forward strand.
TTTGGAGATTAGGGTATCAATAATTGCTGAGGCTGACCTTGAACCTGTGATCCTGCTGCCTCAGCTTAATGAGTGTCTAGTTACAGGCAAGCAGTACCTCACCTGGCTGTTTCCAGTTGATGTAGAAAAGTTTCTTCATTTAATTCTTTCAGTATTTGCTTCATATATTTTGGGGTCTTTCATTTGATGTATTTTATAATTTTTTTTTCTTGATGTACTCACCTCTTTATCATTTTTTGGTGGTGTTTTTAATTTCTTAATAGTATTTAAAAATTTTTTTAAATTGTTGATGGACCTTTTATTTATTTATATGTGGTGCTAAGAATTGAACTCAGTGCCTCATGCATGCTGGGCAAGTGCTCCACCACTGAGCCACAACCTCAGCCCGTCTTAATAGCATTTTCAAAATTAAACCACTTTACTCAGGTCTGATTCATTGTAAAAAATCTTATATTTAACATATACAATTTGGTGAGTATGAGCTAAGTATATACCTGTGAAACCATAACTACTATCAGGACCACATACATATCCCTCACCTCCCAGAGTTTCTTTCTGCATTATTATTATTATTATTATTATTATTATTATTATTATTTTGTGGTAAAATTATTTAAGATAAGCTCTACTCTCCCAGCAAATTTAAAGTATAGTCATCCCATTGGGGATAGATTCCAGGACTTGTCCCCATTCGCAAATGCATAAGTCCCTTATGTAAAATGATGTTGTATTTGCTGTATACATCTTTCCATTTACTTTAAATCATCTCTAGATTATTTGTAATACCTAATGCAATGCAAATGCTATAGAAATAGTTATGGTTTACTAATTAGGAAATAGTGACAAGAAAAAAATACTTGGATTCTTTTCATGGGATATTTTCAATCTACAGTTGTTTAAATCCACAGATGCAGAACACACAGATATGGAAAGCTGATAGTATATAATGCTGTATTACTAGCTGTAGGCATGTAGATGTGCTTTATAGTACATCTGTATAACTTATTTATCTTACACACTGAAACACTGATTTCAGATTATCTTGCAAAGCGATTATAATCAAAAATAGCAAATGGGACAGAATAGAGAGCCCAGAAATGAAACCATACATGGGAAAGGGTAGTCTCTTTAATTAATGATGCTGGGAAAACATGTACAATAATGAAATTAGACATTTATTTTGCTTATTTATTTAGAGATGGGATCTCACTAGGTTTTCCAGGCTGGGCTCAGGTGATTCTCCCACCTCAATCCTTCTGAGTAGCTGGAACTACAGGCACATGCCACCATGCCAGGCAAAATATCTACTTTGTCTAATGACCCCACCCCATGGTCCTGGGAATCAAACCCAGGGCCTCTCACATGCCAGGTAAGCACTCCACCACTACACTACATCTCTAGCCCTTTTTATTTTTATTTTTATTTTGAGACAAACTATCACTAAATTGCCCAAGCTGACCTCATACTTGCTACCCTGCCTCAGACTCCAGGGTAACTGGGATTATAGTTAAGTGCCACCTCACTTGGCTTAACAGTTTTGTGATCTGATATTAGCAAATAACCCTGTTCTCTTTTGGTTTGTTTATGTGGAATATTATTTTCTATTCTTTCCCTTTCTATTTGTGTCTTTAAACCTAAAGCAAGTCTCTTAAAGTATTACTTGTATCATGCTTGCTTTTAATCCTTTCTGCCAAATTTTGCCTTTTAATTTGAAAGCCTGATACATCTACATTTAAAGTTATTACTGGTAAAGAAAGATAATTTTTTTGTAGTGAAATATTTTGGTTTCCTTTTCTTTTCCTTTTATGTGTATAATGAAAATGTTTTATTTATGATTACTATGAAGATTGCATTTTACATCCTAAATTTAGATCAGTATAGTTTAGATTGATACCAATTTAACTTCAAAAGTATACAGAATCAATGGTAGAGTGCTTGCCTAGCATACATAAGGCTCTGAGTTTGATCGCCAGCAAAAAGAGAGAAATACTAATATATAGAATCTACTATATTTCTCTCTCCTTCCCTTTACATCATTATTGTCACAAATTATATCTTTATACATTTGGAGATTCAAACATCAATTAACAATTATTTTTGTGCACTTTTTAAATCTTGTAGGAAATTGAGAGTGGAGTTATGAACCAAAATTACAAAAATACATATTGTATTTTTAGTTCATTGTATATAATATATATATGTGCATGGCTATAATGTTTGTATCTTTAGTGATTGTGTTACATTTTTTGCATTGTCTAGATTGCTGTTAATTTATTGGGCTCATTCAGAGCATACTCATTGCAGGGTTTAATGATCCCCCACTCATTACTCAGACAGGGTCTCCCTGATTATCCAATGCTCTGTGAATAATGAGGATTTTGTTTATTTGTTTGTTTGGTTGGTTGGTTTTGGTTTTTCAGTATTGGATATTGAATCCAAGGATGCTCTGCTTTACAAGGGTTACTCTGCTATATCCCCAGCCCATTTCATTTTTCTTTTTATTGATTGTTCAAAACATTACAGAGCTCATGATATATCGTCTTTCATATATTTTGAGACAAATCTCTCTAAATTGTCAAGGCTGGCCCTGAATTTATGACCCTCCTGCCTCAGCTTCCTGAGTCACTGGAATTATAGGTGTGTACCTCCACGCCTTGAAGTCAGAGTGGTAGAAACATATATAGGCTCATTGTGGCATTTGATCATATCTGGACACTCACAAGATATTTTTCCCCTGGCCTTTGTTAATTTCCTCACATGCATGTGCTTATCAGAACTCGGAATTCCTTGAGGTGAAACCTCTGCAGATTTCTCAGCTTCTCTTCCTCCTTCCCTCTCCTTTTTTCTTTCTCTCTTCCCTCTCTCCTTATTTTTTTTCTTTCTGTCTCTCCCTTCACTTCCCTCCCTCTCTCTTTTTCTTTCCCTTCCTTTCTTCCTCTTTAATACCCTGTCCTGCCTTGATCTCCCTGGCCTTTCAGCTGAATCTCTTGGGGAGTCCTTTAAGCTTTGCCTGGGCTCTTCCTTCTGGTACTGGAGCCTGGGAACTCTTGTTAAGGCAGTAAACTTGGGTAATGATAAAGTACAACTTGTCTTCTCACTTCAGATATCTGGGCCCTTTGTTACCTGGCATCTGGTACCCAGAAATCTTTCCTTCCTTACTTTCTACCTCCCTCCCTCCCTCCCTCCTTTTCTCTCTTCCTCCTTTTGTTCCTCCCTCCCACAGGAGGGTAATCTGGATTCATTTACTTTGTCTTGTTTTGAAGGAGAACTCTGTTTCTTAACATCCTCCATGGTACATAAAACTTTTATTAGTATTTCCAAATAAACCAGCTCTGCCTTTGCTTTACTCTTATTTATTTACATTTCCTGTTATCTTTAGTTTTTCTAACTTATTGAAGGTTTATTTTGTAATTCTTTCTGACTTAAGATAGAGGAGTAACTCAAATGTTCAGACTTCTTCTAATATCCACTTATATAAATTTCAAATTAACAGTTGTATTTTAACTGAAATGTTTTGATGTGTATCTTTATATTTTTATGTACATGTAACCAGTCTTTTATTTATTACCAAGAAAATGCCTAAATAACCTCTCTAGCTTTACTTGCTTAAAAAAAAAAAGTTGTCTTTCTTTAGCTTAAGAAGTTACTTTTTTTAAATAAAAATTAGTATTTCAGCCTCAGTGTCACTGCTTCATTTCATACTCAGTGATTTTCTGCCCTTTCTTTATTTCTAAATGGGCCCATAATTTTATTAAAAAATGTCATGCCTGGCAAAGGCACAGGATCCTCTGGAAAGTTCTTTCGACCTTTCCCTCTTCACTCTGATTCGTGTGCTTTCCAGGTTCTTTTTGCTCTCTTTTGAAATCGTCTCTTCTTCTAGGACCTATATTATTTATGTAGTATTAGACCTTTCTATTGAAGAGGAGTAACATAGAACCAAAAAACCTGAGTGTTTTCCTACTTTTATCATTTAATCGCTCTTAAATGAGTGGTTCTCACTTCCTTCATATAATTTTTGGAATTTTTTCAGAAATTGTGAATATTATTATATTTACAAAGTTCTGAGGGAGGTTGATATGGTTTTTACTAGCCATAATTCATCCATTCTTATGATAGCTGTAAAAAGTAGGTGCAGTACGTTACGTATTTGACTAGAGATAAACAAGAGCATGGAGATAACTTATGTGCTAAAAATAGCCAGGCTGACTATGGTGGTGCTGGGACTTTCCTCATATCTATGTTCCAATCTAATTTTTACTTGACAGCTCAGTTCCTCATGTTACAGAGTTGAATATACAGTCAAGTTGGTTTTTCCTGTTCCTCGGTGGAGGAAGAGAAAAAAACTCTGCGTTGCCTGAGCTTTGTCTCTTGTTCTTTGTGTGCAGTGACAGAGATGGCATCATCTTATCGTCAGTCATGCTTGAGTAGCTCCACTCTACTACATTGTCTCTTGCTAACTTGGGTCAGTCCAACAGGAGATCTGAAGAAAAATGTAGAATTCTGAGGATAGTTTGCTTCATGATCATCGATTACTATACATCTAATTTCTACATTTTGAAAGTAGCAAAAGTTCAGTTAAGATTATTTACACATTAGTAGTTCTTTGTGAACAGATCCATGGAGTACTAAAGTACCTGTTCCTCTGCAAGTAAGATAATGTGATACCGTAAAAGTGTGAAAACCTCATGTAAGATCTGGTCCTGTAATATGATGTTCCCTAAAGAAAAATAGTGGCTTTGTGTTTTTAATTCGCCAAATCCTGACATATGATTATATACTATGATTGATGGGTCATGAAATACAGTCATAAGATGATACTTGGTATGAAAAGGAGAGACTTTTTAGTGTTAGGATTTTTAAATGTTGCTTTAGAGAAATCTTCAATTCTTAAATCTCCATTCTTTTGTAGTATATTCCAGGGGTGGATAAACCTATATGGAAGCTGACACTTAATATACGTACAAAAAAGCTCATGCCTTTGACCTAGCAGTTCTACTTCAAGGAACTTATCCTAAAACAATATTTGAACAAGACAGGGATAGGTGCAAGATGTGTATATATTGATCATAATAAGCATGAAATAGTATCTGTAACTTCAGAGTAACCTTATGAAATAATGTGGTACATTCATGTGTTGGAATATTATTAAGCTGCTATTAAAAATGATGAAGCAATTATATACTGTTTAGTTAAATTTTCTTCTCTGTGACCAAAATACCCTGTAAGAACAACTTACATATTTTGGCTCACAGTTTCAGAAGTTTAGTCCAGGTTAGGCTGACTCCATTGCTTTGGGCCCAAGGTGAGGCAGAACATCATGGTGGAAGGGCATGGCAGAGGAGAACTACTTACCTTATGGTGACCAGGAAGCAGAGGGAGAAAGGGGAAGATGCAACAGAGAAGATGAACTCTTTCAGAGTAGCGATCTACTTCCTCCAGCCATAGCCCCTCTGTCTATAGTTACTACCTAATTACTGCAGTCAAACTAGGGTGGACTGATTGGGCCACAGCTCTCTCACAATCTAGTCATTTCACCTCTGAACATTCCTGCATTAACACAAGCTTTTGGTAGACACTTCATATGCAAACCATAATATATGCCTATTGATATGAGTATTATAAATATATGTATGTGTAAATTGGCTGTATAATAATGTCATCCCATTAGCATTTATATATTTGAGTAGTTTAGATCTTGAGTGCCCCTCACTATTGGGAAATGGTGGAACCTTTAGTAGTTAGGGCTTGGGGCGTGCCCTTAAAGGGAATATGGTGACCTGGGCCCCTTCCTGTCTCTCTCTTTGTTACCTGATTTCTATAAGGTGAGAGGCCTCCTCTGCTACAGGCGCCACAATGATGTGCTGCATTGCTGCAGGCCCCAAAACAACAGACCAATGGACCATGAACTTAAAACCTCCCAAATGAGCCAAAATGAACCTTGCCTCTTTATAATTTTTTTTTAATCTGAGGTGTTTTGTCACAGTAACGAAACACTGACCAACACAGCTTTCACTCCCAAGCATTTCAGATAAGAGATACTCAACATGTATTTATTCTTTATCTTTTGCAGTGATGGGCTTCCTAATTTTAGCATTCAGAGTGTATGTGCTGTTTGTATGTCTCTTAGCTGTATCTGCACCCTGACTCGTAGGACACCTATCACTGCCTTAGAGAAAAATTATAGCTATTAAAGAAGTATGAACTGAAAGATTTTAGTATAGTAAGAGTATTTCCTTTATTTTTAAATACAATGTTATTACATAGGGATCATCTTAGTATTTTCTCCGAAAAAAAAGGCATTTTTACTTTACTATATTATTTGTATCTGGACTAATAACACGCTGCCACTCCTCCTCCTTTAAAAAAAATTTCTCCTCTCATAAAAAGCAGCTGATTCATTCTAAATGAAGTGGTCATGTTGTCTGCCCTTCAGTTTGGCCACCAGTAGAAAGGATATGGCAGAGAGGAGAAGCATCCAGGCACTGCATGTGAAGAGAAGCGAGTGTGTCCTTTTGCTTTTGCTTTCATATTGCAGCTTGCTGGTGTTTACTGTGTACTTTGATCTTTGAGTTGGGGATCATGTGTGGAATGAATGGGAATAACTTTCAACTTTGTTTTCCTTGTGTACAGCAGTTGATTTGATTGAGAAAAGCCAGGTGCCCTAGTTCATCTGAGCTTTTCAGGTATATTTGAGAAAGTAAATGAAGAGATTGGTGGAAACTGCCCTATTGGCCAAATGCAGTTGCCAAACTCAGTGTGAGGAACTAGTGAGTGGGTTAAGGTATGCATTTTGCTTTGTCTGAGGGACTGGCTACCTTTGACTCCTGTCACCACTTATTCAGGTTCCTGCAGTGCAGGCTGTCTACCACTCATATGTGCTGATTCTGTTTGTGAAGAATCAACCTCTATATGAGAAGAAGTAGAGTTGAATGTTTTTTTCTGATATGCAGAAGCTGATCCAAAATAAGTGGGAGGTGGGGAAAAGAGAAGAAAGACGAGTGGTGTAGACAAAGGCGAATAAAGAAAAGGGAGGAGAGATGAGATAGGGAAAGATAGTAGAATGAATCTGCCCTTACATTACTGTGTGCATGTATAAATATACCCCAGTGAATCACCATCATGTACATCCACAAGACACTAATTAAAAAAAAAAAAAAAAAAAAAGCAGAAAGATCAGTAGAGTAGAGGGAAGGGACCAGGGGAAGGGAGGAGAAGAGGGAAAGGGAAAGTAGTGGGGACTGAATTGAAACAAATTATATTTCATGCTTTTATAATGTCAAAATAAATCTTATTGTATAACTAAAAAGAACCAATAAAAATAGAAAAAAAAGAATAAATGGTCTGAATAGAAAAGGTTACTTTTAAGACTAAAAAAAAAAGAAAAGAAAAGCGGTACAATATAAGAGTAACACACACTCTGAAGGTGAGTGACTATTTTGATGGAATGCCAGCTCAGTCAATCATTTATTGTTTGAGTTGAGCAATTTATTTAATAGTTTCTAACTCAGAAGGCTGTAATCGGATAAAATGATAGCATATACCATGTGCTTTATTAGGGCTTAGCATTACATGTGTAGCTGCTATTACAGAAAAATTTTCTGCCTATTACTCAGGGTCCTTTTAATACTGTTGCTAGCCTAGGTCTTTTCCTTTAGAGTGTATATTTCCTTTTGTAATTTTACATTCTGTGACATGAGAGCAGGAATCGATTCTGTTGCTCACCATTGTTCTTGCTTAGCTGATATTTAGTAGAGCTCAACAAATATGAGTTTATTACTTGCAGCTGAATAGTTTTATTCTCAAAGATCATTGATAGAGATAGGAATATTTGCAGAAATTATTATTGGCCTCTTGGTTTGCTTTAAGTTGGTTTTTCATTGGTTTAGTTTAAGAAGTTGTCAATTTTGAATATTTAACGAGTTCTTCATCTTTCCAATGTGATAGACATGCCATTTATTTTTTTACCTGGGGTGGGGGATATGAAGGATTGATCTCAGGGGCACCCAACCACTGAGCCACATCCCTAGCCCTATTTTGTATTTTATTTAGAGACAGGGTCTCACAGAGTTGCTTAGCGCCTCATTGTTGCTAAGGCTGGCTTTGAACTCTGATCCTCCTGCCTCAGTCTTCTGAGCCGATGGGATTAACAGGTGTGCCTCACCACTCCTAGCTAGATATGCCATTTATTTAGGCCTTTCGAGGTGAGAAAAATTTTAGACTTTGTAGAAAAGTTAGATTAACTTAAGAGGTAACTAATAAAGTTGTTTTTCCTGCTTGTACTCCAAAACTGTTATTAGGTAGGAGGAAGAAAAGAATAATCTTCTGGTATGGTCATTTTTGTTGTTGTTCATTTTGTTTTGTTTTTGGTGCTGAGGATTGAACCCAGTGCCTTGTATATGCTCTAACCCTGAACTACATCATAGCCCACATTGATTTGTTTTTTTAAAAACTGTGTTCTTTATTCACATTAATATTTTTTTAAAAAGCTTTCTGATTAAGAATTCTTTTACTAGAGCACTTTACTAACCAGATAGATACAAAGGATATAGGTGAAAGGTAGCAAATATGTGAATGGTGAAAATATTGACAGTTCATAGTGAAATATATTTTTCATATGTAGTTTCCGTAGTAATACAGAAAGTATTATGAATTTTGTGGCAGTACTGGTTTGGATTAGAATATACTTCAAAAATTTTATACTTTTTCCTTATGTGACTGGATATCCCATGAATGTGTGTTTTAAATTGTGGTAAAATTCACATAACACAAAATTTATCTTAAAGTGTACCATTTTTTTAAGTGTACAGTTCAGTGGTGTTAAGTATTTTCTTAGTGTTGTGCCACCAATCTCCAGAATTTCTTAATGTTGCAAAATTGAAACTCTAAACCCATTATGCCTGTTCCTTATTTCTCCCTTTCCCTGAGCCCCTGGCCACTCCTCTTCTACTTTCTGTTTCTTTGAGTTTCACTTCTTTAGATAGCTCATGAAAGTGGAACCACATAATGTCTTTTTTGTGACTGGCTCATTTTACTTAACATAATGTGCCCAGAGTTCATCCATGTTGTGGCATATTCTGTGCGCTTACATAATAAGTCAGATGACCCACCTTCCTCTATTCCCTCACATCACTGTTGCTGTGAACTGTTTTTAAAGTCTGGCCTTCAAAATGTGATTTCACAGTAGTTGTCGCCCTTTCTGACCACAAATGTCTATAACACATCCACTCTATAAAACAGTATAAAATGGTGTTTTTATGAAGAAGAATGTATTTTCATCTCTCAGATTTATCATTGACATGTGCAGTGAAAGAAAAGATTAGAGAGCTACAAAAGGAGCCTTATGAAGTCTTAATCTTTATCGTGAGGACAGAGGGGGTTTGTAGCACTTAGTTGCCACATAAAACTTAGTGACTTGAATCTGCCCACGCTGATAATGGTCTGTTGGGGTAGCAGTTTGGGTGGGGCTCAGGTGGGGATTGGGCACTGGTCTTGCTGTGGTTTCTAGGGCTTCTGCAGTCATCTCAAGGCTTAACTGGATTGACAAGTGAACCATGGCCTTGTTCCTGGGTCTGGCAGTTGGTGATGCCTGTGAAGCTAGCTGGTCTGAACAGAGAAAGCCTGGGGTGCTCTCAGCCTCCTTGGTTAGAAGAGATTTCCTCACACGTTAGGCTTGAGGAACTCGAAAGGCCTAAAAGTTCAGGAGCCATGTTTTCACTTCTTTTGTTCAGAGCAAATTGTTGAACCAGCCCAGAACTGGGAAAGAGAGAAATAGACTATACTTTGTTTTTTTTCCCTCTTGGTGTTAGAGACCACACTTAGGGATTATTGCTAGAGAATGAAATGTAAAACACACTCTATCACTGAGCTGCACCCCCAATCCTAGACTACCCTTTATGATAGAATCAGCCCCAGAGTTAGATTGTGACAAGGTGTGATAGGAACAGGAAGGATTTTTAGCTTAGTTCTTTACAGTCTTCCATAGGAGTGATAGGATGATATTTGTATTTTCAGAAAGATGACTTGAGTGCAGCGTCAACAAAGATTTGGAGGGAACAAGGGGTATGGCAGGGTTAAGAGGCCATGGACTGAATCCTCTGAAACCATGAGCAAAGGTAAACTTCTTCTAAGTTCTTGTCAGGCATTTGGTCACAGTGATGAAAAGCTGACTAATACAAGTACTAATCATATTTTTCACCCATATGACTAGGAAATTTTTAGTTACAAACTACTTAATTGAGAATTAGATTACAGAGTTAAGAATTGCCTACTTCTGTCTAGCCAGAATGTTAAAGCACACATATGTGTGTGCATCTTTTTGTAATCTGGTGTTCTATGTATTATGTAGTTCATATGGAAAATCATTACTTTCTTAATTTATTTACACAAAAGATCAAACTTAGAAGTTCTTAGTCATTCTTTGTAATGAGTTAAACAGTTCACATTTGGATGTTAATAAATTGCTTTCCAATATGCAATTTATATCCAGATTTTTTTAAATTGATGTATTTGGTAACAATGCCACCACAATTTCCCCAGCATTCTAGTAGTAATGATTCATTGACATTTATTAAAATATTGTGGAGTACACACTTCAGTTTCTTGGGAACAAATGTACTTGCTCCTTTTTCATGTAGATGAAATGCCTAAAACAGTCACTGAAAATTGGTTTCTAAACAGTAGTGTGTGGTAGATAAGTGCCAGTTCTGAAGGAATGCCAAAGAAATTATAAATAAAATCGTACAACAAAGCCTAAGATAAGTCCATTCTGGGAATCATAATCTTCTATAAGTTTCTGTCTTTGTCGTTGATCTTCCCAACTTAAAAATTTTTCTCATGGAAGTTTTTACACGAAAATTGCAGTGTCCCCCTCACGTACTTCTCCCTCATCTTCAATAATCATCACTTTTTGCCCTTTCTTCATTTAATCTGCTACTCCTACTTCTGATTTATTTTATCATTTTTAAGTTTCTGTTGTTTTAAAACTAGATTTGAGACATCATCTCATTTCTTAAATAAATACATTAGTATCTATTTCTGAGAAATAAGGACTTGAAATCTAACTTTAATATCATTAGTACAGTGAATGTAACTCTAGTATCATCTAATGCCCAGTTCGTTTTCACATTTCCATGACTATCTTAAAATTATCTTTTGTTTTTTCCAGTTTTAGTCAAAATCCAAAGTTTACTCATTGCTTTTGGGTTAATATTTCTTAAATTTTTAAAATTTATATATTGTGTGGTTTTCACTCTCCCCACTTTACTCATACCACTTCATTGTTGAAGGAACAAGACCATTCATTCTGATTTTTTCCTACATTCAGACTTGTGCTAAAATGAGAGAATAGAAAAAAGACATTAGTCTCTGAAGAGATCCTTCTTCCATGCCACTAATATTTTATAGGGGAATGGGAGAATGACTATTTAGAATGGATCATTGAACCTTTCCTATGTGGCATTTATATTCCAGGGGAAATAAACAATAAATTAAAATTATGACATTTGTTTCCTCTAGAAAATGATAGAGCATAACAAGGAGAGAAGGAGTTATGGGACCCTGCTGGGCATAGTTGGATGTGGTGGGCACCAGAGGGGTAATGGGATCTGATTTACATTGAGACCCATCCCTCTGGCGTGAGGTGAAGGAGCAAAATGGAGTAGGGTCCCATTTAGAAAGCTACCCTGTAATATAGGCAGGAGACCTAAGGGTTGGATTGGGGGAGAGCTAGCCAGCAAAAGCGAAGCTAGGCCTGATGCCAGTGTTTCTGAATTCAGGAGCTATACACAGGAAGGAGGGACAGAGAGGGTCTCAAACAGGCCTGTCACAGGCAAAGCTGAGTAGTTGTGACAGTTTCCATTCTAGTAAAGGACTAGCAAAACTGGTACTTTTTAAATCTAGTGCTAATAAATGCATTTTTAATCTTTTTTTTTTTTTTTTTTTTTAGTTGTTAGGCTCTTAAGTGGGCCTTTTTCTATTGTTTAAACTTAAGTTTCTGTTGTGAATGTGTTGTTTTACAAATGTCATATAATTTAATTCTTTTTTTTTTTTAAAGAGAGAGTGAGAGAGGAGAGAGAGAGAGAGAGAGAGAGAGAGAATTTTTTTTTAATATTTTATTTTTTTTTTAGTTCTCGGCGGACACAACATCTTTGTTGGTATGTGGTGCTGAGGATCGAACCCGGGCCGCACGCATGCCAGGCGAGCGCGCTACCGCTTGAGCCACATCCCCAGCCCTAATTTAATTCTTTTTAAAAATACTTATTAGCCAAGGGATTTGCAGGTTTGAATATTGATAGCAGTTGTACTGGCTGTTTTGGGGGGAAAAAAGTCAAAACTACAAAAAATAAATAGTAAAATGAACATTTATATTCCCTTCATCTAAATACAGCAGTTAAAATTTTATGACCTTTGATTTAGAATGGATATATGTACCAGTTTTTCCTAAACCATTTGACAGTAAGTTGCAGACATCAAGAATACCCAGAAATATAAGATTAATGCCACATGATTATCTAATATATAGTTCTTAGTTATATTTCTCCCATTGTTCCTATTTCATGAGAATCCAGTCAAGAAGTACCCATTTTTGTTTTCTTGACTCAAGTGTCTTTAATTTTGATCAGTCTCTTGCCTTTATTTTATTTTATTCAGTGACATTGACATTTTTAAGGAGACCAGGTCAGTTGTCTTGCAGACTCTTCTACAATCTGCATTTGTCTGACCATACAAATATACTTCTACCTTTTGAAGACTTGTAAATATAAGAATGGGAATAGGGTGTGATTTTTTTTTTTAAGTCTTCTGAATATCACTTCCAGTTACTGCCACAAAATAGCAGAACAGTGGTTTTGCAACAAGCATTGCCACAGAGTCAAGGACATTACATTGAAAGGGAAGTTTAGATTTCATCTCCAGGAATCACAAACTATAGAAAATATCAGATTAGGTAGAACCTTTATAACAAAATGGAAACAGAAAGCTGAATTTTGACTTTAGATACGGAGTGTGTTTCCACATTTAACCTGATTCTTATTGGTTCTCTTCCAATTATGTGCTTCCACTGAGACTTTTGAGCATCTGACCCACATATTCATCTTTCTCATTATGTAGCTAAGGAAACTTCAGGCAGAGAGGTTAAGTTACTGAAAAGTACAGAATTAGAATTAGTAAGGGACAGTAAGGTCTTGAAGACCCAATTAATTTCCTACCAAAATGCCAGTGATTTACATTGATGGGACTAGTCTCTAATTTTAGTACTTTAGTACTTTAGTAATTTAGTACTGTGCTTAGGGGAGGCGAGGGAATAAAGAATACCACAGAAAGAAGGGTGGGTGTGAGTGGGGTGTTGGGGATGGAACCCAGGGCCTTGCACATGGTAATAAGCATATACTCTACCATTGAGTTATATTCCTGGCCCCTATAAGTAAGTTTCATGTTAAATAATTAAGGTGGTCTAATTTAATTTGTATTTTTAATGCCATTTTAAGATCATTTCTTTTATCTCTTTACTATGCTTCATAATAACTTTCTTTCTTTTTCAGCTTCAAGGCTTTGGCCGACCAAGTGTTTACCATGCTGCTATTGTCATCTTCCTTGAATTCTTTGCATGGGGCCTGTTAACAACACCAATGTTGACTGTAAGTATTACTGACTGGTCCTTGTTTATGAAGGCTGTAGAGGTTCTCAGGCAGGTATCCCTAGGTTTGGGTATCTGGGCTTATGTTTGAAGTAGCTCTTGGTAGTGATTAAAGACTGCTTGTTCAGTTGGGTTGTTTCTACCATGTGTTCTGTAAACCACCTGCAACAAAACATCTCATTTAATATTCATGGGTAGCTCTGCACTCCCACTGAACCAGTGTCCAAGGTGTGCTATTATACAAGTGAACTGTATATATTTAGTAAGGTCCTTAGATATCCTATAGGAAATAATTGCAAAGCTTTGTTGAAGTTTGTGTTGTCTTTGTGACTTGAGGACATAGTAAATAAGAGATTGACAAGCACCTTGTAAAAATGGAAGTAATAATCACAAGAATGTCTGTTTTTCTGGTTTTGGTATCTTATTTGTAGCCATTTCTACCAACCCAGTGTTGAATTTCCCGACAGGAACTCAGATCCCTGAGAAATTTAGGGTTGGTTCTCAAATAAGCAAAGAATTACACACATCTAAGTGCCAATTGGAGTTCAAGGAAACAAACCTGGAATGAATTGGTACGAAGAAAAACTATAGTGTATCTAGTACAACAGAGTCAATTACTGATCAAAGACTTCACATGTGTATAATAATTTCCTATTGAAGTTATCGAAAATTAACTATTACCTTTTCACCATTTAAAAAAGGAAGTTTGGGGCTGGGGATGTGGCTCAAGCGGTAGCGCGCTCCCCTAGCATGCGTGCGGCCCAGGTTCGATCCTCAGCACCACATACAAAACAAAGATGTTGTGTCCACCGATAACTAAAAAATAAATTAATTAAAATTAAAAATAAAAAAGAAGTTTAATTTTCATCCATTTCCTCCCTTGTGCTATTTCATGTTGGTTAAAAACAGACTTAGCATTTAGTCTTCAGGTAACAGAATGTCAGTTAAGACCAACAGGACTGATAGAAGGATGTCATCTGGAGATCCTGAATCCAGAGGAATGGTGTCATAGTATTGCCTCTGCATTCAGTGACTTGGCACAACTCCGTATTGATTTCATCTGAGAATAAGGGTAGGCTTGTGGCTGTGCATGGAACACTGGGATAACAGTGGATAGAGAAACCTTGGACTTATAGAAATAAAGATATCTGAGTATACTTGTAATGCTGCTGGTCATTTAAGAAGTAGTGCAACAGATATTTCTTTGGATGACCCACCTTTCCCCTTCCCTGATACCTGTACACAGGTATGCTGTAACATTTTCAAAGCTAGCAAGCCCTGGAGTGGTCCTTCAACCAAAGCTTCAGAAATCAGATATTTTATTTTGGGACTTTTGAATTTTGAATAAAATTGAGAAAGAGACTTAAGAGGATTTGTGTACATGTGAGTACAGCGCTGGGGGTCAAACCCAGGGGGCACAGCTAGGCAAGTGCTGTACCACTTAGCTACACACTACCATTTCCAAGAAGAGGAATCATTAAAAGTGACTACTGTGGGCTAAATTGTGTCTCCCCCCGCCTCCCCCCCCCCCCACCTCCTGCAAAAGAGCATGTTTAAGTCCTATACCCCAGAACCCCAGAATGCAACTGTATTTGGAGTCAGGGCCTGTAAGGTGGTGATTAAGTTAAAGTGAGGCTGTTAGGTCAGGCCCTAATTCAAATTGAATGGCCTCCTTATAAGGAGGGGAAATCTGGACTCAGGTAGGCCTGAGGACTGAGGAAAGAACATCCAAGGACATGGAGAAAAAATGGCCATCTAAAGTCAAGGAGAGAGGCCTCAGGAGAAACCAACCCTGCTGAAACCTTAATGTTGGGCTTCCAGCCTCCAGAACTGTGACAAATAGTTTTAGCTACCCAGTCTGTGGTATTTTGTTATAGCAGTCCTAACAACTAATATGATGATGATCTAAAAATACATAAGCAACTGGCTTAAGTTCCTTCCATAGCCTGTTCAAGGCTCTCCCAAGCTTTGCTTTTTTTTTTTTTTTTTTTTTTTTTTTTTTTTTTTTTGATACTGGGAATTAAACTCAGAGGCACTTAATTAACCATTGAGCCCACATCCCCAGGCCATTTTTATATTTTATTTAGAGACTTGCTGAGTTGCTCAGGCTGACTTTGAATTTGCAATCCTTATGCCTCAGCCTCCTGAGCCACTGGGATTACAGGCATGTGCTACCGCCCTTGGCTTCCCAAGTCTTTTCTTACATCAACTTTTTGTTTTGGATTCCAATGTATATTCTGCTATTGTTCCCAGAATTTTCTTTTCTGAGATTCTATTATTGATGTACATGATTAGAGGCAAGAGAGGTGCCAAAGAAGAGATTGTGAGGAAGATTTTGGTCTTAGTGATTATTTAACACTTAATTTTAATAAAAAACCTTTTTAATTGTCCTCAAGTTTCAGTTGTTTTTAAAAATCATTCATGGTTAACTCATCCCAATGATTATTTTGCCTTAACAGAGAATCCCTTTTGGTATAATTAATCCCTTGTTCCCCAGTGAAGTTTAGAAAATAGAGAACTTTTGGATGGCTCTCGGCCATTTAGCTTTACATAAGACTTTGCTACAGATGGTTTAAGTTTTTAAGTCTTCTGTCACATTTAAAATACAGTTTGGTTAATTAAAATTATAACTTGGATGGAGCACTGGACTTTAAAAAATTCCTGTATCTCTTTTATTTATCCTCTTTTATTTTTTTCTTGATGCACTACCTTTTCATTCATAGTAATTAGTAATTATAAGATAAGTGATCCCCATCTAACCTTTCATCACTGTGTCCCTAGTGCCTAGTGCTGCCTAGAACTTAGTGGTGATTAATAACTATTTTCTTTGAACAAATGTATGTGTTGCAGGCACATACCTGTGTCCTCAAGTGAGTGTCCTCATGACACATTTTTGGTACGAATATAGACCCACCAGCAAATTGTGTTAGAGTATACCAAACATAAATTAACTGTTTTAACCATTTAAAGGTGTAGTTAGTGGTACAGAATTCATAATGTTGTACAACTGTCATCAGCATCTAGAACTCTAACTTGTAAAAAGTGAAACTTCATACCTGTTCATCAGCCTCCCTTTCCCCTTCTCTGCAGCCCTCAGCAATTATCATTCTCTTGTCGTTTCTATGAATTTTGACAACTCTACCTCACATAACTAGAATCATATTTATCTTTCTGTGACTGTCTTCTTTCACTTAGTATAATATTCTCAAGGTTATCCAAGTTGTAGTATATCTCAGGATTTCCTTTGTCTTTAAGGCTAAATAATATTCTATCATAACTATATACACATTTTGTTTATCCTTTAATTGGTTGGCGAACACTTGGCTTGCTTTTACCTATTGGATGTAGGGAATAATGCTGCTGTGCTGACCAGACTGTGCTAACTCTGTTTTGTTTTTGGATTGGGGATGCTGGTACAACTCTTCCCTGTGGAAAACAGGTATGCCTACTACCTTCTGTCTTTTCTGATTGGACAGAGAAGTGGTAATGTTTGGTTCTTTGATAAGGAAGGATCAGAATTAGGATTTATTTCTTCACAACTGAAAGTTCATGAGTATACAAAAAAGTCCTTGCTTTTAATTCTTTTTGGCACATATCCAGAAATGGAATTGCTGTATCATAGAGTGATTTATTTTTAATTTTTTGAGGAACTGCCAAACTCTTTTCCATGGAAACTGTAGTACCATTTGATATTCCTACCAACAGTGTATAAGGGTTCCGGTTTCCCTGCTTTCTCTGATTGCTGACACTTGTTATTTTATGGGACTTGCTTTATTTTCAATAGCAGCCATCCCAGTGGATGTGAAGTGGACTGGGCCACTTGTTTTAAGAAACTGAGATTTTTGGCCCTAGCACTTTGGTTCCCCCACCTCCAGCTTGTTTACAAAGTAGAGTTTCAGGACTGGGGATATAGCTCAGTGGTAGAGCATTTGCCTAGCATTTGGAAGGCCCTGAGTTCAATCCTTAGTACAAAAACATAAACAAAAAGTTTCAAAATAATGTTTCTTTTGTAGTCTGTTCTATTAGCTCAGCAGGATTCTCATTATAAAAGTAATTCTGTAGTCATCCTTTGTTGGTAGGGATTCAAATTAAAATGAAGAAATACCTTAGTTCATTTTTTACCCTGTCAGAAATTCTAAAACCTGCCAGGCATGGTGGCATACATCTATAATCCCTGCGACTTCAGAGACTGAGGCAGAACAAGTTAGAAGCCATGCAGTCTGGCAATTTAGTGAGACCCTCAGCAACTTAGTGAGACCCTGTCTCAAAATAAAAAGGACTAGGGATGTAGCTTTGAAGTAAAGCTTCCCTGCATTCAATCCCCAGTACCAAAAGAAAAGAAATTCCCAAAACCTTTTAGACAATTATTGTGTCCTTTGGCCATTCTGACCCTCGGTTAGATTGTTAGATTCCTTCTTATTGTAATTAATTAGTTAATTAAATGCTGCTTGCAGAAATTAGAGTAATATGCACATTTAGCGTGAGGAATACAGTTGCTGGCATGATTCTGTAATTCCATTTAAGACGTGTAACTGAGTTAGTAGATGTGCTCCTTCCTTCTCTCTTTCTGGGATTTTTGGTATTGCTAAATAAAGCTAAATGTCCTGTACTTTCCTGACTCTGTCCACCCTTCATACCAGAGTATGTTAATCTTGTTTCATTTTTGGATTAGGGGTGCTGGTGCAACTCCTTCCTGTGGAAAACAAATATGCCCTCTCCGCTTGTCTTTTCTGGTTGGACAGAGAAGTGGTAATTTGGTTCTTTAATAAGAAAGAGTCAAAATTAAGGTTTATTTCTTCACAAAAGTTCATTTATCTTTTTTCTTTTTCTTTTTTTTTTTTTTTGTATATTTTAGTGTGTGTGTTGCTGGGGATGGAATCCATGGCCTTGTGCATGTGAGGAAAGCACTTACCAGCTGAGCTATATCCCCAGCCCTATCTTCTTTTTTAATGCAGGAGTTTGCTATTTTCCAATTTCTAGTCCTTGGTATCTTGAGTCCATCACCCACCATGGCATAACTGTTAAAATGTTGATTCACATGTGTTCTTTTTGTTTGTTCATTTTTTTCCTTTGCTAAGTGGACAGCATTCTTTCTTGTTTCCATCAAGATAAAAAAATAGAAGTGTTGAGAGCATAATTTGGCAGTCCAGAAAAGTGCATATGTATTAATATTTTTGACAGTCTGAGTAACCCTACTTTCTGGCAATGATTAGTATCTATTTGAAACAGTGTAGAGCAGTTTACTTCTTAGTCCAAAGTCATTTGCTCCTTGAGATTTGTTGCCTTTGTTATGTAGCCATGACCTAGCTTACAGTTTAGTTTGTTTATTAAACACCGTCAGAAAGGACTTACCCCTAAACCTCTGGAGCAAATTTATAAAACTGGACTTACCTTCTAGTAGTAGGAGTTGTGTTGAATGGTGGTTTATACTTAAAAGTTGACTTTTCTCTCATCTCATGTTCCTGCCTGACATTCTGTCCTCTAGTACAAACATGCATCCTCTCAGAGTCCCCTGACTTCAATTTATTTTAAATAAAGTAATCTGATCATTTTTGGTGTCTTCATAAGTATTTAAATTGGGCACTTATTTTGATAAAGACATGCTTAATGTTAGTTCTTATAAGTAAAGAATTTTATTTCTTGTGATTTACAGATTCTATTTTGAAGCTGACCTTGAAATCCTGCTAGACTCAGGAGTTCAATATTCCCCACTCCCTCATCCTTTTCATGTGATGGCCTGAAAATCCAAAGAATGCTTTTTAAACACTTTTCTGCCACATTAAATTTTTGTTCCCTCTCCTTGCTGACTCTCAAGATAATGTGCCCATTCCTTCCATCATTCAGTGAACACATAGTCTGTCTTGTCATCCTCTTTTTTGCTTTGTTAGCCAGCCCTCCTGTCTTCTTCGCTTAATCATTGTTTTGTTTTTGTTGTTCTTTTGCTTTGTTTTGTTTTTGTTTTTGAGTTAGGGTGGCTGGTAAAGGATAGGACTGTATGCTAGGAGTTTTTGTCACAATACACAGGCACTTCATTGGATAATTTGCTCTTCATATGGAAAGGAAGTAAAGTAAATGTTCTAATAACTATAGTCACATGGAGACCATCTTGCTTTCTGGAATCACAAGATGTCCCAGGTTCACCTGGTGATTTACTAGTGGTTTTGTGAACAAAGTGCCCAAAACGTGCCTGTTTGTGTGCTTGATAATTATTAAAATAAGTACCACCCAGTAAAGTATCTATAATATGTTAACAATATTTGTTAAATCTTTGCCTTCTCTTGCACAGCCAACTATGATGCTGTAATGATCATTAACCAAACAGATGCAATGAGCTTTGCTGGGCATTTGTTTCTGTACTGTTATATACTTTCATATCAGCAAACAAGCAAGTGCTTAAAAAAAGACCTCTGCTGATTTCAACAATATAGTTACAAGAAGTACTGACATGACAAGACAAGGAGACCCTCCAGTGGTTACCATTGTCTTAAAATTTGGGATATGAAATGTTTTGGTGTGCATTCCAATTTTGTTATAGATTTTTTTCAATACTTTTGTATCTCTGACTTCTACATCCATTTCATCTGATGGGAAGACGAACACTAACGGAAGACGAACATTAACAAGAATTGTCTTTCCTGTTAGGTCTCACAGGTTTCCACACTGTCCTTGGTCTATATCTGGCTTATTCTCTGCTTTCGTACTGTTTCTGTGATAAGAATGATTTTTACATTTTTAAATGGCTGATTTTTTTAAAATACCACAAAATATTGTTAACATTTTATACAGATAGTATTCAGTTGTATCTACTCTGATATATCTCCATTCTGATGTTGTTGTTCTTTCTGAATTTTCTTCTGTAATCAATTCTTGAAGACTTTCTTGTGTGTTGCTTCATTTGGTGCAGGTCTATAATTGTGCAGCGTGTTGTTTGTAATGCATGTAGTATCTTAAATCACTTGGGGAATATTTATACTTACTTTAAGGCTTGTTTGTTTCCTTCCATTATTAGCTGGTGGAGGTAAGGTAGATTATTTTTTCCTTTTTTTGTGTGTGTCCTTTTTGTTATTTTGAATGGTTTACTTTACTTTTTTTTGCTAAATTTTGTGTATCTGTAATATTTACAAGTAAAAATGTAGATTAGGGATTGAGAAATAAAATGTCTTCTGGGGCCAGGCAAGTGGTGATAAATGCATGAGGTGGGGTAAGAGTGTGCTGTGCTGTGGTTGGAACAGCAGCAACCACAATCTCTTTACTCAGCCAATTAGCAACATGGTAATTTTAGATCTTCTGGAATCCTATGAGAAGCTACAAATCATGGATGTTGGCCAAATCTTCTGAAATTCACACATTGACATTCACACTTTAAAAAAACAATGAATCAAAAGTGCATTACCCATCAGTTTACAGACGCATGTGTCTAAACACATTTCTGATAGCTTAATGCAGGGACTGGTTATAGGAGCTCTGGATGAAATGTGGGTACCCTGTGATTTCTTTAGTGTGTTTATAGGGCGTTGTGCCAATTTGGCTAGTCATAAGTAATCTGCATCACTATCCTTTTTAATCCCACCCCCTTTAATCCTGCATGTGTCCTGCTTAGAAATCCCACTTCAAAGAACTATACTTGTGATTTTTATCATGGGGTCATTACGAAGGTCTGCAGCTGTGAGAACAGGATACCAGCGAGCTTATTTTGTGATCTTTTAATAATACGTTCACTTGTGGCTGTTTTTTTTTTTTTTTTTCCCCTATCCTGATGGAGGGTTCTTCCTAGGTTCTGGAAAATTTATTTCTTCAAAGGTCTTCTCTCCCCCCTCAAATGTTACTTTGCTTCAACTCACAGGTTTTGTGTCAGCTTTTCACTATCTACTCTGGATCATCCAGAAGTACCTCACTATTCTTGGTTTTCCAGGGATGTTATAGGTTCTACTTGCACATTTCTTCTGTTACATTATTGGAAGTAGAGAAAAACAGCTGTGGGCATGTGTATGTAATGTGTAGGCATATGTTTATATATGTGCAGATATTTCTTAGTTTTTTTGCATTGGAAAACAGTTCAATTCTCAAAACTTTCTAAGTTACTTTTTTGTTAAGTGATAAGCAAATTATATTTTATGTTTACTGTAATCCTTTTTTTTTTTTGTTTTAAATAAGATGCCTCCATTGAGATTTTCTTATAAAAGGATATATTAAAAATAAAACCCTTGATCTTATCTATTTGCTGAACCTTTTGTCATTGGGTTTACTTTATTCTTTGATAAGAGTTCTTTTTCTTTCTTTCTTTTTTACCCGCCCCCCCACCCCCCCACCAATTGCACTCGAGTTTGAACACTTGGCCTTGCATATTCTAGGCAAGTGCTCTACCACTGAGCTATACTCCCAATCCTTTTTTGAGATTTTGAGGCTTGTGTCACTTGATTGCCTAGGCTGACCTTGAACTTAATCTTCTTGAGTAGAAGATTAAGATGTGTGGTTACAGATGTGGGCCACTGCACACAGCCAGTTATTTTCTTTTGTATTTAAATTAACTGTATACTTTGAGTTTTTAAATTTATCATTAAAAGTTTGAGTAGAGGCCGGGCATGACGGCGGATGCCTGTAATCCCAGCAGCTCAAGAGGCTGAGGCAGAAGGATCATGAGTTCAAAGCCAGCCTCAGCAAAAGTGAGGCGCTAAGCAACTCAGTGAGACCCTAAGCAACTCAGTGAGACCCTGTCTCTAAATAAAATACAATAGGGCTGGGGAGGTGGCTCTTTGGTTTTGTGCCCCTGAGTTCAATGCCCAGTACACCCTGCCTCCCCCTCAAAAAAAAAAGTTTGAGTAGAATATTGTGTGTTTCTTTACTCTTACTTTATTTTATGATGAAAGTTAGCCATCTAAAAAATGTTGTATATACTTATTTACTGTTGACTTGTTTTATTTATCTCTCCAATTGAAGATTTTATTGTTTCCCTTTTGGGATGAGGGATAGGAAACAGAAAAGCTGTTAAAATACAGATTAACATGTGAATATAGAAATTTTTTAGTTGAATTAAATAGTGTGAGTTGACCAGATGGGACCAGATGGTCCCATAGTGCTGAAAATCATAGTGGATCTAGTGTGTTTAATGTGGAGCTCAATGAATGCGCGCCATTCGTGCATGGCTGTGGTTCTGCTAGACTTAAGTGATTGTCTCTGCTTCCTAGGTTGCAGCACTTGCACAAAGAGGGTGCATGTTCAGATCATTTCCGTGTAGAATTGTTATAGGGAAGGTCAAGGTTGGAGGGTGAGTGTAGAGGTGGGGGCAGGGAAGAATCAGTTGGTAGGTGAGGGCAGCCCTGGAGTTAATGCACTGTTCAGCAGCAGCACATCCCTCAGCTCTGTTTCCCACTGACAAGGACTAAGAGGAAGCCATTGGGTAAGAGAGGTCTCAGAAATGTCTCCAGCTTCCTACCGTTGTTGGTCCAACGCAGTGGAGTATGGAAGGGAGAAATGTGGGACCAAGGGGTAATGGGATAATAACTGGCATACCTAGGATCAGAGGCTTTTTTTTATATATAAATATTGCTAGTTTTGCTAGTTTGCTGTATTTTTATGATGCACATAGCAAATTTATTGGATGGTTCTTATCTTGATCAGTATTTTTTTCTTTTAAAAGAAGAATGTCTATATCCCTATAACCCATGTTTTGTTGTGTTTTTTTTGGGGGGGGGCGGGTACTGGGGATTGAACTCAGGGGCACTGAGCCACATCCCTAGCCTATTTTTTATTTTATTTAGGGACAGGATCTCACTAAGTTGCTTAGCCCCTCACTTTTGCTGAGGCTGGCTTTGAACTCATGATCCTTCTGCCTCAGCCTCATGAGACTCTGGGATTACAGGTGTACACCACCACGCCCAGCACCTATATTATTTTTGGAAGATTTTTCAGAGAACTTTGATGATATTCCATTGAGATACTCAATATCCTTTATTTGTGTTTCTTTCTCCTGAGTATAAACAATAATGTTCAAATACTAAGATTAGAAATAATTTTTGAATGGATTTTAGTTTCATTTTTTTTAAGACTTTATTCTTTTTTTTTTTTTTTTTTTTTTTTGTGGGGAGGATACCAGGGATGCTTACCACTGAGCCACATCCTCAGCCTTTTTTAAAATATTTTATTTAGAGACGGGGTCTTGCTGAATTGCTTAGGCTTAGGGCTAAATTGCTGAGGCTGGCTTTGAACTCAAGATCCTCCTACCTCAGCCTCACCTCCCCAGCCACTGGAATTACATGTTGGCCACCATGCCCAATAAAAGACTTTATTCTTTTTTTTTTAAATAAAAGACTTTGTGCAAGTTTTTATGTAGATGTAAGTTTTTAGCTTCTTTGGGTAAATACCAAGAAGCATGACTCCTGAATCATTTGGTAAGAGTATGTTCAGCCAGGAGTGGTTTTGCATGCCTGCAATCCCCTCAGGAGGCTGAGGCAGGAGGATTGTAAGCTCTGAGCCAGCCTCAGCAACTTAGCAAGTCTCTGTCTAAAAATAAAAATAAAAAGAACTAGGGATGTGACTCAGTGCCCATGGTTTCAATTCCCAGTATCAAAAAAGAGTATGTTTAGTTTTCTAAGAAACCATCAGTCTGTCTTCCAAACTGGTACTGTTTTGTATTCCCACTAGCAATGAATGAGAATTTCTGTTGCCCCACATCTTCATTAGTTTTGGAGTTGTCAATATTATAGATGTGGGCCATTCTGATAGGTGTGAAATGGTATCTGGTTTTAATTGCATTTTCTGATAACATAATATACTGCATCTTTTCATATGCTTATTTGGCACCTTATATATTCTTTGGTGGCAGGCACATTTTTTAATCAAATTGTTAGTTTTCTTATTGTTGAGCCTTAATAATTCTTTATAAAATTTTAGTTAACAGTCCTTTATGAGTTTTTTTTTTTTTTTTTTTTTTGCAAATGTTCTCTCAGTCTGTGGCTTTTTGTTCTCTTGACAGTGTCTTTTACAGAGCATAAATCTTTTAATTTTAATGAAATCTATATTATTGATTTATTCTTTCATAGATTGTGCTTTGAATGATATACCTAAAAAGACATGGCCGAGCTGAGCATGGTAGTGCATGCCTGTAACCCCTACTTTTTAGGAAGCTAAGACAGAATCTCAAGTTTGAATGTAGTCCACAAAAAAAAGTTTTTAATCATGTGTTCTATATCTTAGAACATAGTAAGCATATTCATTTTTAAAGTCTGTATTGGGTAATTCCAAAATTTGACATTTTGAGGGATCTATTTCTGTGTGATTTTTTTTCTTTTGTCTTGTTTAGTGTTTTTTTCTTGCTTATAGACTCTTTTTCCTTTTGTACAAGGTTACCTGTGATTAAGTGCTGTTCATTTGAAAAAATACATGTATGATTGATTTGAAGCCTCAGTCATGGCTTCTTTAGAAGTGATTTTGAGTTTTCTAGGCATCTGGAGGTAATTTGTACAAATCTAAGGCTTGTGATTTTTCTGAACTACCTAGGTGTTATGAAACTGGGTCACTGAGTTTGTATAACCCTTTGAGGGCATCTACTTAAAGTTGTTGGTAGTTGAGGGTAGAAGCCATTAAATGATTCAATTTTTGCTGCAAATGTTTAGTGATAAGCAACTTTAAGTGCTGGGCTTACCTTTTGGCCTCACTATGTTATTACCTTTTCATGTCTTTAAGATTTTTTTTCTGCATTTCATGTAGTATTTTATAATTTTTTATTACAGGGTTCATCTTACTTCTGTAGCCTGCCATTAGTAGAGGCAGAAATCTTTCCTTTTAATTTACATTTGAAGATGTCTTGATGTTTGTTTGTTTGTTTGTAGGTTCTACGTGAAACATTTCCTCAACACACATTCCTCATGAATGGTCTCATTCAAGGTGTAAAGGTAAGAACAATTTTTGTGTGGTTCAGAATGAAACAAAATTATGAATTCTTAAGTAGTTCAACTTTGGAGATTTAAGTGATTCCTAGGGAAGCAATTACTACTTGCTCTGGAGACTTTAAATTTTTAGTTGACTTATCAAAGTCAGACTAAAATCAACACAAATACATTAGTCATAGATTGGTTTACTGTTAAAAATAATGTGAATACTTTACAGGTCTCCTTTTTTTTAATCAGATAAACTTTGAGTCTGAGGCAGAAGGAAGCATCAGAATTCAGTTAGATATTTATTTACTCTTACCACTTGATTTAAATAGTCTTAATTTATTATCTCAATTTTAAAAATAATGTGAATACTTTACAGGCCTCCTTTTATTTTTATCAGATAGACTTTGAGTCTGAGGCAGAAGGAAGCATCAGAATTCAGTTGGATGTTTATTTAGTTTTACCACTTGATTTAAATAGTCTTAATTCATTATTTCAATTTTAATGTGATATGTACCAGAAAAGATGATAGTAAAGTCTGTGGGTATAAGGTTATAATGTGCCCTTCCCAGCTTAGATACTGTGACTCTGTTTATCATTATGTTTTATGCATAACAACACACTTAAAATTGTGCCCTAGTAATTTGTTGAATTTAGCCATAGAAATTTGGATTCCCAGCTTTGAGCAGCATCAACTTTAATTAATATTATTTATTCTTTGCCTATTTTTGGAAAGGATTTGAGGATACAGTCAGTTTAGATAAAGTTGAAAGAACAAATTTTTAATACTCGGTAAGAGAAGGAAGAATATCATTAAGAATGGTGTCAGCACCAGCTTATGAGCACGGTAGATTTAAAAAAAAAAACTAAAATTTCACGAGAGAAAAAATGGATAAAACTATAGTTAAGTGCATCCTTAAATACAGTAGTTCTCAGGAAGGTTGCTTTATAGATATTTGTCTTGTAGAGAAACTGATAAAGTGTGTTTTATGTGTCTGGTTCTGCATAATAAAACCAACTGAGTCTTTAAAGATGAGCATGATGCCATGCTTCCACCAAGGAACATCTCATTCTATTCTAGAAGATAGAAGAGAAAAGGTATTGGGCTGGGATTGTGGCTCAGCCGTAGAGTGCTCGCCTAGCACAGATGGGACCCGGGTTCGATTCTCACATAAAAATAAAGGCATTGTGTTGTCTTCATCTACAAAAAAGATTCATATTCATTCATTCATATTCTCTCTCTCTCTCTCTCCCCCTCCCTCCCTCCCTCCCTCCCCCCCCCTCTTCCCTCCCTCCCCCCCCCCCTCTTCCCTAAAAAGAAAAGGAAAAGGTATTTCAGTTTATGCATGGGCTTGAATAAGGAATTGCTGAATTTCAATATGGTCTTAAATATTTTAATAATTGGTTACTGTTTCAGGGTAAAGACATAAAGATTACACTTCTACAGTAAAACATAGCTTTATTAAGATTTCTTAATATGCTTATTATTACAGTGGGAATGTGTAGGGCTTCAGATTGCCTTAGCTTAAAAATCTCTTCTCTGCATCTTATTAACTATGTTGACTTAGTTGAATGATTTAAGCTCCCTAAACCTCCGCTTGATTATTTAGGAATTGGGAAAGATAAGAGTACTTTCTATTAGGGTGCTTGTGAGAATTAAAAGATAGTATGTATAATAGCTCTTAACACTGTATTTTTTAAAATATTTTTTTTTAGTTGTAGATGGACACAATACCTTTATTTTGTTTGTTTATTTTTAATGTACTGCTGAGGATCAAACCCAGTGCTTCACACATGCTAGGCAAGCGCTCTACCACTGAAGTACAGCCCCCGCTCAACACTGTATATTCATGTACTAAATACTGAATGTTGCAAAGAAAAATAATGTCGAAAACAAAACCGAACTATTAGAATGAAATATTAGTGAACATTTTTCTTACTAGTTTGAGGAAGAATTTCATTTTAGAAAAGGAATTCATAAAGGAAAAGAATGAGTCTGTTATGCCAGGCATGGTGGTGCACACCTATAATCCCAGAGGCTTGTGAGGCTGAGGCAGGAGGATTGTGAGTTCAAAGCCAGCCCCAGCAAAAGCAAGGCCCTAAGCAACTCAGTGAGACCCTGTCTCTAAATAAAACACAAATAGGGCTGGGGATGTGGCTCAGTGCCCCTGAGTTCAGTCCCTGGGATTCCCACCGCCCCCCCAAAAATGAGTCCATTATTTTGGCATTTTAAACTTTGGTAAATTGAAACAATCAGCATCAAAATTAAAAGACAAATGAAAAAGTGTTATTTGTAACGTATATAATGGAAGAAGGAATACTCTTCTTGACATGTGAGTATGGTCAGAGTAAAGCCATAAGAAAAGGAGCAATATCCCAGAAGGGCAAGGAAAGAAGCATGGCAGCTTAAAAAAGGCATCGGTGTAAAAATAACCAAAGAAGCAAACTTAAATTAGGTAACGTTGTTATACATCAAATTGGTAAAAATTTTAAATTGACAAGAACTAATTTATTCAGTGTTTGGTGGGATGGCCCCCACACAGTGCTGATAAGAGGATTAATCGGTTTAGCTTTTTCTGGAATACATCTTTGAAAATGCTCATATAAGCTGGGGATATAGCTCAATGATAATGTGCTTTTGTAGCATGCAGGAGGCCCCAGGAATGGATCCCCAGCACTGCAGAGAAAGAGAATTCATTTATTTTAACAAAGTAATTTTTATTTCTATGAAGTTATTCAATTAAATAGAGTTACTCAAAGATTCAGGTAGGGGCTGGGGTTGTGGCTCAGTGGTAGAGCACTTGCCTTTAATGTGTGAGGCACTGGGTTCGATTCTCAGCACCACATATAAATAAAAAAAAATAAAGGTCCATCAACAACTAAAATGAATAAAATAAATAAAAAATTTTTAAAAAATTTAGGTAAAGGGCTACTATAGTTTTATTTGTAACAGTAAACGTGGAAACAATTAAAATGCCTTAAAATTAAATGAACAAACAAATACATTGTGATACAGACATATGATATCATGCAAACATATAAGGAACATGTGTTTGAAGAACATAATGTGTGAAACAGGACATAAACATAGTTCTGTTTTATTTTAGCATACATATGTGTTTATACACACACACACACATACATGTATATGTATATGCAGGAAAAATTATGAAAAGGGAATCACAATCACGTGAAGGTTTTTGTTTGGGGGTTTGTTGGGTTTTTTTTTTTTTAGTCAGCCTGGCAGTATCAGTCCACTGCTTTCTGGCCTCTCAAGTCCCAGAAAAGCAGTATGCTGATATGTTATCAGTGGTTCGTTACGTGTTTGGTGTTCAGTTTCTTCTCTTTTGCTTCTTTCAAGATTCTGTTATACTGTGTTTTGAAACTGAGTTCATCTTGGAATTTATTGATTTATTTCCATTCGTGTCTTTCATCAAAATTTGAAAGTTTGGGGGGACTGAAATGGGAAATATTCCATTATATTCCATGCATGTGTGATTATGGCAAAATGAACCCCACTAATATGTGTAACTATAATGTACTAATAAAAACAGGTAATAAAAAAAAACTTGAAGTTTTCAGGCATTATTTCTTCAGATTGTCTCTCTTCCCCTTTCTTTTTCTTCTTCTTAGACTCCCACTATGCATATTTTAGACTGCTTGATGGTATCCCAGGATCCTTTAGGATCTGTTCACTTTTCTATAGTTGTCTTTCTGTTCTTCAAGCTAATTTCCATTGTTGATTTTTTCAAGTTTTTGTATTCTGCCTGCTCAAATTTGCCTTTGAATCCTTTAAGTGACTCTAAATTTTCAGTTATTGGGGGCTGGGGCTGGGGCTTAGTGGCAGATCACTTGCCTAGCATGTGTGAGGCACTGGGTAAGATCCTCAGCACCACATAAAAATGAAAGAAATAAAAGCACACTTTCCATCTACCACTACATATATATATTTTTTTTAATTTAGTTAGTGTATCTTTCAGCTCCAGAGTTTTTGTTTGATTTCTTTTTTAGGTTTTCTGTCTAGTCATGATATTTCCATTTACTTCTTATATCATTTTATTGATTTTCCCCCCACACATCTTCCTTTAGTTCCTTTAGCATCTTTAAGCTAGTTACTTTAAAGTCCTTGGATCTGCTATTGGATCTTTTTCAGGTACAGGTTCTGGTTTTGTTTTCTTCTGGTGATCAGATTCTCCAGGGTTTGCTGGGGGTTTTGTTTTTCTTTTTACTTTCTTCTTTTTTTTTTTAAACTGTGGGCCAGGGATCAGCCTGAGATATAGACTTAGGTATATTCTTAGTCTGTGACTTCCGCTGGATATATGGTTACTTATACTTACTAGTGTATGTGCAGTTGCTTTCAAATATCCTAATCTTTAATATCTGCCTTCAAGAAGGAGAAAACAAGAGAAATAAAGAGAAAGAGAAAAAAGGGCATTGGACCTATAAGTCCCCCAGAAGATACTTTAGCTACAGTAGGAGGGGCAGTAACAAGGCCTCTTTGCCTACATTTCTGCTATGGAAGGCAGCAGTCAGTGATAAGATCATAGATCTCTAGTACTTTGGGGAGAATGCTGGCCTCCACACGTTGTATGCAGATTATTCTAGAAACACTGCCTAGCTTCCTGCTGTGGGGCTGGGGTAGAAAATGGGCTGCAGTGCCAAGAGCTGAAATTGATAGAAGTTAATTATATTTTCCTGGAAATTGTAAGTCTGCAGTATACTGCAGAATTCTAAAGTAATTATTATCACTCAGATTCTACCAAAGTTAGTTGCTCCTAGGTGGGAAAACAGATTCCATGTACTTTCTACTCTACCATCTTCCTAGAATTCTATTATTAATTTTTTTCTTACAAAGAAGTAAAACTCTTTAATTCTCAATGATTTTGAAATTGTATAAATTAGTATACTAAATAAACATTTGACTATTTTTTTGTAAATCATTAGAAATAGTTATTAGTGAAGACAGAGAATTTTTTAGTATTTTTACAAAAATTTGTATCAGTCATTGAATAATCAAGATCATTTTGTACTGTCATTTGACAGTCACATACTGCCTTACAAAGCAAGGACTTGCCTGTGTTATTTGTGATGATTATATTCTATTCCATTATACCATAATATATTTACCATTTCCTTTCTTGATGGTTTTCAAATTATTGAAGATAATTTTATACTAAAATTTTTAAAAATCTTACCTTGAATCTTGTGTTGATTCTTAAAATTAGAGTTGTAAAGGTGTAACTAGGTTGGGTATTTTTGTAGGATCTTACATATCTTCTAGAGCAATTGTGCCATCTCACAATCCCACCAGTGTTGTGTAATGTCTGTCTCATCATACACTCATGAAGGTGTTGTTTTTCAGATATTTATCTGTTCAGTGGCTTGAAAATTATATTTTATTATTACTATTTTGGTAGTACTGGGGATTGAACCCTGGAGCACTTTACCACTGAGTTACATCCCCAAACCCTTTTTTTTTTTTTTTTTTTTATTCTAGGACAGGATCTTATTAAATTGACCAACCTGGCTTTGAACTTGGATCCTTCTGCCTTGGCCTCCTGAGTATCTAGTATTGCAGTCATGTGCCACCATTCCCAACTAGACGATCAATTTTACTTTTATTTCTCTGATTACAAATGAAACTGTATATTTTTACATGTGTTTTGCGCTTAACTTTTGTGAAGTATCATTCAAATGCTTTATTTTTCCAATGGAAACTGTGCAGTTCTTTAATCACTACTTTATAAGTATTTCCTCATTATTTAATCAATTTTTAATTTAGTACCTGTTCACCTTAACAGTTATAAAGAAAAAAAAATTCTCAGACTGATTCCACTTCTCAGATTCCCAGACTTTCCAGTCATTTTCTGAGCCACGTCCCCAGCCCTATTTTGTATTTTATTTAGAGACAGGATCTCACTGAGTTGCTTAGCATCTCAATTTTGCCAAGACTGGCTTTGAACTGGCAATCCTCTTCCCTCAGCCACTGGAGCTCCTGGGATTATAGGCATGTGCCACTGTGCCCACCTTTTTCTTTGTTTTGTTTTGATTTGGTAGCACTGGGGATTTAACATGGGAGTATTCTACCACTGAGCTACATTCCCAGTCTTTTTTTTTTTTTTTTTTTAGTTTTGATGCAAGGTTTAACCTAGGCTGACCTCAAACTTAGAATCTTCCTGCCTCAGCCTCCCATGTTGCTGGGATTTCAGGCATGTTCCACCATGCCTGACTAGAGCAGTCTTCCTTCCTTCCTTCCTCCCTTCCTTTCTTTTCTTTTCTTTTTTATTTTATATTTTCTTGGTGCTGGGGATCAAACCCAAGGTCTCACACATTCTACCACTGAGTTATAGCCCCAGCCCACAGCAGTTTTTCTTTTTATGAAATTTAAACATATGACAGAAGTTGTTGTCTGACTAGCAAAGAAAAGTTGTATCAGTCAGGGTTCTCCAGAGAAACAAAACCAATAGAGTGTGTGTGTGTGTGTGTGTGTGTGTGTGTGTGCGCGCCCCTGCGCGCGCGCGCGCGCGCATTCTATTGTAATGAGAATTATTTAATGGTTGGCTGTGGGGGCTGGCAAGGCTGAAATCGGAAAGGCATCTAGCAGGTTGGCAGCTTCATGTGTTACTGCTGTAGCCTTCACCTGTTTGCATGAGGCATGCCTACATTACTGAGAGTGATTCTTTTTCCTTAGAGCCAACTAATTACAGATGTTGTCAACACCAACACCTAGACTGGGGTTTGGTTAAATAACTGGATTCTATAGCCTCACTAAACTGACACATAAAACTAACCATCACCAAAGTTATGGTCAACATGAGCATTATCTGTAACTATTTTCTTCATTGAAATAGCTGGTCCAGTTGCCCAATGTCTACTTTAAACCCTCCTGAAACTTTAAAGTTATTAATAAGAGCCCTTTTGTTAGTAGGTGTTATTTTTTATACAAAATTTGATATCTTCATCAATGACTCAAACCAATTTAAAGCATCTAGAGATTCAAGACATCAAAGAAGCAAGATTAATCCACTTCCAGGTGGGTGTGAAGATTATGAGAGCCTCCTGATCAGTAGACTAATCCATTTGATGGATGTATAATTTGGATTAGTGGGTGATTACTGTAGGCAGGTGGAGTATGGCTGGGTCACTGGAAGCATGCCTTTGGGAATGACATATCTTTCCCTGGCTTCTGGCTCTCAATCTCTACTTCCTGGCTACCATGTTCTGCCATGATGTTCTGCCTCACCTCCAGTCCAGAGCAGTGGAATTGACCAACCATGGATTGAGAACCTCTGAAATCACGAGCCAAAATAACCTTCCTTCAAGTTGTTCTTGTCAAATTTTTGGTTACAATGGTGAGAAGCTGACTGACACACTTAGATTTCACATTGCTGCCAGGGAAGACCCCGGGAGCCAGCTTGAGGGTTCGCTCTGAGGGGTCCTCACAACTCACTGAGACTGATATCTTCTTCCTGTTGTAGACTTCACTGTTCAATTTGATTTTTATCAAGAATACAGCCACATTGGGCTGGGGATGTGGCTCAAGCGGTAGCGCGCTCGCCTGGCATGCGTGCGGCCCGGGTTCGATCCTCAGCACCACATACCAACAAAGATGTTGTGTCCGCCGAGAACTAAAAAATAAATATTAAAAATTCTCTCTCTCTCTCTCTCTCTCTCTCTCTCTCCTCTCACTCTCTCTTTAAAAAAAAAAAAAAAAAAAAAGAATACAGCCACATGACCTTCTGTTCCTCTACCAGGACACTTTTCCAGGGAATTTAATGGTTTTCTGTAGTCCTAGGAATTGCTATGAAGTGTCCCCTGCATTTTAAATCAAGTAGTGCTTAGCATAGTAGTTTAGCAAAAAGTGCACAGAAACTATTGTCTGATAATGTTAAGAAATCTCAGGGGAAAAAAAGGACATCTTTCAAGTTATTAATTCTAGGCACAGAATGCTTTTCATAAGTACACCTATACAAGTGCGCACGTGCGCACATACACACACACCAAAAAAAAAAAATACTTGGAACTGAAATAAAGATTGTCCTTTTGTCATCTTTTAAAAACCATTAAAATAGCCTATTTGACCCCAAATACAGATTGCAGAATCACATCGGTTACACATCCACATTTTTACATAATGCCCTATTAGTAACTGTTGTATTCTGCTACCTTTCCTATCCTCTACTATCCCCCCTCCCCTCCCATCTTCTCTCTCTACCCCATCTACTGTAATTCATTTCTCTCCTTGTTTATTTTCCCATTCCCCTCACAACCTCTTATATGTAATTTTGTATAACAATGAGGGTCTCCCTCCATTTCCATGCAATTTCCCTTTTCTCTCCCTTTCCCTCCCACCTCATGCCTCTGTTTAATGTTAATCTTTTCTTCCTGCTCTTCCTCCCTGCTCTGTTCTTAGTTGCTCTCATTATATCAAAGAAGACATTTGGTATTTGTTTTTTAGGGATTGGCTAGCTTCACTAAGCACAATCTGCTCTAGTGCCATCCATTTCCCTGCAGATTCCATAATTTTGTCATTTTTTAGTACTGCGTAATACTCCATGGTGTATAAATGCCACATTTTTTTTATCCATTCATCTATTGAAGGGCATCTGGGTTGGTTCCACAGTCTAGCAATTGTGAATTGTGCTGCTATGAACATCGATGTGGCAGTATCCCTGTAGTACGCTCTTTTAAGGTTTTCAGGGAATAGTCCGAGAAGGGCAATAGCTGGGTCACTTGAATCTAATGTATGAAATATGGTATGTCAAGAGCTTTGTAATGTTTTGAACAACCAATAAAAAATAAAATAAAATAAAATGAAAAGTAAAAATAAAAAAAAATAGCCTATTTGAGACAGGTGACTTCATATATTATATTGTGATCTTTTATATTAGATTGTACTCTTAATATTAAATTAGTTTAATGATTGGTCTGAATCATGGGCCTAGAGGTTAGAGCTCAAGCTGTGGAGCTACACAGATACATGAGCTGAATCCCACTTCTGCAGCTGGGAACCCTGGGCCTATGGGCTACTTACTAACTGTGGTAGCGCCCACCTCACAGAGAGGTGGATTCTTGTGAAATGTGTAGATCAGTGTGGTGTGTGTGAGTGCTGGCAGTTATTATTGCTGCTTTAAGACCTGCTAAGCTTTCTTGTAATGAGAAGTTTGAAGCAGTGGCTTATTTCTAAGATTCAGGAAAGCCTTTTGACTTTCCTTTTTCTTTTATTTTTTTCTGCTTTCTCCTGGAGACTCCTCCCTGCTTTTCTTGCCTTCCCTCCTCCATCTCTCAGAATCCCCAGCCTCTCTTGCCTATATTGCTTCCCTTGGATTCTGCAGCACATAGCTCCCCATGTTTTACAGATCTCCTTTCCTGGTCCTCATGTAATTGAATTAACTTCACATTATGTGGCTTGCTTTTTTTCCCTATTAAACTGATTGATAGGCACTCTGGGAAGGAAGCTCTATACTATGTGCAAAGTCTCAGGTCCTACGACATAATGATGAGCCTGTTTTAAAAATTGTTTTTGCACTAAAAGATCTGTATTTGTCAGTTATATGAAAAAGAATAGCAGTTCCATTGATGTGAGATTTTTCTTTGATTTAGTTTTAAGGAATAGAAGAGATTTAAAAATCATTGTTATTAAACTATTGTATAAGGACTGGGAATGTAATTGGGTGGTAGAGTTGTTGAATAGCATTCATAAGGTCCTAAGTTCAGTCCTCAGTACAATAAGAAAAATAAGAATGAATATAATATGGGGTTACCAGTGATTACTTGTTGCAAGTTCCTCTTGACTTATTAAAGGAAATTCCAGTTTTGCCCAAAAGTGTTAACAGTTTTTATGGAAAAATTTAAATCTTCAGAAATATATGACTTTATACTTTAATTTTCAGAAGTACCATGATTCTCTCAAACTTAGTTATAAAGTTAATTATAATTTTTTAAGGGACACAAAATACTATTTTTAGTTTTAAGGCTACTGACCCAAACTATATATATTATCAAATATTCTGCCAGTTGTATGTTAAGAAAATGTGTGATTGAATTTCTATGATGACTGCTAATTTAAAATTTGTGTATGTTTGCTTTTGGTGAGTTTTATTTGCCATTCTTTATAAACTTTAAAAATGTTTTGGGTAATTTCATTTAATTTAATGAGCTTTAGTTGCTGCTTTGTAAAATTAGGGCCTATACTTGTTGGGTTATGGTTGTA
Source organism: Spermophilus citellus (assembly GCF_964194105.1). Lineage (NCBI taxonomy): Eukaryota > Metazoa > Chordata > Mammalia > Rodentia > Sciuridae > Spermophilus > Spermophilus citellus. Next base: position 6,824,753 of record NC_138198.1, read on the forward strand.
TGATATGAGTACAGTAAGTATTGACCCCAAAATCAGTGCTCATAGTGCTTTCATGGTCATTTGCAGATGCACTCAGAGCAGGGAAAAGTGTTGAGCTGCTTGATGTGCGTGTTTCTATCAGGTTGATCAAGGCCACATACTGTCCTTGTTTCCCCTGGGAGCTGTGGTTCCACGTGCACTAATACAGGGTTTGTGGTGACTTTATAAAACATAACCATTACCATTGTGAATAATGAGAACTGACTATATTTCACATGAAGACTAGGGCTTTCATGTCAGTCTGGTTTTAATTTTTAAGCATTTTGTTCTTACCTGCAAATTGTACTCTGCAGCTTCAGTATTTATGAAGTACTTACCCATCAAAGTACAAAATATCCTGCTCAATCTACAGCTCTAGTAATGTAGCCAGATGGGATTTAAGGCCAGTTTGGGTAGTAAAGAAATTAACTGACAGCAGAAAATCTTTGATTTTTAGGAAATATGTTTTCCGAAGAAGCAAGTGTTCTATTAAATTGTTACAGCATCTTAATGAAACAGAAGATACCTTTAGTATCTGTTATTGTCATTGAGGATTTGATTTCAGTAATATTTAAAGTAGGTATTAAAATGAAATTTAAATACATAATCTAGGAGGCAATAATTTTTTCTATCAAACTACATTATTTTAAATATAATTTTAATACTCGGCCTTCTCATATCTGTTATTTAAAAATGGCATACATGGGGCTGGGCACATGGCTCAATGGTAGAGAATGTGCAGGGCTCAAGCACCGCAACACACACACACACACACACACACACACACACGATGTAAATTCCCAATGTTAGCAATGTGTGAAATCTGAAATCAAAATTGTCCAGAAACTTTTCCTGGGTTCTTTGTACTTCAGAAGTTTTTGTTACTGTTTTGATGGTGTTTGTGTTTATTCTTTTCTACTGCCTTCCCCTCTTAAATTTCTTTTCATTTTCTCAGGTCTTCACTGTTACTTGTGAGATTTTGAAGCAACATAAAATGTTTTCTAAAATACATGAAGCTAATTATCACAAGTCCTAAATTTGAGCCCTTCTTCTGCCATCTTTTAGCTCTTAAAGGAAATATATTTAATCTTGTATTACTCTTGATAGGAGACCACATCAAATGCCCTTGAAGTCTATCGTGGCTCAAGAGTCAAGATTCATTTCCTGGGCCATGGGTAAAGTTTACATTTCATAGGAGCCAAAAAAGCTTTTCTCTTCAGCTGCACTTTCCATTGAGTTCTCCTCTCACCTCTATTTACTTTATTTTACCCACGTCTGCTCTCCTGGACAATTCGTGTAGGGTTAACTGGTGGCCAAAGAGAGTTTGGAATCTGTTCCTTTTTCTTCCCAGCTATGTGATCTTGGAAACTTCTGTGAGTTGATTTACTCTTAAAAGTTCTGTTCAGTTCACCAACTGGGTTCTAGTATAGACCTCAGGGTACAGAGATGAAAAGGAGCCTCCTCATTCTGATACTACTCTGTTTTTAATACAGTAGAAAAGATAGGCAAAAAGTAGAATTGCAATGAAGTTTTGAAATGACAATATATTATGTGGGGAGATTTGTTTATTATGCCCCTTCCCTTTACCCTATCCCCATGATGTAATGAATACTGCTTCATTAGCTGAGAGACTAGCTAGAGGAAGAGGTGCTTCTTGTTCCTGGTCAGGAAGAATGACTGGCAGCTTACTGGTCCAAGTGTGGGAAGGATAAGCAGGCATATTGGGAGCCTATGCACAAAGGAACATGGTACATTCAGAAAACCACAAACATTGTGTGTAGCCAAAGCATAGGATATTATGTCAGTGGTCAGATTTTGGTGAGTCCTATTTATATGTTATGCAAAGGTGCCGCAGTCTTGGCTGGGCACAGAATCACGAGCCACCACACACCTTGTAGATTAAAACAGCAATTCTTTATTCCCGAACTCACACAGGCCTCTACACACGTTCTGGGGAAATCCAAGTTCTGCCGCGCAATACACACACGTTCTGGGGAAATCCAAGTTCTGCTGCGCAATTCACGTCCCAAAATACTTTTCAATTCCACGAGAACTCAACAGGGAACTCAGGCAGCAGGATACGCCCTATTCCCAGCAGCAATAACCTTAAACCTGGAACTGCCTAAACCCAAATTGTCTTAAACCGGGAACGCCCTAAACCCAAGGAGCGGGATACTTCCTAAAACCTGCAGGATACACCCTAAACCTGGATCCACCCTCGTCCTTGAGCAGGGTCACCTTTCTCAAACACACGTGCAATGTCACAGCGAATTTCCAAGGCAAGTCCATTTAACATGGGGTACGCTGGCAAGGAAATTTCCGATGCGTCATTCCTACTTGGCAATGGCCCTCAGCACAAAGGGTTTTGGGTTTTTTTTCTTTTGTACTGGGGATTGAACCCAGTGATGCATAACCAATGATCCACATCCCAGATTTTTTTAAATGTTTGAGATAGGTTCACACTAAGTTTCGTAGGGCCTCAGTAATTTGCTGGGGCTGGCTTTGAACTTGTGATCCTCCTGCCTCACCTGAGTCACTGGAATTACAGGTGTGTGCCACCATGCCTGGCCAGAGAAATTTTTTAAACATATTTTATGAAAATTTAAATGTGTAAAAGTAAGAAATAATATATTATTTTATTATTATTATTATATTATAAATAATATAATAATATAATGAATGCCTGTGTCATCACCTGTTTCATTAATTACCAACATTTTTCTGCCCTTTTCCATCACTGACTCTCTCCCGTTCCCTTATCTGTAGTGTTGATATGAAAAGTGGCTAGCAGTGACTGGTAAATAATGGGCAAGTGGAAGATGTGAGTTTCTTTGCTTCTATGTATGTTATTTGTCTCAAACTCACTTTCCCTTAGCCTCAGCTCTGAAAAAATTGAGTTGTTCCTTCCTCCTGAAATCACTAGTCAGGGAGAATCTTTACTTTTAAATGGCAAAGAATCCACTTTTCTTTTGGATATTTAAGGTATATACACTCATTTTATCCCTGTAAAGCCCTTTGAGGTATAGGCATGTGTTCGTTGGTATCTTCATCGCACTGCTTAATCCTGAGCCGAGCACAGAAGCAGTGTGCCTTATGTATTTATTAAGGTGAATTAAGTTTCTGGCTTCTTCCCATATGCTCAGTGCATTTTAATCTTAAGACCCAACCATGGATATATGTTTCACATCATCTTTTTCTTAATTTCTTCTAGAAAGCAAGCTTTTTAACTCCTTTTTTCCATTTCTAATAGCATGTTTAGGATGTGAATTTGAATTTTTTAAAAAAATTAATTTGTATTTAATGTTTCAAATTATTCTGTTTGGGGAACTAATGCATCTAGAAAATAAGAATTACAGATAATTGGGGGATCACATCCCAAATCTAATCTTTGCTTCTGTTTCTTCCCCAGGGCCTGCTCTCTTTCCTGAGTGCGCCCCTCATAGGCGCTCTGTCCGACGTGTGGGGGAGGAAGCCTTTTCTCCTTGGCACTGTGTTCTTCACCTGCTTCCCTATCCCACTGATGAGGATCAGCCCGTGGTGAGTGGCTTAGCTCTTAACTATTGTACCAGTATGTTTTGAGTCATGTGAGAATAATTGAAGTTAAGCAGTCCTAATCCAAAAATTTGAAATTCTCAATGCTCCACACTCCAAAGATTTTCAACCACTGACACGACCATTCTGGTGGTTTGTGTACACAAAGTTGGTTTCATGTCAAAAATATTACATAAAATTACCTTCAGGCTATGTGTATAAAGTATGTATGAAACATGGATGAATTTCCTGTTTAGACTTGGTCTCACCCCCAAGATATTTCATGGTGTTTATGTAGATATTCCAAAAGAAAAAAAAAAAATCTATCTGGTCTCAAGCATTTCTGAAAGGCATACTCAACCTGTACTTAACTTTTTATTTTTATTTTTTAGTTGTCAGTGGACCTTTATTTAATTTATTTTTTTATATGTGGTGCTGAGGATCGAACTCAGTGCCTCACATGTTATAGGCAAGAGCTCTACCACTGAGCCACAACCCCAGCCCCTGTACTTAACTTTTGTAGGTAACTTCAAAACCATTGCAAAGCATTTGTACCTGTGCTTTCATTTGTTCTCTTTGGTACTGCCAAAAGCCAGTTTGGGCTATGGACATCCATGCCCATTTTATAAATGAGAAAGGAAAAGGTTCACAGAATTAACTCTCAGATAAATTACTCAGGTAAATAAATAGAAATAAAAGGCAGATATTATTGCCATGGTGTCACTTATAGGAGTGCCATCTTGGGAGTAGCTAACAACCCCCTTGCATCACCACTGTGGCTCATGGATATTGCAAATATACTGTTTTTGTCAGCTCATGGCTTTGGGGCACACCTGAGCATAGTTTGTATTATAATAGATAGGAGTTACCTTTTTCTGTATTATGGTAGGACTGATAGTCCATTCTAAATCATAATATGAATTTAAATTTGAGTTCAGTTTTTCCCCTTAAGTGCAATAAATCTAGCAGGTAGCCAAACTCTCTTTATTTACCATAGAGGAGTGGGAATTTATACATCCTCTGGAGGCCAGAGCGTGGTATTTTGGGCACTATTCATGCTGCTGAGATGCCCTTTCTATGGAAATACAACACTTAAATCTGGAAAATTTCTTTCGGTGGAGTGTTTTGTTTGTTGGTATTTTGATATGGTGCTGAGAATCAGAGAATTTTGGGATGAATACTCCACCACTGAGCTACATCCTCAGACTTGTTTTGGTTTTAATGCAGTTAATAGATTCATAGGGTTTGTTTGTTGCCTTGTGTAAAAATACTTTTATTTGATTTTTGACAGGCATTTCATGTCAACATTTGTTACATTCTAGTAACAAATGGGCCAGGAGTGGTGATACACACCTGTAATCCTAGCAACTTAGCAAGATCCTGACTAAAATATAAAAAAAGGGCTGAGGATGTAGCTCAGTGGTAGAGCACCCTGAGTTCAATCTCTAGCACCAAAGAAATAAAAACAAGTAAATTTGTTGGGTTCCAATAATTATTTTTATTTTCTACCAAGTGATAAAATTTTATAATCTACTACTGATACTGAATCTTCATGTCCAAGAACATATTGTGCTTTGCCAATTAGTTTGGGCTTTGTTTTTTTGTTTGTTTTTGTCTTTTGCTAGCTTAAAATTCTTAAGATCTGTACATTTGTTGGTAAGGTTTATTCCTGTAAATCTTGCCCTTTCTGTTTTATTCCAGAATGGGCTTTTTTCTTAAAATTGCTTGACTTTCTATGTATATTAATGTCATCTGTAAATAATTTTTTATCTTTTTCCTCCCCGTCATTATACTGGTCCCTGATTTTGTTAATTTTGCTGACTAATGAATAAGGTTGAAGTGATGATTGTGGGCTGTTCCTCAGAGGTGTGAAGGGAATGTTGCAGTGTTTCACCCTTAGATCCGAGGCTAGCTTTTGTGTTGAAAATTACTCATTCCTATTTTATCCAGCGATTTTCTTTTGTTAAATCAAGGTTGGCTATGAAAGTTTATCAAATGGATTTTTAGCATGAATGGAGATTATTTGCTTTTTCTCCTTATGAGTTATAATAGGATTAATTATATTACTCTGTTTCCTAATATTGAAATATTCCTGTTGCCTGGAATGAACTCTACTTTTTTCTAAGATTCTGTTTGCTAATATTTTAACTAGGGTTTTTTTTTGTTTTGATTGTTTGCTTTTTGGAGTACAGGGGACTCGACCATTGAGCCACTTCCCCAGCCCTATGTTGTATTTTATTTAGAGACAGGATCTCCCTGAGTTGCTTAGCTCCTCACTTTTGCTGAGGCTGGCTTTGAACTCTTAATTCTCCTGTCTCAGACTCTCAAGCCGCTGGGATTGCAGGTGGGTACCACTGCGCCCGGCTTAATTAGGTTTGCATCTGTGCATATAATAGACATTTTTGGTCTTAATTGCATTGATATTTTTGTTATGCTTTTTCCTTTTATGTAGATTTTTAAAAATCATTTGTCATATATGTCCTTTTCTTAATTAAAGCAAGAAAATTTGAAAGATTTTTATTCTGTTGGCTACCTTTGAAACTATATACCTAAAACTGTTAACTTTTACTCAGTACCTTTATTCTTTTTTTCTCTTGTTTTTTCATTTTTTTAGACCAAATGTATCCCTTTGAGCAATAACAGTGTCTTCCTCCTCATCATAATTTTTCTGCCTTTAAATATACATTACCTATACATGTGTATTTACTTCTTGGTTTGTAATCTTTACATGATGTCTTTGGTGCTGGTATAAAGCTATACATAAATGCCTCTCCTGGGTAATAAAAATAATCTTTTTATAGGTGGTATTTTGCGATGATTTCTGTGTCTGGAGTCTTCTCAGTCACGTTCTCTGTGATATTTGCCTATGTAGCTGATGTCACTCAGGAGCACGAGCGAAGTACTGCTTATGGATGGGTAAGATAGTGACTTAATTTTTTTAAATTGGAGTGATATTTAACATTCTATTAGAGATTCACTGGGAAGTAAGATTTAAAATACAACTCAGAAGTGGAATTACAGAGGTGTTAGAGCCTGAGCGAGTTAATCTATCGTTACTCTGTAGCTGGTTGAGTGTCTTGGGCACTCATTTGATTTATAGTACTGTAGAAAAATAACTATTCATTCAGGCAGCAAATAGTTGTTGAAAAATAACAAAAGTTATAGGGGACTTTGATAATTTGGTTTATTAGACCATCTTTCTGATATTCTCAGACATGATAAATGGTATTGTGGTTATGTAGGAGAAGAAAGACCTATTAGAAGATGACAGCTGACGCATTTTGGGTCAGTGTCACAACTCTGCAAATTACTTTCAAGTAGTTCAGGGGAAAAGAGCATAAGCACATGTGGATGAACCACATGAACATGTGGGGGCCACTTTTGCGTGCCTGAACCTGTTGGTACATACATGTGAGTGTGCATAGTACCCTTCTTCCAAATTCCTCTAAATGAAAATGTTCAAAACAATAATAAGAATAATGATGATCTGGCTGGATTGTGGAGAATAATAGGTTAGAGGGGAATGAATGTCAGAAACGCAGGTAATTACTCATTTCTTTAAATCCCACTTCCTGGAATAGAGTTAAGTATACCTTCACTGTTACTAAGTGCATAAGTTCACGAATCAGGAATGGGCATGTAGACAAATGTCCACCCTTCCACAAGACAAAGCAATTTTTACTTTGTCAGCTTTAGATATCAGTAGTTCAAAAACTTTTCTTTCATTCAGCCCCTCCTCCCCACAACTGCCACTTGCTCGCTCTCCTTCCTTCTTGAATTCTTCCTATGCATGTCTGTCATGCCCTATCCTGAAACAAGGGCATCTGCAGAGCGTTGTGAGGACAGAGGAGAAAGCTGACAGTGTGGCCTCAAACAAGGCAGGATATTCAAGGTGGCATGTAGGGTTGGCCCTCAGAATGGTACAGAGTGCCAAGAGCTTGTTCATCACAGTAACATAGCTTTCTTCTGCACCATGGGAAATGCCTGCAGAGATACTCATTTCCCTGTGATTTTATGAGATTTCTGTCCCTTGCTTTCATCAGAAAACTATTCACAAAGCTATGGGGCTGAGCAGCAATTCTCAAGATTTTTGAGAGTGAGTTCTGAAATAGTCACCAGAAATGACTCTGACTTACCTTCTTAGCTTAGCTCATCATCATAAGGTGCCATCACCTAAGATGGCAGTTTAGATTAGTGCCTACTCATGGGGCACTGAGAGAAGCCAATGGGTGCACATCCTAGCTGAGTCAGGGCCCTGCTGAAGTATCCCAGCCAGCTCCAATGATTCAGCAAGTAGACTGCTGGATTTATCCCTTGACCAGTGACTACCTTGACATTTGCCCCTTGCAGCCTACCTGTCTTACAGAGATAGGTGAATTTATTGCAATTTACTTTCAGGATGTGTGAGTTCAATTCTAAAATGCATTTTGAAATCCATTGAAGGATAATATATAATGTATATGTACCTTCATTACTAAACTTTCTCTAGTAAACCAAGAAAGGATAATTTTTTTCCAGGCCACAGCAGTGAATAGTCCTGTTAATGAGTAAATTAATGCTCACTGAGAGTTTGTTGTGATGAAGTCATTCTTTAGATTTATTCACCAGAGTCCTGTTGAATGTTATGTGAAGAGGCATTTAGATTTAAAACATCAATAAAAAAACTAAACAAGGAGGCTTCTTTAAATTTTAAAAAAGGCAAAACATTGCAAAAGGTGGTCATTAGTTTTTTGACATCATAGATTTGCTCTCTCTGCACCTCAGGACACTGCGGTGATGCTCCCTTAACCCTGAGGATTCTACCCCAGTGCTCCCACAGAACCTGAAGAGAGTTAAGCATTGCTTTCATTATTGTTCACATGCCACTGCAATTTACAGTGGTGGTCCTAATCTTCTCAAATTAAGTGGAAAGAGCAGGAGCTTTGTTATCTTTTTCGATTGATATATAGTAGGTACTCACTAAACACTGAAGAAAGGAATTCCTAATTCCCAAATTGGAATTAACATCACCACCCCCTCTCCCTGCCTTCTTTTTTTTCCCTTTGTTTTTCTTTCTGTCTCCAGAAATACTTTGCTTTGACTTTTGGCTTCTATAGTGTTTTGGCTATGATAGAATTTCAGATATGTTGAATTTTAAATTAAGCTGGGGGATGAAAGATGATAGAAGAACATCATTGGCTTACCAGGAATCATAATTCTAATCATGGGTGATGATTTCTGTTAAGATCTATTAGAAGTTTAAATACCTTACAGATATGTTTTTGCTACTCAATTTGGTTATAATTTGGAGTCTGCCCAATAAGCTTCTGAGTGTTCACAGTGCGTTCTAAAGTATGGGAATGTAGAGCACAGTGGGAGGAGACTCAGTGTGGCTTCAGATTGTACATGCCATTGACTGGCTCTGTGGTCTGTATTGGACAGTTGATAGGGTTATGAAATCCACAGTTCACTTCTAATCAGAAAGAAAACTTCTCAACACATTTTGCATTCTTTTTTTATTATAGTTTTTTCTCCTAAGAATATCAGGGTTTTTCTTCACTCTGGGTGCTAATAAAATGGTCACCAAATGGTGAAATAGTGCCAGGTTTTTGAAAGATGAATCAGGCACACCTCCTGAGAAATTTGTAGGTTTTATCATCAGCTCTACAGGGATTATTTTTATACCCTTCTCCATGCATCTCCATTCTCCAGTTAAAGACCAGAGTGAATGTTTTATTTATGGGGTAAGTTTTTACAATTTTAATTTCTGATATTTTTTACTCCCCATAGTTCTCTAGGATATCTCCAATTAGTTAACAAACTAATTTATTCACAAGTAAATAAATGTGAATAAATTATTAAACAGAATTACTTTAATTCTTTTTCATTCTTCAAATTTGTATGCAACAGATTCTTTTTTCTTGTTTAAAGCCAGGAGAAAGGATTGGTGCAGGGGTGCACCTGGGGGACCCTGGGTGAGAGAGTGCTTTTTCACAGGTGTGCTCCTGCAGCAGGCAGGACTCTGGGTAGGAACATGTTTTCTCTACAGGTGTTCACCTGTGCCACCCTAAGTGACAGTGCACTTTCCCACAGGTCTCAGCCACTTTTGCGGCTAGTCTGGTCAGCAGCCCTGCCATTGGAGCGTACCTTTCTGCAAGTTATGGAGACAGCCTCGTTGTGCTAGTGGCCACAGTGGTGGCTCTTCTGGACATCTGTTTCATCTTGGTGGCTGTTCCAGAATCTTTGCCAGAGAAAATGAGACCGGTTTCCTGGGGAGCTCAGATTTCTTGGAAACAAGCAGACCCTTTTGCGGTAAATTGAAATATTCACTTTGTAAATATCTGTCTATGGCAAGCAAATAAAATAATAAGCATGCAGGCTCGAGGATCCCAGCAGATAGATCTATTGCTTTCTCCAGTAAAAATAGAAAAATCTTAAATTACAAAATATGTAGAATTGGTACCTAAGCCAAGCATGTCATACAAAAGAGAAGAAAGGTAAAAATCCAGTTAATCTCTGATGACAGTTTATGAAAGAAGTTTCTTTTTGCATCGTTGTTTTCATTCTTTTTTTTTTTTTTAAGTAAATTAAGTGAAGGTGGTCATCTGAAGTGAGTTCACTTTAATTCAAAAAGGAGATCTGACTAAAATAGTTATTTTCTAAATTGTTAATATACATACACTATGACCAGAGGCTGTGAACCTAGATTTTGCTATTAATTATGTTAAAAAAAATTTTTTTTTTTTTGGTGAGTCGGGAGGTGGTAAAGGATATACTTCACTAACAATCAGAAAAAATGCTGAGAAAAGTATCTTATCTCTTCCCCAATCCCTTTCTAGTTTGAAATTATTCTTGAAAGAAATACATGTGGGGGGAAAAAGAACCAGAGACTTGATTTTTGCTTTTTTGTCCCCCAAGTTTACCTTTTAGGAAAAATACAAATAAAATTGAAATGTATTTCATCAAAGTTTTTTTCTAAAATGCCCACTCAGAGCATAACCTGGTTGACCTTGTCTGTTCTTTTTGGGCCAGAATGTCAGAAAACAAAGAAGGAGTTTGTGAGAGGAAACAGGAGTGACCCGGAAGCCCGTCAATTAGGCTTCCCACCATTGTCATATGGCGATCAAGTTTGTCACAGAGGCTTCTCTGTAAAGTGGAACTACTGTGGCTTACTTTTCAGGGGAGTTGAGAACTGTACAGTTTACATGTATCAGTGAACTAGTGTCTGGTGTGAAGCAAAGTCTCAACAGACATTGGCTGTTTTTTTTTTTCTTTAATTGTTTTAAATATATACATATATTTTAGTTGTAGATGGACACATTACCTTTATTTATTTATCTTTATGTGGTGCTGAGGATCAAACCCAGTGCCTCACGTGTGCTAGGCAAGCACTCTACCACTGGGCCACAACCCCAGCCCTCATTGGCTATTTTTGCTATTAATTATATAAAAGTTACAGGATGGTAACCTAGCTGTGCAGCAGCACTTTCCATTCCTTCAGTAACAGTACACCTTTTGGTTCTGTTCAGTTACTGTGTAAATAAAAAGGATTTTTCAACAAAGTTGTAATGTTCAAAAGGCTCTTACTGGTCTGAAGCATATTTTTTTTTTTTGTCTACTAGGTTTACAGGTAAATTGAAATCAATATTTTGAAGGCTAGAATGAACTTAGGTGTAATGAAAACCCTATAGTGGATATGATCTTAAAGAAGTTATATTATAAATCAAGAGAGAAGGGGCTGGGATTGTGGCTCAGTGGTAGAGCGCTCACCTAGCACGGGCAGGACCCAGGTTCGATCCTCAGCACCACATAAAAATAAAGGCATTGTGTTGTGTCCATCTACACCTAAAAAAATAAATATTAAAAATAAAAATAAATCAAGAGATAAAAGTGATTTTCTTCAGTGAATCTATAGAAATACATTTTCAGGGCCTGTTTATAGGATATTTAGGACCTGTTAGGGGTGTGAACCAGTGTTAACAAAGGTGAGCAAGTGCTTTTTAAAAAGCTGCAATCCTGGAAATACATACTTCTAAAATAAGAACTTAAAACTTCCACAGAGAGCTGGTTATAGATTTCATATTAAGGCTGACTTCCTTTTATAATGCATTGGACTTTCATTATCCATCTTAATAGATCAGCTTAGTGAACCCATATTCCAAATGTTGGTGACATTATATCTATTAGCTTTTTATGTTGCTTTCTGCTTATTCCCAGTCATTGAAGAAAGTTGGGAAAGATTCTACTGTCTTCTTAATCTGCATCACCGTGTTTCTTTCGTATCTTCCCGAAGCTGGACAGTATTCAAGTTTTTTTCTCTATCTCAGGCAGGTAAGTAATGGATGTCTAGTGGCATCTGAACGTGAGTAACAGCAAAGATTGGAATCTATCCAAGGATAATTTAGGAAAACTCTATAGAGAAGAAAATGTGAACTTGCTTCTAGTTATTAGTGCTGACAGAGAGTTAATTCAATGATGACTTAAAAGGCGGCAAAAAGCCAGGTGCAATATGAATTGTAATGCATTCTGCTGTCATATATAAATTTTTTTAAAAAAAGAAGCCAGATGCGGTGACACATGCCTGTCATCCCAGCTACTCAGTTGAGGCAGGAGGCTCACTTAAGCTCATAACTTTGAGACCAGCCTGGGCAACATAAACATAGCAAGATCCTGTATCAAAACATAATAATAAAATAAAATGTAGCAAGATATCTACTTTGGAAAAAATCCTTTTGAGAATTATACAGAGAGGATTAGCAGAAATAGAATTTACTGTAATTTTTTAAGTCTTTTATTGAGCAGTTTTAGTTACACAGCCTCTTCCACTATCAACATCCTGGCACCAGAGTGGTCTTTTTGTTAGAATTGATGAACTACATGAACGCATTAGCCTCACTCAGAGTCTGTAGTTTACATTAGGCTTCACTTCTTGGTGTTGTACATACATTCTGTGGGTTTATACAAAAGTACAGTGACATGTTTCCAGCATTTTAGTGTCAGAGTATTTTCATGCCCTAAAATTCCTTATGCTCTGCCTATTCATCCCTCCCCTTACCCACACTCCTGATCTCTTTAACTATCTCCATAGTTTTGCCTTTGCTAGAGTGTCATAGGGTTGGAATTGTACCATTTATAGCCTTTTTAGAGTGACTTCTCTCACTTAGTAATATGCATTTAAGCATCCTTCATGTCTTTTCTTGGCTTGTTATTCATTCTTTCATAGTTCATTTCAGCAATTGGGTGTTCCATAATTTATTCATTCACCTACTGAAGGATACCTTGCTTGCTTCCAAATTTCAGCAGTTATGAATTAAGAAGTTAGATACATCCATATAGCATAATGTTTTAAATTCATGACAGTATCCATGAGCTTTCACCTGGGTCTGATTATAGCCATCTTGCTGACCCAGCCTCATTGCTGGCTTCTCAGCTGCTGCTCTGGACCTCAAGATGGTTCACAAGCAATAAATGGAATCTATTCTCTCTGCCGATATTTTTCTCTTTAGAAGTATATACCTATTTTACCCTCAACCAGATAGGTGACTGATTAAGATAATTACAACAAACATTACCCTTCCTTGTCTAGCTGTTCTTCTGGTCTCTGGACTTGCATAGACCTGACCTACTTTTCATTTGGTCCTGCCCTATTATTGATTTCACAGGAAAGGTAGAACTGTCCTTCTAAGATAAATTCTCCTAGTTTTTGTAGATACTTTTAAATGAATATTTCCCTTGGTGCTGGGCATTGAACCCAGGGCATTGGGCTTGCTAGGCAAGCATTTTTAAGCTGAGCTACAACTCCAGCCCCCAAAGTGAAGTTTGATGAAATCTCATCTGCTGGTTTTCCTGAGAAGAGTGGCAAGATAGTGTTTAATATAGAAAACTATGCTTTCATTTATAAGTAAATTAAATGTGCACTTAATATAGACAGAAATGTAGGTAAAATAGGAAAACCCAAGGAACAGAGTAAAAAAGAATCAGATCTCTTCATATAGATAATAAACAACTACAGTTCTAATCTTCTAACTCTTTTTCCTATACTATGTTCATTTTGCCACAACCATCACCAATTATAACAGCAAATCAGAATTATTCCATGTTATTTTATGTTTATGCTTGCTTTTAAGAGTAATTAACACCATTTTCTTACATTTGATAAGGATCTTGTATCCAAAATATATATAGAATTCTTTCATTAATAAAAAGACAACCCAATTGAAAATATGTTATTTCTCCAAGAAAGATACACAGAAGACCCATTAACACGTGAAAAGATGCACTTTATTAGCTGTCAAGGGAATGCAAATCAAAACAAGGTTTCACTTCACATACACTAGAATGGCTATAATAAAAAAGAAAGGGATGTAGAAAAATCAGAACCTTCAGACATCCTGGTGGAAATGTAAAATAGTATGGTGAAAAGAGGAAGAATCTAGCAGTTCTTCACAATGCTCAATGTAGAGTTACCACAGGACCCAGCAGATCTACTCCTAGGTATATATCCATGAGTAATGAAAGCACAGAACTTGTAAACAGATCATTATTCACGGTAATCAAAAAATAGAAATAATGCAAATATCCATTAACTGAGTGAACAAATTAGCAAATGTGTTCTATCCATATAATAGAATATCATTCAGCAATAAAAAGCAATGAAGTACTGATATGCCCTACAACAACGTGAAAGCACTATACTAAGTGAAAGAAGCAGTCGCAAACACCCTGGTGTTATATGATTCCGTTTATATAAAATGCCAGAGACAGGAAGCGGGTTAGGGGAGAGGTAGTCTGGGGGAATGGATCTCCTGATGGGTGCTGTGATTTTTCCAGGAGTGGTGAAATCTTTTTAAATTAATCTTGGTGATTTGTTACCCAACTCTGTGAATGTACTAAAATCTTTGAATTGTTCACTTATAATAGTTTATATAGCATACAATTCACCTATCTCCATAAAACTATTAAAAATACTCTGTATTTATAAATGTAAGCTGAGAATCCCTAAATAAAGCTGAATTCTCAGGTTCCATTTTTTTTTAATTGCATGTAATTAGATGGTAATAGAATATTGTTACTATCAACAGCACTGATTTGGAATTCTAGCCCTAGCACTTTGTAGATGGACACAATACCTTTATATAGTTGTGAGATTGGGAGCAAGATACTTATAATATGAGAAGAATATATAAAATTATTTTAAAATACTTGTTCTGAATTTTATAGAATTTTAATAATTATGTCCTTTTCAAATTTTAGTGTTTAAAGCTTAAGAATTTTAGGCATGTTAGAGCTAATGTGAAGATTAGAGTGCTTAGAAGTCATTGCCAGCCCACTTCTGCTGCTTACTCATTAGAAGTGCCATGGGAGCTTCTTAGAACAACCTGTCTCAGGGCCAGACTTTGGAGTCTGGTATCATCAGTCTCCAGTGGACTCCAGCATCTCATTGCTCTCTACTTCCTCCCCTTTTCCCCCCACATGATTTTAATATGCAGCCACAATTGATAGCCACTGACTCCATTGGTGAGCAGATTTGTATTTGCAATATCAAAAGTCAAGCCATTTTCTTTCATAATTTTTCTGTTGCATATTATTGCTAGATTTGTCAATTTATAAGTTGGAAGTGGAGAGGAAATAGAAACAAGGTAACTATATAGTAAGAAATATTATCAAAATAACATTTTACAATTTAAGATGTGCCTGCTTATAATGATTTCTTAGATTTATATATAAAATACTGGTTAAGTAGGTTCAGGTTTCAGCACTGATCTAATTTGCCATTGATTTTTATGAACTTTCCTCAACTATTTTATCCTGTTGTTTTAAAAGAACTTATCTTTGTTACTTAGATATTTTCTTTCATTTCCTTAGGTCATAGGCTTTGGATCTGTTAAAATTGCAGCATTCATTGCTATGGTAGGAATTCTGTCTATCGTAGCTCAGGTGAGTATAATTTCACCCATGCTTTAAAAAAAAAAAAGTATTCACAGGAAACACATATACAAGGATAGGGAGAGCCTCTGAATTGCTGCCTCAGTCCCTGTGCTCCTGCTGTGACACACCTTATACAATTAGAGTATAACATCAAATCCAGAAATTTGATGGGAACATGACCCACAAAACTTTCCCTTTTTGACAAGAGTATTGAATTCAGGACTTAAGAAGGAACTTCATACTATTTTAGTAGAATTGTAACTTGCTGGGTCAGTTCTTTTATTTGCCTCTAAAACAATGAAAATTGTAAGTAACTATGATATAATTCTTAGATATTGCAAAATTAACTAGAAAAATGTTTCAGTGTTAATAGTGAAAAGTAAATAGAAATAAGTAACAATAACTTTTCCAATTCTACTATTCCTAGGACAAAAAAATGAGAGTCATTGAGTTAGAATATATGCAGTGACTAAAGGAGTATTCAGTGTTTTCCCATCTGTTAAAATACAGGATCACAAGAGGCAGGGAATGCGTTCTCTGCCTTGGTCTACTGTTGTGCTTAGGTGCATTCACTATATCTTTTTTTTTTTTTTTTTTTTTTTTAGTTGTAGATGGACACAATACCTTTATTTTGTTTATTTAGCTTTTGTTTATGTGGTGTTGGGATCAAACCCAGTGCCTTACAATGTTAGGCAAGCACTCTACCACTGAGCCACAACCCCAGTCCCGAATTCAGTATATCTTAAGAGACTGCCCAGAGGCTGTTGCCTTCAAGTGGCCTCCAGACTAAGCAGAGTGCTCTTCTGTAATTCACTTTCCAGGACAAGTAAGAAGACTATGAGATTATTTCTGCCAAATACTGAAATTGACAAGGCACAACTGTTTTTCTATATTAGCAAATATAAATTATGTTAATTTTTCAAGTTGATCATGATTTTGGTTTGTTTTTTACATTGACCCTTGTTGATCAACCCAGCTATCTTTTATCCTACTCTCCTTTGGACTATCCCAACTAGTTATATAACTGAGGACATATTTGTTAAAATCAAACTTAAAACAGTCCCAACTTCATAAAACTGTTAACTTCCAGCAGAATCCCACATGTTCTGTAAATGTTTAGCAGGGGTTTCTCTACACCTGTAGTTAAGTGGTTGGCATTTGTCCAAAGAGACTAAGGCGAGTCCTTCTCTCAATCATGGCAACTGATAAGAGCTATGGTGACCTTTTGGGTGGTGCCAGTAGAGCACCAGGTAGACAAGCTAGCTACTCAGGGAGGAGGCTCAAGGCCTGAAAGCCCAGATCAGTCCTGGAGCCCCTGAAATTCCACCCCTGAAGAGATGCATAGCACTGCCCAGCCTCTGAGATCACAGGTAGGCATTGTACCCTTCCTTAGAGGTCCCAGGTAATCAGTGAGTGGGCTTCATTTGGTTCACAAAGCTTGTGTTCAAATTCTGTGTGTTCTCATGGTTTCTCAGGGTTGTCTCCTTTCCTTTGCAGACGGTCTTTCTTAGCATTTTGATGAGGTTGTTGGGGAATAAGAATACTGTCCTTCTTGGCTTGGGCTTCCAGATGCTCCAGTTGGCCTGGTATGGTTTTGGAGCTCAGGCCTGGTAAGCTTATACCCTTGGATTCTCTTGAGTTAACAGACAAATGTGTCTTAGAAGAGCTCCAGCTAGTTGAGTTTAATGAGAAGAAGGAAGAGTTATTTCACTGGTTTGTTGTATGTAACATTTCAAAACATTTAGACTTTTAAGTTGGGCAAGGGTGGAGCTAGATAATTGTAAGGTAATTTGTAAAGATTACCTTCACCTCAACAGGCTTTCACTGAATCATTCCTTAATTAAATATGTGTCTCTTTTCTCCCAGCCCTCCAGTAAAGTTCTGTGTCTACTTTTTAAACATATTTGTCAATTTTTAGGGGTATCACAGTCAAACAAAAATACAAGATTCACTGCCATAATTAGCCGAGAGACCTTTGGTAATAATATAACATTTTTAAGTTTGGCGAACACTGACATCTCTTCCAAAGCCATGTGTACCCTAACGTTATTACTACTGTATATTAGATTCCCTTGAAAACGAAGGCCAGAAAAAGCCCTGTGAAATAAAAAGCACCAAAAAGATTCCTGAGCTCCATTTTGTTGTATGACATTTCCCTTTGTGCCTGAGTGCCAAATACTGGAGTTCCTGTCTCCATTTTAGACACCAGAGTGGCCCTCACTGTGCATTACTAAATGGAGGACATGATTTGGAGAAATGGGAAATGCTTCAGTGGTCAGAGGTTAGTTCTGAAAGAGATCAGAATGTCATTTGAAGTACTTGTTCTTTGTGACTTTTTAGGTAAGATTAACTTTGTTGGTTTTTCTTATTCTAATTTTATTTTGGTCCTGTGAACGTTGGTTCAGTAGCTGATTTAGTCACAATTCTCTCAGTGTTATAAAGACTGTTATCGTGAAGAGTTTTTTTTTTTTTTTCAGTAAGCATTATCCCCAAGGAAATTTAGTCCATCAGGTCACAAGTACAGTTAGGGCCTCGCTGTGTGCACACTCGGACTTGATATTGACTGGCATGTAAGCCTCTTTGACCAAGAAGAGGACAAAGGTCTGAGGGCAGCAGGCTGTGTTTGTTCAGTTGATGCACACTGCTCTGTTGAGGGCAGTGTGAGGGTGAACCTTTAAGAAGTTCAAAGAAAAGTGGAATGTCATGGGGAAGCATGATATTAAAAGAAACAAGAGCTTACATTGAGCTTACATCTGCAGGTAGTATTAGGGAAACCAGGGAGAAGCAAAGATTTTTTAAAAAGTAAAATAGGGAAATGAAGCTTTCCTAGAATTTCTCCCCTACCCAGACTATGAAGTGATGGTATTAACAGTGTGAAATCCATTTTTAAAGAGGAAAAAAATAAATAAAACTGGCAAGAGGAAACAAAAGACTTTTGTACTTTTGCCACTGTCTGCATTCGAGCCAGGAGCTCCTTGGTGCCTGAACTCAGCCTGTGCTGTCATTTCAGGATGATGTGGGCTGCAGGGACCGTGGCTGCCATGTCCAGCATCACATTCCCGGCAGTCAGCGCTCTCGTCTCTTGGAATGCAGATTCAGATCAGCAAGGTGAGGTTGCGGCCCTCTCTGTTTCCTCCTTCAGCTGAGATCTCCCTACCCGAAGCTCTCCACATCGACAGCAGGAGGTGATAGCCCTGTGGTCCCTGTTCCAGGAGCATACCTGTTTCTTTACCACATAAGAAAGTTGTTTTCCTCCCTGCTTTGATCTTAAATTCATACTTTGAAAACCTGGACTCATCAGTTCAGATTACTAAGAGTTAAAATGGAAAATGTGATGTTCCTTTTTCAATTTTTTACTCCTTTTGTCTGTTTCCGTCAGAATTAACCAGACTATTTGTATTTCAATGATTGTCTATTAAATAATGATGGCTAGTTAGCAATGAAATATTTTACTTCATAACTAAAATTAATTGGAATAGTTCAGAGTTCATGAGCTTAGTTTAGGAAATTGTTCTTTGGAAGGATAAAGAAAAAATAAATCTGTGGTTCTTGGTGATTGGATACAGAATGAGAGGTAAAGTAAGTAACGAGTGCTGTGCAGAAGGCAGACTGTCAGTCATTTTTCTTGTGTCTCTGCTCCCTTTTCAGGCAGTTCTCCCTTTTCAGGAAATAATCCATTTCCTTCTCCATCTCCTAATGTCTTACCTTACTGTGGTCAAGAAATAGGAAATTTTAGAGGGAAAAAAATTTTTTTAATGCCTAAGAGCTCTATTAAAAATATCAAAAACTGAAAAAAAAAATAAAAATAAAAATATCAAAAACTGGATTGGAAAAGAAAGTTTATTCACTGCACCTGTTTTTTCACATCAGAAATTAGCCATCTTATTCATAACCAGTTTTTAAATATACTTTTAGATGTTGATGGACCTTTATTTTATTCATTTATTTATATGCAGTGCTGAGAATCAAACCCAGTGCCTCACACATGCTAGGCAAGCACTGTACCACTGAGCCACAACCCCAGCCCTTCATAACCATTTTTAAATAGTGTCACTGGAAGACCACAAATTCTGTGTCAACCTTAGCTGTAGTAGCAAGTCAGCTGGCTGTGCATCCTCAGGGAAGTACAGTGTGTGAAGTCATGGGCTTTCTGTGGAGGACTCCTTTCATACAGGGCATGCATTTTATTAGTTTTTGTTTATGCTTATACTTATCAATACAGATGTTACAAAACTATTGGAATACATTGTATTAGGCTGAATTATATTTGACCATTTTTTACTTCAGAAATACCCATATCATATGGTTCAAGCTAATTTTTCACCTGCCATGTTAGAAAGCAGAGATATCTAAAAATTGGTACTTCTAAAAAATTTCACTTCGGGTCTATGTGGAGATGGATCTGGAATGCATATGGCAGCCAATGGGGGCTGGTCTCCCTGGTGGTAGAGGGTGTAGAGGGCTACATTTTACTCACATATAGCCAGGACTGTCAGAGGTAAAGAGCAGATTTTTATTGTAAATTCAATAGTAAATGAGTAGAGCAGGAAGATCTCAGTTCATTAGTTTTATATTTTATTCCTTATTTACGGGCAGGTCTTGTTGATGTTGGGTATTCAGCTCCAAAAGGATTTCAGAAACTGAAATTACTGTCATTTCATTTCTTCATAGACCTCAGTACAGAGCAAGAAATGGGCCTAATAAAATCAAGAAAATGTTTGTGTAATGAATGAAAATATGGTGAAATCTTTCTAATCCATTTTCCTGCACTCTGTACTTTCTGCTCAGCCCAGTTGAATCAGTTTATCGATTTATATAAAAGAGTACTGTTAACCTCCACATCTTGAGATGCTTTTCTGAGAAGACTGACTCCCTTCTCTTATTCTGATACAGGAGTTGCCCAGGGGATCATAACTGGAATAAGAGGACTATGCAATGGCCTGGGGCCAGCACTGTATGGCTTTATATTCTACATGTTCCACGTAGAATTGACTGAGTTAGGCCCAGAATTGAATTCTAACAGTGATGCCCTACAGGTAATTTGAAGTGCAGCTTTTTAAAAATTTTTTTAAACAATGGTTATATCTGATGGTAGCAAAATTTTGTGATCTTAAATTTGAAGAGCATTCTTACTTGTATGTTACTGTCGAATTTGACAGTAATTTCTGTATTCATTGCTTCCCAGAATCATTTCAGAAATTTAATATCTTACATAAACGATTTGTCTTAACTTTGTTCAGATTCTGCCTTTACCTGCACAATCACTGTACTCGGGATACTACTCTGGCTAACATCAGGCTAAATAAAATGTCCTTAAAATCCAGCTAAAAATTGAGCTAGAGTGCCTTTTAAATTATTTTCTGAAAAGCAAAAAAAAAAATAGAGTAATATGGATTTAGTATAGATTTCTGTGCAAAAGTGTAATTAATAATGTTTACGTACAGAACTGCATGATTTGATGTGGGTCACAGGATGAGATTTCAGATAAATGTCTATTGCTTATAGGCTTACAGGTTGGGTTAAGCTATTCAAAAGTTGTACAAAAAAGCAGTGATGAGTTCCCATGTCATAATCCAAATACCAAGCTCTATTAGCTTGCCCTGACATTTAGTGATATATCTGCTGCTTGAGAAAAATGATTCACTTTTTGGTGATGGGATCTCTTTTTTTGGGTCATTCAAGACTAATTTTGGATTAAAGAAACTAATCAAACTCTGTCTCCATTTGTTTCCCACACCCATTAGGGAGCTGTCATCCCAGGCCCACCATTTTTATTTGGAGCATGTATAGTTCTTATGTCTTTTCTGGTTGCCTTATTCATCCCTGAATACCGGAAAGCCAGTGGAGTTCAAAAACATAGCAACAGCATCAGTGGAAACCTAACCAACACCCCAGAACGAGGCAGTGATGAGGACATTGAGCCACTGCTGCAAGATAGTAGCATCTGGGAGCTCTCCTTTGAAGAGCCTGGGAATCAGAGCACTGAGCTGTAAACTCAGCAGAAAATGGGATTCTGCAGATGACCACCTCTGAGAGCCATGGAGGGAGCCGCAGCACATGGAGACTTCATGGTGCTGGAGGGGCGATGCTAGTGGCATCCTTCGGGCCAAGTTGATAAGTGACTCCTTCTGTCTCTCTGCCCTTCCTCCTGTCCCTCCTTCCGTTTCTTTTCTCTCATTCTTTTTTATTTGTACATTAGAAGAAGGTAAGATTTGAAATACTTCCCTGCAGATAATGTACAACTCTCAAGGTCATCTGGCGTCTGCACTTTGAAAAGTCATCTCTGATAGAAAAGATGGATTTCCTTTAATAACTGGAATAATCTTTCCATGGCTTTTTGAACAGAAGGTGCAGGATTAGAGTGGAACTGCCATCTTGGGCAAGATTTCAAGTAAAGAATCCCTTCTTTTTTCTTCCGTCCTCCTTCTTGAATTATTCCCACTTAGCCCAGAGGTATTGATGAGTGGCTATTCTTAATAATCACTCAGTTTCAGGGATCTTTTGCCTTTGTCCAAAGGTCAAATGAAAACCTAATTTTACTCTCCCTTTATTTCCTCTACACCCAGTGCTTGTCTAAAATGAACATTAATAATATGGATTGATGGTAACCTTAACCAGCTTGAAGAAAATCTTTCTTACAAATTCAAATGTTGAACTACCAACTCAGATTCCTGTACCTAGTGTCTGATCAGGTTCAAGGTGATTTTACAGAAGAAAAAAAGAAAATATATCAAGCCTAAGATGATTTTAAAGATGGAAAAAAAGTCCATCTAGCCCAGTGCAGTGGCACGTGCTTATGATCCCAGCAACTAAGAGGCTGAGGCAGGAGGAGCACTTGTTCGAGGCCAGCCTGGGCAACTTAGCAAGACCACCAAACACAACACACACACACACACACACACACACACACCCCGCAAACACAAGCATTCTAGTGGCAACAAAGAAAAGAAATTGGAGAGTGCTTCTAAGAAAGTTTTAAACAATTTGAACATTCCTAAGAGAGGATGAGAGTAACTCAAGTCTCAGTAGAATTTATGTCCAACTTCAGACTCATAATACATTATTACTGTTTGCTCCTTCCCACGTCTCCCATGTCCTACTTCTCAGTTCTGTTCCATCACACTCCTGCCTTAACTGCTGTGTAGTATGCATTTATTTTCAATTAATCTTTATCTCAGTCTGTTTATCTGATTTTTGAAACTCATGGGAAAACGGACATCAAATTCCTTTCCAAAATATGAGGGTTTAGTGAAGCTCAGTTTCACAATAAGTGTCTTGCTAATTTTTTGTGATGTTTTATGGACAAAGAAAACTTTACAGATTTATATGTATTTTGCTGCACAGTAATGGACCATTACCTAGGGCCTACCTTTAACAAAGCACTCCTTTGGAAGTTTTATAGGTATGAAACATATGTAGATATTTGTAAGGGTTTTAATTTTTTTTGATGGGGTGCTGTGTAAATCTTGTATTTATAAATGTAATGAAGGTATTGACAGAAAAAATATATACAATTTTTATAAAGGATTGTGTACTGACTGAATACATTTAAAAGAAAATATATTTTGAAACCTGTTCTCAATGAACAGAGATAACATATCTTTTTACTATGCTGTTGGTTTTTAGGTTTAAGCTTCCTAATGCATAATAAATTTGCAATGGATACTTTTATGCTTTTTGTGTTTTTTTAAACAAATTGTATCATTGCTCTTTTTGGTTCTCTTCGGTGGTTTTCTACTAAATTGAGTTCTTAATCCTTTATGTTAAACGATATTTGTATTTTCAAGAAAAAAATTTTAACGAAGTTCCTTCCAAAATCTCCTATAAAAACAGATCATAACTTTTTAAAAGCAGCAACAGATATATCTGTACTCATGTATGTAGCAGAATTATTCACAATATCTAAAAGGTAGAAGAAAGCCAAGTGTCCTTGGACTGATGAATGGATAAGCAACATGTGTATCTATACAATGGAAATTCAGGACCGTTGCTGTGGCTCAGTGGTAGAGCGCTTGCCTACCATGTGTGAAGCACTGCGTTTGATCCTCAGCACCACATAAAAATAAATAAAATAAAGGTATTGTTTCCATCTACAACTAAAAAAAATTTTTTTAAAAAGATGGAAATTCTGACACATGCTACAAAAATGGTTTAACATTGAAAAGATTACACTAAAGTGAAATAAGACAATCATAAGAGGACAAATCTTGTGTGATTTCACTCATGAGGTACCTAGAGAAGTATCACATTCAGAGACAAAACAAAAAAATCGTGGTTGTCAGGCTTGTGGAGGGAAAAGTGGGAAGTTATTTTATGAGTGCAGAGTTTCATTTTGCAGTATAAGGAAAATTCAGGGGTGGGAGGGTTGGTAGTTTGCATAACAATGTGAATTTACATCTCGCCTAGCGCCTAGCATGTGGGAGGCCCTGGGTTCAATCCTTAGCGCACATAAAAATAAATATATGAGTCCAACTACAACTAAAAGATAAATTTTTAAAATGTGAATTTACTTAATACCACTAAATTGCACCCTTAAACATGGTTAAAATGGTAAATATTTAATTACATAATTCTTATATTATGTATAAAATTATTATAATTTTCGGGGGTGTGTATCAGGGATTGAACTAAGGGGCTCTCAACCACTGAGCCACATCCCTAGCCCTATTTTGTATTTTATTTAGAGATAGGGTCTCCCTGAGTTGCTTAGTGCATTGCTGTTGCTGAGGCTGGCTTTGAACTCACAATTCTCCTGCCTCAGCCTCCAAAGCCGCTGGAATTGCAGGCATGTGCCACCATGCCCATCAATATTTTATCATAATTTTTAAAATGCTCCCATAGTATCTGTTTTTCAAACTATCAAAATCACCTTTTCATCTATTTTAAAGTATACAATTCAGTGGTTTCTGTATATTCACAATGTTGTGTGACCATTTGCACTAATTATTAAACACTTCCCTCTCTCCCCACAAAGATACCCTTTACCCATTAGCAGCTGTTCTTAATTCTCCCATCCCCATGCAATCAGTAATCTACTTTCTCTATATATAGGTTTGCCTATTTGGAGTTCATTTCATATGAAAAGAATCATACAATATGTGCTCTTTTATGTCTTGACTTTTTACTTAGCATTTTTTAAGGCTCATCCATGTTGTAGCATGTATTTCTAAGGTTGAATTATATTCCATTATGTGTGTGTAATTTTTGTTTATGCATCAGTTGATGGACATTTGGGTTTTTCTCTCTGGGATTATTATGAATAGTGCTCTGTGAACATATATGAATGTTTTCAGTTCATTCTGGGTGGGAGTAGAATTTTTGGGTTATGTGCTAATTCTGAGACATTACCAGTTTTCCACAACCACGGCACACTTCTTAATTCCTATCAGCAATATAGGATGGCTACAGTTTCTCCACATCCTTTCTAGTACTTGTTATCTTCTGTTTTGTTCTTTATAGCCATCCTATTGGGTTTGAGGTAGAATCTCATTACAGTTTAGTTTGCATTTCCCTAATGATGTTGAACATCTTTTCAAGTGCTATGTTTGCCATTGATAGTTTCTTTGGAGAAGTTTGTTGAAGTCCTTTGTCTATTTTTTAATTGAGATATTTGTCTTTCTGTTGATGAATTGTGCAAGTTCTTTGGAAATTCTGAATGATAGAGTAATAGCCATTGATGGATAGAAGTTTTAAATTTTGACAGTCAGGCTTGGTTTTTTTTCTTTTGTTGCTTGTGTTTTCTAAGTCATCTAAGAATACTTTTTCAAATCCAAAGTCATGAATATTTACCTCTGTTTTCTTCAAATAGTTTTGTAGTTTTAGTTCTTATGTTTAGGACTTCAACCCATCTCAAATTAACTTTTGTGTCTGGTAGGGGTCATAGTTTACATTTTAGCATGTGGATATGCAGTGATTTCTGTACCACTTTTTGAAGAAAACATTCTTTCCCTATCAAATTGTCTTGGTACCCTTGTCAAAAATCAGAAAACGGTAGATAATATGAGTTTGTTACTGGACTTTTAATTCCATTCCATTGGTTTATATTATAGAATGCCAGTTCTAAACAATTTTGATTGCTATAGCTGTATAGTAAGTTTTAAAATTAGGAAGTGTGTTCTTTCTTGTCAACATTGTTTTACCTATTTCATATTCCTTTTGATTACATACGAACTTTACTTTTGACTTTTCCATTTTTGCCAAATTAAAAAAATTTTGATATGCATTGCACTGTAACCGTAGATGGCTTACTTTAGGTTGTATGCAATCTTAACAGTATTAAGACTTCCATCCATGAACATGGGATTTTTTTCACTTTATGCACTGTCACTTACATATGATAACCCCACTATTGGTGTGTCTAAACTTGAATATTTGAAATTTTCAAAATAGAGAGGAAAGCAGAATAAAAAAGATCTGCTTTCAATAAATGTCACCATGGATACTACTGAAATACAGACAAAATCAGAAACTATTTTGAAAACTTATACTCCAGTAAAATAGAATATCTTGAAGACATCAACAAATTTTTAGAGACATATTGACCTACCCAAAGAGAACTTGGAGGACAGGAAATTTAAAAACAGATATATTTCAAGCAATGAGTCTATCTTCATGATGTCCACTGTCAACAGGTTGACTGACACCTGGGTAGGGCCACGCCCAAGGGAACAGTAAGAGAAGGGGACACACACACGGAAGGCACTTCCATGGAAAATTCTTTCCTAAACAGGGCAAGGGGTTATATTACAAAGGAACAGGTGAGCGTAGCTTCACCCATGGGGCTGTAGCAAGACACACCCATGCACGAGACATCAACCCTCGCACCCAAGAAGGGTGAGGAAAGCTCTGCCGCATTTCTGCGACTGAGCGCCTCAGCACCCAGCCAGGGAGTGTAACCCAGTCACATGTAAGGTTGGTCTCCCACAGCTACTGATACCCTGCTATTGATATTTGCTCCTTACTTGCAACCTCTTCCTTGGTCACCTGAAAATTTTGCTATGCTACACAGTGACCTTTTCTTTTGTTGGGATCTCAAAATTTTATACATTCATGTTTCCAAGAATGTCCTCATCTAATTGTTCTTTTTCAAGTTCCCCTATACTCAAGCCCCTCGTTGGGCACCACTTGCTGCGACCTGCACAGCAACAATGAAGGATCTCGAGTAGGAGCGACCTGAGGTTAAGAAAAAAACAGACATTTTTAAGGAAAACTGGGACAAGGTGGGATACTGCCCTCCAATGGAGGGACACTGACCCCGGAACTAGCTCAGCAGGTTTATTATACAGAGTCTCATAACCAGGAATTTTCACTATAGAGGCTTTGTAGATTGTTCAAGGCTTGTGAGTTTTCAAGAGGCTTCTTTGTGCACTAAAAACTTAGAAACATTTTTGCGGCTAGCCTGCTGTACCGAGAAACCCCATTGTACTGGAATGTCTGAAAACTACTGACATCAGAGCTGACCGAGTATCAAGGCTGTTTGCACCCTGGCCTTTTGGCAAGGAATGTTTCCCAGGCTTGGGCTTTTATCTGCACTGCAGGATCAGCTGATGGCCAGGGCCCATTCACTCTCCATACAGGCTACCCTCCCTGGCTAGCTGGGACTTATTAAATAAAATATATGCCTTTATCTCTCAGCACATCATTTGTCAGATTATTTTATATATTTAATCTGGATTGAATCTATGACCATTGTACTTACCAATGAACTTTTTCTTGTAATTTATCCTTTTGTCTGTGTCCCTAGCAGTGGCTTGCAATATCTATGACCGTTTGACTTCATGGGGTACTTACTGTATATGTGGTAGGTCCAGTCACAGGGGTCATAAATGTCCCCATGGGAAATGAGAGGAGAGAGCCCAGCCTGAGTTCCTTGTTCCCTGGAGCAGATGCCTGATGCTGCCACCTTTGAGATTCAGAGCCCATGGGCCCCAATCTCTTCAGATGATTTGATTCTGTTCTGTCTGTTGTCCAGGAAAATGGTTCTCCTATATGAACCTAGACATGAAATGTGGATTGTGATCTTTGTCAGTTCTGTGGTTGAGGCAGAGACTATCTTAACTAGGTCTCTCTCAAAGCTTTTCTTTCTTCCCTGTTTATGTTTCCCTGGGCTGTCAGCGTTGAGACCATGAATCTCCCATTTCAGAATCCATTGCTACTGCAGGTGTGGCTCTGCTGGGTGACCCATGCTATTCACTTCACTGCAGCGGTTCACAGAGACTTTTGTGTCCACTGGGAAGAACTGCACACAGGTCTGTAATACTAACATACATGGACCTATAATGCTATCAGCTGTGGATTGTTACTATTTTAGTTCCAAAATGATTTTATAACTTGATCAAGAGCAATATTTTTACTTCAGAGTTCTACTAGCATGTATTATTCTCATTGTTGTAGATCACACCTTTGTGTCTTTGACTTCCTTCGCCAGCCTATTGAATGAATGTTTTGCAGATGCCTTTCTGTCTGTCCTAAAGTGAAAAAGACAGCTACACTGCACACACTTGGAGCAGCGAAGACCAATCAAAGCATACTCTTAATGCAACTATAGACTTTGCAAAATTATTGTTTAAAAATCTTCATAATAGCATCATTGTACTTCCTGAGCATTACACATCTGGAATTGGTCTTTTATGTTGGTGAAATAGTATTGCTGGGTCTTTCCTCCCTGTCTACTAGTGTGTGCAAGTTCACATTAATGCTGTGCTCAATGTCACACCAGGGCACCCACGTGAGGTGAATAGTATGAGGGCCGTGCTGTTTCCTCATCTAGGTTTCTAACAGGATGCCCCGCTGGTCTCTGTTGGATGAACTAAGGAGGATTCTTTAGCTTCTTCTGGACCTGGCTTTTGTATTCTTGCCCCCCCCCCCAAGTGCTGTATGGTCCCAGGTGTGAAGGGAGGCTGGGCCTGCCTGCTTTGGAAGGCAGCACTCTTCCTGAAGTGGGAGTGGTCCTTCTTTTTAAAAGCCAACGTATAGGCCCAAGGTAGATACACAAAAGTGGGGAAGAGCTATAGGGGAGTTAGTGGGGACCAAGGATTAGGGAGTTGGAACATGAATAAGCACAGCAGTTAATTGGGGGTTAAAAGAATAAAAAGCTTTGCTCTTTATAAAATTTGAAAATGTTATGAAAAAGTCCATGAAACTTGGAGGAAGAGTAATGTGAATGTTATTAGTCCCTTTATACCACAGCAAGAATTTTTTCTTTTAGACCTTACCTGAGATTGGATTCATTGGATGGAATCATTTAGAATGTTCAAGAATGCTGAACATGTAAAGATAGATGTATTCAAACTATTTTACTGCATTATGTGTATTAGAATATTTAGGTCTTTGTTATTGTGATTTTTGTCTTGGGGAGAGTTCACTGGTGATATCGTCATTATGTTTGAGCACTAGATGGCAGTGTGGATTTTTAAGGTTAGGCCCAGAGCAACAAATTTCAAGTAATTAAAAAAAAAAAAAAAAAATTACTTTTTTAGTTGTAGTTGGACACAATACCTTCATTTATTTATTTTTATGTGGTGCCTCAGCCTAACCCTAACCCAGGATCGAACCCAGGGCCCCGCGGGCCCCCCACGTGCTAGGCGAGCACTCCACCACTGAGCCACAACCCTAGCCCTCAAGTAAATCAACTGTGCTGGCAGTGCTATACTTGAGACCTCCTTATAGCTGAAAGTTCATTCCCTTTGACCAATATTACCCCCTTCAATCTTCCCCACTCTTCAGTATCTGGTAACCACTGTTCTAATCCTTTACCTAGTCCTTTTTATTTTTTAATTTGTTTTGCTGAGGGTCTTCTCATTAAGTTGCTGAGGCTGGCCTTGAATTTTTGCTTCTCCTGCCTCAGCTTCCTGAGTCCCTTGAATTACAGAATTACTGATTACAAGGGTGAACTACCACACCTGACTGTTGGGACTTATTTTATGACCTCAGGTGTGGTGTATCCTGGAAACACAGAAACATAATTTACAGGATCAGAAACTCGTGTGCAAAAATATCTGCAAGAACCAGTGCCTGTGTAGGTAAACCTAAATTGCAATCCATGAATTTCTGGAGGCTTGGTATGGACAAACAATATCAATTATTAAGATGGCCTTATTCTTTATTATCTTCAGATTTGGGTCCAAATATACTTCTCCCATTAAAACTTTGAAGTGCGTGCTAGGCGCCCCAGCCTCCCACCTGGCAGCTGCCCACGTTCCCGTCGCCCGCTCTCCTCCCCGCAGTTTCCTATTTCCCCGGCAGGCACCCAAACTCCGACTCACTAGAAAACACTCCCTGGCCCTCCTCAGCCTTGCGCAGCTGCACTCCTCCAGGCCCAAGCTCGAGGCTGCCGGACCCCGTCCCTTCGCCCACCCGGTCCACACAGCCCCGCCGCACCCCCGGATCCCGGGAGAAGGGCCTCCGTATTGCGCACGTCCTCGTGAAGCCGGACAACTCGCGAGCCGGGCCGGACTGCTGATCCTCTCAGGGCCGGGCAGGCCCACGGAGGCCCAGATGGGCAACTGCTGGGAGTCCGGCCCGCCGCCCGCGCACACGCCGCTCCCGCAGCCTTCAAGGCCCGGCAGATCTAGCGGCCCGGGCCGCGCCCCGTCCGCCCGCGCCCGCCAGTCCTCCAGAGCCTCGGGGAGGCCGGGGTAGGGGCGCCGCGGCAGAGCAAGCGCGGCGCCTGAAGGACTCAAGGGCGGCGTGGGTTAGGAGCCCGGGCCCCACCCTGCACTGTCTCCCTCCAGGTGCCGGGCGCTGACCAGACCTGGAAGAGCTGAAAGCAGGGCCCAGGGTTCCCCCACCGAGACAGGCGCTGGGGGTCTGCACTGCTAACTGACAAGGCCGTGTAGTGTAGGGAGAGCTGGCTCTGCGAGGGCGGGGCGGGGCGAAGGCGAGCACGTGGGCGTGTACGGGGCGGGGCTTAGACGGGGACGCAGGTGTGCAGAGCCGCGGGAGCCGTGAGGTGGGGCGTGCAGTGGGCGTGCAGTGGGGCGGGGCTGCGCGGCGTGGTGGGTGTGCGTGGAGGCGGGGCGAGAAGGTGGGTGTCCTGCGGGGCGGGGCCTGGAGCGGGGCCTGCCCTCGCCGTGACTTCTGCGCTCCCGTCGCGGGCGTCGCTGGAGTTGGCGGGCAGGTCGCGCCGTGGGACCCTGTGGGAGCCGTGGGCGCCGGGGTGGGTGCTGGAGCTGAGGTGATTTCCGATCTGGTGGGTTTGGACTCCCATGAAAAACCTGACGTCTCAGGGATGCTTTCTCCGTTCGGGTTCCGCTCCGCGCGGCGCCGAGGAGGAATAATGGCTGCCACCTACCAGGTAGCTTGGCCTTTTCTGGCTTTCTTTATTAGTGGCTGTCGATTTTTCTGTTTTGATTTGCTTGCCGGCTTAAAAGTCTTGCCCGATTTCCCCTGGAGTTAAGTGGGACCGAGTGACCCGATTTCTAGTGTTTACTGTGGGAACGATGTTCGGGAGGGTGAAGGCCCCGTGCATCGCACCCGACCCCAGCGTTCCACCATAATTTGACCAGTGTTTGGGATTTAGCCTCTCGTCTTTTTAGTTTATTGTTTTTTATTATAAAATTATATTGTCTTTTTCGAGAATTTGGAAAATACACAACATAACAAAGAAGAGTGTTAAAATTCCAGTCTCCAAACGATCACTATTAATATTTTGATGTAATTTTATTTCATTCTAGTGTGTATACTTATACTATTTTTACGGTTTTATAATCAACAGTATTGTTTAAATTTACACTGTAACTTTGTCTTTAAATACTTAATGAAATTAACATTTTCATAGTCACATAATAATTCTTTGTGCAATGATTTTCTTTTTTTTTTTTTTTTTTTTTTTGCTTTCATTATAAAACATATGGAGAATTTACTAAGAAATACAGAGTAGGGCTGGGGCTGTAGCTTAGTGGTAGAGCACCTCTTGCACTCCTGAGCCCCTGGGTTCGATCCTCAGCACCACATAAAAATAAACAAATAAATAAATTAATTAAATTAAAAATAAAAAAGAAATGCAGAGCACACTCCGGTAACCATTGGCCCTGGCAATACAGAAGACTGCAAACACTTCAGTAACAACCCCAATCAAAATCCTTCTTCCCTCTGACACGTTTTATGATAATCAGTTTTTTCATTATAGTTTTACCTACTAAGTTTGCATTAATAAATGATAACATGTATTTTTACTTTTTGTTAACTTTATGATTTGCCTCAGTAAATGATACCATTTATTCTTTTTGTTAACTTTATGTAACCGTTTCTATCCTTTCATATTATGCTATTTTTAACACTATAATTAAATCTTTTTTTTTTTCATTTTGTTGAGTAGCATACCCTTACATGAAATCAGTTAATTTATATGTCCTTTACATTGTTGATGATTACTTGCCCCCCCTCCCAATTTTGGGCTATTCCATATAATGCTGCTAGAACATTTTTGCACATAACTAGCAATGAACAGGAATTCACATTTCTCTAGGATTATACATTTAGGATGGAATTGCTGGGTAATAGAATATGCCTGCCTATTTCAGCTTTTTTTTTTTTTTTATTTGCCAAGTACTTCAAATAGTTGTGCAACTTTGCAGCTTTCCTAGCAGTAAACAGTTTCCTTGACTCTTAATTCCTTGTTTCTACATCAGTATTTATTATTATTCCTTCATCTTGGTTTCCTTTAAGTTTTTATTGAATACTAACAAAAGTAGAAAAAACGTGCAAATATATGAATGTGTGGTGAATTTTCACTAACCCGATTCCTGGTAACATCACTCAGATCAAGAAAGAGAAAATTACTGCATAGTGCAATGAGACAGATATTATTACCCTCTTTACATGTATGATTATACTACAGGTGTGACTGCATCACAACCAGAGGAATGAAAAATTGTGCTCCGTTTGTGTACAGTTTGCCAAAATAATTCAGCTGTCATGTATTACTAATTGGAACAAATTTTAAAATTTAAAAAAAAAATGGAAAATTACCAAATTTCATTCCTACTTCTACTTTCCCACCACTTTTCCCTGACCCCCAAGGGTAACTTGTTCTGACTTCTACCATTAAATTGGTTTCTGAACTTCATGTAAATAGAATCAAGTAGTGTATGCCCTTTTGTGTCTGGTTCCTTTATCTCTATATTTTGTTTCAGCATCATTCATGTTGCTGTATTTACTTGAAATTCACACATCTTCCTTGCTGTGTGCTATTGTTTGAAAATATCATGCTCTGTTCATTTTGTTTGTTTGTTTTTTGTTTGCAGTGCTAGAGATTGAACCCAGGGCCTCACCATGCTGGGTGAGGGTTCAGCAGGTATGGGCTGTCCAGTTCTGATGTTGGCAGTCATTTGGATTTCCATTCTTTGGTTATTGTAAGCATCTTTTTAGAGATTGGAAAATATGCAAACTAACAAAGATTGTTAAAATCCCAGTCTGTAAGCAACTACTGTTAATATTTTGAACAATGTTTCATTTGATCAATATTATACATTTTAGAATCAGTGTGTCAATTTCTATTTAAAAATTCTGCAGCCAGGCACAGTAGCAAGGCCTGCAATCTCAGCAACTGGGAAGGCTGAGGCAGGAGAATCACAAATTCAAAGACAGCCTGGGCAACTTAGTGAGATCCTATCTAAAAAAAAAAAAAAAGAAGAAAAGGGCTGAGATATAGCTCAGTGGTAGAGCATCCCCCCCCCAAAAAAAAAAAAAATCTTCCAGGGATTCTGTTTGGGTTATGGGGGAAACCTTACTCATGGTACTGTGGCACAGCCAAGTGGTTAATTCAACCACTGTCACAGAGGTTGAATTAACACATTATCACAGCTGCTGATTTGAGACTATGGAAGAAGAAATTAATGAAGCAAGCAGAGTAAAGCCCCTCTCCCCTAGAATATATGTCCAGTAGCCAAAGAGGGGGGGACAATAATTTTTTTTTAATGATAGATGTATGAACTAAACCTGGATATGGGGAGAGAAAGTAGAGAACTAAAACAGAAGTTCAGAAACAGAAGCCCAATGGAAACTAAACACACTAAAAGAATTTATACAACAAAAAAGATGAAAATATGTAGCTTTTGCACTTTCACAACAAAGTTAACTTTTAATATTTACCACAATGCACAGAGAAAATTGGCAAATCCGTGTGACTGAAAATCAATATTGGAGCTCAAACTATAGTCATACTTGGAATTGCTTCAAAATTAAACAAGGTACTCCCTATAATTGTAAGGGAGTCACTGAATACAAAATAGAAAACAAACAGGCATGCCTCACTTAACCATAGATGTATTTGTTTTATAAATTCCTCACAGTCTCAGCACCATAACAGGCATGAGTGCTCCAACCCAGTAAGCTGTAAATTAAAATCAAGTCTGGCATTTACATTATTAGTCTTAGCAAAATGGCATCCTGTGGACCTTTACCTCCAGGTAAAATAGTTAATGTGGTTATATTTGTTTCTGATTATTTCTGTAATTACTACAAACATTGGCTTAAAAGACAAAATTTTTTATCTTCTTCTTGTGGAGATCAGAATTCCCATGTGACTCTCAGTGTATCCACAGTCTCATGCCCTCCGGAGGCTATATGGGAGGGTCTGTCTCCTTGCTTTACCATCTTCTAGAGGCCGCTCCTATTCCTTGGCTTACTGCCTCATCCTCCGTCCTCCTGGCCAGCAGCATAGCATCTTGAAGTCTTCCCCTGACTCTGACCATTCCTTGTTTCCCTTGACTAAAAGGCCTAACAATCACATTGTGCCCACCCATATAACCCACATAATCTCCATCCCAACAGCTTTAATTTTATCACATCTGGAAAAGTCCCTTTACTAAGTAACATTTTCATAGTTTCCAGGGACTAGGGAATGGATGTCTTTAAGGGGCCATTATTCTCTGCCTATCACAGTGACCTGATATAAATTAAAATAGGGCTTTTAAAGATTGAGGCCTAATATCTAAGACCTATTTGGAGGAGGGGTGTTTACCTCCAGTACTCTGCCCTTTAACTGTATAATTTGACTTCTTATTAATCTTGTAAAGTAGAAATGGTGCCTCATGGTGGATCCTACAAACCTAATGCTGTGGTCCCATCCATTTAAGCCCCCAGACCCAATATTATAAAAATTACTTACTCCATTCAGGCAGTGACTGGTAAATATTTCAGTATTACAGATTTGTCCAATAAATTCTGATTGGTGCCTATTTCAGCAGCCACTAAGTCACAGTTTGTCTTTACCTCAGAAAGGACATGACACATCTTATCACAGTTCCTGGAGTTTATTGCCATGTTTTTAAAAGAAACCCATCATGTGTGTCAGTTTTTCTAGTAATACATCAATACTGTCATATGCCTATTAATGACATTTTCCTCATGGACACATACATTAATTCTTTTGCTTTTCTTCTAAAACATGCCTTTTAAAGCCTTTTGGGATGACCCAAAGTGGTTTGACTAACTGACGTTTGGCTGTTACAGGATTTTAATCTGAGACTCACTTTTATATATTGTACTAGGTCTTTGATTCACTAACCCCAGTGACACTTTCTCTTTGGGGAATGGAGGATCCTTTGTCTTCTCATTCTTGGTTCACCTCCTTGTGATGATGGAACTAGTATTCCAACAGCTCTCCAAGAAGTGGGTACATATCATTTAGTCTGTACATATGTAGAAATGTCTTTATTCAACATGCTCACAAGGTTGATGGTTTGGGCATGGGATATTAGAAGAGTTGCTCCTCTGTCTGCCTTTCTATAGGAGTCTCTTAGGAAGCCCCTTGCCATGTCACCTCTGCATCTATTATTGAACCTGTTTTTCTCCCTGGGGGTTTTAGGTTTTTGTTTTTACACCAGGTATTATTTTTTTAATATTTATTTATTTAGATGTAGTTGCACACAATACTTTTATTTATATGTGGTGCTGAGGATCGAACCCAGGGCCTTGCACTTGCTAGGCAAGTGCTCTAGCTCTACCACTGAGCCACAACCCCAGCCCCTATACCAGGTATTATAAAAACTTTATTTTTGATGTAATTTTGTAAAGAATCTCAGAATTTGTCCTTTCTAAGGCATCGAGAGAGAAGGGAAAAGAAATACTTATTAGGACTTATTTTGCCATGAATTGTGTTGGGTTGCCTGCACATATGCTACTTTTTTTGTTATATGAGATTCCACAGTTTGATTTTGCACATACTGAGACATGTCTGGATTGTGGAAATACCCATTTGTAAAAAATTGCTTGGAGAAATGGAATGTTTGAGGACCCGAAAACCTGCTTCAGTCACTCATTTCCTTAGATTTCCCCATCTCCAGATTTTTGTCACATAATAGTTCCCCATTGGGCTGGGGATATGGCTCAAGCGGTAGCGCGCTCGCCTGGCATGCGTGCGGCCCAGGTTCGATCCTCAGCACCACATACCAACAAAGATGTTGTGTCCGCCGAGAACTAAAAAAACTAAAAAATAAATATTAAAAATTCTCTCTCTCTCTCTCTCTCTCTCTCTCTCTCTCTCTCCCTCTCCCTCTCCCTCTCCCTCTCCCTCTCCCTCTCTCCCTCCTCTCTCACTCTCTCTTTAAAAAAAAAAATAGTTCCCCATTTCATTCTGCTTGTCTTACTTCTCTGTGCACACCGTTGCCTTCTGCCTCTTCATGTTTGCCGTTTCAGAGGGTGGTGGTGGTGTTCAGTGATGTGACTGTAGACTTCTCCCGAGAGGAGTGGGAATACCTGGACTCTGTGCAAAGAGTTTTATACAGAGATGTGATGCTGGAGAACTACAGCAACCTGGTGTCAGTGGGTAAGGCTATCTGCCCCACAGATTTCAAGATCTGTTAGGAATGTCTGCTTTCTACATTGTGAATTATTTAGCTGCCTTTAAAATAACTCTGAATTTGTGCTTTCCACTCACAGAGTTTGAACTTTGTGGAGATGGAAATAGGTGGCTTCATTACAGTGGAAATTTTTCTGGTTTTCTGTGCCCCTTCCTATAATTTCACTTATTTATTTAACAAATGACTAGAAATGAATTCTGGGACATCCCAGCATAACTGTTTTATTTTTTTCCTGTAAACAGGACTTTCTATTTCTAAACCAGCTGTGATCACCTTATTGGAGCAAGGGCATGAGCCCTGGACAGGTGGTCCAGTGCCAGCTAAAAGCCAGTCCTTACATAAATGGCAGAAATCAAGAGTGTTGAAGAAGAGCAGTACAGGTGATAATCCATCTATCTGTGAGGAGGTGACACCTTTGAGTCAGGAAGGTGAGCCTTGTAGACCTTGATCTATGGATCACTTTTACTTTTTTACCAACCAGACTTCTTTTACTCCCTTGAAAATTATTGCATCTATATTTGTATTTAAGTATTTTCTTAGCTACTGGAGGAATACAAAAAGGTACTCAAGTCACCAGTAGATGGCGCTTTTTCTCCTAGGACCAAATTTAGAATCACCTCAAGTGCTTCTTAGCTCTTGATGGCTATGGGGCAGATTCCAGAAGAAAGGCCTCAGACATAGTAAGATAGTTCTACATTGATTGGTGCCAGTAGCCCTGGAAGTTCATGCCTGGAACTCTCCTGGACCCTTCTGTGTGTGTGTGTGTGTGTGTGTGTGTGTGTGTGTGCGCGCGCGCGCGCGCACGCGCATGCATGTGTATTGAGTTTAATCTGTATAATTTCTGTGTAATAAACTGAGTCCATGAGTATAACTGTTCTGAGTCCTGAGTCATTCTAGTGAATCACTTATCTTAAGGTCTTGTAGACCTCCTGAATGTACAGCCCTATTCCTTTTGTGCAAAAAGGAAAAGTTAACTCATTCTGTGATTACATAATAAGAAATGTAAAATATCTAGCGTATAAATAAATAGCCCTTCTATGGTTGCTGTTATGATGGAAGAATTTCTTACCTCAAGTAGGTTGAAATGTGTAAAAGGTGTGGGTAAAGACTTTAACATGGATTCTGAGGTGTGCCTAATCCCAGCTACATGGAAGGCTGAGACAGGGAACCACAAGTTTGAAGCCAATCTGAGCAACATAGCTAAACTCTATCTCAAAAAAAAAAATGTTTTAAATGATTAAAAAATAAAATGGACTACGAGAAAACTAGAGAAAAATACTCTAAGAACTACAGAAGTCTATATAGTGATTCCTATGAAACTGTTGCTGAGTGCTAAAGCAAACATACATAGAATTAAGCCACATCAAGGCCAGCCAAAGAATGGCAGCAAACTGTAATCTGAACAGTTCCAGAAGATAGCATAGAAATGAGACAGTCTGAATTTTGACCAGCCAATGTAGAGGGCTCCCTGAATACCCGAGGCTCAATAAAGATGCCAGAATGTGCACTCCCTAGTATAGAATTAAAGTATTCTATAGAAAAATCTATCCTAGCCCTACCCTAACAGCTTAATAAAATCCATGAAAGGATCAAACATCCTTAAATCACCTGTCTACTAGAACAGAATACAAAAGTCTTTGATAAAAATTAGCAAAGTTGGGCTGGGGTTGTAGCTCAGTGAGTGGTACAGTGCTTGCCTCGCATGTGTGAGGCACTAGGTTCGATCCTCAACACCACATAAAAATAAATAAGATACTGTGTCCATCTACAACTAAAAAAAAATTAGCAAAGTTAAGCATTTGACAATATAACATTCTCGATTTCTAGCATTCAATTATAAAATACTAGATGTTGAAAAAGAAGGAAAATAGCATAAATAGTCAACAGAAGTGACAGATGGAATTAGACAGAATGTTGGAACAGCTCTTCTAAATATGTGTAATAAGTTAATGGATTTAGGGGAAACCCTTTATATAATGGCAAGAGACTGGAGAGACTACTTGCCAACAGAGCAATAAGAACTTGTTTTATTCTCTTGCATCTCAAAATTTTAAAGTATATGCAACAGTAGTTTTTCAGGAACATGTCTGGATTCCAAGCAATAAAGACAGTGATTCTCGACAGACAGGAAACCAGTAAGGCCCTGTGATTGCCCCATCTTGCTTTGTTGAGAGAGTGAGTCTTAGGATGCAGCTCAGAGAAGTCGGAAGAGCCCAACAAATTCCATGAGTAGAGAAGACAGAGCTGAGTCCAGGGTGATCAAGGCAGCACATGTTCAGAGGAGCACAAAAGGATGAGCTGCAGAGTGAGGGAAAACTAAAGATCTGCAGATGGGCTCCTTTGAGAGTTCAACAGATTACTGGTAAGCAGATGGGGAACTACCTGAGGCTTCCAGAACCATTTGGAAGGACTAGAAGGACCTATGCCCAGCACTCACACAGCCAGCAAAATACCTGCTCCCACTACCCAGACAGACTGAAAAGCCTTACAACTCTTCATGCACTGATGAGACTGCTCCACAGTGTCTTACCTCAACTTCAGGCCATGGAACTACTCTAAAAGAAAGATCTAAAAGGATCAGATGACAACTTTCGAGTAATTTAATGATCTTAAAGCTTATTTAAAGGGATACAAAATCTAGTACTCAACAAGACAATTCACAATGCCTCATGTTCAATACAAGATTACTGTGCATGCCAAGATAGAAAAGGGATCCATAATGAGGACAATTTTTGTTAAAACCAACCAAGAAATGGTAAATATTAGAAGACATTTTTAAAGTTATAACTATATTCCAAGTGTTCAAAAGTTGAGCCAGATGTAGAACATCCTTTTAAGCACCCATATTGTTTCTAGAGTAGAAAACCAAAAAGCCTGCATTGGGTTGTACAGTGGATTCAATATTTCATGTTCAGAAAAGGTTAGTGAACTGGAAAGCAGCAACTGAAATGCAAAAGAGGAATGAGTGGATGTGACTTTTGGAATAACTTAGGCAACCTAATATACAAGTGTTTGGAGTATACTCCAAAGAGAACTGGCAGCAGAGAAAATATAAGAATGACCAAAAATTTGACAAAACGGATCCACAAGCTTCAAAGAACTTCAAATATAAGAAGCACACATATTTAAAGACTGTAAGACATAATCAAATTGCTCAAAGACTGTGTGAGCATCTCAGGTTTCATGATTTTCATGATCTTTAATCACATGGGCAGTTTCAATTATGAAAGCTAGTGTTTCTCAGTTGGTGTACTGTACTATAAGATCTGGAAATCTCATCTAAAATCCAATTAGTTGCTGCAAGGTGGTATTCATTGGCTTTTATAATAGGCCCATCTATGTTCCACACAGAGGGGTTAGACAGAGAACTTCCCAGCTTCTAACAAAGTCATTAAACTGGTAATAACTTTTTGTCCACAAAGTATTCTATCTTGTCAAATCAACCTGTATGAACTTGGACAGTTCTGTTGGTTCCCATTTAGCATATGTAATCCGTAGTGTTTAAATATTGAATTTATAGTTTCACAATAGTAGGTAGTGCATTCCCAGTCAGATATAATGTCTAGTCATTTAATATATTTAGGTAAAGAAAATGTAAAGTCTGTTCATTCCAATTCTTATCCATGTTTCAGTAGTTCCACCAGTGGCTCTCATATCCTTACACTCTAACTCTGTCCCCCAATAGGGCTTCTCTAGTGGATGTTTGAATCCTTCTGTTTTGTGTTTCCATGTCAAGGAGTTCCAAAAAGTTTCTTCCTCGCCTCTTGGTAAATTTGTGTTTGTGCATTATGAGTACATAAAGCCTTTGTATTCCTAGCTGGGGGTTGGGCTGAGGGACCCTGACTCTCTCATCAATCTTTACCCTGTTGAGTCTGATCACACCATAATTTGATATATGTATGCATCACACAATGATTGTGCCTTGCAGCATTTTAAGTTCTTCTTGAATAATAAATAGCCCAAGTTTTGTTTACCACCCATCAGTGTTGAAGGACCAACACAGACTCCTACTGATCCACCTTCCTTCCAGTAGTATTGTACTGAGACATTTGTTTGCTTTCATCAATGTCCACCTTATTCATCCCATTTCTTAAACTATTTAAAGACGAGTGTGGGTGTAACTCAGTGGTTCCATCCCTGGTGCATGCGTGCGTGCGCGCGCACACACACACACACACACAAAAAAAAAACCCTTCAAAGATTTCTACCCTGTTTAATGAGTCTCTTGAATCTCCCCTTTATATTTCTGTCTCTCTCCATTCTCTTGCAGCTTACTCTAATTTCCATAACTGTTTCAGCAAAATTTTTTCCTTTGGTAGCATCCCTGTGGCTGTAGCTCAGAATAGATGAAATGCAAGCTCGGCCCAGATTCCAGATCACAATAACAAAGGCATTTATTTTGTAGTTTGCTTATTTCATTTTAATTTGCTTTTCTTAATGTGTCTAGGGAGCCATCTAAGAACACAACATCATTTAAAATATTGTGATTAAATTACACAGCCTTTGGCTGTTAGGGCTGTGAACTACATTGGCAGGCAAGAGAAAAAAGAGAAGTCTGGTTACATGTCCTACTGTTTAAAAAGCAGTCCACTTAGGTCAGCAAGTATGTGAAGGCCTTGGCTGCTCTGCCTGTGGCCCCAGCCCAGAGTGCAAGACAATTGTCTCTACTATTCAGGTATAGGTTAGAACTGCCAAATGTATTGTTTAAAGGCATGTAGAAAATCTCATCTATGTGAAAGTCACTGCCATAAAGGTTCTGGTTATAGAATAAAGAGTAAATGTCATGTTATCAAAATTAAGAGAAGCTCAGGTGCCTTTTATAAAAAGCAGCCTTTTGAAATTTAAAAACTTAAGTAGACTTGCTTGGTTGACAGAGAAGTTATAAGACAGCTCAAGAGCTTTCAGGCCTAAGACAAAGCTATGTTGCTTAGATGTTAAAATCTTGTAGTGGATTGTGCAATTGCTGGGTTGCCACCTAAAATATTTTAATGTAATCTATTGAAAACGATTTTACCAAAGTGTAAGTATTAAAAAGTATATGGGGAAAAAAGTAAGTAGTGAAACAATTCATCAGGAAGTGGATCTGTTATTTCTGAAGTTCACTGATAACTTTTTACTTCTAATAACCAGCTGAGCATGAGTAACTACGATTCCAGTTTTGGATTAACTAGTTACTGAGAATCCAAATTTTGTTCTTTCAACCTTCCTTGTCCCAAGCCATGATTTCACCATGTGTCAGTGAGCCAGGATCATTTTAGCAACCCCACCTTTTGATACCAGCTGTAGTTTTTGAGATTACCAAGCCCACTCTTAGATTCAGGAGTTTACTAGATGTATTATCAGATTGCTTGAAGCTGTTTTAACCACATTCATGGTTTATTACACTGGAAGAATAGAGATTCAGATCAGCAAAGAAGGGGCACATAGGAGAGGGTCCAGAAATAATGTGGTATGAGCTATCATTTGTCCTTTTTCAGGGGAATCACATGGATGGCACTTTTTACTTTTTCTGAAACAATATGTGGCAATACACATGGAATACTGTCAACCAAAGCTTTTGTGTCCAAGGTTTTCATTAGATGTTAACAGACTATTTTATGTAACTTAAGCTCTGAGTTACTCCATGCTGCATAGAATAGAAGTTTTCAAGCTGTGCCTAAGCCTTTGTTACTCCATTTTGTAAAGCAATAGTTTGCTATAAGCTGCTCTGTTTAGTGTTTAAGGGCTGAGGTGTAATGATTCCACACCTTGTTTGTACAAATAGATAACCACTACCCACCTGCCATAACCATAGGCATAAGCTGATAAATAAATTGTGCTAGTAAGGATAACCACCTGTACTTGGGTGCAGTGGCACATGCTTATAATCCCAGCAGCTCAGGAGGATGAGGCAGGAGGATCACAAGTTCAAAGACAGCTTCAGCAAAAGTGAGTGCTAAGCAACTCATTGAGACCTTGTCACTAAAT
Source organism: Spermophilus citellus (assembly GCF_964194105.1). Taxonomy (NCBI): domain Eukaryota; kingdom Metazoa; phylum Chordata; class Mammalia; order Rodentia; family Sciuridae; genus Spermophilus; species Spermophilus citellus. Next base: position 6,866,980 of record NC_138198.1, read on the forward strand.
GAAATACAAAATAGGGCTGGGGATGTAGCTCAATGGTCAATCCCCAGTACCCCCTGCCCCCAAAAAATGACCACCTCTGAACTTATAAATTAATCAGAAGCACATGGATACATGCGCATATTAAACTCACATCAGACAAAACATGAGCTCATCAAACATGAGCTTATCAAACACGCCAGACCACCAAATGATGCTACCCACTCACTCAAGACCCATAAAAGAAGGAGCATCCCAAGACAGGACAGAGTGGCTTCCTGACCCCATTCAGCCATAAATAAAATGAAATTATGTCATTTGCAGGAAAATGGGTGGAACTAGAAACCATCATGTTGAGCAAAATAAGTCAAACTCAAAAGGTCAAGGATCATATGTTTTCTCTCATATGCAGAAGCTAAAGAGGAAAAAGGAAAAACAGGTGGTATAGATCTCCTAAAAATCAAAGGGAGTTCAGTAGAGGAAAGGGACTAGGGGATTAGAGGGAGGGCAGGAGCAGGAAAATGCCAGAAGTGATACTGGCCAAATCATATTGTTATATTGTGTGCATGTACAAATATGTAACAACAAATCCCAACATTATGTACATCTGTAATGTACCAATAAAAAATGTGGAAAACAAGACATAACACCTCCACCTATTAAACTAAGAAAAATAATAAAAGTAAAACCTATAAATCTTAAAAAAAAGAAATTAAGATTGGAACAAATGAAATTGTGATTGCCCAGTTTATGACTATCAGGTGATCCACAATTTTCAGTGAACTGCCACTGATGAAAGTGGTGTACCTGAGAATTTATTATTCTTCAGTAAAATCTGAAAATGTGGAAAGAAACAAACGTGTTTGGTCTATATTAATGACGTAGCATGCTCATGACACTAGGTAAATATAATATTGTCAGGGAGGACATATTCAAGCCTTAAGAGTTCCTCTAACAAGTGGCGGGCAAGGGTCAAACCTTTATTCAGGCTAGGTTAATCCTTTACTGCAGAGGATCTCAGAGTGACTTAGTGATTTGTCTCCAAATTTAAGCTTGTATTTTAGTGCTGGGATATAAAACAACCCAATTTTAATATTCTTACTATACCACATCACCCATTTTATTTTGTCCCACTTATCTGAACTTACAGATTTCTCCCACCATCTGTCACCAATGTAGCCATTGCTCCACAAATAATGTTTCATGGAATTCTTAAAGAAAAAAAAAAGCATTTTCAAGAAATTCACATATTTTGAAGTCCAACCATGGCAGTCTTCCCTAAGTCCATCCATTCCTGCATGACTCATTTGATGGTTTCCCTTAGGTTATAATCAGTCTGGATTTCTACCTTTTATCAGCCTAACTTCAGATCATTTCCAATACATTATTTATTAGCAAGCTTTCTGTCCTTTCACCTCAGAAATATCCTCTGGTTTTACTTATTTAATTCATGTCATAGGTATGATATTCCTCTCCTTTTTACAATACACATGTATGGTAATGTATTATAAAAATATATAACCAAGCAAGCCTTCCTTCAATTTGGATGATCATGTAGGACAATATATATTTGTCAATCCTCCCAAATAATTCAGTCATACAAATGTTTGAGAATCATTGACAATCTCTTATTCATTTCTTTCATCTTCCTATATGGATTTATTCATTCTTTGTTTTCCTTGTTCATTTGTTGAAAGGCACAGCTCTAGACAGTAGTGCCTTACTATTCACTATTAGTTTATTTGAAAACATTTTTTGTTTCTATCTTTCCAACTATAGAAGTTTTATTTCTCCCAAATTAAGAGAGGAGCAAATGTTTTATTTTTATTTCATTTCAGATCAACCATTGAAGTCTGCATCCAAGAATCAACCTTTAAAGGGAAAAATTAGTAATGTAAAATCATTCCCATTAGAGTTCATGGAAGGAATTATAAGGCCGTGCTCAAGTGTCCAAGATATTTGGGAATGTAAAGACCAGTTTGAGGGACCATATTCTTATCAAGAAGCACATTTCAGCAAAGTAATAATCACCCATGAAGATGTACCTGCTTTTGATCAGCAGGTATCTCTTACTCTATACCACAGATCTGGAAATGAGGAGAAACCATATTACTGTAAGGAATGTGGGAAGGCTTTTAGTCGTGGATCACAACTTACTCAACACCAGAGAACTCACAGTGGTGAGAAACCCTATGACTGTAGGGACTGTGGGAAGGCCTTCAGTTGTAGTTCCGCACTTTCAAGACATCAGAAAACTCACACTGGTGAGAAACCCTATGAATGTAAGGAATGTGGTCAGTCCTTTAGTTGTGGCCCATATCTTCTGCGACATCAGAGGATTCACACTGGTGAGAAACCTTATGAATGTAGACAATGTGGGAAGGCTTTTAGTTGGATGTCATATTTTTCTCAACATCAAAGAATCCATACTGGTGAAAAACCCTATGAATGTAAGCAGTGTGGAAAAGCATTTTGTTGGAAGTCCTATCTTAAAAAACATCAGAGAATCCATACTGCTGAGAAATTCTATGAGTGTAAGGAATGTGGAAAGGCCTTTAATAAGACCTCAAAACTTGTTCAACATCAGAGAATTCACATTGGAGAGAAGCCCTATGAGTGCAAAGAATGTGGAAAAGCCTTTATTAGGAGCTCAAGCCTCATTCAGCATCACAGAATTCACACTGGTGAAAAACCCTATGAATGCAAGGAATGTGGAAAGACCTTTAGTTGTAACTCATACCTTTCTCAACATCAAAGATTTCACACTGGTAAGAGACCCTATGAATGTAAAGAATGTGGAAAGACCTTTAGTTACCACTCAAACTTCACCATACATAAGAGAATGCATACAGGTGAGAAACCCTATGAATGCAAGAACTGTGGCAAGGCCTTTACTAGGAGTTGGAACTTTATTCGACACCAGAGAATTCATAATGGTGATTAACTCTATGACTGGAAAAAAATACATACAGGATTTTTTGATGGTTCAGATTTTTTAAAACCTGAGAATTAAAAAATAGTAGACCATCTTATAATGTAATTGTTAGGAAAAGCTACCAATGGCCTACAAAATTTACTAAGCCTCCCAAATTCCACACTTACAACCTTCTTGTAAATATCAGAAAAGTTCTTATTTGAAAGTAACCATGTGAATTTATCTCCTTAAATAGACCATAGTTTATGCAGAATCAACTTTGCAACCATTTCAGATTTTACTATAAAAGTATGGATGTGTCTAAATCAATAATTTAATCACAAATTCTTATTAATTTCTTTATTCCACATGTTTGCACTGCCTCCTGTTATTGACACATTATATTAATATTGACCTGTGTTTCAGGACCTTATTTGCCCTTACAGATACTCAAAGTATTTAAATATATAAATTTGATATTTTATATAACAGATTTATATCTGTTTGTTTTTAAAAGATGGACTTACTTTCCCTTTTATGAAAATATCATAAAATTTTATGTTATATAAAGAAGCACAAGGGAAAAATCTTTTATTTCTATCAAAAAATCCACTGTCAGTGGGATCCAATGATATGTGTTTATGAAATATTTACATGCTATAATAACATTTTTTACCTACCATTTCTGTGCCAAAGAAATTTTCCTGTCAGTATATAGATCTCCTATAACTGTTAATGGCTTCACTGGGTTCCCTATGATGCTGTATTTATCAAATACCTTTGATTGTTTGCCTCCAAGTTGGGAAGGTCATGAACAATGTCCTTTAAAAAATAAAAAATTTTCTAGACATATCTTTGTACATTTATCTGGTTTTTTTTCTCTTTTTTCTTTTTTTTTTATAAAGAGAGAGTGAGAGAGGAGAGAGAGAGAGAGAGAGAGAGAGAGAGAGAGAGAGAGAGAGAGAGAGAGAATTTTTAATATTTATTTTTTAGTTCTCGGGGGACACAACATCTTTGTTGGTATGTGGTGCTGAGGCTCGAACTCAGCGCCCCGCGCATGCCAGGCGAGCGCGCTACCGCTTGAGCCACATCCCCAGCCCTGTTTTTTTTTTTCTTTTTCAGGAAAGTTTTTATTGCAAATAATACATAAATACAATTCTTGTGAAAAAAGATTTAAACATCAGAAATTCCTAAGTTCTTGTTTCATGCCTATCCTGATCCCTGTACACTTTCCAAATGTAAGCACTGTTATTACTCTTTATGAATCAAAATCTTTTATCTATGTTTTAAAAACTGTTAATGTTTTATGATAGTATATTTATGCATTGTGAAATACAGGTGGAAATTCTACCTCATTGTGTGAGAATCAGTAAGTTTGTAAACCTAAAGTGCTTATTTGTTTTATAATAAATATTAGGCAAACGTTGTCCATCTCGATAATTATTTGTGGAATAGAATTTGTTGTATACCAGTTTACAGATTTCTTATGATGATTGTTGTACTATCGGTGTTATAAAAATTGGGGAGACTTTCACCAGCAACTTTTCTTTATTGAATAAAGTTTACCCTGAAGAATCGAAAGCACAAACTGACCCTAATATATATGAAGCATTTTACTCAGACCATAAGCTGCATAGATATTATGCAAGCCTGAAACGCTACATGGTGTAGCTGAGCACGACTTTCCAAAGAGCAGAAAGAAGATGCAGAAATGTGTCTCTATAATCAGTTCTGGAAAAAAAGAATGGATGTCTAACCATGCTTTTTGACAAAATTATAACAAAAATCTTGATAATAGTATAGCATGAAACATCCAGAGATCCATTTATGGATCTAAACCACTGATTTGAAACAACACTGAAATTACATAATCTTTGGAAGAAAACGAATGACAAAAGGCCTACTGTGTAGAAAATCCTGGAAGTACAGTAAATGCCCTATTAAATATCTAAGCCTAAGTGCCAGGCCCACCATCACCATCCAATCCCGGCGCTGCGCGCCAGCCCACGAGATCCACGACCACCGGCCGGCCCCGCCCATAAGACCGAGAGCCTCTGCGCAGAACGGCGCGGTAGCAGCCAATCCGCAGCCGGAAGGCCCGGTCGGGGCAGAAGCGGCCTGGGCGCGAGGGCCGCCGGGAAGTGTAGTCCTGGGGTCGCAGCGCGGTCAGAGCCCGCACCCGCGGGACGGGTAAGGTAGGTGGATCTTGCGGGGCAGGTACGCTTCGCAGAGGTGGACGGTGTGAGTCTGGGGCCGGCGCCAGAGGCTCCGGAGGCTCTTCGGAAACCGAGCCTGGAGCGAGAAAGCGGTAGACGCGCCCCTGGCGGCGGCGGCACTGGGCCGCCTGGAGGCAGCGGGTTTCCCCCAACAGAGCACGGCCTCCGCAGGGGAAGCCGTCCTCGGTCCAGCACGAGGCCCTCGCGGCGGCCTTACCCATCGAGTTGGGAAACTTCAGCCAACGAACTTTTGTTTGAGTTTCTAGAGAAATATATGCTCATTGAGAAAGTGCATTTAAAGGAAAAAAAGTAAATAACAGCATCTCACTGACTTGTAGTGTTCAACTGTTAAAGGAGGCTAAACGTTGGAAATGTGTTTTATATCTTTTTTTTTTTTTTTTGGCTGTTGACGGACCATTTATTTTATTTATTTATATGTGAGAATCCAGCCCAGTGCCTCACACGTGCTAGACAAGCGCTCTACCACTGAGCTAGGGCCCCAGCCCCATATCATATATTTTTTAGTTTCATGCATTCCTACCCAGATATTTTAGTATTTCCATTCCTCTCTATTATTTGCAGTGCACTGATCCTGTCACTATTTCATAGCCCTTACCTACTGTGCTCCCTTCCTTCTTCTCTCTCTCTCTCTCTCTCTCTCTCTCTCTCTCTCACACACACACACACACACACACACACACACACACGTTTACACTCACTTGTCCGAACCCTTAACTTGCTTGCAGTTCTCTGGCTCTGATTAAATACGGTTCTGGTTAAAGTAAAATCCCTGACTACTTGCATCTGTACCCATTCAGTTTAACTGAATTTAGCTGGGAGGGGGGAAAAAAAACAACAACAACACTAAACACACCCACAGTTCTGACTTTAAAGTTTTAGTCTTCTTCCTGATAATATCTTTGTGTGTCACAATAACATTGGCATTTTGGATTTGACCAATAATGTTTCCTTGTGGTTAAATTTACATTATTTTTAGCAGGAATACAAAAACGATGCTGAATTCTTTTTAGTGTATCCTATCAGGAGTTAGTTACTGTGGGTTATTCCCATCTGGCTCTAGTCAGCGTTAGCCACTTGGTTAAGGTAGTACCTCTTGAGTATTCACTGTGAAATTGTTGTCCTGTCCTTTGCATTTACATAACTGTCTTTTGGGGAGATACTTTGAGATGATATAAATACCCTGTTAGTTACTTTTCAAATTTCTCTGCACAGATTTTAAATATTGGTTCTTCGAATCTGTTATGGTGCTTGTCAAATGTTGATTTTTCTAATTCCATCATTCTGGAATAATTCCATCATTCCTTTATTTGATAATCAGAGTTCTACAGAAATGAAGAGTTTTCCCTCTGCTACTCCATGCTTATTAGTTACTTCCTTATGTCTCTGTGAACTCTTGGACACTTTGTTAAATATATTATACTCCTGTAATGATTTCGGAGGGGTAATCTACTTATTCCAGGGATCCCTTCAAGTTCTTCTGTCCTTTAGCCCATTTCCCTATCATTTTTTGAGAACTTCCTCATTTTTTGACATCAAGAAGTTCTAGGCTTGGCGCCAGGCGGACGCCACAGGTCCCATGCCGCGCCGCGACCCCCGCGCGTCCTTAGCGGGGCCACCAAGCGATGCCCGCTGGGCGCCCGCGAAAGTTTGTCAGCTCCGCTGAAGGGCAGCGCGCCCCCGCGCCCCGCTCTGGCCAGGAGCCTTCACGTAAATGGGTCCAGTCATGTCTGCCAGTAAGAAGGCAGAAAGCTCAGGAATTAGTGTGTCCAGTGGACTGAGCCAGGGTTACCGGGGCACTGGTTTCTCCAAGGCCCTTCAGGAAGACGATGACCTCGACTTTTCTCTGCCTGACATCAGATTAGAAGAGGGGACCATGGAAGATGAAGAGCTGAACTGGCTGCATGAGAGCAAGAACTTGCTCAAGAGCTTTGGGGAGTCGGTCCTCAGGAGTGTCAGCCCCGTCCAGGACCAGGACGACGACACCCCTCCCTCCCCAGCCCACTCTGACATGCCCTATGATGCCAGGCAGAACCCCAGCTGCAAGCCCCCCTACTCCTTTGGCTGCCTCATATTTATGGCCATCGAGGACTCTCCAACCAAGCGCCTGCCACTGAAGGATATCTACAACTGGATCTTGGAACATTTTCCGTATTTTGCGAATGCACCTACTGGGTGGAAAAACTCAGTGAGACATAATTTGTCATTGAATAAGTGTTTTAAGAAAGTGGACAGGGCTGGGGATGTGGCTGAAGCGGTAGCGCACTCGCCTGGCATGCGTGCGGCCCGGGTTCGATCCTCAGCACCACATACCAACAAAGATGTTGTGTCCGCCGAGAACTAAAAAATAAATATTAAAAATTCTCTCTCCCTCTCTCTCTCTCTCTCTCTCTCTCCTCTCTCACACTCTCTTAAAAAAAAAAGTGGACAAAGAAAGGAGTCAGGTAAGCCTTATGTATCTGGAACCAGTTTATGACATATTTTTCTCCACCAAAAAGCAGCTCATATCCCCCACATTGAAGTGTAGGGGTTTATAAATGCCTGTTTTTGTTTGTTTGTTGTTTACTTTGGCTCATTTAGGTAGTTGCGAAGACTTCTGTTTCCTTAACCTTATGAGTTATGTGCTCTTTTTCGTCTTCACGCTGTCAAGAAGTTCCCACTGATGGCCTTTCTCATACCCAGCCGTGGTTCACAGAACCGAGTGGTTCTCAGTATCGCCCCTTCATGTGGGTGGGTCACTATAGAGTTCAAACAAAGATCTGTATTCCAAGTGCACCCACTGACCATGAGGTTTCTAACTGTCAGGACATTGGCCTCCTATTGCCACTAACGTCTAGAGAAAAAAAAATTTTTTTCTGAATATTAAAAAAGACCACCTCCCCAGGATTCTGGAATAAATGGACATCAAGAGACCTTGGGAGGATACTTGAAGGTACTTTTATACTTCTAGACTAATCAGGGACATGAGTTGCCAGAGGACGTTTATGAAATTTAGAGTTTGGCAACTTTGAAACTCCATGTGCAAAATTGGCTCAGGGTAAGGGTCCCATTACAGAAGGACTTTTAAAACAGTTGAATTTTGACTTTAAATTCTTAGCTGGTGCTTTGTGTTTGGCTAAAAGAAGACTATTTTAATAAGCTGCTTTACTTTTCTGGTAAGAATATAATAGGGGCGCCAGAGATAGGATCCACCCAGTGGAGAAACAAAACCTGATCTAACCTGGCGTTCTGGAAAGCCGTGTTGCCGCAGTTAAAATAAATTGCCAGAAACAGTTCAAAAAAAAAAAAAAAGTTCTAGGCTTATTTGATATTTTCTTCATTTCAACCATATAAAATAAGCTGCTTCTCTGAGGAGTCTTGTGTCCATTATTGGCCTATTGTGTTCAAAAGCCATGATTTAAAGTAACTTAATGATCTTGGGAATATCATTGGTTGTTGATTGTCTTCCGGATGGAGTTAGGAAGTAGATGTACGCGTGTTCATCCATATACATAGATGTGCACATTCAGCATCTGTACCTGTTCCTATATCTAGTTACCTGTGTATTAAAGCCCACATGTGTATTAAATTTTCCATTGACACTTCCAATTTCAACCCAATATCATATGTCTTATTCTACCATTTGCTTTCCCTTTCCCATATTTACAACTTTTTCTCTGACAGATTCCTGGCTTCTATAATATACACTATGTTATTTCATCAATCTTAGAATGCACAGAAAATAGTTTCAAAATTGCCATTCTTTGCAAAGGAAGAAAGTACTGATATTGTTTAACATCGTATTTATTTATTTATACATACCGTGGATTGAACCCAGAGACACTTTACCACTGAGCTACGTCCCCAGCCATTTTTATTTTATTCAACTCCATCCCCAGTCCTATTTATTTATTTATTGAAACAGGGTCTCACCACATTGCTCAGGGCCTTGCTAAGTTGCTGAGGCTGGTCTTGACTTGCAATCCTCCAGCCTCACCCTCCTGAGTCATTGAGATTACAGATGTGCACCACTGTGCTCAGCTTTACATGCTTTCAATCACATTAATAAAAGTGTTTCCATGTTGACAGTTACAAGTAGAAGTACATTGATTGTAATTTTGTGCTATCATATGTCATTTAGACACACATCTCATTTTGACCCTACCAGCAAATTATGGTGGAAAACCTGAAGCCTGTGCCCACACATCCAATTTAAAACCATTACTGAGCATTGGGATAGAACCAGACACAGTGGAATGACATTAACAAGTTGGCAGACTAGGACTCTCTGGGCCCTTGGCTCCATAGAGACATAAAAAATAAAGCAAAACATAATGGGGGACTGGCTAAAATAACTATATAGGAGCTCTGAGATACAGTTAAAAAGTTCATAGCAATCAAGTGAATGCTTTCAATCAAGAAAAAGCCACATTCAATGAATGTAATTCATCACATCAGTAGAATCTCATGATTCTCTCAATAGATGCAGAAAAAGCATTTGATAAAATACAGCATCCATTTTTGCTCAAAACACCAGAAAAACTAGGGAAAGTAGGAACATACCTCAACATTGTAAAAGCTATCTATATCAAACCCATGGCCAACATTATATACAAGGAGAAAAACTGAAAGCATTCCCTCTAAAAAAAAACTTTGGAACAAGACAGGGATGCCCTCATTCATCACTTCTGTTCAACATAGTCCTTGAAACTGTAGCTAGAGCAATTTTTAAAAAGGATACAAATAGGAAAAAAAGAACCCAAGCTTTCCCTGTTTACCAATGACATGATTCTATATTTAGAAGTAAAAAAAACTCCACTAGAAAACTTTTAGAACTCATAAATCAATTCAGAAAGTAGCAGGATATAAAATTAACACCTAAATTAATTGCATTCATATACATCAGGGACGAAACAATGGAAAAAGAAATTAGGAAAACTGTCCCATTCACACTAGCCTCAAAAAATAAAAATAAAATATTTGGGAATTGATCTAACAAGAGGTGAAAGACCTCAACAATGAAAACTACAGAACTCTAAAGAAAGAAATTGAAGAAGACCTGAGAGGATGGAACAAGCTCCCAAGTTCTTGGATGGGCAGAATTAATATTGTCAAAATGGCCATACTACCAAAAGTGCTACACAGATTTAATGCAATTCCTATTAAGCTTCCAATGACCTTCTTCATAGAAATAGAAAAATCAGTCATGAAATTCATTTGGAAAAATAAGAAGCTAAAGCAATCCCGAGCAAGAAAAGTGAAGCATGAGGCATCACAATACCAAACCTTAAATTACACTACAGGGTTATACTAACAAAAACAGCATGGTATTGGCATCAAAACAGAACTATGTAGGCCAATGGTACAGAATAGAAGTAACAGAGAAAAACCCATATAAATGTAGTTACCTCATACTAGACAAAGGTGCCATAAACAAACATTGGAGAAAAGGGGCTCTTCCACAAATGGTGCTGGGAGAACTGGAAATCCATATGTAGCAAAGTGAAATTAGATCCCTTTCACTCTGGACAAAACAACTCAAAATTGGGCTGAGGTTGTGGCTCAGTGGTAGCATACTCATCTGGTATGTGTGAAGGAGTGGGTTCTATTCTCAGCACCACATAAAAATAAATAAATAAAATAAAGGTATTGTGTTCACCTACAATTAAAAAAATATTTTAAAAAAAAACAACTCAAAAGTGGATCGAGGACCTAAGCATTAGACCAGAGACCCTCATCCAACCAGAAGAAAAAGTAGGTCCAACTCTATCATGTCAGCTTAGGAACCAATTTCCTCAACAAGCGCAAGAAGTAAAATCGAGAATCAATAAACGGGATGGTTTCAAACTGAAAAGCTTCTTCATAGCAAAGGAAACAATAAGTAATTTGAAGAGAGAGCCTACAGAATAGGAGAAAATCTTTGCCTGTACCTCAGAGCATTAATCTCCAGGATATATAAAGAACTCAAAATACGTAATACCAAAAAAACCAATAACCCAATCAATAAATGGGCAAAGGAACTGAACATTTCCCAGAATATGATCAGTCAACAAATACATGAAAAAATGTTCCATATCACTAGCAAGAGAAATGCAAATTAAAACTACACTGAGATTTCATCTCACTCCAGTTAGATGCAATTATTAAGAATAAAAGTAACAATGTTGGCAAGGATGTTGGGGGAAAGGCACACTCACACATTGCTGGTGGGACTGCAAATTGGTGCGAACAATCTGGAAAGCAGTATGGAGATTCCTTAGTAAACTTGGAATGGACTCACCATTTGACCCAGCTATCCCACTCCTTGGTTTATACCCAAAGGAGTTAAAAACTTAAAATCAGCATACTACAGTGGTGGCAGCCACATCAATGTTTATAGCAGCTCAGTTCACAATAGCTAAGCTAGGTGCCCTTCAACAGATGAATGGATATTTAAAAATGTGTTACATATACACCACAGAATATTACTTGGCATAAAGAAGAATGAGATTGTAGCATTTGCGGGTAAATGGGTGTAACTGGAGACAATCATGCTAAGTGAAATAAGTCAAACCCAAAAAACCAAAGGCCATATTTTCTCTTCTGAGATGCAGATACTGACTCACAATTGGCAGGGGAAGGGGATTAGGGGAGGTTCACTGGATTGAACAGGGCAGGTGGGGGGAAGGGAGAGATAGGAATAAGAAAGACAGTAGAATGAACATAACTTTGAACATCACTTTCCTATGTTCATATAGGAATACACGACTAATGTAACTCCACATCATGTACAATCACAAGAATGGGAAAGCATACTCTATGTATGTATGATATGTCAAAATACATTCTACACTCATGTATAACTAAAAAGAACAAATAATAATTCTTTTAAAAAAGACTTGAACCAATAAAAAAGAAAAAGAAAAAGCCACATTCAAAATGGCAGGAAACCTTGATGTGTTTTTATTCTTCCTTAGCCCAACACCTCCCTGGTAGGACGAGATTCACAGTCTGAAGGAAGCAGCAGCCTAGTGCTCAGTTTCCTTGATTGAAATGTAAGGAGGAGAAATTACCATATTTTGAAACATCTGGACCTATCTGGTCACCATTTGACCCAGCTATCCCACTCCTCGGTTTATACCCAAAGGAGTTAAAAACTTAAAATCAGCATACTACAGTGATGGCAGCCACATCAATGTTTATAGCAAAGGACTGGTTTAAGGACTGGTTTCTGTTTTGACTTGAAATTTAGATGGGGAAATGCATCATAGCTTGCATCTCATCCTGGAGAAAACTTGGAAGCAGCAGACACCTCGTGAAAGCTGCAGGAGAACTATCACCTGCAGATGCTTTGGGTAAGAGACACAGGTGAGAGCATATCCTAGAGTATCTGCAGCCTTGGAGAGGAGTTAGAACAATGCTCTTTAGGAAATTAAGATATTTCAAAGTAGACATATATACTCAGGAATAAAGATAAAGCATACAAAGGGCTAGGTAAGATGCATGCTCAGAAAAAGATCTGAAAAGATCTTAACCCTTTACCTAAAATTTCCCTAAGTTTGCAAAATGACATAGATTTATAAGTCCAAGAAGCTCAAAGAACAAATTCCAAGTAGGATAAAATCAGAGAAATCTACACAGATACATTATAATCAAACTTCTGTCAAAAGGAAAAAAGACAGTCTTAAAAGCAGGAAGAAAATGTGGCTTGTCATGGATTAAGGGATTTCTAGTAAGATTATCAATAGATTTCTTAGAAAAACCTTACAGGCCAGAAGGCAGTAAGATGATATAGTTAAAATGCTGAAAGGAAAAAGAAGATGTCTCTGTTGAGAATCACATATGGAAAAGTTGTCATTCACAAACAAGGGAGAAATTCAGACATTCACAAGTTAAAAAAAAAAAAAAAGTTGCTGGGCATGGTGGCACATGCCTGCAATCCCAGTGGCTCAGGAGGCTGAGACAGGAGGATCATGAGTTCAAAGCCAGCCCCAGCAAATGTGAGGCACTAAGCAACTCAGAGAGACTCTGTCTCAAAACAAAAAGACTGGGGATGTGGCTCATGGTTAAACTCCCCTGGTTTCAACCCCCATACCAAAAAATAAAATAGATTGTTATCAATTTAGGATGTTGTGCTGGGGCTGTAGCTCAGCACTTGCCCAGCATATGTGAGGCACTCAGCACCACATTAAATAAATAAAATAAAAGTCCATCAACAACTAAAAAATACATTAAAAATAAATAAATAGGGGCTGGGGTTTTGGCTCAGCAGTAGAGTACTTGCCTAGCGCATGCAAGGCCCTGGGTTTGATCCTCAGCGCCACATAAAAGTAAATAAATAGAATGAAGGTATTGTGTCAACTAAAAAATAAATATAAAAAATAATAAATTAAAAATAAATAAATGAATGTAGGATGTTTATAATATATTTTCCATGGTGACAACAAAGAAAATATCTAGAATATTCAGAAAAGGGAAAGGAAGTCAACTAGATACAAAGGAAGGCAATGATGGAGGAATGTCAGACCAAAAAGCTACGAAACAGAAAATGAATAAGTGGCAAAAGTAAGTCTTTCCTCTTAGTAACTACTTTATGTAAGTGAAATAAACTATCCAATCCAAAGGCACAGATTGCCAGATGGATGAAAAAACCAGGATTGTCTATTGTGTTAGTTACCTTTCATCACTGTGACCAAAATATCTAACAAGAATATCTTAGAGAAGGAAAGATTTATTTTGGCTCATGGTTTCAGAAGATTTTGTCCACGATTGACTGACTGACCTACTTCATTGCTGTGGGCCTGAGTTATGCTGGAGAAAAGATTTTTAAAAAAAATTCTTTAGAACATGCTTCCTGTGAACTATTTCCCCCAACTAGGCCCCACCACCCAACGGTCCATTTAAGCACCAACAGATCAATCCATTAATCAGTGGCTAGGGGCCCCATCTCCGTACATATTAACTTTGGAGGACATTCCAGATCAAAACCATAATAGTTGTCTACAAGTAAATAACTACAGGGTGTAGCTCAGTGGTAGAGCCCTTGCCTCACACATGTCAAGCACTGGGTTCAATCCTCAGCACCACATAAAACTAAATAAATAAAATTAAGATCTTGTGTCCATCTAAAACTTAAAATATTTTTAAAAAGAAAATAACTACACACATAGATTGAAAGTAAAAAGATGAAGAAATGAAAAAAGATTCCATGCGAATAATAAAGGAGAATAGAGGTGGCGATACTAAAAATAGGAGAATTAGACTTTACACTGGAACTATTTCAAGAGACAAAGAGTCATTGCATATTGATAAGAAGAGTTAATACATCAGAATGTGTAACAACTATGAACATATATACCCCCAAATCAGAGCTCCAAACATATGAAGAAAACACTGACAGAACTGAAGTGTATAAACAGATCTACAGCAATAGTAGGAGGCTTCAATCATGCTTTCAATAATGGATAAAACAACCAAATGATCAATAAGAAAATAATAGAATTGAACAACACTGCAGACCAATTACATGGAATACTCTGCCCAATAAAAAGAGAATGTAATTTTTTTCTTACCTATACAAATATCTGGATAAATGTTGATACAAAGATCAACAAAATACTAGCAAAACAAATTCAAAGTGTATTTAAAGGATTATACACTATGGCCAATAAAAATTATTCTCAGAAGGTAAGGATGATACAATGTATGAAAATCAATCAGTGTAATACTCATCATTAACAGAATAAAGGGGAAAGAACATATGTTCATTTCAATTGATGTAGAAAAAGCCTTTTACAAAATCCAAAACCCTTTAATGACAGACACTCAATAAACTAGACACAAAGGAACTACTTCAATATAATAAAAACCACATATCAAAACAGACAAGAACACACTCAGTGGTGGAAGTGTTTCCTCTGTGATTAGAAATGAGACCTGGAAGACGTGGTGGAGCACACCTGTAATCCCAGCAGCCCAGGAGGCTGAGGCCAAAGGATTTCAAGTCCAAAGGCAGCTTCAGTAACCTAGTGAGGCCCTAAGCAATGTAGCAAGACCTTGTCTCCAAAAAATAGGATGTGGCTCAGTGGTTCAGTACCCCTGCAAGATATGGATGCCCACTTTTACCTTTCTTCTATTCAACATAGTACTGGAAGTTCAAGCCAGAGAAATCAGACATGAAGAAGAAATAAAAGCATCCAAATTGGAAAGAAGTAGGATTATCTCTGTTCATAGATTTCACAGTCTTGATTGTAGAAAACCCTAAACATCACACAAACATACATGCATGTGCATGCACACACACACACACACACACACACACACATACAGACACTAATACATGGATTCAATAAAATTGTAGGGTACAAAACGAATCCACAAAATTCTGATGTTTCCATATATTATAAATGAACTATACCAAAATGAAATTAAGACATAAATTACATTTTGAATGTTACATTTTGAAACATACTAAAAAATGTTTAGAAGTAAATTCAACCAAGAGGTAAAAGTCTTATACAATGAAAACTACATAACAGAACTGAAAGAATTTTAAAATGACACAATTAAATGGAAAAACTCCATGTTCTTGCATTGGAAAACTTAATATTGTTAAGATGACAATTCTACCTGAAGTGAACTACAGACTCATTGCAATTCCTATAAAAATCTCAATGACTTTCCCAATAGAAAAATTCATCCTGAATTTCATATGGAATCTCAAGGGTCCCCAAACAGTCAAAAAATATCTAAAAGGAGAACAAATCTGGAATCTTGTGTACCAATTTCACAATTTACTATGAGGCTGTGGTAATCCAACAGGGCAGTATTGTCAAGAAGACAGACATATAGACTAATGGATTAGAAAGGAGACTTTGGAAATAAACTCACATATGTATGGTCAAAGGATTTTCAACAAGGACATCAAGACCATTCAGATGAGAAAGGATAGTCTTTTCAAAAATAGTGTCTGGAAAACTGGATGTCCACATGAAAAGAATGAAGTTGGATCCTCATTTTAAACTAAAACGAATGCAAAATAGGTTAAAAAACTAAAAATAAAGGCAAAAATTTAAAAATTCAGAAGGAAACCTATGATTTACTGGCTATGACATCAAAGAGCAGTTGCCAAAAGAAAGAAATTGAACTTCATCAACATGAAAAACATTTGTGCATCAAGGACACTATCAAAATAGTGGGATGTCAACTGACAGAATGGGAGAAAGAGAATAGAAACATGGTTGCTAAGCAGGAATGAGCACATTGTTTGACTCAAACTTTTCACTAGTGTATGCCCAGAAAAATGCCTTAAGCATTGATTTTGGGATTACAAATTTTAGTGAATCTATGAGTATTCAAATGAGGAACTATTATATCATTTTTAAATTTAAAAATAAAATCATGACTAATTTTTATTTTTTTTAAATATTTTTTTAGTTGTGGATGGACACAATACTTTATTTTTACATGGTGCTAAGGATCAAACCCAGTGTCTCACATGTGCTAGGCAAGTGCTCTCCCACTGAGCTATAGCCCCAGCCCTAATTTTTATTTATATACTGAAAAATTCTACTTGCTAAAATTTTATTTAGGATTTCTGTATCTGTGATCACAAGCAATGAGTCAGTAATTCCTTATTTTTGCACAGTGGTTCCTGTGACATCTTAAGAACAATGGCACGTTGTAAAGCTGCAATGAAGCAATTAGGGGAGACAAGGAAACACACTGGAGAAAAAAAAAAGTCTCTCTCCTTAAATTGGAATGATGTGAAGTCAACAGTTACCTTTAAACATGATCAGTTCAGATGTGAGTCCATCTTTTCATGTTCAGTTTTTAGAATCAACTTTATTGGATATAATTTACATTCAGTCCACTTAGAGTTCAACTCATTGCATTCTGACATTTGTGTACTCACAACCACCAAAAAACACTCCACATTTTTATCATCCCAAGAAGAGTCCCTCCTTTCCTGAGTCCCAGGCAACTACCAATCTTTTTATTATTTTGCATTTCTAAACTTTCATGTAAATGCAATCATACAATACTCTTGTGTCTGTTTTTCCTTAATCAAAATAACTTTGTAATCCATCCATATTG
The DNA here is from genome assembly GCF_964194105.1 of Spermophilus citellus. Taxonomy (NCBI): domain Eukaryota; kingdom Metazoa; phylum Chordata; class Mammalia; order Rodentia; family Sciuridae; genus Spermophilus; species Spermophilus citellus. Next base: position 6,884,158 of record NC_138198.1, read on the forward strand.
TTACATTTATCAGTAATCTGTTCCTTTTTATTGCCTTGTAGTATAGTTTTATATTTATGAATATACTACACTATTCCCTTGATGGACACGTAAATCATTTCCACTTTTAGTCTATCATGAATAGTTATCAACATTCATGTTCAAGTATTGGATGGACATAAGTTTTTATTTCTATTGTGTTACATTCCAAAGTAGAATCTCTGGGTTTTGTGGTAGCTTCATATCTGAAAATTTTAAGAATATGACACCATTTTCAAGTATTTCTGCCATTTACTACTGCCATGTTCTCAACACTTTCCAGTGTTTGGCAGTGCCAATCATTTTGATGGGTGTGGAAAGGTGTCTCACCGTTGTAATAATTTGTGTTTCTCCTATGGCTGATGTTGAAATTCTTTCTTGGCCATTTTATAACTTATTTTGTGAATTATTTCTGTTCAGGTATATTGCTATTTTTATTGGGCTGTTGTATAATGGGTTTAAGTTTTTATTATTTTCAGGAAACAAATCTCTTGTCAGATACCTATTGTAAATATTTCTTCCCATTCTATGCCTCTCCTTTTCATTTTCCTAATGGTGTTTAAAAGGGCAAGAGCTTTTATATTTGAAAAGCTCAATTTATCCTTTTATAATTCATTCCTTTTGTGTCCTAAGAAATCTCTTCCTATATACCTGGTACAGTTTAAATGGTAGTTCTGAAATATTCTGAAGTTATTTTATTGATTTTTTTTCAGTTTTTCATTTCTTCAACTTTAATAAATTATGTCTTGCTAGAAAACTTCATTTATTCTAGGTAGTATTCTCTTCTGATCCTGTTTTTTCAAGATCTGATTCCTTTTACTCATTAAGGGTCATCAATAATTTTGCAGTTTATCTTATTCAAGATTGTGTGGAGAATCTAGTTTAAATACACAATTTAAAAAAATATTTTATAATATATAGGAGAAAATGAACTATTTTATACATTTGATGTCTGAAAAAATGTAGGTATACTTTGAATATAAGATAAACCTAAAATACAATGGTTTATGCAAAATATATTTATTTATTTTTTAAAGAGAGAGAGGGGGAGGGAGGGATAGAGAGAGAGAGAATATTTTTTAATATTTATTTTTCAGTTTTCGGTGGACACAACATCTTTTATTTTATGTGGTGCTGAGGATCGAACCCAGCACCCGGTGCATGCCAGGTGAGTGCGTTACCGCTTAAGCCACATCCCCAGCCCAAAATATATTTTTATAACATAATTAAAGTCTGGACTGGCAGTCAGTTGCTGCTAGTGTTGAACAGATAATACATGACCCAGTGTCTCTGTGATTCTTTTGGTCTTTACCAGTAGTTGAAAGAAGGTAGCCCATGCAGCAGGAACCACGTAACTAACCATCAGGAAGAACAGTAGAAGTGATGGCAGCAGTTACATTTGTCCCTTTTCTTGGGAAAGCAAAGGTTTTCCCAAGACACACCCACTAGTGTTTTGCTTCTCTTGGCTGAGGCAAGTCACTCAGCTACTCCCAGCCTCAAAAGATGATACAGAAGTCAGTAGAGATAGGAGCACTAAAATTGCACGTTGGTTTAGCAAACAGTGTCTGACACTGTCAAAGTGTCCATTCATGTCCAAGAAAACAATCATTTTTTTTCTAAAGACATAAAAGGTACACAAATTATACAGAGCACTTTATAATCTGACTTAAATTAGTAAACATGAATTCTATTTCTCGTGTTTTTTGCTTCTACAGGAAGACTTTGCTTCTGTAGGAACTCCTTGACTTTCCCCTGGAGGATTTCCCACTGTTGTCTATTCCCCAAGCTGCTCTCCAGCATAACTACTCTGATATGTAAGGAAGGGGGACTTGTGAATGCAACCCTATTCACAGTCAGTACAGACAGACAGCCACTCTCCCCTATGAACTATCCGATTTATAATTAAGTGTTGGTTGGAGTGCACATCTCCTATACTTACTGAATTCACAGCATTTTATTTTAATAAAATGCACGTTTATTAAAAACTTTATAAATTGTAAAACTTTTTAAAATAGTTTTGCTGTCACCACAGACGAGCTCCAATGCATGCTGGTGTGAAGAGGCCTGGTCACCCCAGGACCCCCAGGGGAGGCCAGCCCTGTGTGCTTGCAGCCTGCACTCACCTCAGTTCTACTTCAGAGCCAGCTGTCCTGTCCACTCACAGGTTTCCATCATTCCCTCCACAGGATGCAAGGAGCCCCACAAAATAAAGCCTTCCTTTCTCCTGGAGACTAATACTCTGTTGACAAAAGGCAAAGTAGCTTTTTTTTTTTTTGTCCTGCCCACTCCCCAAGTGGGGGGTGTAGAATTTTATGTTTTAAACTATGCCTGAGCATAAAAAAGGTTGAGAATCACAATCTCAATAATCCTATTAAATCAATTCTTGAAATTCTTATTTTAAAATCCCAGGGCTCTAGGGCCAGTCTTCATTAACCTCATTTTCAAATAATGATGCAAAGGAAAACCATAGTATTAAAGAAGACATCTGAGGGCTGAAGCAGTGGCTCAGCAGTAGAGCGCTCCCCTAGCACTTGAGAGGTGCTGGGTTCCATCCTCAGCACCACAGAAAAATTAAAACAAATAAAAATAAAGGTATTGTGACCAACTACAACTAAAAATATTTTAAAAAGAAGACATCTGAGAAGTTTCAGTTAATCTTCTCCTACTGTTGAAGTTTGGAAGTATCATAATAAAACTGATACCACCACAGGTAATATTCTCTTCTATGTCACAACTTTAAAAAGTCCTTAACAAGAAAAAAGGAATCTTGTAAACTAGAATATTTTCATTTTTAAGTAAGTAATTTTAGTAATTTAAAAATATATTTAGCCAGGCATGATAGCTAAGAGACCCTGTCTCAAGAAATTAAAAAAAAGGGTCCAGATGTAACTCAGTGGAAAAGTGCCCCTGGTTTCAATCCCTCTTAGAAAAAGGATCATTCATTTCATTCATTCATTTATTCATTTCATTTCATTCATTCATTCATTCATTCATGACTCCAAACTCCTTACATAGAAGCAGCCAAGTGAAATTTCCTGCCAATGGCAGAGTAAGTGGTACATACCACTGTTCCCCCCCCACCCTTTTTTTTTGGTACCAGGGATTGAACTCAGGGGCACTTGACCACTGAGCCACATCCCCAGCCCTGTTTTGTATTTTATTTAGAGACAGGGTCTCACTGAGTTGCTTGGCGCTCCACCATTGCTGAGGCTGGCTTTGAACTCATGATCCTCCTGCTTAACTCCTTATGGGTGTGTGCCGTAGAGCCCAGCTCACTATTCCCTTTTGAGAACTAAAAATACATGGAAGAAAATAAACATATTTAATTTCTGAAGGCATAGTAGAGCTACAAAACAGTGAGAAATTGCAAAAATAAAATTAGAGATAAGACATACTATCTGGAATTTGGGATTGTTTATTATGGAAACGTTTTAGCCAATTCTTTTAGTAAATACTGGGCAAGAGAAGCTGGAGAGACTTCTGACAAATTCATGGAAACAAAGACAAATACTTGAATTCAGATCCTTCCAAGGAAGAAGGTCCTAATAAACTTCCCACAGTTTTAGGTCCTAAAAGTATATCCTAGAAATAAGGGAGAAAAAAAACACAAACTGTTAGAGAGACTAAGGCCAGTTTTAAATGATCTCAACACATGACTGGATGAAGGCAGGTAGCAATTGCTAATATCCCTAGCTCAGTCACCCTGCTAGAAGCAAAAGACAGATTCCTTCTGGAAGAAGACATCACCCAGACCATCTTATCTCTATAATTTTAGTATACAGAGTCTGACAACTGATTTAAAAAATCCCCAGATAGCCAGGCTTGATGGCACACACATGTAATCCCAGTGACTCAGGAGGCTGAGGCAGGAGGATCACAAGTTTGAGGTCAGGGTCAGCAACTTAGTGAGGCCCTAATCAACTTAATGAGACCCTGTCTCAAAATAAAAAGGGCTGGGGATGTGGCTTAGTGGTTAAGTGCCCCTGGGAGTTCAATTCCCAGAATCCAAAAAATAAACTCACCAGATATATGAGAAGACAAGACATCACCAAAACCCAAGAAAAACAACTAACAAAAATAGGTCAATAGGGGATTTAGATAATGGGGCTACCCCTAGAAGAAGCAAAGAAATGAAGCAGATGCATAATTTGAACAGATAACAGCTAGGAATTCCCAAAGTACACATACGTATGCACTCACATACTTGCATGCACACATGAGCACGCGCACACACACACCCCATTTACCCACATATTTTAAAAATCACTGCAAAAACCAAGCAGGATAAATATATAGGAGATCACATCTAGAGATAACGTACAACTGTTAAAAATAAAAGATAAAATTTAAAGGAAACAGAGAAAAAAGGACCAGGTACTTCAAAAGTAATTATATTGACCACTTACTTTTCAATGGAAGACAGAACATAATTAAGTATTCCAAAATATGAATAGACAGCAAGTGTCAACTTAGAAGTCCATACCCTCTAAAAATCCTTCAGAAATAAAGGCAAGGGCCGGGCATATGGCCCAGTGCTTAGCATCCACAAGGCCCTAGATTCAATCCTCAGCACCAAAGCAATTTTTTTAAAAAGCCAAAATAACGATATTTGCAACAAATAAAAACAGAATTTGTTATCTGCAAATTCACACTAAAAGAAACACTAAAGAGTGTTCAGAAACAAGAAAAAAACTGACTCTGGGGGAGAATAAAAGAATAAAAAGAAAAAAGTAATGAAAAGGGTAAACATGTGGGTTAACTTAAATGCATATGGGTTCTGAAACAAGAATGACTGACTACGGCAACTACATGCAGACTTCAGATGCACCACGTGGGGACATGTAGGTGAAGAAGGGAACACCTGGAGGTCATGTTCTAACTCCTCCCCTTGAGGAGTGGTAGCGGCACTCATTTACTCTGGCCTTTAATACAGGAGTTACTACATTGTATTAATATCTGGCATAGGACACTTTAAATCAAAAAGCATCATTAGATAAAAAAGGGGCATTACTTAATGTTAAAGTTTCAATTAACTAAGAAAACCATAACAATTCTAAATTTCAATGCATATAAAACACTTCAAAATATAAAGTAAAAATCAGTCGCTCTAAAAGAGAGACAAATTCATAATTATTCTGGAAGATCATGATACACTTCTTTTATTGTCTGATAAAATAAGATTAATTTGTAGAGAATGGGAAAGAATAGGAGTACTTTTCCAAATGTTTAACTATATTTTATCTCCTAAAATAACAAACTACAATTATGTCTCATGGTAACCCAGTACATAATGAATATGTAGAGAATACACTATCAAAATCGGAGAGAAAGTATTCTAGGTTTTGAAACAGATTTTTTCCTTAATTTGTCTCTTTTTCAAACAGGAATCAGTAAGAAAGTGCAGTTTTCTATGAACAAAGTTGAGGCTCCAAAGTGCTGTTATCTAAGTCTGGGTCCCTGTGCTGCTCCAGGACCCTGGCCCCAGCTGTGAAACAGTCACAGGACTGCTGCTTGCATCACTGACTGCTTCAGAGATACAGACTGGGAGCCCGTTTTAGGCCTCCTGGAAGCTACTAACAAGGCACACGCAATAACTGCTATAAACGACAACTAGTAGTGATTTCCAAAAGGGGGGTGAGGGTTGAGTCCTTTCTTTGTATCTTTAGTATCAATTTTCACAAAAGCTTCTAATTTCTTTTCATTGCAGACCTGAATTGGTTAATTTCCATCCTGATTTTGGTGTCCTTTGGGGACTAAGTGAAAAATTTTCTCACCACTCTACTCCTTATGAAATATTTTTTTGGACAATATTAAAGTTTTGCTACCCAGGGCAAGAGAAATTCAACAGCTCTGAGTTTAGACAGCTGCTTATCAAAAAAAGTGAAATGAGAAAGATTGTAAGCCACCTTTTCTTTTTATTTTTTTCCTTTGTTTTTGTGGACACAGGGTCTAGCTATATTGCCCAGGCTGGACCCAAACTCCTGGGCTCAAGCGATCGTCCCACCTGATCCTTCTTCTTCAGCCTCCCAAGTAGCTGGGATTAGAGGCCTGCACCATGCCTCTGGCTTCATCTTCACTGTGATTTGCAGGGGCCTGACAATCTGCCAGTAACAAGCCTGGCCACAGTACATTGTGTAAACACTTCCTCCAAAGTATCTTCCTGGATGTGTCGTGGACATCCACTATGTGAAGCAGATATCCATGATTCTGACTAGACAGAGGCAGTGGGTGGGTCTTGGTCACCTCCTGCTTCTTGGTCAAGCTGTGGCCTCTTGTTTATTCGTACCCCCACACCATGATTGCGGCACTGGGCACTCCACCTCCCCAGTGTCAGACTTCTGAGGTACACTGTGTTGACTTGTGAGCTGCACCTTCCAGTGAAAGGCCTTCCCAAAGTCACTGCGTTTATAGGGCTTCTGTTTACTATGAATTTTCTGGTGTTTAAGAAGATTTGATCTGATGGTGAAGGCCTTTCCACATTCAGCACATACATACGGTTTTTCTCCTGTATGGGTTCGATGATGCTCATGGAGCTGTGACTTCTTAATGAAAGACTTCCCACAGTCGCTGCACCCATAGGGCTTCTCTCCTGTGTGAATTCTCCTGTGTCTATTTAAGTGTGACTTCTGGATGAAGGACTTCCCACATTCAGTACAAACATAGGGTTTCTCTCCGGTGTGAATTCTCTGGTGCATAATTAGTGTTGACTTTCTGGCAAAGGCTTTCCCACAGTCGCTGCACTCGTAATGTCTTTCTCCAGTGTGGGACTGCTGATGTATGTGGAGGCCTGACTTTCGAGTGAAGGCTTTTCCACAGTCATTACATTTATAGGGTTTCTCTCCGGTGTGAATTTTCTGGTGTGTGAAGAGATTCGACCTGTCAGTGAAGGCCTTTCCACATTCAGCACACCTGTAGGGCTTCTCTCCTGTGTGAATCTGCTGATGCACGTGGAGCTGTGATTTCTTGGTGAAGGATTTCCCACAATCGCTGCATTCATAGGGTTTCTCTCCAGTGTGGATTCTTTCATGTGTGATAAAATGGGATTTGTGGAAGAAGGCCTTCCCACACTCGTTGCACACATAGGGCTTTTCTCCTCTGTGAATCCTCTGGTGCATACTTAGTGTGGACTTCTGAATGAAGGCTTTCCCACACTCACGACACTGGTAATGTCTCTCGCCAGTATGGCATTTCTGATGGATTCTGAGCCGTGACTTCCAGGTGAATGATTTTCCACAGTCATTGCATTTATAAGGTTTTTCTCCAGTGTGAATTTTTTGGTGTTTAATGAGATTGGACCTGTCAGTAAAGGCTTTCCCACATTCAGTACATATGTAGGGTCTCTCCCCAGTATGAATTTTCTGGTGTATAATGAGATTTGTCTTGTGAGTGAAGACCTTTCCACATTGTGAACATATAAAAGGATTTTCTCCTGTGTGAATCCGATGATGCACATGGAGCTGTGATTTTTTTATAAAGGATTTCCCACAGTCGCTGCATTCATAGGGCTTCTCTCCAGTATGAATTCTTTCATGTGTGATAAAATGGGATTTCCGAATAAAGGCTTTCCCACACTCAGCACATACATAGGGTTTTTCTCCGGTGTGAATTTTCTGATGCATACTTAGTGTGGATTTCCTTGTGAAGGCTTTTCCACAGTCAGTACATCCAAAGTGTTTCCCTCCAGTATGATTTTTTTTAATTACGCTGAGGTTTGAATTCTGTGAGAAGCTTTTCACACATTCACTGAATTCATAGGGTTTTTCTCCAGGATGGTCTCTCTGGCGTCTGAACTGATCAGACTTCTGGATAAAGGCTCTTCTGTATTCACTGAATTTATAGAAATTTTCCTCATTACGAGTCTTCTGGTGACTTGACTTCCCAAATACCATACACTTAAAGGGCTCCTCTCCTGCAGAAACTCTGCAAGGAGTAGCAAGTGGGGGCTTCTGGGTGAAGACTGTCTCACATTTACTACACTCATGCTGTTTTTCTCCAGCATAAATCCTCTGATGTGCAAAGAGGTGGGAATTCTCAGTGAAAACTTTTACATAGTCAGAAAACAAAGGGAGGTTTTCCACAGCATGACTTTTCGAATGTGGAGTGAGAGCTTGCTTATGACCCCCACGTTCCCGACATTGCTTACCTCCACAAGCACTCCCTTCCGTATGAGAACCCACGTGAGTAACAGCATCCTCACAGCTGATAACCTCATCATGGTTTTCTGTTGTATTGTTTCTATTATGATTATATAAGCTTGCAACGAGCTTCAGATTCTTTCCAAAGGCATCACCAGGATGGAATCCTTTTCGTGAAGGAATCAGATGTGTGTTTATGTGCCCGATTTCCCCAGCGTCCTGGTATCCACAGCTCCTCGAGTCAGCTAGTGCTGCCCTGTCCCTGAAGACAACGTGCCGTAAAGGCCTGGCCTGGTCTCCCTCACATCTCCCCCTTTGCTTCCACAATTCTTCTAAAAGGGAATAGGGGTTATCTCCTGTGAAGAGATCAACCCTCTCACACTGGAAAGAAAATTCCTCAGACAGTCTCTGTTGTGAAGTCTCAAAACCAATATCGCCATCTGAAAAGAAAGACAAGATTAAACTGACACAGAGAACAGCTGATACCTTGAGTTAATTCAGGATGAACACAGAGAAATGGGACACGTGCTCTATAAACATAATAAATACACATAATATGTAAAGATACATAAATATATAGGTACAATACTCTCTCTGTAATATAAATACAATAACATACAGTAATAAAATTAAGACATTACATTTACCTTAGGATAAGCAAGAGCATTTGGAGGTGCTGTTCTAAGTTCTATATAAACTTTATTTCAATCCTTTGGTTTTATTACAATACCTTTGGTATTGTTATCCCCATTTTATAGACAAGGAAAGTGAGCCACAGAAAAGCTTAATAACTGCCCAAATCAAATGATTAGTAATTGGGAAGGAAGAGATTCAAATCAAGCAAAGGTAGAAGCGAGGAAGGCGCCAGAAGAACAAAATGTAAACCCTGTGGCTTAAAAGAACTTTTTTGGTTTTGTTTTCTTTTTGATGCTGGGGATAAAACTAGGTCCATGCGCATGCTAAGACCATGAAGGGTCCTCTGCTCTAAGAGCTAATCTCTAACCTCCCCACAACTCTGGGGAGGCTCTGTTTTCATTTAACTTAAAAGTGAACAAATGAATATTCTCAGTCACTCATATTTATACTTGAATTTACTTAGATGTGTAGATTAACATATGAATACTGCACAAAAGCTGAAACTTTATAAAGATTCCACCCATTATCTTCTCTTTCTAATTACTATCTCTGGCCCTATGAATTGATTCTAGAAGAAAAAATTTAAAATTCTTTTGAAATAGAGCAAAACAACTTTTCTGCCTAGAGATTAAATTCAATTTTACTAAGTATTTTTTCTATATAAACAATTTTTTTAGAAGTATAGAGACAAAAGGCTTGGTTATCATATCATTTAATGTAGCTTTTTCTGAATTTCTGTGGACTGGAGAATTAGAGGAGGGAGAAAGCAGGTAGGTATGTTGTATGAGATCTGATTCAAGGAGCAAGAGAAATCTGCACAAAAAATATGAGTGTGTGCATAATTTGAAAAGGCAGAGAAATGAGAAAACAATTCAGGGGAACATTAAAGAAAATGTTAAAATGGAACAGACTTGGTTTTAGAAACTACACAGAGACAAATGTGCATTACGAAATGAGGCCATGTTATTTCTTTCACTTACAAACCCATTAAGAAAAGAATGTGTCATAATTTAGATAATAATGAGTGACTTCAGTTTTGCTGCATATAACTAGGACAAGATAAACAAAATGTATAGTGATTTAAGTAATAAATCTGTCAGTCACATCTAATGTGAAGTAGGAAAAAAAAATGAAATCAAAATATTCAAGTAAGGTTAGAATAATCCAGGCATGAGAAAACATGGCTTTAGGTGATACCAGTAGGAAGTAAGAGGAGGGCATCTAAATGATCTTTTCTAAGAGAAAAATTAGCAGAAAAGAAGAAGGAATTGTTTGAGAAGGTAGATCAGAGGGAAAAGCAAAAACCCACGTAGAACAGGGGAAGATTTTGAGGTCAGCCACTTGCTTGAGGTCTGCTGCACCGGGACTTGTCTGCCTTTCTTCAGGCAGCCACGGAGGGACCCACCCTTGTACACAAAAGGCATCTGTATTCCTGGGCACTGCATAAATGGGGCCAAGGCCTGGCTAAGACACACAGTGGTCACAGAGTAACAGTCATTCCTGTGAGCCGAGCATCAGTCCCAGCTGGAACCCGGACACATGATTCAATGTAAAACACACAAATAGTTCAAGCCGAGACACATGACCAAGGGCAAATTTAAGGAAGGGCCTAACTCTTTACACCTGTTCCTAAATAAGAACTGCAACCTCCACCTCAGGTTGGTTATGTGCACGGCAGAGGCAAAGTGCAGACAGTGGAGCCGTTGGTGGTGGTCACTGTCTGAACTGCCTGCTTACTGTTTCAGTGTTAAGGCACCTGCAGGGGAGAACTGGCCCAGCCCAGTTCTGGTTCAGATGTCAAGAGTGATGGTGGGACACAAACACTAAGTGGGTAGGAAAAGGCTTGTTCATGCAAAGAGGCTCTGGGGAGAGCTCCAAGCAGGTCCAAAGTGGCCTGGGGTTTTCTGCTGGTTGGGGGTAGGGCTGGCTGCCTGGCCCTGTATGTTCCCAAAGGAAGGAAAACCTGAACTTGCTTATCAGTTTGTCCAGATGTGGGGCAGATGGGGAAGAGACAGAGAGAAGGCTTGGAAGATGGCAGTAGTCAAGCATCAAAAACAGAGTCTATGACAAGATACAGCTGAATGTTCCACACATTCTGTTATTAAAGAAACACGAAACAATAATTAGAAGTTGAAATCCAAATTACTGGAGATGCATGTAATACTAAATATAGGCAGAGATATGGGGAAACTAATTGTAGGAGTCAATCCAGAAAACAGTACAATTACACTAAGTCATATTAAGTATTAGTATAGTCAATGTCAAAGCAATCCTACCACTCCTGAGAAATTCTCATTTCCAATATGAATAGTGCTTGAAGAAATTTATTACAATACTGTTTGTAGTATCGAGGAGCCTGGACAAGTAAAATGTGGTATATTTATCTGTACTAAGCATGCTATGCAGCAGTTGAAAGCAATTAACCTGGAAAACATCGAAAACGTGCCAATTTAAAGAAACAGAGACAGAAGGAAAGGGGGCAGGGAAAGAAACTGACCATTTCTATAAACTAAAAATACCAACAATTTAGATTTTACAAAACCCCCACAAATTCTAGGACAGATAGCACACATATTAAAGCAGTTGCCCCTGGGAAGGAACAATGAGTATGGAGAATGGGGATTAAAAGGAATAAGTAAGAGGGGCCTTGAAACACATTGATGAGGACACTGACCACAAACTAAGGTTACAATTAACTCAATCTCCTGAACATGAGGTACAAAAGCTTCTGGTAAAATATCCAAATTAGAAAGATCGAGTCAGTGTTGTGCAGGAAGAAAGTGACCAGGAGGCCCTCGAGGTCAGCAGTGAAGAAGAGCACAGGTTATCAAATAAGGCATCCAGGTGACAATGCTGAGACACAAAGGAAAAGACACCAGGGAACAGGAGTGTGACCCATGGTGACTTTTTAAAAGAAGGCAGATCTATGGGAGTTTAAATGCCTAAGAAAAGGAACTAAGCCCTGGCTGGAGGTAGAAGGAGCAGAAGTTCTCTATGGAGAGAGAACAAAGGGCAAGAGGGCATGATCCTAGATGACGCCCACCCCAGGCACTGCCAACCAGCACAGGTCCTCCTCAGAGGTCGTGGCACTGGTGTGGGAAGAGGCCGTGAGGGGGACAGCATTTCCATTTCCAAGGGGATGACGTCAGCTCCATCAAGCAGTTCTGAAAACTCAAAAGGTAAGCAGAAAAGTCACACTAATGGCACGTCACAGAAGCTCTCCCAGCATGACTGCAGGTGGGCTGAACCATGGTCCATGCTCTGGCTCCCACTCACCCGCACAGTGCTGACCGGAGGCCTCCTCATCCCACACGCGTGGCTCTGCTTGCTCCAGGTTGAAGATGACTTCTGGTTTGGGAACTGGACAGCCTGTCAACAGGAAATGATAGAGAATGTGTTTGTTTCAGGGGCCACATGATAAAGTACGCCATGCGATTCCCAAAAATGTCCACTGGGAACAGAGGTATATTCACAGTACCCAGAAGAGATTCTTAAGAACACGGGACAAAACAAAGACAGAACCATTACATATTTCAGATGCCCTGCAGTCTTTGGGAGTTGCAGAGACTTCAGAAAATCCACAGATTTCAGGAATTCCTCTAGGAAAGAAAAAGAGTGCCCTGGGTGCAGCCTGCTCTGCACGCACAGGGCTGTGCTCACCCAGGGAGATCAGGTTGGAATAGTTCTCCAGCATCACGTCCCTGTACAGGCTTCTCTGCGCAAGGTCCAGCTGCCGCCACTCCTCCCCGCTGAACTCCACAGTTACATCCTTGAAAGACACTGGTCCCTGTAAGAACCAATTCCTATTCAATGCGAAGGGTCAAGACTGCACCATGGGAACAAGATATTTAGGACCTTATTTTTAATTTGATTTATTAGGTTATAATATATAAGTTCCCACTAAACACCTATATTTTATTTTGTTGTTTTGACTAAAAAAAAGAAATCTTTTTAAAAGTACCCTGCTGGTTCTTTTGCAGTATTGATGATAATAATAATCTTCTTTTTTTAGTTGTAGATAGACACAATACCTTTACCTTATTTATTTATTTTTAAGTGGTGTTGAGGATTGAACCAGTGCCTCATGCGTGCTACACAAGCACTCTATTATTGAGCCACAACCCCAGCCCAATATCTTTTTTAAAAACCTGTATGCTGGTTACATAGAAATAAGCTGTGAAAATTCATCAATCTTCAAACTTCTCTATGTATGCCATATTCCAATAATAGTTCACTTAAAGAAGAAAAGATACTTTGCCACACACTTTGCATTCAATGATCCACTAAGCCAGTTTTTTCTTTAAAAAAGAAAATTAAAATAAGGCTCTTCTTTCAAAATAGCATGGTACTAGCATCGGGATAAACATACAGACCACTAGAATACAACTCAGAGTCCATAAGTAAACCCTTCAAATTGTTGTTAATTACTATTTGCTAAGAGTGTCAAAACAAATTGCTTTTGAGACATGGTCTTGTTTGTTGCCCAGGCTGGTCTCAAACCCATAGGCTCAAGCAAGCCTCGTGCCTCAGCCTCCCACATAGCTGGGACTAAGAAGCACACACCACCTTGCCTGGCCAAGGGTCAATTTATAAAGGAAAGAACAGACTCTTCAACAAATGATGCTGGGACAAGTGGAGATCCATGTTATAAAGTTGAACCCTCCTTCACACCACAGTAAAATGTTACCTCAAAATGGATCGAAAGTCTAAATGTTTTTACATTTAGAAAAAAAACCTTACATTTTAGCTAAAAGGGGTAAATCTTTATGACATTGAATGTAGCAATGGTTTCTTAATATGAGACCCCCAAAGCACAAGCACCCAAAGGAAAAAACAGATAAAATTAAAACTTGTGTCAAGTGACACAGTCATGTGAGCAAAAGACTCATAGACTGGGGGAATTTTTTTTTTCAAATCATATATTTGATAGGGATTTGTATCTAAAATATACAAAGAACATTTACAACCTAATAAAAGACAACCCAATTAAAAAATGGGCAAATGATCCAGTGATATATTTCTCCAATGAAGACATACAAACAGCCAATGAGCACATGAAAAAGGTCCTCGGCATCATGAGTCATCAAGGAAACAGAATGAAAATTACAAAGAGACATCCCTGTGAATTCACTAAGAAAACTGTAATGAAAATAGTTCAATATCACTAGTTATTAGAGAAGTGCAGTCACTAGAGTGTGTATAATAAAAAAGATAATGACAAGTGTTGATAAGGAAGAGAAGCTAGATCCCTCCTACAGTGCAAATGGGAGTAAAAACTGGTGTGGTCTATAATGCAGTCTGACAATTCTTCAAAATATTAAACACAGAGTTACAATACAACCCAGAAATTCTATTTGTAGGTACACACCCAAGAGAAATGAGAACATTTATCTATACAAAGCTTGCATATGAATGTTCATAATAGCCAAAAGTGGAAACAACACAAATGTCTTCCAAACAATAAAGAGATAACAAACATGTGGTCTATCCATAAAATATAAAAACATTCAGTCAAGGGCTGGGGTTGTGGCTCAGTGGCAGAGTACTTGCCTAACGTGTAAGGCAGTGGGTTCAATTCTCAGCACCACAGATAAATAAATGAATAAAATAAAGGTTCAATCTAAAAAAAATTTTAAAAAAACATTGTCATAAACATTGTCATAAAACATACTAAAGTATGCTACAATGTAGATGAATCGTGAAAATATTGTGTTAAATAAAAAAAGCCAGTCATTGGGCTGGGGATGTGGCTCAAGTGGTAGCGCGCTCGCCTGGCGTGCGTGCGGCCCGGGTTCGATCCTCAGCACCATATACCAACAAAGATGTTGTGTCCGCCGATAACTAAAAAATAAATATTAAAAATTCTCTCTCTCTCTCTCTCTCCCTCTATCACTCTCTCTTTAAAAAAAAAAAAGCCAGTCACAAAAATGATATGTTATATATGTTATATGATTTCATCTATATGAAATTCCAGAATAAGCAAATCTATTGAGATAGTGAGTAGACTAGTGGTTGACTTCAGCTAGGGGAAATGGAGGAATATGAGGGTGACAGCTAAAACTATGAGATTTTTAGGGTGAGTAAAGAAAATGTTCCAAACTCAATATGTGCAGCCCATGTATGAAACAAATTAGAATAATCACTGAAGAAGTCATGAGCTAAACGCTCATTTCATCAGAGTCCTAGAAGGAAGGAAAAGGAATGGGATGGGGAAGTGCAAAAAATATTTGAAGAAATAATAGTTGAAAACTTTCCAGATTTTTTTTTAAAAAGGTATAAATCTACAGATTCCAGAAGCTGAGCAAGTCTCAAACAGGAAGGGATCAAATAAATTCAAGCCCAGACAGGGTGTAAGATACTGCCCAGATCTCAAGTTGGCCTCTGAATAGCACAAAAGACAGACAGACCTGAAAAGAGCAAGGACTTTGAAAACTAAATTGGCATCAGAATTATAGCCCATGGAAACAGACCAGGACATACCCTCTGAACCTAAACAGGCTGACTACCTGCTAAAACAGAAAATTTAAAGACAAAACCATGTCTCATAAATAATAATCAGAATGTCCTGAATAAATTCAAAATTATTTATATATCAAAACCAAAAAAATCTCAGATCAAATGAGAAATGACTATCAACAGATGCTAACACTGAGATGAATGAGCTGTTGGGATTACTTGGCAAGGATTTAAAGAAGCTAACACAAAAATACTCCAACAAGAAGTTGCAAATACTCTTGAAACAAATGGAAATATAGAAACTCTCAGCAAAGAAATAGAAGATACTAAAAAGAACCAGAGGCTGAGAAGTGTAGCTCAGTGCTTAGATAGCACATGTGAGGCGTGAAGCCCTGGGTTGACTGATCCTTAGCAACACACACACACACACACACATACACACACACACACACACACACACACACACAGAAAGAAAAGAAAAATTTAAGACTTCAATGATTTCAACAGCAGAATGAACATACAAAGGAAAGAATCAACCGTCCTGAAGACAGATCAATAGAAGTTAACTAATCTGAACAAAAGAAATAAAATATATGGAAAAATCAAACATAGCCTAAGGGACCCATACAATAATATAGCAGATCTAACGCTCGTTTCATCAGAGTCCTAGAAGGAAGGAGAAGGAATGGGATGGGGAAGTGCAAAAAATATTTGAAGAAATAATAGTTGAAAACTTTCCAGATTTAAAAAAAAAAAAAGGTATAAATCTACAGATTCCAGAAGCTGAGCAAGTCTCAAACAGGAAGGGATCAAATAAATCCATGCCCAGACACATTACAATGAAATGTTTGAAAATCATATTCAAGAAAAGAATCTGAGAGCAGCCAGAGGGTAATTATATGTTATCTGTAGGGAAATAGCAGTTTGAATGAAAGAGGGTTTCTCATAGACTACAGAATCAAAAGGAAGTGGCACAATAGTTTCCAGTTGCTAAAGGGAAAGAATTGTTGATGTAGAACTCAATATCCAGTGAAAATAAAATAGGAACTGTTTACGTTCTGTAGAGGGAAGAATGCCACACAGAGAGAGGAAAGATGGCCATGTGACAATAGAAACAGTAGGAGAACACCAAGAACACAAGGATTTCCAGCAACCACTAGAAGAAGAAGAGAGAGTATAGCCCTACCAATACCTTGATTTTGGACTTCCAGCCTTCAGAACTGTAAAAGAATAAATCCCTATTGTTTTAAGCCACCTTGTTTATGAAGTTTGTTATGATGGCCCTAGGGCACTAATACAAATATATAACATACATATATTAAATGAAAGCAGAAATGGCTATATCCATATTAAATAAAATAGACTGTGGAGGAAAGAAAATTATCAGGGATGTTACATAGTTAATTAGCTCAGGCTGCTATAACAAAATACTACAGACTGGAAGGATTAAATAACAAATATTTATCTCTCATAGTTCTGGAAGCTAGAGTCCAAGATTAAAGTGCTCAAAGATTCTGTGACTGGGTAGAGCCCACTTCCTGGTTTGCAGATGGCCTCCTTCTTGTTGTATATTCTTATGGCAAAGGGAAAATGAGCTCTGGTCTCTTTCTCTTCTTACAGGGTACTGATTCCACATGGGGTTCTACCCTCATAACCTTATCTAAATCTAATTACCTCACAAAGGCTGTACATCCTGAGACTATTATATTGGGGGTTAGGGTTCCAACCTATGAGTGCTTGCAGGACACAAACATTCAGACCATAATATAGTTATAAATGGGTCAATTCAGTAAGAAGACAAAACAATCTTAAGTATGTATGCACCAAACAATAAAGCTGCAAAACTCAGGGAAAAACAACAATTGGTGGTACTAAAAGGAGAAAGAGGCTAATCCGTAGTTGCAGTTGAAGACTTCACCCCTCTCTCAACATTTTTCAGAATAACTAAACAAATCTTAGTGAATGCAGTCATACAAAGTATATTCTCTGTACACAGTGAATTCAAACTAGAAATCTGTAGCAGAAAGAACACAGGATAATCTCCAAACATCTGGAAACCAAACAACACATATTTAAATAATGCATGAGTCAAAAGGAAGTCTTAGGCAAATACAAAAATTACACTGAAGTGAATAAAAATTTAAAGTATTCAAATTTGGGGGATACAGTTAAAGCAGTGGTGAGAAGAAAATCCATAGCAACAAGGCTTACCCGAGAAACTTCTCATATCAATATTGAGATGCCACCTAAAGAAACTAGAGAAAAATATCAAAACCCAAAGCAAACTGGGATTGAGGGGTGGCAGATAATACAGATAAAAGCAGGAATCAATAAGATTGAAAAGATAAAAATATAATGAAAATCAATAAATTTTTTGAAGATTCTATGAAAAGATCATTTATTGGTATTTATAAAGGAAATATTACTGCTATGAACTGAGCTTGTCCTCCAAAATTTCATGTTGACAGCCTAAGCTAGCATGACTTGGAGACAGGGCTTTTAAGAGGTAATTAAGATTAGATGAGGTCACACAGGTGGGGTGGGATCCTGCTCTGGGAAGACAGGTGGTATTAGGCAGAGAGCCCTGAACTCATCTCCCACAGATGTCACCAGGAGAGCCCAGCAAGACTCTGCCAGGATGAAGGGCTTCCTCTTCCTCCCACTCAACTTCAGCCTCCTAGTTTTAACTCGGATATAAACTGGAGTCTTGGGACACATAACCACCATCAGATCCACCCCCAAACCCAACAAAAGTGGGGCCCCAGCTCTCAGCAACATGGATGGTGGCAGTTTCCTTTTCTTCTTGGCCAACACTCTCATCTACCTCTTCGACCCCAGCTGAGATGACAGTGCCACTTCTAGCTCTATGCCCCCTGAAGCAACTGTCACCATCCCAGGATGGGCTGATGCCAGAGATCCAAGTGGTGAAAATTCTGGCAGTGGCAAAGATGAGGAGGTACTGATGTGAAGGTTATTCTTGTCTATGAAAAAAAAAAAAGTAAAATCCAACAACCAAACAAAAAAAGTAAAAATCAACCTGATGGCTTTCAAGAAGAGTTCTCTTTCTCCCTACAGGTGAGCATGCACTGATGAAGGCCATGTGTGCACTGTCAGAAGCCAGCCATTTTCAAATTAAGAGTACCCTCCCCAGAACTTGACCGTGCTGACACCCTGAACTCCCACTTCCAACCTCCAAAACTGTGAGAAAACAAAAGTTCTGGTTTTTGATCCACCCAATCTGTGGTATAATGTTAAGGCAGCCAGAGTAGACTAACACAACTACAAACAACTTTACACACAGAAATGTGACAACTTAGATTAAAGAAATCAATGCCTAAAAAAATACAAACCTCAATAATAAACAAATAATAATGAAATTGAGTTTGCAATTTTAAAATTTCCATAAAAGAAATCTGTAGGCCTAGATGATTTCTCTGGAGAATTCTACCAAATACTTAGAGGATGAACATGAATTCCACACAATGTGTTGCAGAAAACAGAAAAGAAGGGAATTATTTTCTGATTAATTCTATGATGTATTACCTAATATAAAAACTGGACACACAGTAGAGAAAAAGTAGACACAAATTATACACAATCTCTGGCAGAGTAATCAATATAAAGGAACACATTCCAATTCATTTCAGAGGCCATTATTACTCTAATATCAAAACCAAAACTGGTAGAGGGAGTGGGGGAGAGAAAGGCAGAGAGAAGTAAGAGCAATCTCTCTCATACATATGATGCAAAGATCTTTAACAAAATACTGATTAAATACAACATATAAAAAGAAATATACGGGCTGGGGATGTGGCTCAAGCGGTAGTGCGCTCGCCTGGCACGCGTGCGGCCCGGGTTCCATCCTCAGCACCACATACCAACAAAGATGTTGTGTCCGCCGAGAACTAAAAAATAAATATTAAAAATTCTCTCTCCTCTCTCTCTCTCTCTCTCTCTCTCTCTCTCACTCTCTCTCTCTCTCCTCTCTCACTCTCTCTTTAAAAAAAAATAAAAATAAAAAAATAAAAAAAATAAAAATAAAAAGAAATATATATCATGACAAAATAGGATTTATTCCAAAAATGATAGGTTGGTTCAATATTACAAAACTGATCAAAGTAGTCTACCATATCAACAGTTTAAAGAAGTGAAATCACATGATCATGTCAACTGATGCAGAAAAAGCATTTGCATAATCCAACACCTATTCATGATAAAAACTTAAGTCTGCTTCAAAGGGTGGTCCTTTGAAAGGAAGCCCTGACATTCTTTGGGACTGTGAGTAATGCAAACTGTATTCCATCCCAGAACCAGAACCTGAATTAATGTGCAAGTCAAGCATGGGAAGCACTGCTCAACCAACAGGGAAAACCTGCCAGGGCCCTGGGAACAGGGTCACCACTGAGACACCACTCAGCCACCACTCACCTGAAAATCCATCAAAAACTTTCACAAACATCAAGAGTGAGGAAACTGATATTACTGACAAATCACCTGTCAATAATACAAACCATGCATCCATTTCCATTATCTTTTCGTCAGGAAGATCAGAAACAATTTTATAGCTCAAGTTCATAACTGTGTGAGAATGCATAAAGCGATATTCCAAACTTGACTTAGAACTGGGAGTCTCCTCTTCATTTTCTCTTGGCTTGGGTTCTATCTATCCATACCTGTCCATCTTCCACACAGTGTGTTAGATGACTCCTAAAATTCACTAGGAAAAATTAAAAAAAAAAAAAAATAGATGAACAGACAAGAACTCACCAGGGACTTGCTCATCTTGGGCTCTTCTAGAGAAGAGGCAGAGATCTGAGAAAACAGATGGGCAGAGGTATAGATGAGAGTAGGAAGCATGCCATTGTCACACATGGATACATGTGTCATTTAGCACTTATGCATCTACAATTCCAAAATTTACTTTTAGGTTTACATCATTAAAAAAAAAAAAAACACCACCCAATATTGCACAAGGGTGGGAATTTCACAACAACATGGCCAATAACAAAGAAAAGCTACAAAACCCTGACAATAACTGTAGATTAATTAAACACTTTATAGGACATAATGTTACATAAAATTGAAATACAATAGAATAGTATATTAAAATGCTGAGTAAATATAAAAAGATGTACCAAATAGGCTGGGCGTGGTGGCACACACCTATAATCCCAGCAGCTCAGGAGGCTGAGGCAGGAGGATTGCGAGTCAAAGCCAGCCTCAGCAAAGGTGATGTGTGAAGCAACTCAGTGAGACCCTGTCTCTAAATAAAATACAAAACAAGGCTGGGGATGTGGCTCAGTGGTCGAGTGCCGGAGTTCAATCCCCAGTACTTCCCCCCCTAAAAAAGACATACCAAATAGTATGATTCTACTTTCATTGTACTGTGTTTACTCATGTGTACGTACACATTCATACATATATGCATGCACAAATGTATTTATGTACATAGGCTATTATATGGAAACAAATATACTAACATGTTAACATATAATATCTGGGTGATGGTAAATGTATAGGGGATTTCAACAACTTTTTTATTGTCAGTAAACAACAAAATAACTGTTTTAAAGAATAAATATTTTATAGTTCAAGTTCAAAACTGTGTGAAAATACATAAAGCGATATTCCAAACTTGACTTAGAACTGGGAGTCTCCTCTTCATTTTCTCTTGGCTTGGATTCTATCTATCCATACCTGTCCATCTTCCACACAGTGTGTTAGATGACTCCTAAAACTGATAATTTTACTCTGAGCTTCTGTTAATTACCCCAAGATGTGAGAATTTCCACAAGAAATACCAGAAAGGGAGCTTCTTAACTTTTTTTACTGCTTTCCCTTACATATAGTTCTTCAAAGAGAGCTTTCAGTAGAAACTTTGTTTTGGCTACAGCACAGTAAGGGGATCAAGTTCTAGTTAATAATGAGCCATAAGACCTGAGCCAAGTCACCAACTGACTGTGGCCATTGTTCCCCAAAACTGTTTTATGAGTTTTCCAACATAAAGAAAAGTTGAATGATTAGATTACAAGGATATACCCTCCACCTTGTTTCAATAATTAGCAGTTTGCCAAATTTATTTCATCTTTCCAAACATACACATATTCATATACACATATATGAATATTTTAAATATGCGTGTGAAGGATGGCAGAGTAAGAATTCCAAAACATGCTATTTTGATATAAAGATTGTTGTGAGCTAAGAACACCTGAAAATTTGCAGACGCAAGAAGAGCACTCAAATTCGCCACTTCTCTTCTTTAAAATAGAAGATGAACGCCCCGTATGGAAGATGCCCACACTGAAACTGAGAGGAGAAGCACTGTTGATGGGAAGCCGTGGCCAAGGGAATTCTGTACAGACCTTGTTACAATCACTCTCTTCCTTTAGCCTCCCCATAACATTCAGTCCCTTTCCCCCCACTGCCTCTCTGTCCACCTAACATAAAAGCATGAGGTTTTGTCCCTTCCTTGGGTCTTCATTTCTTTACGAGGTTCCCAGGTCACATGTGACTTATATGAAATTGGTATGCTTTTCTATTAATCTGTTTAAGGTCGATTTAATTTTCAGGCCCAACCTCTACCCTCCCCCCACCAAAAAAAAAAAAAAAACCTAAGAGAGAAGAGGTAAAATTGTGCTTTATTTCTATACTTTGCTTTTGTTGAACAATTTGAAAGTTGCAGATGTGACATTTCAGGTCTAAACACATCACATAAATCTTAAAAATCATTATCATGCCCTCAGAAAAGTAATGGTAATTCTGTAATATCATGCTAATATGGGCTCATATTCAAAATTTCCCGTGCTGGGTTGTGGCTCAGCGGTAGTGCACTCGCCTAGCATGTGTGAGGCACTGGGTTCGATCCTCAGCACCACATAAAGTAAAATAAAGTCATTGTGTCCACCTGTAACTAAAAAATAAATAAATATTTTTTAAAATTTCCCAATTATCCCCTAACACATGCTTTTATCAATTCTTTGGGAGCAGGTTCCAAAGAGTGGGGCTGGGATGTGGCTCAGTGGTAGACCTCTTATAGCATGTATGGAGCCCTGGGCTCTATCCCCACTATCACCAAAAAAAAAAAAAAAAAAAAGGCCATCCATTGGCTATTGTGTCCCCTTTACCCTAGCTCCATTCTTTCAATATTTTTCCCTGACTTTGCTAATTTTTACATAAATATTAGGTATATAGTGATGCATTTTCTATATTTCCCACACCTGTACATCTACCACTCGGATCAAGATATAGAACATTTCTGGAATCTTTGGAAAGTGTTGGGTATCAAATTATTATTTTTGAAATCTATAAATAGAGGAAGAAAAAGGCATTTCTGCTGCCTTTCCTAAACAGCTGAAATTTTGGGTAACTCAACATTGATGAAGGAATTCCTCTCTATATATTTATGCCAGCTAAGAACTAAAAGCAATGGCAGAAACAGAATCTGTCCATTTTGCACCCCTGATGCAATAGCGGATCTAGGAAATGATCATCAATGGCTGCTCACATCATAAAAAGTGATGATCAGACACGTCTCATGATGGAGACACACAATACTAACTGGAAGCCACCTTGCCAAAAAGGTAACAAAAAGGGAACCTAATCCAATCAAACTCCTAAATCTACTATTAAATAAACTTAAATTTGGCCTGAAGCTGCCCCCCTGAAGCTGGCCTGAAGGAAGTTAGGTCGTAGTCTCTACACAGAAGACTACGACCTAACTTAGTGTGCAAACAAACCAAAGCCTAACCTAAGAGTGTAAGAGACAGGCAGGGGGCACACCTGTCCCAGCGACTGGGAAGGCAGAGGCTGGAGGATCACAGGTTCAAGGCCAGCCTGGGCAACTTAACAAAACTGTCTCAAAATAAAAAATAAAAAGGACTGGGGACAGGGGCTGGGGATATACAGCACTCAGTTGGTAGAGTGCTTGCCTCGCAAGCACAAGGCCCTGGGTTCTATCCCCAAAGAAAAACGGGGACTGGGAATGTAACCCAGTGGTAGAGTGCCCTGGATTCAATCCCCAGTACTGGGAGGGGAAAAAAAAAAAAAGAGTATAACTGCCAAGTTTCAATCACAAGCAGCCAACATATCACATCATACCAAATAAGACAGACATCTAGCTGTAACCAGTCAGGTGATGGCTCAACTTTGGTTCCGTGTCCTACCAGCCAATAAAAGCTCAGATCTCCCACTGCTGGGCAGAGCTTTCTGAATTCCTTCTGGTTCTGAGTGCTGCCTGATTCATGAATCATTCCTTGCCCAAATAAGCTCTGCTAAATTTAATTTGTCTATAACTTTTCTTTAACACTACCTACCAACACACATAAAACGATACTTTAAAACACACTGTGATTTTTTTTAAAAAATGTTATAACAGTACTCTTTTTTAAAGCAGTTATCTTTAAATTTACACACCAAAATATGTGTAGATGAGAGGACACAATGCTGAGATTTGATTCAAAATAATCCCGCAGAAAAAGAAAAACATGAGGGAAGGGAGGGTGCAGATGACATGGTCAGGTATGAGCTGGTGATCATGGAAGCTGGTTGAAGAGTACAGATGGGTTTACTCTACAACTCACTTCACTTTTGTATCTTTGAAATTCTCACGGTAAAAAGTTTAAAAAGTCACTTTTTAGACGATAAGGGGAATTTGACTACGGATGATTGTGGGAGACCTACCTTACACGTGACTGGTTACATTCCCTGGCTGGGTGCTGAGGCGCTCAGTTGCAGAAATGTGGCAGAGCTCTCCCCACCCTTCTTGGGTCGGAGGCTCGGTGCATGGGTGTGTCTTGCTACAGCCCCATGGGTGAAGCTATGCTCACCTGTCCCTTTTAAGAGAGCGAGAGCAGGCGCTGACCCCTTTTATTGAGGAGAAGCTATTCAAATGAGGCAAGGGGTCAGGTTTCAGGGGGCTGAGTCTATCTTAATAATGTCCACTGTCAGCAGGTTGACTGACACCTGGGTAGGCCACACCCAAGGGCACAGTAAGAGAAGGGGACACAAAAAGGCACTTCCATGGAAGATTCTATCCTAAACAGGACAAGGGGTTATATTACAAAGGAACAGGTGAACATAGCTCTGCCACATTTCTGCAACTGAGCGCCTCAGCACCCAGCCAGGGAGTGTACTCAGTGACATGTAAGGTTGGTCTCCCACAGCCACCCAGTGGTGAGCCCTGCTAACTCTCATGATCCTTACCCACCAATCAGAAAGCACCCCGTGCCAACTGTTAAACCGCCCCCTCCCTCTATAAATGTGCAAAGCTGTTCCTCAATAAACAGGTACTTCTCCTATGACGAGCCTTGTCCGGTCGTTCTTTCATAAACCCGCTGAACCACATCCCCAGCACCTACCCCTGCTTTTTTCCCTCTATTTTTCATTTTGAAACAGAGTCTTGCTAAATTGCTTAGGGCATCACTAAGTTGCTGAGGCTGGCTTTGAACCTGCAATCCTCCTACCTCAGACTCCCACGCCGCTGTGATTACAGGGGGGCACCACCACTCCTGGCCCATTAGTCAGTCTTTCCCACACATTTACACACACACACACACACACACACACACACACAGGAACCCAATGAATGAACAAATCTGGGAAAACTCCTAAATGCTAAAGATACAGCACATATGAAAGAACAGATTATTTAAATAGAAAGAATAAAGAAAATCAAAAGACTCCTAATCTTCAGTAATGAGTGCTAAATGATTTGGGAAATAGTACATAAAAAACCACTCTTCTGTTAAGGCCAGAGAGGTACATTTTCAGAAATGAAAACATTGGCTGAATATCTCCATCTTTATCTGGAGGAAAATACTGAAGGAAATATTACAAATAAAAATAAAACAAATCAGGAGGGAGAAATCTCAAACAGGAAAATGCAATTCAGCAACAATTTTTACACAAGATATGTAATTATAAAAAAGGACAATGTAATGATGTGATAAGGAGGCAACTAAAGAGAAAATTAATAATATTATACAACAAAACATTCCTAATTACCTGAGGAAGAAATAGAAGTTACATGGGGTGTAAGTGGAAACAATGAATAGAAATTTCATCATTCCAACGAGATTATTAAGATGAAAAGAAAAAGCACAAAATAAGAATAGAATTAAAATAGCCAGGTGTGGTGGTGCACATCTGTAATCCCAGCAGCTTGGGAGGCTGAGACAGGAGGGTCTTGAGTTCAAAGTCAGCCTCAGCAACAGCAAGGTACTTAGCAACTCAGTGAGACCCTGTCTCTAAATAAAAAACAAAACAGGGCTGGGGATGTGGCTCAATGGTCGAGTGCCCTTGAGTTCAATCCCCAGTACCAAAAAAAAAAAAAAAAAAAAAAGAAGAAGAAGTAGTAGTTAAAATAAAAAGTAACCCTGAAAAAAGAGTAACCATAAGTTGGAAGGCATAAAAGCAAGTAAATCATTACTACACTAAACTGAAGAGGTAAAATTCTCTTGCCAAGACACAGAGACTAAAGGCTAGATTTTAAAAAAATAAAATCTATTATTTACAAGCAGATCACCTAAAACTAACAGGCAAATGTAAGTATAAAACAAAGCTCTAAACAAAGATATACCATCTGAATGCAATAAAAGTGAAAGCAGTGGCTACAATGTAATCAAAATGGAATTCAAGGTTAAGTGCTTTTCTGTTTTGGAAAAAAGAATTCTATATTAATAGCATCCAATAAATGAAAAATGATAGTTAATGCATTAACCATTAGGTTTATGTATAAATGCCCCTCCCCCAGATGCAACACAAATAAAATTAGGGAAAAAGCACACAGTACTACAAAATGATCTATCAAAGTAAGAGGTTTTTATTGTATTTTTATTCCCTCCTGAATATTTTGAATCAAGTAGACCAAAATCAGGAAAGATTTGAACAATTCAACAAGACAAATTTAATAAACATAAAAGAATTTTGCCCAATACACAGAAAATCTTAATAAATTTTAAGAAGTTGAAATTTGATAGTATACAGTTCCTGAAAATACAATAAAATAAAAATAAGCAATAAAAACATCTTAATAGCTTAAGGATGAAGAAACTCTCCTAAATAGCTCAGGATAAAAGCGGAATATCAAATTGAATTTATACATTTCACAGACAGAGATGTAGTTGGAGTCGAGTACAGAGGAGCATGCCTGTAATTCCAGCGGCTCGGGAGGCTGAGGCAGGAGGATCCCAAGTGCAAAGCCAGCCTCAGCAAAAGCGAGTACCTAAGCAAATCAGTGAGACCCTGTCTCTAAAGAAAATACAAAATAGGGCTGAGGTATGGCTCAGTGGTTGAGAGCCCCTGAGTTCAATCCCCATTACCAAAAAATTTTAAAAAATAAAAAATAAGCCCTTGTGATGCCTGATTTTTGAAAAGAGAAGATGATATATAAACGTACTCACGGGAATGACAGGAAATGAAAGGGCACAAAACAAGGTAACTGCAAACTTACACGCAATCCCGTGGCAAGGCAGTTTTCGACTCCCTCGCAAAATAAAGACGATGTGATAAGGAGACGCCCAGGTAAACACGCCGGTGTCCACAGAGATCAGTTGGGGCCGCCGTCGCCGACCCCAGACCCGCGCGCCAGCGCCCGGCTGTCCTCCCTGGGGTCCGCCACCACGGCCCCCGCAGCCCGCTCCCCTCGTTCTCACCCATCATCCGAGACTACCCGACCCGTTATCCAATCCGCTCCTCATCCCCATCGCAGTCCGACCCCTGATCGCAGATGCCAGAGACCCTTCTTCACCCGGAGCACGGACGCTCCATCCCTGCACTCACCTGCCGCTCACCCGCACTCTCTTTTGCCTTGGGCGGCGACTACAGTCGCAGGAATTAAAACGTAACCCACTCCCTTTGATTCCCCCCCACCCCACCCACAGCCCTGCCCTAGCAGGACTCCAGGGATGTGGCCTGCGTGTGCGCATGCTCAGCAGAGGCTTCACGGACCGAAGTTGCCCTTAACCAACATGGCATTCTGCTAAACTATTTCCCATTCCGGTGTGATGAAGGAGGGGCTTAACGCCAATATGGCGGCGCCCATGGTGACACTAGGGCCTGTGGGCGGCCATGTTGGCGCGATGATATGGGCCTGAACTGCCTTCAGAAAAAAATTGAGGTACACCCTCCTCTTCAGTTAGAGCACAGTCAGAGCCTGTTGCAAGTCACTCAATGTATGCAAAAAGACAAGAAAGAAGTATCTGAAGAAGCAAAATTTAAAAGCATCAGAACCTGACTCAGATATGGCAGAAATGTTAGATTTCTCAGATCAACAATAAATAACAATGAACAGTATGCTTAGGATTCTAGTGGAAAAACTGTACAACATGCGAGAACAAATGGATAAAGTAAACAGAGGGATGGAAATTCTAAGAATCAAAATGAAATACTAGAAATAAACACAGTAATAGAAATAAAACATCTCTATCAGGGCTTTATCAATAGGCTGGACTCACCTGAGGAAAAAAAACAGTGACTTTAAAAATATACCACCAGAAAGTTCTGAAAACTAAAATCAAAAATTTAAAACAATCAGAATTTCCAAGAACTGTGAAACAATTACAAAACATGTAAAGGAGTATAATGGGAATACCAGAAGGAGAAGAGAGAGAGAGAGAAGGGAGCAGAAGAAATATTATCTAGTGAATCACCCTCCCAAATATTTTTTTAATCTCATAAAATAGAAAAAGCATTACTGAAGGGATAAATGAAGATGAAATAAAATATTTTGCTTTTTCTTATGCTTACTTGATGTAACATAAAACTTTTCTTTTAAGATCAGGAGTCACACAGGATGCTCACTCTTACCACTTCTATACAGCATTGTACTGGGAAGTCCTACCAAGTCAAAAAGACAAGAAAAAGAAATACATAGCATCCAAGTGCAAAAGAAGAAGAAGTGAAATTTTCACTACTTCCTGACAATATGATCGTATTTATACAAAAACCTAAACACTGAGACTGGGGCTGAAGCTCAATGGTAAAGTGCTTGCCTCACATGTGTGAGGCACTGGGTTGCATCCTCAGAACCACATAAAAATAAATAAATATACTGTGTGCTCATCTACAACTAAATAAATATTTTTTAAAAAACCCACTTTCCCAAAAGTCCAAGATAAGATATTGTCAAATTTGGTTTCTTTTAAAGTGTCTTTCCTTGGCTTGCAGATAGCTGTCTTCTTGTTTTGTCCTTCTGTGGTTTTCCTTTTGTGTGTGAAAATCCCTGGTGTCTCACTTGTGTCTAAATTTCTTCTCATAAAGGCACCAGATTGGATTTTTAACTTGTTCATTTTTTGGAGGGCCCTGTCTCCAAATACAATCACATTCTGAAGCACTGGATTTGGGATTTCAACTTGTGAAGTTGGGGATAATGTAACTGAGTTCATAACACTCTGTCCTCTGGGCCCCAATATTTGTGTTCTTCTTACGCACATTCACCCACATCTCAACAACCCAAAAATCTTAACCCATTGTAGCATCGCCTCTAATTTTAATATCTAATTTAAATATCATCTAAATGAAAGGTGAATAAAACTTGAGGTATGATTCATCCTGAGACAAAATTCCTCTCCGGCTGCTAAACCTTGAAACCAGGAAAATTATCTAGTTCCCAAATACAGTGGTGGAAAAAGCACACAATAGACATTCTTATTGCAAAAAAAGAAAAAAGGGATCCCAAGAAAGACTGAAAGCTAGCAGGACAAATTTCATTAGATTTTCAGGCACTAGAATAATCCTCTTTGGTTCAACAATCTCCTGGAGACACAAGAGATGCCGGTGGGCATCCTGACTCTCAGGGACTGATGGGGCAGCAGTATCACCCTCACTGCCCTAGACAGGAGTCCCACCTCCGTAGCTCTGAGTAGCAGAGTCCCCTCTGCAGCCTTGGCAGCAGCCCTGCCCCTGTGGCACGGAATGGCAACCTGTTGTGCTGACGCCTGGAAGATAAACCAACCCCATAAAACCATTAAGGTGAAAGCCGCATCTTTGGGATCTTTATTCTCCTTTCTCCAAGGATTACACATGTTCACAGTTTGACCATTCTATTGGCCCATCCTGTGGAAGCCTAGAGGTCCAAAAGCTTTCTTTCATTTTAACCCATCTCTGTTCCATTTTCCATTCAGGTATAATACCATCTCTTTTCCCATCTTCTCCTGAAATGGCATCATAGATGGATAAGTCACACCCACAATCTCTTTGTGGAGTCATTATCCACCCATTGGTATTTCCTCCAAAGTTATTCTTGCCAGGCATTTTGGTCACAGCAACAAAAAGCTGACTAACACAAAGATAGACATAAATTCTGAGCACAGTATTAGTAAACCATGAACCATATTTGGCAATATATAAATAGAATCATATACCTCGATCAAGGAATGCCATATTGATTTCACCTCCAAATCAACTAATATAATGCACTATATCAGTAGAATAAAAAACAATCACATGATCATCTCTTAATGAATTAAAAGCATTTGAGAAAATCCAATACCCTTAAATGATGGAAACATCAACAAGTTAGGAATAGAAAGGAAATTCTTTTTTAAAAAATTTTTATTTGTTTTAATTAGTTATACATGACAGTAGAATGCACATATATACTTTGATATATCATACATAGATGGGATATAATTTCTCATTTTTCTGATTATACATATTGTAGAATCACATTGGTCATATAGTCAAATACATACATAAAGTAATAATGTCTGTTTCATTCTATTATCTTAGAAAGGAAATTCTTCAACCTGAGAAAGGGTGTCCTTGGAAGAGTTCACAGTTAATATCATACTTAAAGGTGAAAGACTGATGCTTTCAAAGTAAGATAAGGAATACGATGAGAGGGTCCACTCCCTCCAGCTCTAATCTGCCTCACACTGGAAGTTCTAGCTAGGAAAGTTGGTCAACGACAAGAAGTAAGAGACATCCAAATTAGAGAAAGAAGCAAAACTATTTCTATTTGTAGATGAATGAATGATCTATGTAAAATCAATGTTAAGAAATCTGCTAACCCTAACCCTGTACATTTGGAAAAATGAGAAATTATACCCCATTTGATTCAAATGTATGATATGTCAAGATCATTGTATTGTCATGAGCAACTAATAATAAAAAAAAGAAAAATAAATCTGCTATATGGGCTGAGGTTGTAGCTCAGTGGTAAAGTGCTCGCCTAGCACATGTGAGGCCCTGGGTTCAATCCTCAGCACCACATATAAATAAATAAATAAATGTAAAAAAAATCTGCTAAAAACTTACAAAATAAAGGAGTTTTAAAAGTCACAGTATACAAGATCAATAGTCTAAAAATCAAATATGTTGCTGTTTTCATACATTTTACTCTATTTTGGCCAGTATGTGGGGAAATAGCTAGCATAAGTTCACAGGCCTGTCATAAATATTTACACAATATAATTTAGACTATAAAACTGCAGACTTTCTGACTCAGCATCTCCAGCTCTTGGATTTTTTTCCTAAGGAAATAATTAAAACACTACGTAAAGATATAGACACAAGGATAGTTATCAAACTTTTTTTTCAATGAACTATAAACATGTGTCACAGGATGCAAGAAAAACACCTTCAAAACAACCCCAGATTTCAGGCAGAAGGGGCCATGGAGAGAACTTGAGACCTGGACCTGCTGCCAGGAGGACTAGGCAAGTTATCTATAAAAGGAAAACAAGAGTCTCACTGGAGTTGGAGCGGCCTTGGCCACTAGTACAGGGTATGCCCTGATGGCTACTCACGTGGGCCTCTGGCAGCCTCTGCCGAACCTTGGCAGCATCCCTCTGCAAAGGTGTCCCTATCACAGGTGAGCTGGCAGGGGCTTCACAGTCAGGCCTCAGGATGGGAGACATTTGGAGGTTTGCACTGTACTGCCTGCCAGAGGCTGTGTGTCCTGAACCGACTTTGTCTCAATTCTGAGCTGGGAAAAGGAAGAACAGATTGGTGGCCAGTGAGGCTCAGACTCAGCACTAGGGGGATCATGGATGCCCCACTGCCAAGATCAGCAGGTCCTCCTGTCTTAAATCTGAGCCCATTCTTGCCTAGGACTCTTTTATGCTTCAGAATTTATCCTATTATACATAGACATATCCTCCTTTGGTCTGAATGTTTGTGTCCCCCACATTTATATGTTGAAACCTGATCATCAATATGATGGTGTTGGGTGGTGATGAGGTTATGAAGGCAGAGCCTCGTCAGTGGATTCTCTCCTTAGAAATGAGGCCCCAGACTTCCTCACCCCTTCTACCATGTGGGGACATAGCAAGGAGGCATCATCGATGAACAAATGACACGGATCCTCACTAGACACCCAAGTCTGTTAGCACCTTGATCTTGGACTTCAGCATCCAGAACTGTGAGAAATAAGTTTTAATTGTTTATGAGTTACTTAGTTTAAGGCATTCTTTTTATAGCATCTGAAATGGTGTGTGTGTGTGTGTGTCTCATGTGTGTGGGTGTGTGTGCGTGCACACACACCCACACACATTTTAACTAAAATTTAAACACATTGAATTCCTTAAGCAGATAGAAATGGGGTGGAAGGCAATGCCATGCCGTGTTTTGTATGCTATTTTATAATTTTCTACAAGGTCACTTAATGAAGTTCGAATAATATTAAATGAGAAATAGCTTCTAAAATAGTAAGTTTCAAATTTTATGCAAAAATATATAGTTAAAAATATATTATAGTTATATATTTTTACACTAGTGCATCTATATATTAATGCATAGATTAAGTAAATTGAAGTTTTGTAACATACATGCTCATTACATGTGAAGTAACCAGATACTATTAATCCTTTTCTATTTCATTTTATTTATTTTTTTATTCCTTTATTTATTTTGTTTTATTTCTAATCAACCCTCCAAGTTGGCTTTGAAACCAATAGAGAGCTGAAGTTTGAAAGCACTGTCCCAGAGGGTGTAAAGAGACTGGGGATTTTTAGTTGTTTGTGATTTGTTTTTCATAGCAAATATGTGATGCAAACATGTCCTTTCTTCTTTTTACAATGTTACTCCCAATTGTTTTGTTCAATTATATTTAAATGATGAACCTGTAGTAAAAGTCCTCCAGACCTATCTCACATTTTGCCACATCTGATGAACCCACTCATGTGCCCAGACCTGCAGGGGGCCTGCCAGGAGAGGTGCTGCTGGTCAGGTCTCACTGCTTCCTGCAACTCCAGCACCTGCCTGTGGCCAGGTCCCTCCCACAGTTCCACACTGCGTTCAAAAGAACGTGGCGTTTCCATGTCTAGGAGGATAGAGTAGATGCCTATTATTCTCTGTGTCTCCCACCAAGCACTGGACATTAATCTGTAAAACAAACACAAAGATCTAAAGGCGAAGAGAAGAAGGCAGAACAGCAAAGGACCTTGCAGTCCAAGGAGTGACATGGCAGTGATTTTCTTGGGATTTCCCCGACCCCATATAATTCTAGACTTGGAGCTAGAGAAACCAGCATCTCAGGAATGTCAGCTATAGCACAGACAAAAACAAACACCTTCTTAAAGAGGCTGCTCTTGCCAAAGGCCCCCTGGGAGAGGGACAGCTTTGCAAGATAGAGAGCTATTGGACAATGACTCATCTGCTCTAGCCAAATACCACAGAAGAAGAAAACAACTCCACTCCACCCCTCAGCAAGGCAGGTGAGGAGCTGAGACTTCTGACCTCACATGATTCTGTAACGTGGTGCCCAAACACCCCTCCCCAACCACCAGTCTACTGTTAGAGCAGAAAGCTGGGACCTTAATCCAGCTGGCCTCCCATTGGATGACCATGTGGGAGACCACGTGGGGAGCCTGGACCCCACATGGCACAATCTGTGGTGTAGTTCCTTCTCCTGCTGGAACAGTGTTGGGTAAAAACAGCTAAAATAGAATTTTAAAATAAGATCCAAGTGTCATAATGTTACAGAGTCAGGGCCTTCCTGAAGCTGAGGCAGTATGAAGACCCCTACCTACTTCAAACCTGGACTCTTGAGATCAAGTCAGGAAGATTTTGGACATGTCACTCAGAGTTTATTGAAGGGATAGGAAAAGAGAAAGTGGGTCCTCTTAGTGTTGAGGGCCACAGCCCAGTCGGGATGATGCATGGCATTTTTGCCAGAATGGAGTGGTTGAGAGGTGATGCCAGCAAGCCATGGAGATGATGATGGTTATGTTAAGCAGTGTATTCAATTGTATATTAGACCCCTGCTGTCCGCCTCTGCCTGCTACTTTGGAGTTCCCGCGGGGATTCCTAGGGAGTTCCGTTGGTTGGGGAAGGAGGGATTTCCGGAGGAGGGATTTCCGGTTGGTGTGTGGTGTGTCCCCGGAGAAGGCTGCGTGCGTGGCATTCGCGGGAGTGTGGAGAATAAAGGAGTTCCTGTTTTGAACCTACAAGGCTGTGTGGCGGCTCGGTTATTTTGTGCCCAGCCAGACTGCGGCATCTTAGAAAAGAGAGGGACAGTGTGCTTCTTCTGCAATTTGGTTTTATTGGAGATCCCAGAGAAGTTTCCAGAGAGTCCCAGGCAGGTCCACCTCTTGACTTTTGACTGAGAGCAGGATGACATCAACCATGACAACTCTAGGTCACTTTGGCCCATGCTGACCAGTTCTAATTGAAATCTTAACAATGAATTCTTACAGATTTTATGGTTAGGAGACATTATCCTTATTTCCCCGAGTTCCAGAATCTGGTCTGTGAAAAGGGTCACAAAAGTTTCCCCCTTCAGGGTAACTTGGGTTCCTCTTATCCACATTATTTTGAGCCTGCATTTCTCCTACAGACAACAGGTAGTTTGCTGAGGAATGTGACATAATTTGTCAACTTAAGACAGGCAGGTCTACAGGTAAAGTGCTTCTTGGAAAAGCATAGTGGGCTTATTTTATAGAATTTATTCCCTTCACTTCATGTTCTCAACACTCACATCCACCTGTCCCGTATCAATAACATACTACAAAAATGTAGATTTTTACAAAAACAACACTCATCACACCAAGAACCAGGAAAATATCAAACTGAAAGAAAACAAAAGCAAACAAACTATTATGCCAACACAGATGACAGAGATGTTAAAATTATTTAACAAAGAATGAGAAGTCGCCATGATCTAAAATTCAAGATATAGCCAGCCACAGTTAAGATGACTGTGTGGTACTGGAACAAGATAGAAATATAGTCAACATAACAGAATGAACTGTTCAGAGACAGGCCTACACAGATTCAAACTAACTTTTGATGAAGGCACAAAAGCAACTCAATGAAGAAAGAGACCTTTTCATCAAATGATGCCAGCATGATATTATGCACTAAAAGATTAACCCAGCAGCTCTGGGGAGTTCAAACTCTGTGTCTTCCATAGAAATTACTTCCCCTCGACTGGCTCTTGAAAGACACCATTAAGCCCTTGGCTTATCATGCTTATTAAGAGTACCTGCTAACAATGTGATTTACCATGGGGCCTTGGGCACCTGCATCAATTTGACCTCTGGAGGGGCTGGAAACTGACTACCCAAGGTAAGCCACACAATGACTGATTCCTCCTCAATAAAAATCCTGGACAGAAACCTTGGGTGAGTCCACCATGCGGCCTGCGCAATGGTTTCATTAATGAGGTTCTAGGCATAAAGTTAGCTAGATGAGATTGAAATAAAACACACAGACTCAGTTACCTTATTTCTATTGCCAGGTCCGAGACAGCTCCCCTCTTTTGTTCCCTCCTCTAACCGCCCAGCAGGGCAACAAGGATTACTCAGGGCTAGCAGGAGAGAGAGAGAGAGAGTTTGAACACACCTGGGAGTAGCCTTTTATTGGGGAACAAGAGATTCAGGGGAGAATTCCATCCAATGAAGGTTGAGGGGGGGGCTGCACTCCAAGGTCAGGGTCAGTGATTGGGCCCCCAGGGTCAGTGGTCAGGCACACCCCCACACGGATGGGCTCTCTCATCAGGAAAGGGTCAGGAAAGCTTCGACACAGCCAGAGCACCTCAGACCCTTAACGGGAGCCACCCAATCACGTGTCAGAAATGGCTTCCCACATATCCCCCCTTTCTTTTCTTAACAATGAGGCAGCGGTTTACTCTCTGGAGTTTCTGGATTCTTGATTGGAAGACTCGCCATCCTATAGTTACAACACAAAAGAGAATTAACAGCAAAGAGAATAATCCAATAATGTACCAAGCGGAGTGCTTAAGAATATTTCCAGGGTTGAATCCATTTAACTCCTTCAATATTTGGTTAGCCAAAGAAGAAGGATCTGAAAAATCAGCTCTATTATTTTGAATGTCTTGGATATGGTG
The DNA here is from genome assembly GCF_964194105.1 of Spermophilus citellus. Taxonomy (NCBI): domain Eukaryota; kingdom Metazoa; phylum Chordata; class Mammalia; order Rodentia; family Sciuridae; genus Spermophilus; species Spermophilus citellus. The sequence goes on from NC_138198.1 coordinate 6,919,693, forward strand.
ATGAAGTTCCAGAATATCCAAGCTATTATTACTATTTTGCCAAATACCTAATAAATGGTTTTTAACCTTCTCCCAATCCCAGAGAGAAGCATTGTACTTGGCAGCTGTAACACATACATACTTATAATTAGCATAGCATTTAAACCTTTAAATTTTAAGGCTGAAAGTTTATTACCTATGTCTATAACAGTCGCCTCTAAGGCGTTTAATTTAGTTTCAATCCTTTCATCAATATTTACTTGATTACGCAGAGCCTTGGAAGTATTTTGAGCTAAATTATTAAGAAATTTTGCATGCTGAATATTCTGAGACAATGTCAGAGACGCAGAGACAGTTGAGGCAATAAACGAGACCAGTGCTTAAAACACCAACAATTATGACTCCAATAGCACGTTTAGGTCTTGTTAGCTGGGCATGAATTTGCTGCAAGACTTGTAAACCAGCATCAGCATACCATGGCTCTGAAATATTAGCAGGTAATAAAACAAAAGAGGGCTGATGAAGTATTAGCACTCCTTTTCCTCCATTATACCTAGTAATACAATTGGTTAGGTTGCACTTATTACAAGTAACAATATATCTGTCATCTATCCATTTAACTTTTACATTTCCAATAATTAAAACATAAGGAGATTGGACACAAGCTCTTAAGCCATAGCAAGATCCCTCTTTACAGTTCTTGCTGACAAATTTTGGTAAAGGTTTATCTGTAAAATGTAAATATTCTGAGGCAGCAATTAAACGCCAAATATCTTTTTGAACACCTCCTTCACTATAAGTCAAAATATTACTAACAAATCCTTCAGGTGTCATAGCAGAATTTCTTCGTAATTGTCTCTTATCAATTTTTGGAGACCAGTCTAAAATATACCCACTATCTTTAGACACCTTATGTTGTACAGGAAAGGCATTTACACAATCCATCCATTTAGGAAAGGTGCCAATTTCAATTGTAGAACTATTTGGACAGTGGGGTGTCGGTGGAGGTTTTACAGAAATGACTGGCTTGTTATGGGAGAGTCCCATCTTAATTACTGATCTAGTATAAGGTTTTAAGTCCCCATAAATAGAATTATTTGTCAGTCTAGGTCTACCAACTGCTGTCTTTTCTTCGAATGATACTTTCAGACAGCCAGCATGTTTATCATGTGACCAACACAAAGGTAATTGGGCACTGTAGCCAGAATAATTAAATCTAGTCACATGATTGGGAGTAATATGAGTATCTGTAAATCCTCCCATCATGAATGAGTCATTAGTAAATACTGGAATAGATTCTCCAGTCCACACAGCTGGGTGTACCAGGGGTGGATCTGGGAAATATGTCCAATAAGTGTCTACTTGATTCCCCTTTACCTGACAGCCCAGTAGGGCAATTACCGTCGCTACCATCATCACTGGGGTCCTGCTCTTTCCTAGGTGTCGAAGTATTTGGGAAGCCTGGGTTGTTAGCTTCTTCACGTCTTTCCACTAAATCAGCTTTTCGGCTGGTTCAATCTGGTCTTTCTTCATCTTTTTTCCGATATCTCCTCCTTCTGGGTAGTGGCTCCTCCGGGTCGATCCTCAGTCGCTTGAGTCTGGGTTCTATCTCCTCCATGTCTGATAGCACGTTCAGGCACCCAAATAGGACGGAAAGAGCCTTCTGGGAAGATACAAGCATGACCCTTTCCCCACGTTATTACCGGGTCTGGACCCTTCCACTGACCAGTCTGTAAATCTTTCCACAAAACTCTGCCTAATGGGCCTGTTACTGAGGGAGACATTTGTCTCTCACCAGCGGTGTGACCTTCTGCGTCACAGTTTAAAAAATTTAAAACAAACAAGGCATGATTAAGGCTATTTTGGGGAGTCACAATCCTATTCCCCCCTTTTAATTTTTGTAATTGAAGCTTAATAGATAAATGGGCTTGTTCCACAATGGCTTGACCTTGGGGGTTATAAGGAATTCCTGTTTTATGATTAATTTTAAACTCTTGGCAAAATTGTTGAAAAGAAGAGCTTACATAATCTGGAGCATTATCTGTTTTAATCTGCATCGGGCACCCTAAAATGGAAAAAGCTGCTAAGCAATGAGAAATTACATGTTGAGTATTTTCCTTAGTACGTGCTGTGGCAAAAATAAATCTAGAATAAGTGTCCACTATGACATGCACATAACATTGCTTACCAAATTGAGGAATATGAGTTACATCCACTTGCCATATTTGATTTGATTTTAATCCACGGGGATTTACCCCTGATGGCAGAGATGGAGTGTGAATAACACACTTAGGGCATTGGCTTACAATCTGATGAGCTTGTTCTCTGGTAATATTAAATTTTTTATGTAAGCTAGAAGCATTTTGATGATGCAAGGAATGGGAAGCTAGTGCACAGTCATACGAAGACATCTGTTGACAAAAAGCTACTAACTTATCAATTTTGTCATTACCTGAAACTAGAGGTCCAGGAAGGTTAGTATGGGCACGTATGTGTCCTATGAAATATGGGTACTTTCGCATTAGCACTGTCTTTTGTAAATTATGAAATAATTCAAATAACTCCTGTGATGAAGTATACCCAATAATTGAAGTTTCAATATTTTTGGTAACTCCGACTGCATATAAGCTGTCAGAATAAATATTTATAGGCTCATTTGAAAAGTAATCTAAGGCACAAATCAGAGCTTGAAGCTCTGCTCTTTGGGCAGAAGTATAAGAAGTTTGTATTACCTCTGTGTGAACACGGCTATAGAAACCTGCTTTACCTGAATTAGAACCATCCGTGAACACCGATAAAGCTTCATCTATTGGATGAGCACACACAATCCTTGGAAAAATAAGTGACGTTAATGATGCAAATTGTACAATCTTATCACGAGGATAATGGCTATCTATCTGGCCGGGAAAATCAGCAAAAGCTATCTGCCATGAGCTAGAAGTTTGAAAAAGCCAATTAGTCTGTTGAACAGAAAATGGAATAATTATGATATCAGGCTCAGATCCAATTAATTGTAAAATCCTAGTTCTACCTTTAATTACTAATTGAGCTATAGAATCATGAAAAGGAATTAATGTTTTTTGAGGGGAGTGGGATAAATAAATCCACTCAATAACTCCTAATCTTTGCCATATGGCTCCTGTTGGGGTATGCTCAGTTGGAAATATTAATAAATACACTATTTCTTTAGGATCAATTTTAGTAAGCTGTGCATTTTTAATTGCATTTTCCACTCTCCTTAAAGCTGTCTTAGCCTCCAAGGTTAGCTGACGTGGAGAGGTTGGAGAGGGATTTCCTTGTAATATCTGAAATAAAGGACTTAACTCAGAAGTAGTTAGTTTTAAGGATGGCCTCAGCCAATTAATCTCTCTTAAAAGCCTTGAAAATCGTTAGGGGTTTGTATGGAAACTGTTTGTTCCGCTCCGGTAAAATTAAAGATGGCGGCCCCCATGGTTGGCGTGATGACGTCACATTGTGTGACCACCTACTTCCTCATTCTCGGGCTGGGGGCGGGCCGACCGGAAGTTTGTGTTCCGGCTAGGCGGAAATGATGACAAGAAGGCGGGCTCATCGGCGCCATCTGGATCCACCGCATGGGTCTGAGTCCTGCAATATCTATTATCATCAGTAGATGGAGCCCTGAACTTAAAATCATGCATGCGACACTCGCATGCAAAATGATTACTTTTCCCACAAACGTAACATCTCCTGCGGGACTTTTGTCTTAAATCCTGTGGCCTCAAAGTTTCTTTTAATGCCGTGGCTAAAGCGACTGTCTGCAATTGGGTGGAGTCTATGTCAGAACACAGGCGGATATACTCAGAAACTGTTCCTTTTTTACGATGTGGCCTGAGGATATCCTGACAGAATTTATTCGCGTTTTCAAAAGCCAATTGTCTAACAGTAAATTCGCTCACTCCTGGGTCCCCGATGGACCTGTTCGCAGCCTGATACAATCGGGCTACGAAATCTGAATAAGTCTCACTGGCACCCTGTCTGATTTTGGTAAGAACTAAATTGGACTGGTCCTTGGGGACGATCTGTCTCCAAGCACGTTTTGCACAATCTGTTATTTGATTGTATACTACAAAATCATAATTTAACTGTCTTTCTAAATCGGCGAAATCTCCAGTCCCTAGAAACATCTCCACTGGCGTTTCTATGCCCTGTCTTCTGTTCTTTTCTGCCTGTTCAGTACAAAAATCACTCCAGTAAGTCCTCCAAAGTAAGAAATCTCCCCCGCTCGGACAAGATCTGGCTAAAGAAATCCAATCGCTAGGAGGAAGGGGTTGTGAGCAAATATTTTCTATCAGGCTCTGTACAAAAGGCGAATTTGGACCATACGTCTCACATGCACTTTTTAGTTCCTTAATGGTTTTAAATGGGATTACAGCATGAACTCTAACTCTCTGATCTTGCTCATTAACTTGCTCAAAACCTGGAAAAAGGTGAAAACCACTAGTATCCTCTCCCAATTCTTGAGCCTTCTTAATACCTCGCTGGACTGGGGTAAGAAAGGTCATTGTTAATCCAGCGCACCTGTTAAATTTTGTCCTTTTAGTAGGTACTGGCCGAATTTGAATAGTCTGGGCAGGCAGTGTTAAACGCAGCCTATTAAAATTTCTCTGTAAGTCCTGAATTTCAACGTCTGATTCTTCTTCCTCAGACTGTGAGCCACAGTTGGACTCTGCACTTTCGCCATTTTGAATTTGGGTTTCTAAAGCACGTGGTTGAGAAGAACTCTGAGCCCCTCTAGGAATCTCTTCCGTATTTTCCTCTCCAGGAAGATCGTCTACCTCTTCCGGAGGGCTTTCTAGGATTTCGGGTGTTTCTCCTCTATGATGTTGCTCTGTACCATCCCCTTGCGGGCTAGCCTGATCTTGGGAGTTTAAGTTCACATTTTTAACCTTTGGCTTGGTCCCTAGCGCCTTTGTTTTTAAGGCTTAAGGGAAAGGGAATTAACTTAGCCTCAGGCTGATTTTCCATTTGAATAGACTTAACAGCTCTTTGAATGCCTTTTAAAAGGCATTTAAAAGGTCCTCAGGGGGCCACGAACTCTGGCCCATATATTCAAAAAGTCAAACTTCTAGAGCCATCCAAGTTTTCTGAATATTTTCTATGCCTCCAGGTAGTTCATTAGAAAGACAGACTCTGTAACTTTCTTCCTAATTTCTCCCAAGTAAGTAAATTTGGAGATTCTTGTTCACAAAACCAAGGAAAATATTCACCTACAATCTTTAAGAATTGTAATAACTGAGTTTTCTTTATCTGTTTTCCTTTCTGATTAATTATACTGTCTAAAATAGTCAGATACATTTCCTTATCCGTAGAAGTTGAATTTCCCATTTTAATTAATTTAACGTCTCTTTCCTTCAATAACTCCAGGTACTTTTGTGACCCAATTTGTCACCTCTTCCTTTATCTTTATTTTTTCCTTATCTTTATAGCGCGCTCCCACTCAATCTAACTAATCTAGAATGCCCCCCTCGTGGGCGCCAATTCCACCATGCGGCCTGCGCAATGGTTTCATTAATGAGGTTCTAGGCATAAAGTTAGTTAGAAGAGATCTAAATAAAACACACAGACCCAGTTACCTTATTTCTATTGCCAGGTCCGAGACGGCTCCCCTCTCTGGTTCCCACCTCTAGCCGCCCAGCAGGGCAGCGAGGATTACTCAGGGCTAGCAGGAGAGAGAGAGAGCGAACACGCCGGGGAGTAGCCTTTTATTTGGGGAACAAGAGATTCAGGGGAGAATTCCATCCAATGAAGGTTGAGGGGGGGCTGCACTCCAAGGTCAGGGTCAGTGATTGGGTCCCCGGGGTCAGTGGTCAGGCACACCCCCACACGGATGGGCTCTCTCATCAGGAAAGGGTCAGGAAAGCTTCGACACAGCCAAAGCGCCTCAGGCCCTTAACGGGAGTCACCCAATCACATGTCAGAAATGGCTTCCCACAGGTGAGCACCTCTGTTTCACAGCATTTTGTCCAAGTTGTCACACACTCTTACTGGCAGAATGAGGTGCTGTCTGACAACCCAGTGGGAGAAGAAAATTGGGCTCTGTTGTCATTGTTTGCCTTTGCTGATTTTTATCTATAGCCTTTAATGGTAATAAACTGGAATAAATCACTCTGTCAAGTTCTTTGAGTCCTCCCAGTGAAATAATGAAATTGAAGGTGGTCTTAAAAAAATCGGATACAATTGTCCTCAGATGTGGAATTTGCTAGAAGGGCCATGGCTTAGTGAAACATACAAGAGCATAGTTTGGGGGAAAGGATGAAAGGGTGACAGTTGATACATCTTTGATTCCTGGGTAGCTCCCGGGTTTCCTTTGGAGGGAAGGGGGGACTGTGTTACAACTAGTTAATACAGGTAAAAGTAACCAATGTAATTTAGAAACAATCAAACCAATTCCTGAAGAGATGGCTTATTAGTTACATAGTGAAATGTAAAATAACAAGAAACTTCTAAAGTACAATCTCTTGTTTATAGTCTGAAATAGCTAAAATGAAATAAAAGAGTATATCAGAGAAAATCCTGAGGTCTGTCAAGCTCAGGTTTCAGCCCATCTGATGTATAGCCATTAACATCAGGGCCAAAGCCAAAGGGAAAAAAACATAAGGCTGAAATAACAGAAAATTAGAATGTCTCATAAGAGCTGGGAAAAAAAAAGAATTCAGAAATTTGCCCCATGGTTGATAAGAAATGATATGAATAAAGCTCATATTGATTGGAGACAAAACAAAGATCTGAATGCAGCTCTGTGGAGGGTGGGAAGAGTGACAGTGGTCCAGTAAACCAATCAGGATAATGATTAATGAAAGGATGAGGTTCCTTGGCCCAACCACCACGCGGGAACCCAAGGCTACTAGCATGTGTATGAGAAAACAGCCAGGGAACAAAGAAACTGAGCACTTCTTGACATGGGACCTTGTGGTGATGACCTAACAAGGGTTAGATTGACAGGATACAGGGATTCGATGGGTGATTGGATTAGGATAAAAGTTATTTAAGAAGTGGAAGTTTAGAACAGGCTTTGTGCAGAGTGGCTGTCTCGTTTACTTCAATGTATTAACGGTGTGATATTGTGATATGATGAGAGTTTGGTTTTCAACCCTGGTTCCTGACACAGAGCTCCTAAATCTCATGGAATTTCCTGGGTGGTAGAGGAACATCTTTTTGTTCTGAGGTCACCCTTGATAGGTTTCTGTACAGCGTCAGGATAGGGGCTGGTCATCAGAAAGTCCAAGTCATGATTAAAATCTTGGGACTTTAACCCCTACTTCCCATCCTCCAGGAAGGGGAATGGGGCAGGAAATGGAGGTAGTGATTGACATGCCTATATCTTGATGCCTCCATAAAAATCCCTGAAAGACGGGAGTTCAGCTGCCAGGACCGGGGGCACACTTCAACTTCACCGGAACAGAAGCTTCTGTACTCAGGACCCTTTCAGACTTTGCCCTGCATTCCTCTTTATCTGGCTGTTCATCTGTATTCTTTATAATAAACCAGCAAACATAAGTGCTCCTGAGTTCTGTGAACTGCCATAGCAAATGACTGAACCTGTAGAGGGAGTTCTGTGAGGCTCCAATTAGCCAAGAACAGAGTGTGAGTACCCAGGTGACCCAGGAGGGGGCACAGTCTGGTGGCTCTGAGCCCTTACTTTACCTAGGTAGTAATGCACTTCCACCTACAGGTAGTTAGTGTCATAAATGAACTGTAGGACACCTGGTAGGATTACAGTGACAATATTTCTGACACTAGTGATAAGGACAACCCAAATGCTGGTACCAACAAATTCTTTTGTACAACAGCACTGTGTGACCCACGAAAGACAGATGGCTCATGGAGCACTTCCAGAGACTAGGGTTTATGGAGAAAGCTCATGAGTGCCACCTAGTGTCCACTTCTGGGATTTTTGAAACAGAAAAATTCTCCAGAAGCTTTGGTAGAATACATGACCCTTGGAAGATCATTAATAGCTTGCTGTTTAGTATTAATTAAGATGGCCCCTAAAACTGAAGGACATAAAATATTCTTGAAATCTGAAATAGTCATGATGTTTTGAAGAAAAACAGTCATCAGAGAAAAACTCTAGTAAGGAAAACAGTGCTCAGAAGTTCCATAGTAAAGTGGAAATGTTCATATAGGAACATTATACTGGGGGAAGGCAAGGAGTTGCCATTATTTCACCTCTTTTCCTCTCAGGCCAGCTTGGGAACAACTACTTGGTAGTCCAAAACCAGGGCACCAGGCTGACTCCCCACTTGTGTGAGCCCAGATGCATGAATAGTGTAGGCAAGATGAACAGACTCTAATACATTAGAATGTGGGGCACTTCCTGAAATACAGGAGAAGTAAGTCAATACTTCACAGCCCAATAAAGGAGGAAAGATTTGGGTAATAGATTCTCTCAATACGTTATCCAGGAAACTGCATTTATTTAGGGAGTTAATTGAGCATTTGGGGGCTAACAGTAGGTCAGTTTTGGGTTGGATAATCTGTCCCTCCTCTCCCTTCCTCCTCTCCCTGTTCTCTTTCTCCTCTTTTCCCTCCTTCTTTCACAGGAGCTGAGATTCCAAGGTGGCTGTCTAACCCAATTTGCATCTTTTTGTTTCTGCCATGTATTGACACCCTCACCTCTTGTCTACACTACAAATTTGAGAATGATAAAATTTCTCTACTTCCAACTTCACTCCTGTCACCTTCTACTATGTGCTTTCCATAGTCCTCCAAAAACTACTCGATGCATACCCTTGGTAATGTGGAGAAGTTATCAGCAACCACATTTGGGATTTGGAGATGAGCATTTGAAATGAAACCCTGAAAATTGCATGGAAAAGAAGGGAGACCCTCATTGCTATACAAAATTACATATAAGAGGTTGTGAGGAGAATGGGAAAATAAACAAGGAGAAAAATGAATTACAGTAGATGGGGTAGAAAGAGAAGATGGGAGGGGAGGGGAGGGGGGATAGTAGGGAATAGGAAAGGTAGCAGAATACAACAATTACTAATAGGGCATTATGTAAAAATGTGGATGTGTAACCGACGTGATTCTGCAATCTGCATTTGGGGTAAAATTGGGGGTTCATAACCCACTTCAATCTAATGTATGAAATATGATATGTCAAGAGCTTTGTAATGTTGTGAACAACCAATAAAAAAAAAGACATATAACTTTACATTAAAAAGTAAAAAAAAAAAAAAGAAAGAAACCCTGAGTTCTACCAGCAGATTGGCATTTTGCCGTCCAGATATTTCTTCCTTCAGAATTTTCTTTATGCCATGTCAGCAACTGGAAATTGCTGCTGATGCCTGCTACCTGGACTTAGGATGTTTAATGTTTTTCATTTCTCGACTTGGCAGCTAATTTTAATGGCACATTCTTTTTATTCTCTTAGGTCTTGTCACTTGGCAGATTGGTAGCCCTATTTAAACATAGCTCACTGGTGAAATGCTTGCATTGCATACAGGAGGTCCTGGGTTTAATCCTCAGCACCAAAAGCCAAAAAACAAACAAAAAAAAAACACTCTGTTTTTTTTTTTTTTTGTTTTTTTTTTGTACCAGGGGCACTCAACCACTGAGCCACATCCCAGCCCTATTTTTGTATTTTATTTAGAGACAGGGTCTCATTGAGTTGCTTAAAGTGCCCCACTTTTGCTGAGACTGGTTTTGAACTCCCAATCCTCCTGCCTCAGCCTCTGGAGCCACTGGGATTATAGATGAGCCTGGAACATTCTTCCTGTTTGAAAACTGGGCAGTTGGCATGTGTAAATTGCCTAACATGAGTATACTCTTCTTGGTACTCTTTCTTTTTGAGCTTACAGAATTCCATTTCCAGGTTCTTGTCATGTATTTTCTTTGAAGCAATTACAAATAGCATTCAGATTTAGTGTTGACTTCCATGTGTATTATGTTAGTATATAGATATGAAATTGACTTTTTCTGTGGTGATCTTGTATTCAAAGAACATGTTGTGCTTGGTAATTAGTTCTAGGTTTTTTTTTAGTTGTAGATGGTCACAATATCTTTCATTTATTTATTTATATATTTTTTAAGGTGGTGCTTCACACATGTGAGGCAAGTGCTCAGCCACTGAACTACAACCCCAGCCCAGTTCTAGGTATTTTGGTAGATTCCTCAGAACTTAGAAATATGCAGTCATATCATCTGGAAATAGGGATAATTTTCTTTCTTTCTTTTTATATTTCTTTCTTATGTATATGCTTTTTATTTCCTTTTCTTCTTATTTCACTGGCATAAATTTCCAGTTTTACATTGAATATTGATGTAAAATAGACATCAATTTGTATTTTTTAGTTCTATAATTTAAATTTGGCTCCTTTTTCATAACTTTTATTTCTTTGCTTAATTTTTTTGTCTAATTTTCTCAAGATAAGCAAAGTTACATGTTTCTTAAGCAAAGTTACATGTTTCTTAAGCACTACTGATTTTTGGAGAATTCATTGTGCCCAGAAATTCTAAAAAGTTAATATTTTCAAAACTATTCAAATTTTAAATTCATTGAACATCTGAAAACTCATACTAGTAGTGAACCTTGAACAGATTTTTTTCCCAAAATGTATGCCTTATATAACAACAAAATATTTACAATAAACACCTTGACAAATGTGAAAAAAAAATTTGAATTATTTGTTGAAGCAATTTTTCAATAGCTGCCTTAGAATTTTTACCAGATAATTCCAACACCTTAGTCAATTCGGTGTCAGTTGATTTACTTTTCTCATGTAAGATGTGCTCTTATTGTCATTTTTCCTTCTAATTTGGTCCTGATGTCTCTCTCTGGAGAGTGGCTATAAGCTCTAGTCCCGCTCTGAAGTGACTCGAGGGCAGGTGGTCATGGATGTAGACGGTGCGCCCTTCACAGGACACGTCTTTATCTTGGCTGATGGCTGCAGCCTGAGCGTCAGACCTTGACCAGGTGGCCCTTTTGCCAGAAACTTGTATATATGGCAGATACCACAGTGGCTCTTGTCTGGCCTGTGTCCAATTTATTTCACCAAGATAGTCCCTCTTGAGGAGGAGAGTTAGGGTTGAGTGTTAGGCAGAGGAGACACAGAGAGGCAGCACAACATGACACTGGAACAACAGAAGTGTCTAATGATTCAGATCTATGAGAGAGGAAGCAGGCAGCCATCTGAAAACACACCTTCCACCAGTGGGTGGGGAGCAGGAGAGAAGGAGGCCTTTGAGCCGAAGCCTTTACTGGGGTCCAGATCGAGACCCAAGCTGGTTTCCCATGGAGAGTTCTAATTGCTGGGTTTAAGGCAAGCAGGAATGAACTCATGCTGTGATTGAGATGTGGTCACTGGGGCAGATCTGGGCAGTCAGTGGGGTCAGTGGGGGCAGTCAAGTAGGTGGAATCTAGCTGTCCCATAGGAAGGGGTCACCAGGAGGGGATATGAGGCTGGTATCTGGATTGACCACGGTGAAGAACTGGGCAAAGGTGGATGACTGAAAGCTGCCCTATGAGTTAACTAAGCTCTGTTTCTGCTACAAGAGCTAAACTTATATTCAAAATGGATGCTGAACCACCTACAGCCAGAGGAGTTGGAAGTTATGCTCCATTTGTGTACAATGTGTCAAATTGCATTCTCCTGTCATATATAACTAGTTAAAACAAATAAAAAATATTGGCAAGTATAAAAAAAATGAATGCTGAGGCAACATAATATTACTGCAAGAAAACAAGGTCTAGGCCATCTTGTCTTGACTAGAAGCCTGTATTTACCTGCTGAAGAAACTGCCAAGCTGTTTTTTAAATGAATGGGACCATTTCACATTCCCAACAGCACTGTGAGAGAGGCCCATTTTTTCTCATGTTCTTACCAAAACATGATATGGTCAGACATGAACTTTTTAACCATTTTAGTGGCTGTGTAATCTCACTGTAACCTTATTTAATTTCCGTTCCTCAGTGACTCATGATGCTGATCACTGTTCACATGCTTATTACCACTTGTATCTTTGGTAAAATGTTCAAATAATTAGCACAATTTAAAAAATTGGGGTGTTCTTAGCACTGAGTTGTAAGAGCTCTATATATTCTTTCTCAGATTCATTATTGGTATATAAGAAAGCTATTGATTTCTGTATTTGATTTTGTAAACTGCTACTTTGCAAAATTTGATTATTAGTTCTAGCAGCCTTTTGTTAGAGCTTTTTGGATCTTCTAGGTAAAGGATCATAGCATCTGCAAAACAGTGATAATTTGACTTCTTCTTTTCCCCTTCTCTTGCCTAACTACTCTGGCTAGAATTTTTAAAAATATTTTTAAAATTATACTTGGGCACAATGTCTTTATTTTGTTTATTTATTTTTATATGGTGCTGAGGATCAAACCCAGGGTCTCACACGTGCAAGGCAGGTGCTCTACCGCTGAGCCACAACCCCAGCCCTCTGGCTAGAATATTTAGCATTATATTAAATAGGAGTGGTAAGAGTGGACATTCTTGTCTTGTCCCAGATATTAAAGGAAATGCTTTCAATTTCCCCCCATTTACCATGAGGTTGGTTTTGGGGTTTCCATATATAGTTTTTATGATGTTGAAGTAGGTTCCTTATATGCTTAGTTCCTTCAGTGTTCTTATAAAGAATGGGTACTAAATTTTGCCAAAGACCTTTTCTGCATCTATTGAGATAACTAAGTGATTTCTGTCTGTAATTCTACTTATGTTACCTGTTTTTCCCCCAATTTGTTGTACTCCTGTATTGGGTTTTATGTATCTCTTGGGAAGGAAATTTCTTGGGCTCTTATGTGTGGGCCTTTTTGGGTACAGTCTTACGTTTTCAAAAAGTGAACAGAGAATGCAGAAGAGATGTAGCAGGTGCTGGTTCCAGAAAGGAAGACACCCGAGAAACAAAGTAATGGGAGAGAGGAAGACAGAGCAATCAAAATTTGGCTATTAGTATAAGAAATGAGAAAAAGAGAAATAAGAGAAACAAATGAAAACACTACAAAACAAACCCCAAACATACAAATCAAAAAAATGAAAATCCTCAAAAGACAAGGCAAGGAAAATTAACTACATTTAAAATGCTGAAGGGACTGGGGTTGTGGCTCAGTAGTAGAGTGCTCGCCTCCCATGTGTGGTTCAGTCCTCAGCACCACATAAAAATAAATAAATAAAGGTATTGTGTCCATCTACAACTAAAAAAATATTTTAAAAAAGGAAAAAAAATACTGAAAATGAAGGAAAAAAGAAACAAATATGCACATGTATATATGCCCTGAACCAATCAGCACAGCAAGTACAGCAGCTGTTATGACAAACAGCATAGTTGTTCCTCAAAACACTAAAAATGGAATCACCTTATGATCCAGATAGCTCAGTTTGGGTATATATCCAAAAGATGAAAAGCAAGATCTTGAAGGGGTGTTTGCACATCCATGCTCACTGCAATGTTACTCACAATAGCCCCAGAGGTGTAAGCATCCAAATATCCATTATCAAGTGGATGAAGAAAATGTGGTATATACCATGGTGTATAATTCAGCCTTTATTAAAAAGGAAGGAAATCCAGTCATGTGCTACATCATGGATGAACCGTGAGGACATTATGCTAATAAGCCAGTCAAGAGAAGACAAATACTGTATGATTCCACTTATATGAAATATCTATAGTATTCAACTCATGGAAACAGAAAGTAGAATGGTACCTATTAAGGGCTGCAATGAGAGGAAACAGGTAGTTATTGTTCAGTGAAAAGAGAGATTCATTTTGAAATATTTCAATAGATGTGGTATCACAATGATTACCATAGCTTTGTAAGGTGTATTGAAATCAGAAAGTGTGAGTTCTCCAGCTTTATTATTTTTTTTTTATGACTGTTGTGACTAGGCAGAGTTCCTTGAAATTCCATAAGAATTTTAGGATTATTTTATTCTGTAAAAAATTTTTGATAGGGATTGCATTTAATCTGTAAATCACATGGCAAAGTATGGATATTTTAAAAATACTGTCTTTCTATCCACAAACATGAGGTGTCTTTTCATTTATTTTTCTAATTTACGAACTTTCAGCAATTCTTTGTAGTTTTTACTGTAGAAAGTCTTCTGTTTTCTTGATTGTTATTCCTAAGTACTTTATTCTTTTCAATGCTATTGCAAATATAATTATATCCTTTTTTAAAAAATTCTTTTTAAAAAATATATCTTTGTCAATTTATTTTTATGTGGTACTGAGGATCCAACCCAGGGCCTCACATGTACTAGACGAGTGCTCTTCTGCTCAGCTACAACCTCAGTTCCTAGATTTATGTTCTTAATTTATTTTTTGGGTTTTTCATTGTATAGAAATGCAAATACTTTTTTAATGTTGATTTTGAATCCTTCAATTTTTCTGAATTTATTAGTTTTAACAGGTTTTTTTGAGGATGGGCATTGTTTCTTTGGGGGTTTCTACGTACAAGATTATATCAAAAACAGCTGCAAGTAGACATGCTGGTGTACACCTGTAATTCCACGTACTCAGGAGACTGAGGCAAGAGGATCACAAGTTCAAGGACAGTCTGGGCAACTCAGTGAGACACTGTCTCAAAATAAAAATAAAAAGGGATGGGGATGCAGTTCAGTGGCAGAACAGTTGCCTCGCCATGTGTGAGGCCCTGGGTTCTACTCCCACTAAAAAATAAAAATACAAAGATAAGTTTATTTCTTCCTTTCCTATCTGGATATCTTTTGTTTCTTCTTGTATAATTGCACTGGCTAGAACTTCTAGAACTATGTTGAATAGAAGTTGTGAAGCAGGAGGATCTAAGTTTGAGGCTGACTCCCCTGTCTTAAAATAAAAAGGGCTGGGGATGTAGCTCAGTGGTAGAATGCCCCAGGGGCCAATATTTTCCTTTTGTGAATGGGGAAAAGTGAACAAAGTTTGCTTTTTGTTGTTCCTATTTTAGAGGAAAAAATTTCAGTTTTCACTGTTGATTTCAGCTGTGGACTTTTTATATGTGGCCTTTATCATGTCATTTTCCTTGTGTTCCCAATTTATTGTTTGCATCATGAAAGGCTGGATTTTGTGAAATGTTTTCTGCAGCTATTGAGATGGTTATGTGGTTCCCCACTTCCTGTTCAGGTAGTGTGGTATATCATAGGATTGATTTTCATGTGCTGAAACATTTTTGCTTTCCAGAAATAAATCCCACTTAGTCATGGTATATACCATGGGTGCTAGTCTGTTTTCTATATTGTCTTGGGTATCAGGTTAAAGTTACTTAAGCTCTGTCCCCTTTACTACCTCTCCTTCACTCCTCTCGTTCAATAATTTCAAATGACATGACTTCAGTTTTCTGTGTCTTCTCCTTGACCAAGTCTATTGCTGAACTCTTGTTGCTTTTCAATTCTGTTACTGCATTCTTCATTTCTAAAACATTTGGTTCCTTTTTATAGTTTCTCTTTGCTGATACATTTTGTTCATGCATGCACTGTTTGCAAATTTCATTTATTTGTGTACTTTAGCTCATTAAGCATTTTTAACATGGTTATTTTGAATTCCTTGTCAGATAATACACAGATCTCCATTTCTTTTTTTTTTTTTTTTTGAGAGAGAGAGAGAGAGAGAGAGAGAGAGAGAGAGAGAGAGAGAGAGAGAGAGAGAATTTTTTAATATTTATTTTTTAGTTTTCGGCGGACACAACATCTTTGTTTGTTTGTGGTGCTGAGGGTCGAACCCGGGCCGCACGCATGCCAGGCAAGCGCGCTACCGCTTGAGCCACATCCCCAGCCCCAGATCTCCATTTCTTTAGGGTTGGCTTCTGGAGATTTATTTTGCTCCTTGGTTGAGCCATGTTTTTTTATTTCATGTATGCCTTGTGCTCTTTTGCCGAGATCTGGGCCTGTGAAAAAACTGCCACCCACTTAATAAATGCTGGTATGAATCGGAAAAAAAAAAAAAAAAAGAACAACCCAACCCTGCCACTTCTCCCAGTCTTTACAGATTGACTTAGTATAGGGTGATATCTTCACAGCTAGTCCAGCTAGATATTTAGAGCCTCTCAAACGTTTTCTAGAACTGTATCTGTAAGAGTTCTGATTGTGGGAATATATAGGATAGTGTTTCTCTGGTGAGCAAACTCCTGGAGAATAGACATCTTGTTTCCCACAGCTGGAACATTCTGCAGTGTTCCCCAGGAACTCTTAAGATAACCAATGCATGCTTGGCAGGAGCACATATCATAAGCAAAAACACCTTACATTATGACCTAATGTAACCTAATGGTATAAATAAAGCTGACAGTTAAGATGAGCATCCATTTTTGCCTCTGCACCTTGCTTCTGTCTCCTTTTGATTTCTTTACCGTACCCTCTAGACTTGAGTGTGTACATTTCCAGATTTGCCATTTTAAGTCATATCTTGCTCCCCCTGGTGTCTGTCTGTGGTCCTGCAGTCTCTCTGGTGCTGCAACATGATAGGAGCGGATACCCCAGGCAACCAAAATAGCACACTGTTCCTGTCAGAGCTGCCAAGCCACACTGTCCACAGTCAGTCCTTTGGGCAGACTCACTATAAACCAGAACACTGTTCATACATGCTACTTTACCCTTTCCTTCCTGAAAGGGAAAACCTCTTGACCAGTTTCTAGAATTCTC
Organism: Spermophilus citellus; assembly: GCF_964194105.1. Lineage (NCBI taxonomy): Eukaryota > Metazoa > Chordata > Mammalia > Rodentia > Sciuridae > Spermophilus > Spermophilus citellus. Next base: position 6,936,282 of record NC_138198.1, read on the forward strand.
AAAGGCAATTTGGTCCGTCTACATTGAAGTCAGTATCTCCATGGGAGAATCAGTCTGGGGCTTCTATTCTTCCCTCTTACTGATGTCACTCTCTACACATATTGATTTTTGAGTATTCTTATTTCTGCACTATAAGATGCTCCAGGCTCATCTTCCCAACTCCAGCTTCAGGATCAACCAAGCACTCTGTTTCCTTTAATTGGAGAATGGTATTAGCAATAGCTCTCTGAAAGTACATGGGAGATAATAACCTACGAGACCTAACCCATGTCTGAAAGGCATTATTCTACCTTTATACTCATTTGCTATTGTGGTGAGGTAGACTTTTATCTGACAAACTTTCCCTAAGAATTTGAAGGTTCTCTTCTTTCTATGTTGCTGTTAAGAATACCAAATCGTTACTAAGTATTCTTTTAAATACATCCTGTTTTTTTCTTTCCTTCTTTATGTTCCAAGATTTCAGTTGTAAGCCTTGGAATATATTTTTATGCACAGTGTTCTAGGCACTTGAAGATATCACTCGGTTGCCTTTTACATCTAGTGAAATTTACATTTACGAGTTCCTATCTTTTCTTTGTTCTTTCTGGAATTCCTGTCATTTGGATCTTGGACCTCCTGGACTGAATAATTTCTCTTCTCTCCCACTTTCCATCTTTAATCATTCCAGCATTTGGAAAATTTTGTTACTATCACTTTCCAATGATTCTGCTAGTTTTTAAATTTCTGCTATTATGTTTTAAGTCAACAGGAGTGTTTTCTCCTCTGAGATTTCCATGTTCTGTATTGTTCTTTTTAAAAAAATTTTATAGATGTGAACTCTTACCTTTCATATCTAAAAGTTGGCAGGCGGTAGTTCTCATTGCTTTCCATTTGACCTTTCTTCCATGTTAGAGGCTTTCATTATAAAATCTGGTAATTTTGGAGGGAGTCTCATAAATAAATAAGAATTAGGGCTTCTATAGTTTGGACCTTAATGGCACCCAAAGAGCCATGTGCTAAAGGCTTAGCTCCCAGCTTGGCACTATTGGGAGGTGGTGGAATGTTAAGAGGTGAGGCCTGGTGGGCAGTCTTCTTGTCATTGGGGATGGGCCCTTGAAAGGGGACTGTGGGACCCCTAACCTATTCCATTTTTGTCTTCCAGGCATGAGGTGACAGAAAAAGGAAAAGGATTTGCTCCACCATGCATTTCCTGCCATGATGTGCTGCTTTGCCACAGGCCCAAAAGCAACCGGGCCAACCAAGAAGGGATGGAAACTGACAAAGTTGTGAGCCAAAATGAGCCTTTTCTCCTTATAAGTTGATTACTCCAGTATGTGTTATAATAACAGAAAGCTAACACAGCATCTACAACACTGAAGTAAGACAGTAACTATCAATTTTGAACTTAATTACAGGTTGGTCAGTGAGCCATTAGCTAATCCCTGGTGTTAGAATTTTTACAATTTTCTTCTTTTAGTGGGCAGTATATATAAAGCCACATAAATCTTGTTTCCATTGCAGTAGTGTATAAAAAGCAAAGTGGCCTTATCTTATGCTAGGAAGGCATGTCTTTGCCCGGGGTGTAGGTCATAATGGATAGTCCTGGGCAAAGTGTACAGGGCAGGGGTATAATCACATCAGAAAACTATCAAGGCAGACGCAGTTATCAATTGACCTAGAGACTGAGACTAATAGTAAGGATAATCAATCATGTGTAGTTGATAAAAAAGCCCATAACAACTCTGGATTCTAAAGCTTGGGTGAACTTATTTGGTTGACATTCCCGTGTAGAGTCACGCACTGATGCCATTCTGGCCCTGGGGATAGGACATACTTGGTTCTTTTCCTAAATTCTGCCCTGAGCATCTCTTTGGTTAATTTTAACTTGGCTCTTCTGCAAGATGTTTCTGTGTTAGAGCCAACTGACACGGTCCCCAAAGCTCTAAAACAGTGAGCCAAAATAAATTCTCCCCCTTCAGTTATTTGTCAGGTAATTGTTATAACCACGAATATAACTGCTTTCAGTAAGGTCTGAATCCTTCTAGGGAATTATCTAACCTAGGACTGGTTTGGGGAATCTTCCAAACTTGTAAATGCCCTTGTTTTCAACTCACTAATTTCCACCATCCAGGTTCACTTTCTGTTGGAGTCTGGCTCTGGAATGTCTCCTAAGGTCTCAAGTATTGCAAACTTAGACACCAGTGCAGCAATGTTCAGAGGGGGCTTTTGGGAAGAGACTGAACCATGAGGGCTCTTCTGATCTGTCAGTGGACTAATCCATTGATAGGTGAATGGATTACATGGGGGCACTGTTGGAGGAATTAGGTCACTGGGGGCGTGTCTGGAAGGGTGCTTCTTATCTCTGGCCCTTCCTCTTTCTCCTTTCCAGCTGCTATGAGCGGAGTAGCTTTCCTCCACTCTGGAACACCCTTCTGTCATGTTTCTGCCACACTGAAACCTTTGAAAATGAGCCATAATAAACTTTTCCTCCTTTAGGTTATGTCAGGTATTTTGGTCAAAGTGATGAAGAGCTGACTAATATACTCTATTACCCTCTCAAGCCAACTGTGGGGGTGAGAGAGTTGTCTAGCCACTCTTCCCTATTTTCATGCCTTGCCTTTACCCTTAGTCCTAGAGGAAATTGGTAGTGAGGATTCTGAGCTGTAAATACATTTCTTAGTCCCTCTGTGGCCTATTTAAAACTGGGTTTTGTTGGGTCTACAAGTTAGTAAATGCCCGTCTACCTGCTTTCCAGTTCCCCAAATTCTGGCAGTTGTTTCCTTTGATTTCTCCAACTTTGTGGGCGTGTTTGCATGCATTAGTTGTAGCAGTCATCAGGATGTGTCATTCAGGCTGTCCTTCAAAAGAATCTGATGTGGAAGTGAGCTGGCTGGCAGCTTCTGGCTGCTGTACTTTGAGATCCATCAAGGCATTTGTGCCAAGGCAATGATCCCTGTAGGCTACTCCTAGATACTAACTCAGCAAGGCATGGGGCACAAAGGCAGGCCATTTCCACCAACTCCAAACTCTGATGGCAGGAGTACTTACCTGGAGACTCTCCACTGGCCTGACTACACTGTCTCAGAGCTGGACTGCTTTTTTGTACTCGTCCTCCCTTTTCTCTTTTTACAAGAATCAGACCTATGCTGTAGTACGAAGGTCTCTATACACATGCTTGTTCTCGTTTCCTGTCATCCTTTATTTATGTTTCCCTCTAATACACGTTTGTGCATCTAATTTTGTCTTGGTATCTGCTTCTTTAAGGACTCAAACTGTCAACCAAGGTTTTGGGAAGAGGTGATATTAGGTTTATAATTCACTGTCTTAATACAGAAATCACAATTAGGTTTTTATATGTTTAAAAGATTACAAGTCCAGTTTCATTAAATCATAGGAGAATGAATCACTTCTAACAAACATATCAAGAGAGGTTTTGATTTACTGAAACTTAAAATATGTCAACAAATTACCCAGGAAAATCCAGGTAGCAGAAATATATAACATGTTCATTTCTTTAAGCGGTCTCAAATTAGTTTTAAAAGGCCAAAATGATGTACATTTAAGTATACATACTGTGCCATTTAAATCACTTCTACTTTCTATAACTGAAGAACTCAAGTAGAGAAATAAACTATAAACTTTGTGGTGCTGAGGTAATATCATAACCTTTCCCCAATGTGACTGCATAGGTGTTTAAGGTTAAGTGTGAATATTATGTGAGGTCTCAAGTTAATTAACTAATCCTATTTGAATTTTAGGCCCAAAGTGGCCCATCAGACATGCACCTGAAGGAAGTATCTTCAACAGGTCCATGTGTACACAGGTGTAGGCGATGGGTGTAAATCAGGGAAAGGCTTATTGAACTACACTGATAATTCCTGATAATTCAACATTAGAAGTCTGCAGTTGTTGGCAACACAGAAACATACACAGTCTTCATATTCAAATTCTTCATGGGGATGTCTTCTGTGATTTCTAGAATGGAAAGAAAAAATTTAAAAAAACAATATTTTATCTAGTGTGAGGAAGTAACATGTTTTAAAAAATGTTAACTGGCTATGCAGTAAGAAATCTGGCCTCATCCTAAGTAAGACCTGACCTTTGTCCCTGCTTCTAAAGTGATCCTCTAAATCCTTGGAATTTCCTGGTAGGAATGTCTTTGTCACTCATGGTGGGCACGTGACCACACGTAATAGTTGATGCTAATGAGATGACTCATGGTAGAGTTGGCATACTAGAAAGACCTACTGAATAATTCAGGGTGGGGACTGAGTCACACAGTATCAGTTGATATAGAAACCATTCAGCAGTGGGAGCAATGAATCAAATCATGTCTATATAATGAAACCTCAATAAAAACTTTCTGACACCAAGGCTCTTGTGAGCTACCCTGGTTGGTAATACTCTGTACTGTCACATTTGAAGGAGGTAACATTGATGCCTTTCTTGCCCTGGGGATAGGACAATGGAAATACTTGGTTCTTTTCCTAAATTCTGCCCTGAGCATCTCTTTGGTTAATTTTAACTTGGCTCTTCTGCAAGATGTTTCTGTGTTAGAGCCAGTTGACATGGTCCCAAAAGCTCCCCTCTGCATGAGGAAAAGAGGACCTGGAGCCTCTCATTTGAACCCCTATAAGATTCTACCCATTAATCTCTTTCTTTAGCTGGTTCTAATTTGTATCCTTCAACTATAATAGACAATCCATGGGTGTAATACCTTTCTCTGAGTCCTTTTAGCAAATTATTGAACTGAGGGTGATTTGGGATGCCCCCTGCCCCTGGAAGTTGTAGTTGGTGCCAGAAGTGATGGTAGTCTTATGTAGATTCTTTGAGTTCACAGTTGAACCTTATCTCCTTGCAGTTGGAATGAGAAGTTTTGGGCAGACTACTGGAAACATCCAAAGGACCATTTCCTCACTTTACAGTGTGACTTACTCTGGGTACTGCCCAACATGCTTTTGCCCCTCATAAGCATATATTTTACCAATAGAAAAAGTCTAGAAGCAGTGTCAACCCACTAGTCCAGACATGCTTTCTAAAATAAAACTCTCTATAACTGGAAGAATATCTATTCCAGGTATGGGTGAGCAGGGGTACACAACAGACCTAAGACATGTTGCTACTATAAAGAAAGAAGTCACCAAAGGCTGAAGCGCTCATGTCAAAGAACACACAGGATTCAGTATGTCCAATGATGAAACCTTTGCACATCTAAAAGTATAATAAAGATGCAGTGTATTAAAACATACTAACTATAGGGGGAAAAGAAAGGAAAAAGAAATTTATAAGTTATTTGCCCACTGTGGGACATTTTGTCTCTGAGACAAAATGAGATCTAAATTTAAAAAGGAAAAGAACCAGCTTTCTCAAAAATAGCTGATGTCCTAGCAGACAATTCTTGATGTGAAAAAACCCTCTAAGCTGTCTCCTTAATGGTAATGACAGGATCTGGAGTCTAGGGTTAAACACAAGATGCTGAAGAGTTTCTAAATTATAAGCATTTTGTGGTCTAATTTACTAGGTTATTAATACTATGAAAAAAATTTTAAAAGGCAAATTATAATGAAAATGAGACTACAGATACTGGACTGAAAAAGGTACTACACTGTAAGAAGTCCCAGCTTTGTGATAAGCTTGGGTAAGTCACCCTTATGCTCTTAGCTACTAAACTTTTGCCTAGCTAATCTCAGAGAAAAGGAATGGAGTAAGACAGTATAGGTAAGATTGGTGGTTGTATGAATCACAGTAGTATTATAAATATTTAATTCACAGAGACATGATTCTATCCTTGACCAATTCCAATCATTTAGATTCTTCTACTTTCTATACTTAAGAAATAATTTCTCAAGTACAGAAATAAACTTTGTGGGGCTGAGAAGCATGTGGTGACCAATAGATTCAAGGGCTAAGGAAAAGGAGGTAAGAATGTGGAAGTTACATGTCCTACAGATGATTCTTACCACCACACCACAGTGAAAGAACCATGTGTGTAGGAGGGAAAGTAAAAACAGCCTCCTGATAGAGGGAAAGACTCAAAGACATAACTGGAAAGTCAGACAAAGCCCAGAACATGAAGGATCTTGTGTGCCAAGCTGAAGTTCTTGGAGTATTAAGCAATGGGGACCTTGGGGACTCTGAGTGGGGAACAGCATCATGGCAGGAATGTTCATGAAGACAATTTTGACGGAAGAATAGACTGTAGACAGGTGAAATGAATGATAACACCCTAACCAAGGTGAGAGGATAAAAAACAAGGGAAAGTCACTGAAAGTAAATCTAAGGTAGAGTTGGCTGCTTTTCATTAAAGGGAGGGAGAGAGGAACTCAAGAGAAAATAAGGATTTGTACTTTATTAAGATTTTTTGGTGGTTTCTAATGGCTTAATGCTTTTTGTACTAAAGTCTGTGAAAGAGAAATTAGAAAAATCTCTTGGTCTACACAAACTAGGAAGTCTAAAACAGCCCTCCTCAAGAAACTGGGACTTCAAAAAGGAACAGATAGCAAAGGGATAAATATGAATAAGATCTTTCACCAAAGGTGGGAGGGGAGAATGCACTGTTTAATAATAGCCTCCCCAACTACTTATCCACATTCTAACTTCCCAGAAGCTGTGAATGTAACCTTATTTGTAAAAAAAGGAAATAGCACAGAAGGAAGCAACGTGACCAGGGAGCGATGGGGCTGCAAGGAAACGATTCTTTCCTCAGCCTTAGGAGAGTGTAGCTTCACTGATACTTTGACTTCAGGCTTCAGAACTGTGAAAGAATAAATTCTGTTGTCTTAAGCCACCCAGTGAGTGACAGTTCACTGTGATGACCCCAGGAAACCAGAACAGAAAGCAGGAGTCATTCAGCCCTACAGGGACAAGCAGACTCTCTCCAGGAATTTCTGGCCTTGGGCATGATAGACTCAACTTTCTAAATACTCTCTGTGGCCCAAACAACTGAGCTGAAAGACAGTGTGGGTGAACAGTGTCTCCAAGGAACTAGAGAAGTGTTCCTTAATTTTAAGTGATCCTTAAAATTGGGCTTTAATAGAAACAGTATAGAATAAGCAAAACTAATGAGTGACATAAACAGAAAGATGGAAATTTAATAAAGAATGTTTAAAAAGAAAATGCTAGAAATCAAATCAGCCCTATAATAGAAACAATGTTCTATCAAAAAAAATCTAAACACTTAGGCATTTCTTAGTAGAACTGCAGAAAATCAAAGACAATGGTAAAAATCTTGAAAGAATCCACAAGAAAAAACACCTTATTATGGAGAAGAATAAATCAGCCAAAATAAACTGGACTACGGGATACAAGGATGAAGAGAGGGAAAATACAAACACATAGGAGAGAGGCAGGGTGGTGTGTCTTGAAAATGTCTCATCAAAGTTCCAGGAAGAGATGGTGAGAACGGATAAGAGGTTACTTTGGAACACACAATGCCTGGCAACTTTGCACAAGTGCTAAAAGACATAAACCCTGATTGAAAAGCCCCTCAGTCCTGCCTTATGCTTTGTAAGCAAAAGGATGGAAGGGCAGGAGATTTTGAGTTGGGATGGTGAGAAGGATGGCCATGAACAGAAAAAACAGATCCCAGGAAGGGAAGTTGTTTGGGAAATGACTCCAGAGGCACCAAAAGTGAAGTGCTGGGTGAATAAGCAGGATTCCACGACAAAACTCCAGAGAAGGCTATGATGTCAACAGAGAAGTTGACAAAAGTGCCACCAAAACTGAAATCACAAAAGAGGTGATATGAAGGGGGAAAACGAGGGGAGAAAACATGTTGCTGCTAGACATCAGCTTGTGGAAGTCGCTGTCCTGATTTTGTTTTCTGAATTAATGGATGTCACCTACTGACCTAGCTCTTCATGTTATATGGCCCAGTAACACAATGGGAGTAAGCTTCATAAGTTGAAAAGGGAGGTAACCGACGGTAATGTCAGTTATAAGTTTCCTTTAGGCTAGTATCTTACAATGTGATAATTTTGATTCTTGAGGAAAAGACCAAATTTTAGGTCAGCAAATATGCTCATTTACCTAGAAGCCCTATATTTGTAAATTATTTTCAAAGCAAAAAGTAATTACCCTTTCAATTATTATTTCTAAAAAATTATACTGTAGTTAATTTCTAAAGAAATAGTGCAAAAAAAAAAAAAAGTACCATCTCTTATACCCATAATCTATAAATGGTTCATGGCATTAATAGCAACTTTCGATGAAGAAAAAAATTCATGGTCCATAATCCCCTTACCTTGTGTCTGAGTCTCATTCAGAAACAACTTCAGCTTCCTGCTTCGCAGGCCGAACACCTTGGCTGCCTCATATAGGAGACCTTGGTGGGTGAGTCCGTTCTGCCCAAGTGGGTTTTCAAGCAGGAGGGTGCCCACTGTTCCCATTAAACACTCTTCAGAAGGAAAACAACCTGGATTAATGCCTGAGAGTTCACCTTCCAACACAGGCAGCGACTATGGACAGCTCTAATGGGTGGCACTGATGGCTCCCAGGGCATCTAACAGCTAGACATTCGGTCTGTAGAAACAGTCCTAGACAGTCTCCAAAGGTGAAGGACACAGGGAAAAGAAAAATGGACTTATATAAAAGCCAGCAGCTTGGGGAAGGACAGTCAGTAATACATGGTCGAGTGAAAAACTAAGACTTCCATAAAAATGCATATAGTGACTGGGGCCAGGGCTGTGGCTCAGTGGTAGAGCATTTGCTTAGCACAAGTCAGTCACTGGGTTCGATCCCTGGCATCACATATTAAAAAAAAAAAAAAAAAAAAAAAAAAAGGAAAGAAAAAGGTATTGTGTCCACCTACAACTAAAACAAAACAACAAAAAATGCATACAACGAGGATCCTAGCATACCAGTACTGAGTCCATGTGTCTTGGCCAGACTACATTTTCTATAAGAAGAGCCCCCACCCCCCCCCTTCAAAAGCCCACACCCATGTCTCCCATCCTGTTTGGCAGCATATAATGTAAAAGAAAAAGGAAAAAATGTTTCTCAAGATATTATCTTTCATTCCTGTGCAATGTGCCCTGACTTAGGATATTCTGACCTACTCTGCTTGTGGTTTGGAGCTATAAATGACATGTGTTAACCCTGGTGGGGGGTCAAAGTGTGCAGAAGCAAATTAATCACCACCATTTGGTCGCCAGCAAATAAGTTCCTCGTCCTGTTTCAGGACTAACCCGGTGATTTATTTCAAATGTGCCACGATTACTAAGCCAAAATAGGTATCAATCTATAGATTCTTGATTAAGGCATGGAGGCATACAAGTTTTCAGAACATTTACCAAGGGAAAAAAGGGTAAAATAAAAATGAACAGCAACAATGACAACGAAAATGATAAAGAAAAAATTTTAGAAATTATAAAATGAAACATTCTGGGATTTAAACAATTGTTTCATTATTTGTCATTTTTACCTAACCTATTTTTGTTGCTTCCTGACCACACTAGATAGATAAAGGCTTTCTCCATAAACACACTTTGAAAAGAAAAAAAACCTGTGGTGCTCTCCAAATAGCTGGGGGGTCTACACTTTAAAATCACTGTTATGTGTTGACAAATACACGAGTCATAGATTTGAGCCCTAAGGGAATCTTAATACCCAACACCCTACAGCCTGCCTGCCCCAGGAGACACGTACCTTGTGGCTCTGCGTTCAGGAGCTGCAGGTTGATATATTCACAGAGAAGAGTACTAGGGCTGTTGACAGGAGAGGGAACTGATCCCGCAGTCACACAAAGTGTTTTTCCACTAAGACTCATCAAGTCAGTTTGGTTTTGTATTTCTAAAAATATAAAAAACTCTGAAGTCATTCACCTTTTCCTACTTCACTATGAAAAGCTTACATTTGAAAAATGATAATTATAATCGGCAAAAAAGTTGTAATTTTTAAAACAGTATCATAGCACGTAGAATTAGTAAGACTCGGGTACCATGCTTAATAAGTTACCAGGGGGCGTCTCTGAATCCTGAAATCTGTCACATGGGGAGCTGGGTAGGATCGGACCTTGGCCTCCTGATAGGCCCAGGGTTTTCAGTGGAATCCCAATGAGGGGGCTCAGAGAGACATTGCAGCCTGGCACTGCTGAAGAGCTGCCAACTCCAAGTCAAGAAAAGCACCAGGGTTTGATGGAGTCAAAGCACAGACATTCTCTTTCCACATACCTGTTTCACCATGGAAGACAGACAGCTCTGTATTTTTAACACCAAAAATGCTAGTAACAACATTCTTCAGCTTTAAAAGGTCCAACCTATTGTCCCCTTTTGGATTTTCCAGAAGCAAAACTCCACCTAAAAATCCACAAAAATAAGATCTTCAAAAAAGACAGACTTAAAAACAAATGTTTTATTTAGAGGAAAAGTCAAGGTATACAAGGGGGTTTAAAGCCCTAATATTTTATTTTCTCTTTTTCTGAAGTATATACTATTTCTATCTACTTAGTACAAGTTTTGGCAATCCTCAAGTAGATATGATCAAGGATGAGACTCTATACTTCTCATCTTTTTCTAGATTCAAATCTTTGTATTTATAACCCCCATTTTTCATTTGTTGCCATTTGTAAATGCACAAGGTACAGAGTGGTTAAAAATACGATCTGATTATTATCTTAAAAAATAGCCTTCAGTGGCCCTGATGTTGATGTATCCTAGACCTATATTCAATTACAGATATTTACTTTATTGATTTATTTAAACATTTTCCTTTAAGGTAATTATAGTCACATGAAGTTATAGGAAATAATAGAGATACCATGGGTCCTAGTTCCCCTCAAAGGCAACATCTTTACAAAATAATACAATATCACAACCAGGGTATCGACAATGATGTACTTGGCTAATCCTATTCAGATTTCCTCAGTTTTACTTTTACTTATTGGGGTGCATCCATCATCACCATTAAGATACAGAACAGTTCTGTCATCACAAGAATCCTGTTTCCTTCTGATAAGCACCCTAATGTCTCCACAACTCCTAGCAAATAATAATCTTTATTCCTGTGGTATCATTTCAAGAGTGCAATCACACAGGGTGGAATTTTGGGGACTTTTTTTCAGCCAGCATCATCTCTAAAGGATTAAAATAAGTGGCAGTGCTAATCAATGGTTGTTCCTTCTTATTGCTGAGCAGTGTTCTGTGGTACGAATGTATCACACTTTGCCATTTTACCTGCTGAAGAACATCCTGGTTTTGGCTACTATGTGGTTGGTTATATCCACAAACAGGTGACCTGGTGAACATGTTTTCAGTTCACTGGGATAAATACCTAACAGTGCAACTGTTGACGCATCATGGAAAGCACAGGCTTGGTTTCTATAAGACACTTTCCCAGAGTAGCTGTGCCATTTTACATTTCCCCAGCGTTGTATGAGATCTAGCTCCTCTGCATTTATTTGAGTCACTCTGATAGGTGTGCAAGAAAACCTCACTGTGGTTTTAATTTGTATTTCCCTAATGGCTAACGATGTTACTATTTTCATCATTAGCATATTCTCTTACAAGAATGTTTATACTTTTTTTCTAATTGGATTGTATTTTTACTGTTGAGTGCTGATAGATCTCTACATTTTAGATGTTTTTTGTTGGATATGTTGTTTATAAAAGCCTCCCAGTCTGTCGCTCGTTTTTCATTCATTTTATGTATCTTTTGCAAGGAAAATCATTTTAATATTGATAAAGTTCATTTTACCAATTTTCCCTTTTATGGACAGTGTTCTTGGTGTCCAGTTTTTAAAACTTTGTGCCTAAATGAAAAATCCTGTTTTTCCACAAATGTAAGTGGAAAACTTGGTCCATATGAATTATTTATTCCATGCTTATATACAGCTATATGAAGAGAGGGAAAAAAACCCCTAATATCTCACATGAAAGTATAAAATGCTTACCACATTTTTGAAACAGAATTCAGCTATATAAAAAAATAATCATGCACCACAACCAAGTAGGGTCTATTCCAGTAATGTAAGGCTTATTCAATATTCAAAATTCAATCAGTGTAACCCTAGCCAGAGCAATTAGATAGAAGAAAGAAATTAAAAACATACAAATAGGGAAAAAAGAACTCAAACTATCCCTATGTGGCGACAAAATAATTCCCTATTAAGAAGACCCAAAAAAACTCCACCAAAAAACTTCTAGAACTCATAAATGAATTCAGCAAAGTAGCAGGATATAAAATCAACACCCATAAATCAATTATGTTCTTATGTATCAATAATGAATCAACTGAAAGAGAAATTAGGAAAACTACCCCATTTATGAGCTGGGGTTGTGACTCAGTGGTAGAGTGCTTGCCTAGCATGTGTGAGACACTAGGTTTAATTCTCAGCACTACATTAAGTAAATAAATAAAATATCATGTCCAACTACTATATATATATATATATATATATATATAAACCCACCCCATTCATAATAGCCTCAAAACCAAAACAAAAACAAACAAAAAACCAAAATGGGAATCAATCTAACAAAAGAGGTGAAAGACCTCTACGACAAAACTACAGAACTCTAAAGAAAGAAACTGAAGACCTTAGAAGATGGGAAGATCTCCCATGTTATTAGGTAGGCAGAATTAATATAGTCAAAATGGACATACTACCAAAAGTGCTACAGAGATTTAATTTAATTCTTATTAAGGTTCTGATGACATTCTTCATAGAAATAGAAAAAGCAGTCATGAAATTCATTTTGAAAAATAACAGGCTCAGAATAGCCAAAGCAATCCTCAGTGAGAAAAGTGAGGCATCACAATACCAAAACCTGAATTATACTATAGAGCTATAGTAACAAAAATGGCATGGTATTGGCACCAAAATAGACACACCCATATAAGTAGTTATCTCATACTAGAAAAAGGTGCCAAAAACATACATTGGAGAAAAGATAGCCTCTTCAACAAATGGTGTTGGGAAAACTGGAAATCTATATGCAGCAAAATGAAATTAACCTCCTATCTCTCACCATGCACAAAACTCAGAGTAGATCAAGGACCTACTCATTAGATCAGAGACCCTATGCCAAATAGAAGAAAAAGTTGGCCCAAATCTGTATCATGTCAGCTTAGGAACTAATTTCCTCAACAAGACTCCTACAGCACAAGAAATAAAATCAAGAATCAATAAATGGAATTTTTTTCTTAAAAAAAAAAATTTTTGTTCTAATTAATTATACATAAAGTAGAATGCACTTTGATATATCATAGCAAACTAAAAAGCTTCTTCACAGCAAAGGATGTGAAGAGAGAGCCTAAAGAATGGGATAAAATCTTTACCACCTACTGTGGGAGACCAACCTTGCACGTGATTGAGTCATACTCCCCGGCTGGGTGCTGAGGTGCTCAGTCACAGAAATGTGGCAGAGCTTTCCCCACCCTTCTTGGGTTCAAGGGTCGATGTCTCGTGCATGGGTGTGTCTTGCTACAGCCCTATGGGTGAAGCTACGCTCACCTGTTCCTTCGTAATATAATCCCTTGCCCTGTTTAGGATAGAATCTTCCATGGAAGTGCCTTGTATGTGTCCCTTTCTCTTACTGTGTCCTTGGGTGTGGCCTACCCAGATATCAGTCAACCTGTTGACAGTGGACATCATGAAGATAGACTCAGCCCCCTGAAACCTGACCCCTTGCCTCATTTGAATAGCTTCTCCTCAATAAAAGGGGTCAGCGCATGCTCTCTCTTCCTGCAGACCCTTAAGGTCAGAGGAGCTGTCACAGCCACCCAAAAGAAAAAAGTACTTGTGTCTCTTGTGTGGTAATTTTGCGCAGACCAGCCCAGTTTACCTGGAGTGATTCCTGAGCCTTTTAGTCGCGAGAACAGAAACCCAGCAACCTACATTTCAGATGACCCAGCTATCCCACTCCTAGGTTTATACCCGAAGGACTTAAATCAGCATACTATAGTGACACTGCCACATCAATGTTTACAGCAGCTCAATCCACAATAGCTAAGTTATGGAACCAACCAATAAATGGGGTGGGTTCAAACTAAAAAGATTCTTTTCAGCAAAAGAAACAATCAGTGGAATAAATAGAGAGCCTACAGAATGGGAACAAATTTTTACCACATGCACATTGGAAAAGGCACTAATCTCTAAGATATATAAAGAACTCAAAAATCTTAACACCAAAAAACCCCCAAATAACCCAATCAATACATGGGCCAAGAAATTGAACAGAAGATGATACACAATCAATCAACAAATATATGAAAAAATGTTCAACTTCTCTAGCAATCTGAGCAATGCAAATCAAAATTTCATCCCTCTCCAGTCAAAATGGCAGCTATTAAGAATACAAAGAGGGGCTGGGGCTGGGGCTGAGCCATAGAGTTCTTGCCTAGCACGTGCAAGGCACTGGGTTCACATAAAAATAATAATAATAAGTAAATAAAACCAAATGCTGAATGGTTTCTCTAATATAAGGAGGCTGATTCATAATAGGGATGGTGAGCAGCATGTGAGAAACAGATGGACTTCAGATAGGGAAAAGGGAAGAAAAGCGATATGGGGGTAGTAAAGACGGTAAAATGTGATGGACATCACTGCCCTAAGTACGTGTATGAAAACATGAATGGTGTGACTCTACTCTGTGTACAACCAAAGACATGAAAAATGCTCTATTTGGGTAATATGAATTGAATTGCATTCTGCTGTCATATATAACAAATTGGGATAAATAAAATAAAATTTAAAAATTAAAAAAAAAAAAAAAAAAAAAGAAAGAAAGAAAGAAAGAGAAAGAACTCCAGTAGCACAGGGCACAGTGGTGAATGCCTATAATCCCAGGTATTTGGGAGGCTAAGGCAGGAGGATTACAAATTCAAAATCAGCCTCAGCCATTCAGGGAGGTCCTAAGCAACTTAGCAAGACCTTCCCTCAAAATAAAAAATAAAAGGACTGGGGATGTGACTCGTGGCTCAGTGGTTAAGTGTCCCTTGATTCAATCCCTGGTATCTCCCCTGTTCTCTCAAAAAACATACTCAATCAGCTATTCATGTAAGAATGGTCTGCTGGCAACATATTTGTTTAGTTTTCTCTCATTTTCCCATCATCCTGTAGGTTGCCTGATATAGCGTTCCAGACAGGTAATATATATCTTTCAAGAGCTGAAAAATGTCTTTTACTTTCTGGCCTATTTTCTGATCAGAAAACAATGTAAGTAAGGTATTTTATCTCTGTCAATACTTTCAACACATTTTGTCAACTTTTCAGAAGTTGGATTATGATGTGTATTGATATGTACTCTTTGGGGTTTATCCTGTTTGTGTTTCACTCAGTGTGTTAGTCTGTTCAGACTCTAACAAAATGCCACAGGCTAGGTAAAACTAGATAAATTCATTTCTCATATTTCTGAAGACTGAGCGGTTCAAGATCAAGACACCCACAGATTTGGTGTCTAGTAAGGGACCATGTCCAAGTTCACGGATGGCACTTTTTTGCTGTGTCCTAACACAGTAGAAGGGGTGACTAGTTCTCTGGGGTCCCTTTTATACATTTTAGCAACTTTTTAGGAGGTTTTCAGCTATTATTTCTGAGTACTCTTTTAGTCCTATCCTCTCTCTCTTCTGACTCCAGTAACAAGAATGTTAATCTTTTGATATTCATTTTTTTCCAACTCTGTTGTTCAGAATGGATAATTTATTGTTTCATCTTCTAGTTCATTGATTCTTTCCTTTCTCTTCTATTTTTGCTGCTGACTCTATCCACTGAGGTTTTTTTTAAAAGCTATATTTTTCCTTCTTTTTTTTTTTTAGTACTGGAGGTTGAACTCAGGATCTCGTGTCTGCATGGTATGTAAGTGCACAACCACTAAGCCACATATGCCCAGCCCATTTAAATTTTTTTTTTTTTTTTGTTTTGAGAAAGGGTTTTGCTAAGTTGCCGAGGCTGCCTTAAACTTTCAATCCTCCTGCTCAGTCTCCCAAGTAGCTGGGATTATAGACACACACTACCACATGAAGGTTAGTTGTATTTTTCAGTTCTAAAATTTCCATTGGATTCTTCTTTATACCTTCTATTTTTTTGCTGAGGCCTTGTATTTTTCATTTGTTTCTATTATATTTGTTATTAATCCTGAAACATTATTATGGTTGCTTTAAATTCTGAGACAATTTTAACATTTCAGTCATGTCAGTAAGTATTTGCATCTTTTCTCATTCAGTTTGAGATCTTCTTGGTTCTTGGTACGATCAGTGATTTTCCAATGAAACCTGGACATTTGAGTAAGATCTCTATTTTAGTTGACTTTGATGTCACACTGG
This sequence comes from Spermophilus citellus, assembly GCF_964194105.1. Lineage (NCBI taxonomy): Eukaryota > Metazoa > Chordata > Mammalia > Rodentia > Sciuridae > Spermophilus > Spermophilus citellus. Next base: position 6,952,521 of record NC_138198.1, read on the forward strand.
CAGGTAAAAGGGACACTGCCTAGTTACTTCCAGGTGGGAGAAGGAATCCAGGTTCACTATCAGGTTCTACTTAAACCAAGCTTGTTGTTACTGTGGGGTGGCAGGGGAGAGAGAGATCTCATTCTCCTCTAGAGCCCCAGTTAAATGGTGGTGCCTCTTTACTGCTCCTCCATACTTACCTAGCTTATGTAAGGCCCTGGGTTCAATCCCCAGAACCTCAAACAAAATAAAAGAAAAATCCTACCCCTTTGTTTAGAGAAAGCAAGGTTGTGTTTTTTTTTTTGGTCTGTACTTGCTGGCATTTCTAGGTTGCCAACTTCTTAAGCCCTACGTTTGAGATATATGAGGCAAAAAAAGAAAATCCAGGGAACTCACCACTATAATGTTGCTTGGTTTCAACATTCCTAGCTGGTCTGCTTTCTTCCCTCTACCTTTGACAGTCTTATGTTTGCTTTGGTATATAATGGACTGGGTATTTTGATGTATTTAATGAGAGGAATTGGGAAAAACACGTCCATCTTCCTGTAAGTGCAAGTCCATCATTTACTTTAATGGATTCACTTTGATGTCAATTAAAAACAAAAAGTTATCTGATTTTACCAATTCCCTTCTGATAGCCTAAAGATTCCCAAAGGTTTAAATAATGCCATAAAAGCCATGGAATTAATTTCCTCTTACCTTGTTCACTGCCGTTTGCACAAATGTTAAGGTTGACATATGCACAAGCAGGACCAGGCAGGGATGTTCCTTTAGTCAGTGTGATCTCCAATTCAGATCCCTTTAACTGAGCAAATGAGAACATATGATTAACTGCAGCCTTTAGACTGCAGTATGTCACACCATCACTGAATTCTTAACAAGAACAATAAATCTTAAAAACAAAAGTATTCCCATTCTTTTATTCTGTTCTTTTAAAAATAAGTCAACTGTCATTTACTTCTAACGATTATCACCAGCATCTATAATATCAACTTTTCTACTGTTAGACAAAACAGATCCACATAGCCATTTCATTTCCTGGCAGATCTCACACACCCTCCTGGCTACCTCCTCCAAGAGAACTTGTACAAGAACAGTTCTGCTTCCCTCCCCTTCATTTCTTCTGGATTCCTCTCTGACCCTACTCATTACCATTCAGAGTAATACTTCTACTGGGGGCCAGAATATCCAGATGTAACTAAATAAACTTAAAGTAAAACCAAATCTGAAATCTTTCAGTAGTTCAACAGAATTCTGAACTCACCTGTGTTTTTTCCTGAATAAGGATTTTATCTGATGTAGGAACTGGGTATGGTTTCAAGGGAGCTTTTATGGTGGCAAATATGAATTCTGTGTGGCTTTCAATAACGTTATTCAGGTACCTTTCTTCAGACGTTGCATTATAATAGACTGTTATTTCATCAGTTGGAACCAGATTACACTGAAAGTATATACAAAAAAATTTAAAAAGGAAGCACATTTTGCTAATCAAAACTCAAGGTAATGTCAAACCAGTCCTGACAACACCACATTGGATCACCAAGCAAGGGCTGCCTCCTTGGGAAGAGCTACACTGTAAGAACACAATTGGCTTTGTGGTCCTCTGCTTATTCTTTGGGAAGATAGGATGAGTGTCTTTCTAGTACAATCAGCCCCTCATGAATACTGAAACAAAGGAATAACTGAGAACTCACTCTGAACTGGGAGAATGTGCACAAACACTCCTGTGATCTGCTGGATGACTCCTCTGAGACCCACAGGTCCCAGACATCTGGCCTGGGGAGGAAGATCTATAGGAGAACTCCTAAATGTAGACACCTCCTTGAGGTAAGAGTTTTCCCATTCTCTCACTGGGGTTTGGTGCCCCTCTGCTCTGCAGGCAATGGGCTCTGTGCCTTCCTCAGTTCCCAAATGAGGAAAAACCACCCCACTCTGCCCAGGCCCCAAATCTCTCCCCTGCGCAAGAAGCCCTCCACACTGACTGCAGGTCTGCCTTCCTCAGAGACACTGTTATCTCTAGTTACTTTCTGCACCAGCCAGAGAGCTATCGTTCCAGGTGATTTTGTGGAAGCACGATGAAATTGAAAAAGAATGGTAAGGAGCATAGGATGGCTAAAAACTCTTGGTCAAAGAAATAAAAAGAACCATATCCAGCTTGAGAGTGTGTAAGCAGGTAGAAAAAGAGGCCTATTTTCCCTGTAGAGTACAATCTTAACAGACAACGGATTAATGAATCATTACCATTAATCCATCAGCTTAATTTACATTACATGCCTTGCTGGTCCTTGTCAACAACCAACATAAAACAAACACAGGTACTAAACAGCAGCTTCTCCTTGATGATCTGACAAACTGACCTTCTTTCGAAGTTTCTGGATGCGATTGATGACTTCCCGAGCCATTCCCTCATCCACCATTGATTGGTCAGGGGTGACATCCAAAAGCACCAAAGCCTGCAGAAGGAGCAGTGCACAACGTGACAATCAAGAAGAACCTGTCTTTCAAACTCAGCAAAATGTTAGTTAAAACTAATTCTTGGTTATAGTTGAGAGGTAGAGTGCTTGCCTACATGAATAAGGAACTGGGTTTGATCCCCAGCGACATCGAAAAAAATAAATGTAAAAACTGAATTCTCAGGAGTCTATGATGCAATACCATTTATTCATTTTACTGAGCAAAGGAAATAAAATTGATCCAGTACCTTCACCGTTCAGGTACTTCTTTGTAAATAGCTATCCTTCACTATGGGAGAAAGATGTAGCATTTACTTCTTTGTAGGGTGCTGCTCACAGGAGATAACATGAGACCCTCTTTCACAAGTCCCTTATGGTCATCTAATAACGAGTACCAAGTCTATTAATAATTAAGATAAACTAACATGACACCCCCCCAGAAAAGTAAGCTTTCTACACCACAAATGAGTGGACTGAGGCCTCAAAGCAGCCAACTCCAGGCAATTTTCTTGATCTGTGACCACTGATGATCCTTTAGTTTGTCAGTATGATTCAAAACGTGAATTCTAGAATGGACTTCAATACTTTTTATATGACTTGATTTAATCTGCCATCTTATTCCTAACCTTAGTTCTTATCACATATGTTCTGAAGGTTTTGGTTATATGTAGTAATAATGACACTACTACTTTGATTACATAACACATTATAGGGTGAAATATACTCTACAAAAGTCCTTGTAAATTGGGAATCATCCATTTCCCTTGGAGTAAACTCAATCAGAGAAATTCACAAACCGCCTTAATACACAAAAAGACCATAGGTACAGGTGGAAGTGGATATAGCCCACTATAATATGTGAGCCACATCAAGAAATTAAGAGGCATCACAGATGACACTTCTTTAAGTAGGAAAAACTTTCCAGGCCCCTGATGTACTCTTACCAGGAAGGGCTGCCTACTCTCACTGCTTAGAAACTGCTTCCCTGCCTTCCTTCTGGCCATGTCATCTCTGACTCCTTGCCACTGTCACGTGGAGACTGGCAGATGTGAAATCACATCTCTGTGTAAAGGCTTGAGGAGGCTGGTCTTCTTTTTACGGAAATGCCACCTCCCCCTGTACCTGGCAGTAGGCATAGCTGGACTCCAGCAATACCCCCTGCCCCCACCCCCACGGGAGATAGTCCTGCTTGGAGAAGTGGAGTCAAGATTGGGGAGAGAGACTCTGTTCAATCTTAACAAAAGGACTGACCCTGAATCCGAAACAGCCTGTACATTCTCTTCATGGAGAGGTTCCTGAAGACCTCCACCCTCACCACTATAGGGCCTCTCCGAACTTATTTCCACCTGAGAACTTCTCCAGGCAGATATCAAGACTTGGCTTGAGAGCACTGTTAAAAGAAAGAGCGAGCCCGCGGGGTGACAGTGGGCTCAAGAAAACTGAAGGGAGGGCTGGGTATGTGGCTCAAGCGGTAGCACGCTCGCGTGGCATGCGTGTGGCCTGGGTTCAATCCTCAGCACCACATACAAACAAAGATGTTGTGTCTGCCGAAAAACTAAAAATTAAATATTAAAATTCTCTCTCAAAAAAAAAAAAAAAAAAAAAATACTGAAGGGAGACCAGAAGAATAAGGGGAGGGAGTGAGGAGGGAAAGGGAGGGACAGGGAATGAAAATGACCAAATTATGTTATATGTATGTACAAATGCCACAATGAATCCTACTCTTATGTGTGTCACTATAATCTGTTTTAAAAACAAAAAGATTTGGCTTCCTTTCTTGTGTCATGACTGACTTGTTTCTCACGGAGTTTATTTTTCTGCTATCCAACATTTAAAAGAATTTCTCACAAGTAGTAACTATAAAACACTGATTCATGCATTCATTAAACAAACATATATGTCAAGGGTCTACCATAGAGAAGTTTAATAGAGCCAATCTAAAGTAAATAACTCATTTATTTTACCTTGAGATAAACTGTCAACATAGTCAGGAAAGGAATAAATAAAATTTCTCATGTTCTTATCTCTTTGTAAAGAACATTGTAGGAAACAGAAAAATACCTGAGCATCTGAGTGAGCTTCAAACTGTGCAGTCCCACCTGTGGCCTGGTCAAAGGTGTACATGAGACGGATGTCTTCTTCATGCAATTCATGGCCTTCCACGACAATGTTCCCTGAGGGAGAAGACGACTCCATCAGTTCCTCCTCTTTAAGCTGCCTGGTTACTAGTGCACTGTGCCCATTTTGATGAAAATTTCACAGCAGCAGGGCTGCAGATGTCAGAAGATGTTACTACCCCGGATTCCTACCATTGCTGCAGCCATGAATGTGACATCTGTAGCATACTCTATGTTGCCCTGAGGACAGTTAAGTCAGCACCAATGTCCATTTTAATAAGCTTCCAGGTCAAAAGCTAAAGGGGTGCACCATGAGATGACAAGTTCCCATCTAAACAAGGAGCAGATGGTGAAATAAGTCTTTAGAGTCCACTCACGAGTGGCTAGAAGGGTGTGGTGTGGGTGAAATGAGATGGACGGTGTGAAGAACTGTGTAGCAGGTCTGTCCAGGGCCAGCAGAAAGTGTGGGCAGATGCTGATGGTGGTCCCACCTTCAAAGAAGCCCCCTGTGCTCTCTTGTCATGTTCCTGGGCTTCAAGCTCTAGGCTGCCAATTCTACTTTAGGTCCCTGCGTTTGAAAACTCTTCTGCTTTCCATCAGTACAGAACACTTCATCCAGAAACTACAGTTTAGAAATGATAGGCTTTCAGTTTCAAGTAAGGTTTACTTTAGGAATTTCTGATGTGTTGGTTACTTGGTCAAATGACTTAGACCGGGGACTTAGAAGGCTGATGAAATGGCATCTTCCAATTAAATATTCTGAGCTGAATTAGGAATGAGTGACTCAAGTTTTAGCTGCTAACCCCTTATGTTTTATTAATTATAAAACTTTGAGGAATCTTAGAGACATGTCCCAGAATTTCCATATCTACTCATCTTATTCCTGAGTCCTTAAATCTCTACTCCAAATACCTTTAAGGCTTATGATTTTCAATTTTAGGTAGACCTAATAACAAATAACTTGTGTCCCAGGGCAGCTGAAGGATGTCGAACAGCCATATTCAGACTGAGTACGATTACCATGGCAAGGTTTCAAATTCCTGGGCACCTTGAGACACTATTTAGTGGGGTGGGGAGAATGGGCTGAGGTTCCTTCCCTAGCCCCATAAGTTGACTGGGCCTCCTGGCTACATATTCTCACATTACCCCATATTCTTCCTTCACAGGACTTTATATTCAGCTCTACACTGGGCTTTAAAATATATTTGCTGAATGAGCAAATCCAACTTTGACAAATAAGAGATCAAGACGTAGATATCTTAGCAGAAGCATAGGTAGAACACTGGTGAGCTCTATCCATTTCTCCTTAACAAGAAGCTCCAAACCTCACTGCTAATTCCCTTTCCCCTGAAACCACTGCAATCTCTTCTTTTGACTCTTTTCCAGTCTTCGTTCTGACACGTCCAAAAATTGTCCTTTTTCTCTCCACAAGCAACTTCCAGATGCTTCTGGGGAACACCATTCCCCAGTCATGAAGCCCCAGTAAGCTGCTTTCTCTCACAAGGAAGGATGGTTTGAGGCACAGAGGGATTTGTAGAGTTCCCTGGTAACCTAATCCATTTGATCCAGTAACTTCAATCTAGTTATCTCACCTAAAGACATCAATTCTATAAAATAAATACATGCAAAAGTATTCACTGCAACACTATTCATACTATGAATAGACTGAAATGTGATGGTGAGTAGCCTAAAGCCCCAAAACCAAAGAATGGTAACATGGAGTATGCACATGAAGGAAAATTATACAGCTACTAAAATAGCCTTTCCATATACAAATACAATATGTTGAGAATATAAATTGAAAATACAAAGTTAAGAATGTAGGAAAGAACTGCCAAAGTACATAAAGTATTGAAATACATAAAAGTGAAAGATGAGAAATTTAAAAGTTTAGTGTGATCTCCATTAAGGCTGTGATTCTATGACTACATGTAACTGGTGTAAAGAAGCCAGAATTTTAGCAGTGCACAAGCACTTATGAGGCTACATATTAAACTACAGCGAGTAGTTACCTGTCTATTAGTTACAGGGATGAGTGGTGGCTCGGGGTCGTTTTTATTGTCTTTCCAAATCTTTGGAATTATTTATATAATTATAAAATTATTTACATAATTTATAATAATTTTCCTTATGAACTTGAAAAAGTTTTTATTTAAGAAGAGGCTGACAAGGTCAAAGTCCGACAGAAGCCTGAATATGAAATATGCCCTGGCCTGAAGACATGAAGGAGACGCAGCCCCACCGGAGCGGACACCCACCACTCTTCTGGAACTGCTCCAGCTCCTCACTGGTCAGCTGCTTGATGGCCATCATCACGGCTTTAAAGGCTCCCTTCAGACGCTTCCCCAGGACCATGTGATCCGGTTCTGCCCTCAGCCGAACGCCATACTTGCTTTTATCTGTAGACAGTGTAACTTTTCGAACATTCAGTTCCTATATTTAGTACCCAGGAAAAAAAAAAGAGAAATGAAAACAAGTTCACCTGAAGTAGGATATGTAAACAAAAGTCCATAGCAAGATGATTCTATGCAAACTGTAAAATTTCATAAATCTTTATATTTGTTATGATTTACAAAAAAAAAAAAAAAAAAAAAAAAACCCACCCATGGAAGAATATTCATCAAAATTATCTTCTCAAAAAAACCAAAAATCAAAAACCAAAAAACTATTTGGATCCCAAAGATGACTCATCTATCTTACCTCAAGGATATACTTCTCCAAAGACTTGATATCAGTAAGAGCTTCTGGATCCTGATGAATAACCACAATTTCTTTCAAAGGATACTAAGAGGAAACAGGAGAAAAATGTTTGTTAAGTAGCCAGTCCTCTAAAGGAAGAAACTGGAATGTTAAATGTTTATCTGAATTGTAAGCTCCAGACCAGTTAGGCTGAACTACATCCATTCACACCCTAAAAGCAGAAAAGGGGGGAAAATTCTGCCATTGCTAAATGCTGTCTATATTAAGAACCCAGTGCGTGAGGCACTGGGCACCACATAAAAACAAAATAAAGATATTGTGTCCACCTAGAACTAAAAAAGAAAAAGAAAGCAATTCCCACATAAAATGTAAAAAAAAAAAAAAAAAAAAATTCAAACCTTTATTGGAATAGTTTTGCGGTCTCGGATCACTCGTCCAAGTTCAATCACAGACTGCATTCTAGACACTGCACTCTCAGTTTTCTTGTCAATTAATTCCTCACTGTTTGACAGAAGCAGAAAAAAGAAAGAAATTAAAAAGGACAAATCCAAAATAGGCATACTTAAGGGAGGAAGAGGGTCAGGCTAGAGAAGGGATAGTCTCTTTTGGCAAGGCACCTGGAACTGCATTAGGGGGCACACAATGAGCTCCTCAGTTGTCCTTAGGCGTGTATCCACATACCACCTGCCACCGTTCTACAGAGGGGTTCTACATACAGCATCCCTCTCCTACTGCTTATGGAAATGGGCCCCATTCTGCAGCTTGAGGAACAACTTATATTAGCTTGGGTGGGAAGAGAGGCACAGAGGGGCTGGAGTAGGGAACTGCCTACTCTTTTCCATTCCTTCCCTGGGAGCTTGGGCTGCCACATGCTCTGCCAACTCCCCTTCCTATGGCCTAGGAAAGGTTTATCTGCATTTGGTTCCTACCGAACACGGGGCAACATGAGGTAGTGAATGCTGAGGGTGTCCTTGTCCTGGACAGAAGCTGGGTCAATCAGCACCTTTAGATTCTGGTACATCAATTCAGTGAGAAACGGTGTATACGGGGCCTGTATGAGGACACGGAACATCATGTCATTCATATACATAACAACAGCTGATCTCACAGTGAGAAACAGTAATTAAACATTTTAGAGAATGACAAGATACTATGCAGACTTGGGCATAAGGTTATTAAACACACTCTGTGAAACAGAAAGGACTTTGTATCTGTGAAGCCCAGCAGTAGGGCTACAGTCAGCAGAACTTAAAATATCCCTAAATTTCTGCAATATGTCAAACAAACAAACAAAAATCAAATCAGGAGCCTGTGACCAAGAATCAGTCAAGTCAATATGCACAGAGGACTAAAACCTCATCCTTAATTGGGGAAACACCACATGCTGTGCAGTATCCTGGTGAATAAAGTCAGACATGGAAAGCACTAGGCATGCAGGACTTTGCACAAAGTAGATCCTCCTACAGTGAATGTTACAGAATGAATGGGGAGATTGTAATATTATACTGGAGTAGGAGAAAGGGATATAAGCAATTAAAACCGAAGGCTTCTTACTATATAATATTCAATTAATATTTGAACTGGAAGGAACACACATTCCAATTACCTGCACATTTTTCTCTCAATGGTAAGTTAAAAATGTTTTCTGTGATGTATTTATTCAGGTAGATGAATTCAGGAACCTCCTGGTTATAATTATGGCAATCCATATTAAGACATGATCTTCAACTTAGATCTTGGTCTAGATGCAAGATTTCTGACCTGCACTGCACTGCAAATGACTATAAGAATCTAGTATTTCTCAGCACTTATTTAAAATATATGAATAAGCTCTTTCAAGACTTTTATACCAAACATATACAAGCTAAAGAAGGGCGCCACATGCAATCTACAGGCCAGTTTTAGGAACTGGCCAACTATCTCACCATTAGTCTGCACAGAGAAAGCAGGACACTAAACAAGGTCTCCAAGGCCATGACACAATCCTCCATCCCATTTTCACCCTAGTGAATAAAAAAGAAATATTAAACTGCTTTAAAAAAAAAGTTTATCAATAAACCATTTATTAAAAGAGGCAACCTGAAGACAGCAAAGAGCAAATAGCAGAGAAGACACGAGGTAGAACAAGGAGAAATGGTGACAACCACCGGCCACAGAGGGTCATCCATCATGGTGGTCTAATTCATTGTAGGAAAAAATTAAGATAATAATAAAAGAGCCCGGGTAGGACGGCAACTCAGGAGGCTGAAGCAGGAGGATCACAAGTTTGAGGCCAGCCACAGCAATTTAGCGAGACCCTGTCTCCAAATAAAAAAATTAAAAGGGCTGTGGATATAGCTCAGTGGTAAAGCTCCTAAACTCCTCTGGGTTCAATCCCCATATGAAAAGAAAAAAGATGAAAGAAAATCCAACTATATTTTAGTTTCTCAGACATAACTACTATAAACACTTTAGTATATATCCTTATAAATATGTGTAAATACATATAATTATAAACCCATATGAATTTTTCTCTAATATATTTTAGCCAGAATGAAATTAGTTATGGTGTAGGCTTTTACTATGAATATATTTTAAAATAGGACTGATGGGTTGGAGGAGCATTCACCTGGCCCGCAGCAAGGCCACTGTCACTTCCAACATTATCTCACTGTGACTTTTGCAAATGGTCTGCATCCTGAGACTAGTGCTTATGCTATACTCATTCTAAACCCCAACAACTACATAAGAGTTCTATCCACAACACACACTTGATAAATAACCATCCTCCAGGGTTATAACAAGGAGGTGCCCCTCCTAAGACCACAGTTGTGTCTGATGGTACTTGCAGAACTCTAAGGTCTGCACGGTTCCATCCTGCATGGCCTGGCCACTTTCTCCTCAATATGACATGTCCACACCTATATTGTGAAAACATGTGCAATGACTTTTAGAACTTATAGGTCCCTGTTATCAAATGGCAATCAATACAATTAGTATGCAAGGTAAAAGGAAAAGAAAGTTTCAAAAACAGAGGCTTTTGGACAATGTTCATTTCCCCTTTGACTCATTTTTCCAACACTCAAACTTTCACACACTTTTTGCTTTTCCCACCAGCACCTACCTTTAATCTTCTGCGGTTCATTCTGACATACCAATTGGTTAGAACATCTACAAACTTGACCAGGCGAGGCACCACAGTATAAAGCCTATAAGCTAAAAGTAAGAGAATCAGCCAGGTGGCCTTTATCAGCCTCATGAGATGAGGCCTGTACACAATAAAGCACAAGCAGCCCTCTACCTAGGGACTCCATTCACTATAGAGACAGTAAGAACCAGACCAAAGCAACCACAAGTAACTCATTTATTGAGAATAAATAAGAGTCAAAGTGTTCAGGAATGCACCCTGAGCCACATGCAAACCCACACTGGTCAGTAGGAAACACTGAACTCCAGTCTGTGTGTGTGGCACAGTCCGAGGCACACACAATTCTGGGGAAGCATGGTGTGCATGCAGTTGGACAATGTAACAGCACCAACGCAGTCCAGCTTCTTTCCAGTGTACAACTTCACACCTCAATTAAAAACCCAATAAGCAGAAAGCTCTAAAGGTCTATGCCTCTTACCTCCAGAGGATATTTCACAATGCCTAGAAGACACTTTGGTTGTCTTAATTTGTGGGGTGGGGTACTACTGGCATCTAGAGGGGGGATCTAGAGATGCTGCCAAAATGATATAGAGGACAGCATAGCCCACACCAAAACAAATAATCTAGCCCATACTATTGACAGTGCCACTGTTGAGAAATTCTGACAAAGGCTATGATTAAAACAGAACAGGCTTTCTTGAGATTCAGATAGTCAAGGAAAGAAAGCCAAAGGTGTAGTGGAAAAAGAAACCTCTTGGGCATAGAGGAGGTAGGCCAGCAAAGTTGGGATCTCAACTGAACAGTCTGGGTCATGAGTTGGTCTCTATGTGGGTACCTGGATTCCCGCACAAGACCTCTAGTTGCTAGGCAGAGTGAGCTCTGGCCAGACCAACTTCATGGGAAGTCATGGCAGCTGGTGCTTAAAGGAGGCGCAGGCCTCACTCACAATCCCCACATTGTCCACCCACTTGTTGACAGCTGTGTGTGAGTAAGCTCTCAGCACTGCCCCTTTCTGGCAGGAGTCAGACTCTCACTCATTTCCAACTCCATTCATGTTAATTTGCCCAGTAGCTACACAGTCCTTTTGTGCCAAATTTAACAGTACTGACTAAACCAGGGAAAGCCCAGTGCAGATGACCAGGCTAATGCTGACCCTGGTCTACTCTGTCCAGCTGTACCTGCCCAACAGGGTGCAGAGAAGGCAGGTCAACCTCTCTGGTCTCTCTTGCCCCCACTGTGACCTGCGGCATCTGCCTGCCCACTTTCCAGACTGAGATGCACCAGTCAACAGTTTCTAGAATTTTTCACTGGATCTATGATTTTACCATTTTCAAACCCTGATGAAGTCAATATAACCCACTTTCCCAACCTCTCTCTAAAACTAAACTCACTGGTGTTTATTTAGGAAAACAGACCTAAAATTTAAAAAAAAAAAAGCATTATAAAAAGTATTACTTATCGAATACCTATTTCTGCCAGTCAACTTATGTGAATCATCTCTATTTAAGCCTTATTATAATTCTACCAGGCATTTTGCAGATAAGGAAATCTAGGCCGAGAGACTTGAGGCAAGCCCCTGGAGAGGTAGCAAGTGGCAGAGCTGGGGTCTGAACCCATAGCTATCCAGCTCCAAAGCCTATTACACTCTGGAGGAGTGAGGCCACCTGGACACCCCTCAGACAGAATTCTTAAGGGCTTGGAAACAAATACCTTTCTATAATCAACAAGCCATAACAAAATTATATTTGGGGATTAGAAGAAATACTTATTTGCTGTCTGTTCATTCTGTTATCTCTCAAAATTTCCTTTTTTTTTTTTTTCAAAGAAAAGCGATTAAATAATGAAATGACACACATAAACACACAAACACACATAAACAGTCCTTAATCATAAGACCAGGAGAGACTCACCTGCCATTTCGGTCTCAAAGAAGCCCACAAGCGACTGCATGAAGGACAGAATCCACCGGTCTGTGATATTGGGGCTTTCTCTAACAGTGCTCTCATTGTAGAGGAGTTCTATTTCTTCTTCCTGAGGACAATTAATGAGACATTCACATTAACAGAAGGGAAGTAACTTACTAGAGAAAAATAAACTCAAAAATCACTAAAACAGAAAGAGCAGCAAAAAAACCAAAACAACTCAAATTATTAACAGGCAATCTAATTTTCTGACATTTAGCAATATTATCCAGATACACACTAACTTGGGACATTAAGTCTTTAATTCCTTCTTACTATTGTTTTTTGGTACTGGGTACTGACCTTAGAGGTGACTGATCACTGAGAAACAACCTCATCCCTTTTAATATTTTGAGATAGGGTCTTGATAAATTGCTGGGATTATGGGTGTGTGTGATGGTGCCTGGCAATAATTGTTTTCTGAGTGAAGTGAAGAGACATTTAGGGAAAAAATTACTGCTCTGCACTGAAGAGTGATTCTGAATTGAGAGATATTTGCAAATCTTGTATATGGCTTAAATACTTTAAAATCCAAGGAAGGAGCTGGGTGGAGTGGTGCATGCCTGTAATCTCAGCACATTGGGAGGCTGAGGCAGGAGGATCGCAAGTTCAAAGCCAGCCTCAGCAATTTAGTGAGATCCTAAGAAACTCAGTGAGACCTTATCTCTAAAAAAAATATAAAAAAGGGCTGGGTGAACTCGAGTTCAAGTCTCAGTACCATAAATAAATATCTATCAATCAATCAATGGAAGGAAAAAAGGACAATAAAACTTTCTGGGACAGAATACAGGATTGTCTAGAAACTGAAACCTAGTACTGGGAACTATTTGCATTCTTAGGCTGATGACCTTACCCAGAATACTCTATTCCTCTCTGCTTTTTGCTTTGTCCAAATTTTCCTTGATTCTAAAAGCCCATTTCACCTGTCCCTGCTCCACAAACTGAATTCCCTGCCCACTTTGGTTTAGGCAGCAACAGGACCAGGGTAATAAGAGCAGAGATAATATGATCTCACTAAACATGATGTCCCTGGCACTGAGAATCTGCTGATAAAACAAACATAGCCTACCCTTCTACAGGTGAGACCCATGACCCACAGAAGACCCTGGACAACTACTGCACCTTCATGCATGGCCTCCTCATGGCTCTTGGCTGTCCCCAACATCAGAGAGTACAACAAAGTGGCCACACAGAGCCCCACCTTGTGGCTTAGCACATGTGCGGCCTACTGTGGCCTGTACCTTCTGGAGCCTCAAGATGTTCTGGATGAAGAAGCGGTACGCGTTGTACCACGGGAGCAGCACATCCTTAAGGACGTCCCGCACGCCCTCCTCTTTAAAGCGGAGGTTTTCTGCTCTCACCACAGGGGAATTAATCAGATATAATCTGGAAAAGGTAGAAAATTCACATGGGAAAGTTACATATGATCAATTTAAAAGTCAAAAAGCCTTTGTGTACAAGACACAGCAAATTACAAAGGGGTTACCCGTTTGTGACCCCATACCAAAATATGGCACTGCATTCAGAATAAGAGGAAGGTTGCCTGATCCTCATCAAGAGCCACTTCTTGTCTCCCATGGACACTGCCCACACCTCCAATGCATGTGGACACAGGAGTTCAGAGAGAGTAGCCTTTACAAAGTGCAGAGTGTGGCATTTGGGTGGCAGAGATTAGGAATATCAATCACCCTACAGGATAGCCCACACTATAGTTACTTAGCCTAAATAGTGGATGCACCAAGGGCAAGTCCGACAGATAAATGAGTTGAAGGACAGCCCTTCTCTCTGCTCCAGGGCTTGGGTCTTCTCTATGACATGGGGATGCTGAATGAGACCTTCAGGTCCCTTTCAACTTGAATACCATGTGATTTCATGATTATGCACATTTCAAACAGTGGCTCAAATTTCTCTAAAACTTCTTCAATATTAATTTATTTGCTCTTACACATATGGTGTGAAATTAAAATAAATGGTAAAAAAAAAATCCTAATACAACAAGACACGGAAACTAGAAACATAGTCATAGGCAACCTGCAACTAGTCTCGGGGAGGCCCTGGATAGCTCATAAAATCCAAAGCAGGTCCTTCAAAAAAAAAAAAAAAAAAAAAAAAAAAAAAAAAAAAAACCTCTAGGTTTGAAAATGATTTTATTATATAGAAAACTGTTTTTAGGCCTTAAAATCAACAACCACACCAATGTAACTTTCCATATAACAAATCCATGTTAAAAAGCATAATTACAAACTAAAAACTTAAGAACATAAAAATGACACACACACTCAAGATGAAGCACTACTTTGTACCTGAGCGCATCAGCACCATACTTCTCGATAATTGAAACAGGATCAGGATAATTCTTTTTTCTTTTGCTCATTTTCTGGCCATCACTTGTAAAGCAAAAAGTAGATGACAATTAAACAAGTAAACAACACAGCTGACTTTTACACATGTATATAGATTATCTGCAACTAGGAATACACAAATGCAAATGGAAGGAGTAAATAATTTAGATGCAAGCCAGCATCAAGACATACCTACAGTTGTAAACAATTTCTGAAACTATGGGGAGCCATCAGGCTGATAGAGAAGGAAGATATCTTTGCATTTATCCCAGAGAAATAAAGAATTATAGTTCCATTAAAAAAAAAAAAAAAACACTACAAGAATGTTCACAACAGCTTTATTCACACCAGCAAACAGTGAAACACTCAGATGTCTTTCAAGGGGTGGAAGGTTAAATAAACTATGGTACACCCATACTATGGAACACTATTCATCAATGGAAATGAATGAACTTTTGATATATACCTCTATCAGAATCATATACTATCTAGACTAGTGGTTGCCAGGGATTGGGAATGAGGATGGAAGGTTGGGGAGTGAGTGTAATTATAAAGGGCAATAGGAGAAAACCTTGTGGTGTTGAAATCATTCATTATTATGACTGTGTTTGTGGACAGAGAAACCTACACATGTGAGAAAGTTGTATTCTAGTAAATACACATAAGCAAATGAGTATATCTAAAACAGGAGAAATGTGAATAATATCAGTGGACTACGTACGTCAGCCTCCTGGTTGTGATATTTATTATTAGACTATGATTTCCAAATGTAACCACTGGGGGGAAACTATGCAAAGTATGCAAGAGAGCATACTTTTTGACATCTTTATGCACACAAACTTATAATAATGTCAATAACATTTTCAATGAGGGAGGAAAGAAAAGCAGGTCTGAGGCTGCAGCTCAAAAGAACATATGCTTAATACGTGAAGCCCTGAGTTCAGGATTCAAGACATGAATTTAGCACTCATTTGCTAAGCCCTTCAGCAAGTTAATTTTCTGAGCTGTAAATTTCTTCATCATTGAAAGGAGATAATTACAGGAGCCATGTGAAATAGTTCTGAATATTGACAGCATGAGGACATGTTGATGTACACAGGGTAAGGACACAGACAGACTAGATGTTAGATATTCCTCCTCACAGCCATGCCTCTATATTATTTTATTTATTTTTATTCTCAACGAGTAGAGGTTATGGAAGCAAAGGAAAAATAAGAGTGTCCTATAATAGTCAAAAATTGGAAATAATACTCAATGGAGGCAGAGTGGAGCCTGGTGTGGCTCTCACTAGATTGGGTCTTAGAACTTGTGGGTTCTAGAGCCCCAGAGAGCTTCCTTGTAAGTTAAACAGAGGTTAACAAAACCCTACATTTTAGGACTGAACTAGTCACTACATAGAAGAGTGCACCTGCCTTGCCAGGACAAGACCGTTCACAATCACATTCTTGAAAGGTGGTTGTCCAAAGAGGGCTGTGGCCAGCACCAGTAGGGTGTAAAACCTGAAGAAAAAAAAACAGCAAAACCCCAACAATACGGTAAGAACAGAGAAGGAATCCAAGCACAGGAAAAAATACATTTACTCACTGGACTGAATTTCTATTTTTGATACAGTATACTTCTTGATAATCATACAAATCAAAGGTTCTTAATTCTAGTTACACATCATAACCATGAAGGAAGGGTTGAAAAATAAACAGATGCATGGAACCCACCAGAGATCTATCAAATTAGAGCCTCTGGCTTGCAAAGAAATAAATGCCTCCATCAATGTTTTGGTCCTCCCTCTGCTACCCGACTCCCCAATAGGGAGCCAGTATAACCAGCTATAAAGGCAGCACAGGGTTCCCTCAGCACCACCTGAAACACCTGGTGAAACAAGAAAAGATCATACAGGACAAATAATGTGATGACAAAAGAAAAAAAAAAAAGCACTCATACAAAGGTCAAAAGGCAGACTTCAGAATAGAAAATGCTTCTATTTTGTCAGATGTTATGCATCCCATTAATGCATAGCTCCCTAGCCTGTTCCTTGTGAGAACGCTCACATTCCTGCCACTGCCCTGGGTGATGCTTCCAGCCACCCTGACATGTTCCTACTATCCCAGGGGTGATGCTGTCCCATCACCTGACCTAACCCTGTACTCTAGGAACATCAGGGAACATAACTAATGAGGAGAGCAGACCCCCATTCTAGTATAAATACCAACCCAGACAGCCCTTTCAGTTCCAAAAAAAAAAAAAAAGGCTAGGAGGACTACTGGTACTCAGGAGGCAGCCATGATCTGTGGAAAGGGACAGTGGGCACATGGGGTCCACACAAAGACTTAAAACAGCTGCCAGACTTCACTATTTTTGAGAGAAACAAGCTCACTGGGAAGTCATCTGGCCCTCCCCACAATAGGAATTTGTTTCTGATAGCTGTTCCTATAGATAAATTGATTAGAATATTAAAATGACACATTGAATACACTAAGGTTTGAATTCAACGATTAACACCAACTGAAAGAGCAGAAAATGACACCAAAAATTCCTTAAATACATCCCTGTAGAAACATTATAAATGTAACTATAATTAGCACATGGGCCAGCAAATCCTATCCAAAAAAAAGGGCAACTCACTTTTTAAGAGGATGAGTGTATTGCTTAAAAGGGCACAAGACAAAACCCAATTCCCAAATCCTCCTCCCTTGTGTATTTTAAAATTTGGATTTTCTTTAAAATGTTAATTGACAAGGCTAGAATTTTTACCCATGCACATGACTACCTTCCCAATATTGAGCACCCATTAAGCATTTGAGTAAATAATACGAAAAAGTTAAGAACACATATTGTTTTGTGTGACTTAAACTTCCAACTTAACATATAGATAAATGCAAAAATGTTAGTGAAATAATTCAAATTATAATACCATAGTTCTATTTCAGTGAAAGAATATCCTAGTTGAAAAGCATTTTAGTATTCATAGTGGGTAGAAAGGACAGAAAGCAGGAACACAGGCTGTCTTGTTTGCCACGGCCCTAGTCAGCACCCAAGGACACATGGTAGGTACTCAATAAAATCAAGAAAACACTTAAAGCAAGAAAGGGCATACCATCCTCTGGTTTGGTCTATGCCTTCGGCAACGAAGTCTGCAGGAAAAGCATCTTCAAACTCCCTCTTGTTTTCAAATGGATAATGAACCTGAGCATAGGGCATGCTGCCACTTTCGAACCAGCAGTCAAATACCTCAGACACGCGCCTCAGTGATCCTTTCCCACAGCGTGATGGAATGGTCAGGTGGTCAATGCTAGTACACAGAAAAGCAGTACTTCTCATTTTATGCACAACAGAACTTGCCGTTTAACTGCCAGTAAGAAACACAGAGCCCCAATACGATATTATTCACAGGTTGTACAAGGCATGTACAATGGTGGTCCCATGCAACTGTAAGGGAGCTGAAGAATTCCTCTCACTTAGTGACATATAATGGTCCCGACGCTGAGTAAATGGATTATTCATGTGTTTATGGTGATAGTGGTGTGAACAAACCAGTGTGCTACAAGATGTATAAAAGAAATAAAAGTATAGCACATATAATTAAGTACAGCACATAACATGATAACAAATGATGTAACTGGTTTATGCATTTACTTATTTTTGTGTGTGTGTGGTAATGGGGATTGAGTCCAGGAGCACTCTGCCACTGAGCTGCATCTCCAGCCAGTTTTCGTTTTGAGACAGGGTCTTGCTAAATTGCCCAGACTGGCCTTGAATTTCTGATCTTCTTGCCTCAGCCTCTCAAGTCACTAGGATTTCAGGTGGGCCACCACCTTGCTTGGCCTTCTCATTGTTACTTTAGAGTGTACTTCTACTCATGAAAAAAAAAAGTTAATGAAGCCTGTAATCCCAGCTACTTGGGAGGCTGAGGCAGAATGACCAAATTTTAAATTTCAAAGTCAGTCTGGACAACTTAGTGAGACCCTGTCACAAAAATGAAACTTGAAAAAAGAGCTGGTGATATACCTCAGTGATAGGGGTAGTTACCTAGCACATGTGAAGCCCTGGGCTTAATTCCCAGTATGGCAGGAAAAAAACCAAAACGAAACTGTCAAAACAGTATGGCTATTATACTAACAGTACCCACCTACATCTTGTGTTTACCATGTTTCTTGGTTGCATCAAAAGGCCATGTCAAGCGAGTCATCTATGCCATCTGGGTTTGTGCAAGGACACTCCAAAATGGGTGTTCATACAAAAAAAGAATTGTCTAAGGACGCATTTCTCAGAACATATCCCATAGTTAAGTGAAGCACAAATGAAAATGCATTTGTAAACAGAAATGTCAGCCATTCTCAAAGGCTTTTGAGAGTACCACACTTTATTGTCACCTGGTGTTTCAACTGGGGAGGGAGGACATATATTACCTTAATCCTATGCAAGTCATCAATAGTGATTCACAAACTAGCGCTTGCCATGTGCAGCTATGTAATTTGCTAGGTATCATGTCTCAGTAGGAGGTGACAGGACTGAAGTGAATTAATCATTGAGAAACTGACCTCTCTCTGTGGAGATCCGAGATTTTTGCTCCTGACAGTTCTTCAAGTTCTGCCACTGACCCAATGCAAACTACCTGTTAAAAATAAAGTTAAAAGAAAGAGTTCCTTAGAGCCAGAGAGATCAAACTGAATTAATTTACGTGATATTCCTGTTTGAGAAACCTCTGATTTTTCCTTAAAAGCTCATTAAAATACCAATCTGGGCTGAAGGACACTATCTTCAACATGGCTGACTGTTCAACAACACCATACAGTGGTCTCTGACAAGGCAAGCACTAACTTGTCCACTTTATTATCTACCCTATGTCAGAGGGCTCTTACGTGGGGATTTTAAACACTGACAGCCATCATTTTAATGGGTAATTATGAAGGGTTTACTATGTGCAAATCTCTGCCAAAATCATGGTGAAATGCATAAGAGAAATGCCTTGGACTATTATTCTAAGGCATCTGCGTTTCTTCCTGGCACCTAGAACTTTAATCTGGAATCTTCCCAAGACAAAGCTAGAACTAAGTTAGTGTTCTTGGATCAGATCAAAATACTCAGCCTAACTCACAAGATGTTAGGATTTATCTAAGTAAGGAAGTGAGAGATGGGGCTTGCTGGTACACTCAGAATTAGGGGAATCATTTGACCGGGGCTGTGCCAGCGGGAGCTGCTGTGGGTTCTCATCTAGCAAGGGGGTTTCTGCTACCTACAGGCACCCACAGTCTCTTTCTCCGTCTTTCCTGTCTAGTTCCCCAAAATCTTCTGATTCAGTTACTTCACAGCTGCCTCTTAGGTCCCTAAAGGAAAGTGACAAGTCCCCAGGGTGCCATTGCTTATCTTTGCTGTAAAGCTCTCAGTAATAGCAGAAGACCCTCTCATGGAAATATGTCTGTGTATCTGCGCATGTACACACATGGACACACACACACAAATTTTTGTAAGTTTACTAATGCAATTTTAGAAGTTTACCAAAGTCATCAACACAATGTTAAATTTTTTTCAAGTTCTGCTTTTTCATTATCTATGTTAGCTTAACCTTAAGTTAATGCTATAACTTAATGCACAGAGGAAGAGATCTGTGTAACACAAGAATAAAGCACTTAATATGTGGATTTCCCTGAGAAAAACGCAGAAGGTATTTTCCACTTTTTATAGAAGAAAATTTAGAAATTCAAATACTAAAAATAATTATTTTATGTCATGATTCTAGGAAAGAATAGAGAAAAAAAGAGATGAAATAAGAAAGGGGCAAAGAGAGAAAAACATGACTTTACACCACTTTCACGCTGCATGAGCAAAGTGCCCCAGCACAGTCCACACAGGACACATGGCCCCACCTCACCTCCTCAAAGTCTTCACTGACCCACAGTGGGATGGGGGTGCCCCAGTATCTGTTTCTGGAAATTGCCCAGTCACGTGCATCTTTCAGCCAATTTCCAAACCGCTTTTCTCGCACAAACTCTGGCACCCTGCCGTAGTACATTAGACAATCATTGAAGAACAAAATTCCATTGAAATAAAAATTGTAAATTATATTCATGTAAGCTTTTGTGAATCAAATGATACAAAACACTGAGCTCACTGCTAGGAACATGTTTTCTTTTTATTTTTTTTCCCCCCAATACTGGGGATCGGACACAGGAGTGCTCTACCTCTGTGCCTAACCCTTTTTATTTTTTGAGACAGGGTCTCCCTGAATTGCTAAGGCTGGCCTTGAACTTGAGATACCAGAAGCATATTTTATAATGGATAGTACCAGCATACGTGATAGCCTTTGCTTCCACTGACTTGACCCAAAGCATATACATTCCCCACATCCTCCTTGTCAGCTGGGGACCAACACAGACCTCTCTTGACTAGCCACCCTGACTCTAGCAGCCTCATTCCAATCAATTCTAGTCTTCATGTCATCTGATGACATCAGCTTTACTAAAAAGTATTAGCATAAGCTCCCAACGAGCTGGGTAATTGGAAGTTTCTCTGTGGCCCTCTCTGGTCTCCTCCCTGGTCATCCCTGATCTTGCATTTTAGCCTTCAGCAATGAGGTTAAGTTCCTCAGCATGTGACTCCCCATCTTTCTCTGCCATTCAGTCTTCCTTCCCTCTGCCACCTCTACTACTCCCAGAACTTCTACTATTTTGACTGGAAAAGAGCTCCTTATTCCTTAAGGTTCAGCTTTGCAGGAATTCCTCTAAGCACAAGGCTGAGTCAGGGTATTGCCAGGCTTCTAAATACATCTTCTTCTTTTGGGCACTGCATTTTTATCCTGCTTTCTACAGATCAGTTAATATGTCTATACTCCTTTCAGGTTACCTTATTCCACACTACTACCTTACACATTAGGGGAACTGATGAGCTTGCTAGCTTTAGATGAAAAAGCTGCTTTTTGAGAAGTCACACTTTGCTATAATGTATCAGAAAGCCATAGTTTAAAACCATTTTTCTTTATTGTCCTAAGATCTTCTCAATTTCCCCAAATCAAATACAATTCTTTGGTTGGGTTAAGTCCCTGTGGGAAGTAAGAATTGAAATCCAAACTCTCAGCGAAAAACATTCTTTTGAAATGCAGATTTGAACTTTGTTTCATTTTGCAAATTCAAACTTTGCTTAATTTTATAAACACAGGTGGAGATGACATTGTCATCTATTTGCCAAACTTCAGCTGCAGAGAGAAAAGTTTCTGAGCTTGGAGTTTATCTATACCAGGAACTCAACAAGCACCAAAAAATGGCTAAGTACAAATGGTGTTTGTGGATACACCACAAAATATTTATCCTGAAAAATTTTATTTGATGTTAGCAGAGGGAGTAACGCCAGAATTTTTCCTCCAAAGTCATTTTACTATGTAAAACATATAAGGGGCTGTTTCTCATTTCCATTGGGTTTTAAAGAAAAAAAGGCTCCTTTACATGTTGTATTATAAGAATATTACTCTTGTATATTAAATTATTTTATGCTCCTTTACATACAGAATAGAGACAGCTATTACAATGAACAAAAAAAGATGGTTATAGGGGCTGGTAGAGTGCTTGCACAGTGTGTGACGCACTGGGTTCGATCCTCAGTACCACATAAAAATACATAAATAAAATAAAGTTATCATGTCCAACTTAAAAAAAAAGATGACTATAAAAATTATAGTCATAATAAAAATTGTGACTTGGGAGAGTGTACACCATACTAACTAAAGCAAAGGACAGTATGAAGAAACAGATCTCACTGCTCACCAGTAACACAGGTCGTTGTTCTTCAGTAGCTGCTCCACCATGTGCTCCACTCGTACAAACCAGCTGGGCACTGCTTTGTAAATGAGCGGAGTGTCTGATCTGGGGAGGCAAACACAGATGGAGCCAGTCAGGAGAGATGTAAGCACCCAAGGAAAACTGACTTTCAGTCTTTTATTAATACACCACTATCTACCTGGACTTCTGCTTAGACGTACACATACATACACGTTATACTGTACTGTATTTTTAAATTTTAATTATTTCATTTTATTCTATTCTATTTTATTTTTTAGTACTGGGGATTTCATTCAGGGATGCTTTATCACTGAACTACACGCTCAGAACTTCTTATTTTTTAATTTTGAGACAGGCTCTCTATAAGTTACTGAATGAAGCTGGCCTCAAACATGTGATCTTCCAGTCTCAGCCTCCGAAGCTACTGGGATTACAGGGTGTGGTGCCACTGAGCCTGGTTAAAATTCATTTTTATTATAGATGCAAATGTCTTAAGTCTTAAAAATTGGTCATCTCACTGGGGGCAGTGGCATATGCCTGTAATCCCAGCAGCTTGGGAGCTAAGGCAGGAGGATCAGAGTTCAAAGCCAGCCTCAGCAATGGCGAGACACTAAGCAATTCAGTGAGACCCTATCTCTAAATAAAATATAAACGAGGACTGGGAATGTGGCTCAGTGGACAAACAAACAAACGAACAAACAAAAAAACTCAACACCATCTCCACAATACTACGAAGGACAAAACCCAATAAAAGAACGAGACCAGAGGTGGATGCAGTACACCCTTGGAAGGCTGCAGCAGGATTGTAAATCTGAGGACAGTCTTACTGAGAGACCCCAAGGCAACTTAGTGAAAGATCTTGTCTTAAAATAAAAAACAAGAAAGACTAGGTACACAGCTCAATGGTAAAGCACACCTGTGTTCACTACCCAGCACAAAATAAGTAAGTAAATAAATAAATACCAACACTAGAAAGAAAAACAAGAGTTCTACTGATGACAGTTTTCTAAGATGTGATGTGACTGTCAGCAGAGAGACAAAATATGGGGACTGAATTTTAGGCCACTGAACACTAGATTTTGATCCACATATTTGTAGCATGAGGCTGTATTAAGACTTGATATCATAACATTACATTTCTCAATAAATTCCATTATAAAATTTCAAAGATGTTTGGCATCCTTAAAAAAGAAAAAAAAAAAAATGTGGCCACAACATAAAATAGTGTGTGTCCCCCAACCCCACAACTCCCAAGGAAAGAAACAACTTTTTTGCATTATCCTAAAAATAAGAGGGCAGTTTCCAAATACTAACTACAGGGTACCCCTGAGATGGATCCTATGAATATGAAGGTACAGGCACACAAACGGCGTAACCAGAGTGTGGAGCTTCAGCTACGATAGTCTTGGCCTCCTCTCACCTCCAGCAGAAAGGATAGCTGTGTGTGAAGGTGCTGGCAACAAGAAGTCTGCCCTGTTCCTTCAAGGTCCTGATGATGTTTTTGTCGGCATCCTGTTAAAAAATAAAAATTCAGTCATTAAAACATCCTATCAGGGCTGGGGATGAGGCTCAGCAGTAGAGCGCTTGCTTACCACGTGCGAGGCCCTGGGTTCAATCCTCAGAACCACATAAAAATAAATAAAATAAAGATATTGTGTTCAACTACAACTAAAAAATAAATATATATAAAAAAACTATCATACTTAGCAGCAACATAATTATATTAGTAAAATCGAACATTGTGTTGTGACTTAAAGGCATCAAAAAAATGTGTCATTAAAAAAACAGTGTTCACTTTTAGTCACATAAATACATTCCATGATGCTTTTTAAAAGGGGGGGAACGACACTGGGGATTAAACCCAGGGACACTTGACTACTGAGCTATAGTCTCAGCCCTTTTTATTTTTTAGAGACAAAGTCTCTACACTGCCCAGGCTGGCCCCAAACAGGTTACTCTCCACCTCACCCTCCCATGTTGCTGGGATCACAGGGCAAACCATCACACCTGGCTCCATAACATTTAAGGAAGTTTTCAATCGGAAACCATTACCCCAAGGTCACAAAACTGCTTCATGAGACACAGAGTCCTATTTTTGACTCCTGCTCCTGAAACTAGAGCATGCTTCCTTTAAAGACATCATACCCGCCTAGTACAGCTGGTAGTATCTACCTCTGTTTGATTTGATGCTGAAACAAAAAAACCCCACCAAGTTCCTAGATGAATAACAACATAAGCTATAAATGAGAGAGATAAGTTGCACTGATTTCCTTACTTGAGGAGGAAAAAGGGGGTACTGATCAATGAAATATATATATAAGAGCAACATCCTTCTGATCTTACTACAAACCTTCACATACTGTCCCACGAAATGTGTCACTTCTTCTGTGAAGCAGCCTGAAGCATCCACAGGACAAATAGGGAGTGAGTCTTTCTGAATAATGTTGAAGTCCATGCAGACCCGATAGTCATCCTGGGAAAAGGGAACGGAGGAGCAAGAGGGAAGAATAAAACAGCTGAATGTACGAGGAAGGAGGAAAGCATGAAATGGTAGGTTTACAAACTTTTGAGTATTCTGATATATACACATAATCAGCTTCATCCTTTTAACTAAAGGTGATTCAAGGACCATTTAGGGTTTCCAACAATTATTTCACAGACCTGCCATATACAGCAGGATATTCACTGAGATGACAGAGAACATACATGAATATTTTAAAACTAAGTCAAATTTGATTCATAACAGGGCTGGGGATGTGGCTCAAGTGGTAGCGTGCTCGCCCTAGCATGCATGAGGCACTGGGTTCGATTCTCAGCACCACATAAAAATAAAATAACGATATTGTGTCCACCTAAAACCAAAAAATAAATTTTTTTTTAAAATTTGATTTATAACAGCAGCATATATACAAATCTAAAAAACAAAGGCATATACAGGTATAAAGCACAATCTACCGCACCACAAGATGCTTGATATACATCTGGGCATGCAACTTATCAAAGGATGCCAATAATAATCTAAAACCAAGGTATTCACTTTATAAATATATCATGGGGGCTGGGGAGGTGGCTCAAACAGGTAACACGCTTGCCTGGCATGCGCGGGGCACTGGGTTCGATCCTCAGCACCACATAAAAATAAAATAAAGATGTTGTGTCCACTGAAAACAACAAACAAACAAATAAATAAATAAATCACGGTGCCTCAGGAATAGCCTTGAAGAGTGTTTACCATTAGACCTGCATATCAGCAATGCCGAGCACTTCATCACACTAGCTCATTTAGCCCTCATGATGATGCTGCAAGGAGGCAGAAGGTGTACTAGGGTTTCACAAGTGCTTTCCTTGCACACAACAGTGATGACCCCCATGTTACACATAAGGGGGCTGACACACAAAGAAGTCAGCTGCAGGGTATAGGGTTGTGGCTCAGTGGTAAAGTGTTTGCCTAGCATGTGTGAGGCACTGGGTTCGATTCTCAGCACCACATAAAAACACATAAATAATTAAAGGTCTGTCAATAACTAATAAAAATTAAAAAAAAAAAAAAAAAAACCACAAAAACCCAAAACAAGAAGTCAGCTGCAAAGTGGCAATAGTAAGAGTCAAATCAAAACAGCCCACTTCAGAGCCTACAGTGTCCACTAACATGCTATGCTGCTTAAATATGAAGTTACAGAGGCTGTTAGACTGAAACTACTCTGGTTTGACTATAAGACAAGCTAGAAAGCTAACATGCTTCTCCCTGGAACTGAATTGCTTGGGTGGTGGGATGTGTGGGCAGACAGGAAATGCCCAAGACACAAAAACTAGAAATATTAAGTGCAGTGCAAACAGCCCTCAGCCACTGCGATAAGAAAAAAGCAGCCCCTTGAATGGAGGGGGAATAGGTGATGTTCAACACAGTGATGTACTGTACTGCCAGGCAAAGACAAGGTAAGTTGAGGCCTCTTAGAAAATGTTTTCCAAGTGGGCTTAAAAAGTATAGTTTGCAGAACTGCATGGTATAACTATAGATATGTGAAGTATAACTATAGTTAGTAACAACTATTCACACTTAACAAGGACAATCTGAACTATGATTCAAAAACATGAAGCTATCTTTATTTTTTGGTGCTGTGACTCAGCTACAGAAGTTGTATTTTTATTATGTACTATCAGTGGAGTAATCATTACCAGCGGACACTAAAAATTTTTTGACCTCATATGTGACCAGTTCCTACAACACTAATTGGTATCATTAAGACTACTCACATCAAATATGAATAATTATTAGGCCTATTAAGGAAATGTTGAGTTTATTGTATATAAATAACAATGGCATGGTGACTACATTAAAAAGAAACGTCCTTATCAGTCACAGATGCACCTGGAATTATTTAAAGAAAGACATGAGGTTGAGGATTTGCTTCAAAATCCTCTAGCCAAAATAAAAGAGGTACAAGGGAAAGAAGGGAGAACAAAATAAATTATTATAAGAAAGTCCAGAGTCTATAGGTGCCCTGTGGGCACTATTCTTGCACTAGTGACCACAGGGACTCTCACTCTTACAGTATTAGGCACTGTGCTAAACTCCAGGGACATGATGACATTTAATCTTTCAGTTACCCCAATAGGCAACTACCATCCTTCATCCTACAGAGGAGAAAAGGAAATTTAGACAGGCTACAACACTTGCCCAGGATCTTCCCATCAGTAGCAGGACCACGATTCAAGGTTTACTCTAAAGCAACATGCCTTTACAAATCTCTGTTATTTGTTTATATCTTTATATATAAATTACATTAAAGGGAATGTATTGTTAGAAAAATTTTTATTCTAGGAAAAACATAAAAGGGAGCACCCTTCTATAGGGTTTAGGAAGGTAAGGACAGATTCTTCCTCCTGATCTTATAGTATTTGGTTAAGAACAAGTAGAGGAAATGGAAGAGATCTTTATTTTGATGGTCCAAGTGTTTGCACATCTCTAAGTGCTGTTAAAATTTACAGAGCTTGTCAACTGCACACACAAAGACAGACATTTACTACATGTAAACCATGAAAGAATGAATAAAGACACAACAGGAATGGTGGCCTTTTGGAGCTTAAATGTCTGGCCACAGACCAGGATTTTACCCATCATTTCCAGAAACCAGTTCACAATGAGTGGAAACTGCAGATACAAGTTTAACATGCCATCTTGGGAGGAGTGAGCCAAAGAAGAGGCTGACTCCATAGTCCACACGAGAAGAGCCTGATGACACATAAGACTCAGCATCCCGTGAAAAGTAGCTATTGACATTTACTTCTCATAAGTAAGTTTGCAAGATTCTGCTACTCACAGCACCAAAGTAAGGGGCCTGATGTACAACCCCTGTGCCTTCTTCCTCCTTCACATAGTGGTCAACAAGCACAGTGAAAGCGCCATTCTCTTTACACTGCAAAAAAAGAAAGGTTGGCAGGCATCAGGGATGGAGAGAAAAACACTTCTGCATCAACAATGCTAAGAGCCCGAAAAACCCTTTAGCGTGTAAAATTATTTTCAGAAATAGAAAAGATAGGATTATTCAGGTTGGGAAGAAACCTGATGATTAAAGACATCATTTCTCTGGATAGTGGCTCACTATTTATTAATGATGCAATGATCTGAAGACTTACAGATAAAAATTTCTAATTTTTGTGGCCACATAACTGGGCTTCTTCATTATTTTCCCTTGCCTGAGCATGAACTAGCATATGGTCTCACTTCTGGTTTATTTCCATTCATTGCATGTGCTTTGCTTTCCTCTTCCTTTCAACCCAGCTCAAGCAATTCAGTCACAGAAGGAAATTTCAAAGAATATGGATAGGGGAATCAAGAGGCATAAGGTCCCTAGTACAGTATAAACAATACATAGATACATATACAAATCTAACAAAGCATAAGGTGACTCCTTCTATAATGTGAGAGCATTATTTAAAAATTCCCACATAAGCTGGGCATGGTGGCACAAACCTGTAATCCCAGGGACTCAGGATGTTGAGGCAGGAAGATGAGAAGTTTGAGGCCAGCCTCAGCAACTTAGTGAAGCCCTAAGCAACTTAATGAGACCCTGTCTCAAAATAAAAAGGGCTGGGGATGGATGTGGCTCAGTGGTGGTAGAGTGGTAGAGTGTCCCTGTGTTCAATAGCCAGTACCAAAAAACAAAACACCCTAAAAAACCCCAACCCCTGCCCCCGCTTTTTGTGGTTCTGAGGATTAAATCCAGGGCCTGTGCATGCCAAATGACTATAATTGAGCTATACATCCCAGACATTCCCACATGAATTTAATGATTTAAACCAGAAGGCAACAATTTAATTTTGTTAATGCTAATTCAGATTGTGGGTTCAGGCACACTCACATGGACAATCCAACAATAAGAACTGAATCCACTCATCACTTCACTGCAGTAATCAAAGAAATGGATGTGGGGAGTCCCTGCCATGGTGTTCCCTATACTTACCTTCACAAAATAGTCGAACAGAGGCTTGTACTTCTTGCCTTTGAGAGAGACACCAGGAAATCTGAAAAAAGGAGAAATGCAAATTCACTGTTAAGTTAAAGAAATGAGGCTGCAAGTCACACTAAGTCACCGCTTTCACTGGTTTCCTGACCCTTAGTCATGAGAGCAGAACTAGTACTTAGGACTCAACTTGAAAAGTACAGTGGTGGGTAATAAAGTTCGTCTCTTTAAAACTAAAGTCAGACACACATATATATACCCACATATCAACTATCTGAATAATTACCTTTCAAGGACCTCATAGTCACTCTCCATTTTATAGAGGGCTGATAATCTTGCTTCCATTAAAATGAGTAATTTTCCTCTGGCAACATCTATGAGAATGAGAAAAGGTAGACCTCAGTGAGATTCAGACAGACTGGCTCTCGAGACATGCATCAGGCCTATTTCTTTGCTGAAAAGCTCCTGTGCCACCAGCACCAGAGTGCTCAGGACTTGGAGGGGAGCACTGCACAGAACACTGCAGCACCCTGCTTTCCAGACCTGTGTCAGACAGACCCTAAAGGCATATAGGCAGCTGGCTGTTATTTTACTTCTCACCCATATCCATTTGTAGAAAGTTGGTCTTATTTTCTCCTTCTACAGGTTAATACATGTGCATGTTTAAAAAATCAGAACATTAACAAAAATCAAATGGCTCACAAAGTAAAAGTCCCATACAATCTCACTCCCTCTCAGATATCCTCATTCAGGTGTCTCTCCATCCAGATTTTTTAATTGTAGTTGAACATGATACCTTTATTCTATTTATTTATTTTTATGTGGTGCTGAGGATCAAACCCAGGGCCTTGCACGTGCTAGGCGAGCGCTCTACCACTAAGCTACAACCTCAGCCCCTCTTTTAATTTTTTCAAATATTATGAGGCAATATTCTATACGGTTTTGCAACTTGTTTTCATATAATATTTTGTGAACATTTCTCCATATATTACCATGCATACATCTTTCTAATTCTTTTTATTCTTTCTTTTTTTTCCAGTGCTGGGATCAAACACAGGGCCTGTGTGCAGGAAGCCATCCATGAAATACATGAGGACCTTCTCTCAGCATGGAAGCCAGGAAGGGATAGGCATGGCATTGGGAACTTCCTGTGGTTATCCTGAGGTGACAGACTGCCCAATGCATGTTACCCTCTGCTCTGCTAGAAATGTTCCTCATAGTAGCATCTGAGATGGGTGTAACCCATTAGGAACTGACCAGACCACATTTCAAGAATGAATAGTACTCTATTGTATGTAAATAACTGTATTTTGTTAATCAATTCATCTGTTGATAAGACACTTGGGATGCCTCCAACTTTTGGCTACTGTGAATATTCCTACTGTGAAAATGGGCACATCAATATTTGTTCAAGTCCCGTTTCTCAATTCTTTGAGGTAAATACAAAAAAGTGAAAATTTTGAGCCGAGCATGGTGATGCATGCCTATAATCTCAGTGACCCCCAAGAGACTAAGACAAGTGGATCACAAGTTTTAGGCCAGACTCAGCAGCTTAGTGAGGCCCGAAGCAACTTAGCAAGACTCCATGTCTCAAAAGAAAAAGGGCTAAGGATGTAGGTCAGTGGGAGAGCATCCCTGGGTTCAATCCCTACTATCAGTACCCCGGCAAAGGTTTTCTTTTCGCTGTTTTAGGGATAGGACCCAATGGTGTTCTATCACAGAGCTACATGCTAGCCACCTACTCCCTTTTTATACTGAGAAAGAGTGTTTCACTAAGTTGCTGAGGCTGCCATTGAACTTGCAATTCTCCTGCCTCAACCTCCCAAGTAGCTGTGATTATTGGTGTGTATCACTGCATCTGGCTGGCAGTGGGTTTTTCTCTTCTTTGTGTCATTTCCCTTCTTTAAGCTATCCAAATATGAAGGTACACTGATAGACTCAACCTGATCTTTTCTTAAAATTGGGAGCCATCTCGCCACAAAGCCATAAAAAGATAATTTCGGCTTTACTA
Organism: Spermophilus citellus; assembly: GCF_964194105.1. Lineage (NCBI taxonomy): Eukaryota > Metazoa > Chordata > Mammalia > Rodentia > Sciuridae > Spermophilus > Spermophilus citellus. Next base: position 6,983,441 of record NC_138198.1, read on the forward strand.
TAAATTACTGCAAATTCTGAACCTGCTTGGAATGCCTGCCCGTGCCTTGAACTCACCCATGCCTGGCTCTCTGACCAGATAGCAGCCCTCTCTGAAACTTTAGTGACACCTCATAAATACTGGCCTTCCCTGGCCAGACAACGACCCTCTCTGAGGCTCTAATGGTCCTCATAAATTCTGATGGTAGGGCTAGCAAAAAATGTAAACTGCCATTAGTGAGATGCTTGTCAGAGTTCTGTTATCTGTAACCCCTCTTTGTGTAACTTTCTGGGCTATAAAGCTGGGCTGCAGGAAAGCTGGGATTGCTGTCTTGTTCCCACGGTTTTGGGAGGGAGAGGCAGCCCGGCTAGTCAAAATAATAAGCTTGCTTTAATTTGATTTTAATTGGAGTCAGTGGTCTTTTCTTGTATCCTGGTCTAACAACACTTACTCACTAAGTACATATTCTTTTTTCATTTAAGTCTCTATGGAAGGTAGTTGAGCCTGTGATAACTCTCTACCAGGGAATATTTGAAAGGCATAAAATTCTCAAGTTCTGGTACTGATTTCTAAAAGTGAATATGTGATGTCATGTTTTTGAATCTTACAGTCTTAATCTGTCTTAAGGGCATGAAGTATAAAAGCAGCTTACAAACTGAAAATAATGACAAGATTTTACTTTCTACTTTTTAATATTTCAGAATTATTTTAATCTTTTAGTGTTACTTTTCAATCAGAAATGAAAGAATCTTAAAGTCTACCTACCTTTCTGATTAAATAAAATTCTTTGATTGCTTTGGTACTGGGGACTGAACCCTGGGATGCTTTACCACTGAGCTAAGTGCCAGCCCTTTTCCTTTTTTTCTTTCCCCCTGAATTTTGAGATAGGATCTTACTAAGTTCTTAGGGCCTTGCTAAATTGCTGAAGCTGGCTCTGAACTTGCAATCCCAAATTGCTGGGACTACAGGTGTGTACCACCTAGCCTGGGTAAATAAAATTATCTTACGTATATTTGTCACAACTAACCAGGCACCCACTTACCTTTAATCTTCACATATTGCATATCTGGATTAACACAGAGGGCAAGATTACTAGGTAGAGTCCAAGGAGTAGTTGTCCAAGCAACTAAGGAGATACTTTCATCTTCCTCCAAAGGGAAAGTTACAAATATTGAGGGATCTTGAACATCCTGAAACAAATTGAGGTAAAGTACTATTTTACAAACCCTCAATAATAGTCATAAAATAAAAGGAAACAAACCCTAAATAGGACTAAACAGAATAAAACGAGCTCTCAAAAACACCATTTACTAGCAGGGTGTGGTAATCCCATCGATTCGAGAGGCAGAGGCAGGAAGATCATGAGTTCAAAGCCAGTCTCAGCAATAATACCGTCTGATAAAATATACAACAGGGCTAGGGATGTGGCTCAGTGCCCCTGAGTTCAATTCCTGGAACACACCCCACCAAAACAAAAACAACAACAACAACAAAAACCTGTTTACTGAGTGGTGTGCTGGTACATGCCTATAATCCCAGTGACTTGAGAGGCAGAGGCAGGAGGACTGAAAGTTTGAGGCCAGCCTAGCAATTTGCCCAGGCCCTAAGTAACTTAGTGAGATCCTGTCTCAAAACTTAAAAATGGGCTGGGGATTTTGCTCAGAGGTAAACTATCTGTGGGTTAAGTTCCCAGCACCAAATAAAACAAAGCAACCATGCACCACATTTATAAAACAAAAGTTCAAAGCAAGAAATTTCACATAAAATTTTTAATACTTAGCTGGGCATGGTGGTGCACGCCTATAATCCCAGTGGCTCAGGAGGCTGAGACAGGATGATCATAAATTCAAGACCAGTCTCAGCAATTTAGCAAGACCCTAATCAACTTAGTGAGTATCTCAAAATAAAAACTAAAAAATAGACAGGCATGGTGGCATACACCTGCAATCCCAGTGGCTTGGGAGACTGAAGCAGGAGAATAGATGGAAAGTTCAAAGACAGCCTCGGCAACAGTAAGGTGCTAAGCAATTCAGTAAGACCCTGTCTCTATGAAAAGGAATAAAAGAATGGAGGATCTATTTTAGATCTATTTTATAATAAGCCTATGAAGAGTTAAGTCAACAAAACAACTGTTTTAGAAAATAGTTATCTTGGGGCAGGGGTTGTGGCCCTGTGGTAGAGCACTTGACTAGCACATGTGAGGCACTGGGTTTGATCCTCAACACCACATAATAAGTAAATAAAATAAAGGTATTTTGTCCACTATAACAAAAAAAATATTAAAAAAATACATAAGTTGGGTACAGTGGGGTATGCCTGCAAACTCAGCAAGATCTAAATAGAAAATAATCCTGGAACCATTATGAAATAATTAGAAATTGGAACACTACTAGCTGGGCGCAGTGGGGCAAACCTATAATCCCAGCTACTTGGGAGGCTGAGGCAGGAGGATTGTGAGTTCAAAGTCAGCCTCAGCAACAGTAAGGTGCTAAGCAACTTAGTGAGACCCTGTCTCTAAATAAAATACAAAATACGGCTGGGGATGTGGTTCAGTGGTTGAGTGTCCCTGAGTTCAATCCCTAGTATCTCCCCCAAAAAGAAATGTGAAAACTAAGTCATACATACACACATAAGTATATATAGTAAAAATATGCTATATATATCAGCAAATAATACACTTGAAAAGAACGCTAAAGATGATTGTTAAATGACTATGTTTAGGTGTGATAATGAATGTAATACGTATATATGGATAGTGCAGGACTAGCCACATTCAATGGTTGTTAGGATGCCAGAAGGGCACATGGGAGTTAATCACTATTTATATCCCATTTCTATTTACTTTTTCATGTGCTTGAAGTTCTCCATGTTAACGTGCATTTTTATTTTGCAGTGCTAGCAAGGGAACCTAGAGCCTCACATGTTAGGCAAGTGCTCTAACAGGTATATTCCCAGACCCAAGTGTTTTTATTTATGTATTTGCTTGGTATTGGTGATTGAACTCTGGGTCACTCACCTGAATAACATCCCCAGTCTCTTACATTTTTCATTCTGAGACAGAGTCTTGCTAAATTGCTGAGGCTGGGCTTGAACTTGCAATCCTCCTGCCTCACCCTCTGAGATGCTCGGATTATAGGTGTGTGTGTAACCACGCCCAGCCATCATTAAAAAGCAAAATATATTAAGATCTGGCAAAGCTCAGGCTTAGTAATCAGGTAGTATATTTTTCTCTATACTTTTATGTGCTTGAAATATTTTATTAAACAAACACAACATGAGCACAATCATAAGAAGACAAAGAGGAATTATCACATTCATCTCATAAGGATTTGCAAAGATCAAATGGAATATGTGAAAGCATCCTCTAAGAGGATAAGGCCTTATAAAATTTGAATTTTATTAATATAATTTCCAAACCTGGCTCCTGAAACAAGACTTCCAAACAAGTTAATATCCATTAAAAACAGAGGATTAGATAAACTTGCAAAAATGAAAACACTTCCTATATTTCAGAAGATTCCCTGCCATTTACCATCTGTCTAGATGAGGTAAAGAAAATCAGAATGTCGCAACACCTCTGTCACACTAATGACAGGTAGAGACTCCATTTCATCAAAGAACAGGTCATAATATAATTCACCATCCCAAATTTTCTTCCCAACATCTAATGATGTACCAGGTCCCAGATACAGCACAAAGTCACCCAAAACGGTAACCATTAATTTTGAGTGGTGGGAAGTATGTCAGAGCTGGAATTATAAATGAAGAGAAGCATAAAAATATGCTCAAAGCAAGCAAAATCTATAAGACACCTCATAAATTCAATGTAAACAAAATCAAATGCTCATTTTAATCGTAAAAGAGGCTTCATTCAGCGACTGGTAACATCATCAGTACTCAGTAGTGACCAATGCCAAGACTGCCATTCCATGTTGGGGCTACCTGGGAGTACTTAATGATGTTTACAACCATTCAACCTCCAGGTACATTACTTGGCACTGAACGATATCTCACCATTTCACATACCTTATAATTCTGGTGGGATTCGAAGTTGGAAAGTGGAGTGTTACATGCAGTGGAGAAGGGCATGACTTTCACCCCTCTGTATACAAGGCCTTTGTCATAGAGTTGTTTAAAGACCCACCTGGCAAGTAAAGAGTTAGGAGTTTCATAATTACATACAAAAATCTATTTCCTCAAAAGCAAATATTTATGAACATTTTCAGTTTCTGTCTGCCAAAGAAGTGAAAAAATGTCTCATTTGTGGACTAAGTAGTAAATTACATCAGATCTTATAATTAATTACAAGACATTAAATAAACACTAAATATGCTACTCTCTATTGACATTTTTACGTTCATGACATAATGTGAAGACCATTCAGCACAATGAAGGGCCAATGATATAAATCTGTACCTATCAGCATACATACTAAAATTTTTAGAAATGCTAAAAAAACAACAAGATAATAATTATGGTTGGCATTTCAGAGCTGATCCTTTAGTTTTCTGGTCTACTATTTAAATTTCATAATAGTTTAACAAATGTAATTAAAAAAATAAACAACTGGGGTTAGGATCAGCTATTTCTTGTACATTTAAAAAACAATATTTTAGTTGTAATTGGACACAATATCTTTACTTTATTTTTATGTGGTGCTGAGGATGAAACCCAGGGCCTTGCACGTGCTAACCGAGTGCTCTACTGCTGAGCCACAACCCCAGCCCCTTCTCGTACATTTTTAAAATATTTTTTTGATAGACCTTTATTTTTAAAATTTATTTATTTAGATGTGGTGCTGAAAATCGAACCCAGTGTCTCACACATGTGAGGCAAGTGCACTACCACTGAGCCACAGCCCCAACCCCATATTTCTTGTACATTTAATCAAAACTTTTACTGAGCTTTTAAATGTGCTGTGTTAAGCTAAGTACACCAGGCACTAATTGTAATGGTCACCCCAAGAATTCTTCTCCCAGCTGGATAATAAAGGCACTGTTGGAAATCCTTGCTTAATTATGCCTTTAAAAAAAATTATATTCTAGTGGCTATGAACCTGGCACAGTAAATGAATTAAACTCATTTGTTAAAATAACATTTTATGAAGAAAAGGTTTTTAAAAAAATGTTATTCCTGAGCTTTTAAAGCTTAAAAAAAGGTAAACTTTTAAAAATTTTTAAGTTTAGATTTGATGAAATAACCATAATATTAGCTGTGCAAGCTCACGCAAATCACAATTACTTGCCTCTACCTCAAATAGGGGTCCTGAGTCTATCCATGGAACTCTCTGGGTCATATGGGAAAATTCATGGGGAATTACTTTATATAGTCAAAAGCAACAACTGAATCTAACTTACTACCACTATTAATGTTATTATCAAAGTTATCTCCTGCCATTTCTAAATTCACCATTAGCTTACATGCCTTATTTATATACAAACAAATCCTTAGGAGTATTTAAAAAAATTTTTTTTAGTATTTATATTTTAGTTGTAGTTGAACACAATATCTTTATTTTATTTTTTATGTGGTGCTGAGGATAGAACCCAGGGCCTCGCACGAGCTAGGCGAGCATTTTACCACTCAGTAGCCTCTCCTTAGGAGTATTAACATTCTAAAATTTAATATCTATTTTCCTTTTGGTCCAACCATTTATGTAAATTAAGAAGTAAGAAGAGTAAGAAGAAAAGGAGTGGGTTTTAGAGCTATACTAATTAATATGAGTGCTATCCACATGTTGTTTTTAATTTAAACTATAAAAAAATTTAAACATTTCAATTTGGCAAACTTAAAAATTCAGTTTTATGGCACTTCTTTTTGAGATGCTTGACCAACAACTGGTTGTCAGTTGCTCTAGGGAATTCCAGCTGCTCAATGACAGGAAGGTTCCTGTTCAAAGTCTAGCATTCCAGAGAATCTAAATGGCTTCCTTCTCTTGGGTACGTAAGTCTAGAGATATGTCCACAGGTACATGTCAGAGTCAAAGGGATTGAAGAACTGTGGTAAAGCGCCTAGCTCCTCAAAGGCAAAATACGTATGCCAAGCATGTACAACAGATCCAGATGAATAGAAATGTGAGTGGATAAGAAGGCAATAAAAGCTACAAGCAGCTACAAAGCAATTCAAAGAAACTGTGGTCTACAAAACAGCTCTGCAACTCACCTGTACTTTCATGTACAATTTAATGAAAGGAGGACTTCCTCAAGGCTGGATTATGTACCTTGGACATTTATAACCATGGTAAGGGTAATGCCTTGTAATGATCTCATATTATTGTAGGAAGCCCAAGGCAAACCACCGATCAAGATTGGCATGGCTAATGATGGTCAAAAAAAATTTCACTTGGAACCACTATGGAACAGTGACTTCACTACATAGTTTCTTTCAGCACTAAATTCAGGTACACATTCTCTTAGACTTAAATATAAAAAAACCCCCACTTTTGAAATGTAATTTTTCCTATATTTGGTATAAACTAATTTGAAAAAAAAATGTAAAATATAAATGTGAGGCCATTTACATTCTTTATTCTACTTAATGATGCAGAATTACTAATGTGTTTATTACAATTTGCTACTCAACCCACTTGGGCTGTTATATGTAAAAGAATACATGCAAATACTGGTAAATTTTTCAAATACAAATGTTCTGAATTCAAAAACATTATTTATTCCCAAATATACAGAATTATGGATCTGAAGACAAACTAATTCACACTAGCATACCTTCCCACTAAGAGAATATTCATTGTATTTACAATTTTAAATAAACCTACCAGACAGATTCCATGAACTGTGGATACAGAGTTTTGTAGTCATTGTCAAAGTCAATCCATCGGCCAAGTCTGGTAACAGTAGACTAAAATGTATGGATATTAGAGCAGTATTAGACAATGATATTTGATATTATACACCAAAGTGTTGTTTACTTTTATTGTATCCATATATGATAATTTTTGGAAATCCAAACAATAAATGGTTCAAATAAATCTATATTTCAAACAACATACTATGTGAAGTTAAGAATTATACTATATACAGATGCTAAAATATCCATTTATAAAAGTCGACCAAAACTGCCATTTGGCAATAACCAGAAATATAATTGTTGCTAGTAAATAATCAACACGTGCTCAAATTAATAAGCGAAAGTATCCCATGAAAAAGAATATTTGGCTGGGCGCCGTGGTCCATGCCTGTAATCCCGATGGTTCTGGACAGTGAGTTCAAAACCAGCCTCAGCAACTTATTGAGGCCCTAAGTAACTCAGCAAGATCCTATCTCCAAATAAAATACAAAAAAACAGCTGGGGATAGTTAAGCACCCCTGAGTTCAATGCTTGGTAAAAAAAAAAAAAAAAAAAAAAAAAAAAAAAAAAAAAAAGAATATTTGAAAAGATCCTCCCAACAAAAGAAAAACTGAAACTTTACAAAGGAGACAACCAACAGATGACACCTTAAAGGAACAAAGTTATCATCATTAATGAGACATAGCAACAACACAGGCTTCCTGCCATGACATGCTGAGGAGGACATGACATCACATCTGAAGCATTTCTGTCCAAAACCTGTAACCTAAATTAAATTAGTGAGGATAAAAGTAATATGGACTTGGTGTGGTGGTGCACACCTGTAATCCCAACTTATTAGGAGACAGAGGCAGGAGGACTGAAAGTTTGAAATCAGCCTCAGCAACTTAGTGAGACTGTGTCATAAAATACAAAATAAGTAAGTGCTGGGGACGTAGCACAGTGGTAAACCATCTCTGGGTTCAATCCCTACTAACACCTCCCACACCCCAGAATCACCAATGTCATGAAAGACAAAGATTGAATAACTGTTTGATATTGAAAGAGCCTGAGCTGGTAGTGGTGGCGTATGCTCGTAATCTCAGAAGCTTAGGAGGGTGAGACAGGAGGATAGCAAGTTCAAAGCCAGCCTCTGCAAAATGGAGGCACTAAGCAACTCAGTGAGACCTGATCTCTAAATAAAATACAAAATAGGGCTGGGGATGTGGCCCAGTGGTTAATCTCCTGTAACCACCCCCAAACAAAAGTGGGATTGACAAGACACGACAACCAAATGCAATTTGTGATTCTGGATTGGATATTAGTTCAGAAGTAAAAATTGGTAGGACAACTGGTGACATTCAAACAAGATCCATAGTATTTTGAGCTGGGTTGTGGCTCAGTGGTAGAGCACTTGCCTGGTATGTGTGAGGCACTGGGTTTGATTCTCAGTACCACATATAAATAAATGAATAAAACGAAGTCCAATCAACAACTAAAATATATACATAAATTATAAATATAAATTATCTCATTAATGATGATAACTTTGTTCATTTAAGGTGTTATCTGTTGGTTGATAGTATTTTATCAATGTTAGTTTACTGCTTTTGAAATTACATTATAATTATAGAAGACAGGAGCAATTGGGAAAGTGGATGAAGGGTTTAGAGGAATGCTTCAAACATTTTTTAACATGTCTGAAATGACATCAGGGGCTGAGAAGGAAGGTAGAGGGCATGTTTAGAATGTGAGAGGTGAGAGGACCTGGGTGGATCCCCAGCGCCACAAAAAACAAAAAACAACTTTCAGAATGAAAAGTCTAAAAATTAAAAAATGCCTATATCTATATTAGGATTTGGCACCTGATGTGATCATGGCTGGAAGAGTCACACCACTAGCCAAACAGGGAATTCTGAAGAATAGCAAGTCTGAGAGGTTGAAGTGAAGATGGAGAATAAGGAAAAAACAAAGCCAGACATGCTTTTAAGTTATACAAACATACTAAGCCAATCTGAGAGGCAGGGAGGAAAGGGGAACCGATGTTCTGAAGTTCAGAAGAAGAGGAGGGCAGGAGCTCTGCAGATTGGAGTTTGATTACTAAAAAGAAGAGTGCAACAGGAGAGTCAAATTAACATAACAAGCATGAGCCCAAACTTGATTTTTTTTTTTTTGTTCCAGAGATTGAACCCAGGGGTGCTAAACCACATTCCCAATCTTTCTTTGTATTTTATTTAGAATCTGAGTTGCTTAGTGCCTCACTAAGTTATTGAGGCTGGCTTTGAACTCATAATCCTCCTGCCTTAGCCATCCAAGCTGCTGGGATTGTAGGCATGTGCCACTGTGCCAGGCCCAAACTTGAATTTTAAAAAATATATGAATTATTACAATGAAGCATTCAAGTAAGCCGGTTTGCTGAAACAGCATGATTCTAGTCATATACTGTGGGGTAGGCAGGAGACTAAATACAGAAGACCAACCAAGCTCACAGAAATCAGAAAAGGGAGGCTTCAGTTTAAGTTAACAGGATTGGGGTGGAAGCTAAAGACCTTTTCTTAGTTATACACACGCAAAGAAGAGGATCAACCCCTTTTGTGTCACATCTTCATATGTACCACCATACTTTTGAGAACATCTCATAAAAAGAACAAAGGACAATAGGCCATTTCAACTTTCATTTAAAACTAAACTTTCTGTTCATTCTACTGAAAATAACCTAACATACCTTCCACTCAGCAGAATATCTCATCACAATTGTGCGGCACTGATTGTTATACTCTGCAATCCCCATTTTGGCCACATCCTCTGGCCCTCTGATTCCCAGTGTCTTATCAATTTCATATTCCTGAAAAATTGTGGGAAGACTGTTAACATCCTTGACTTAAGATACAAATATAAGTAAGCAACTCAAGAAAATAAAACAGCTTAAAAAATAACCAATAGTTCTCAATCTACAGAGAAAATGAACTATAAATAATTTTATGGAAATGAAGAACAAAAAGTCAGACATATAGTTAAAATTTACTATATTTCAATGACATGATGAAAGCATTTTGTAATGCTTAAAAAAAATCAGATTTATAAGGCTGGAGACTCAAACATACCACAGGTAAGCCATGACAATCCCATCCAAATCTTCTGTCAACGTGAAACCCGCTCTGGTGAGCATATCTTGTAACTATATCTTTAATTGTCCCTGCAAGTATGTGTCCATAATGAGGCAGTCCAGTTGCAAAAGGAGGCCCATCATAGAAGGTAAATCTAACAGAGATAATAAAAACACATTAGTCATTTTAGAACTGACAGCAAGAATTTAAGACTTTTTTTTTTTTTTAATACCCAACTCCTACTGGAGTGCTTAGGAAGAAAAAAAAGTAGCAAGTTCAGGAATTTCAGACATAATTGATTAGATATTTACTAGAGGCCTAGGCTTCAGAAAGGCTACTGAATATGAGTTGGGGAGACTGCCATTTGATTATCCATTCTTCATTTATTGGTCTAATAACTTAAGACAAGTTAATAGCTCTGATCCTGAGTTAGCTCATCAGTAAAACAGGGCAACAGACACTGATCTCAAAGCTTTTGAGCAAAGAAGGCACACAATGGAATCAGTGATTAAAGGACTGGTCTTTTAGGTAAATGGAGACCAGAGGCAGGAAGTACTGTAAAAGCCTTCTATATAGGACTTAGTGCTTAGAGAGGGTGGAGATGATGAAAAAAGTGGAATGGTAGAGAGTGGTATATTCATTCTATTTAGATGGTTTCTTAAAGAAATTTAATCTACCTTAACCAAGAACTCATCCATTTAACAATTACCTACTACTAAGTATGCAGCATGTAAAAAGCGGGTACAATGTGGAGATACAAAGATGAATAAAGGGTTTCTGCTTTAGTGGAACTCATTCTAAGAAATGTTTGCTTTCAAGGACTTCACCTTTACCAAAGAAATTCACATACTTTGGCCTATGTTTTGACTGCTTTAAGCATTCCTGAAAACAACTGAATTTGGACCAGAATTGCAAAATTTTTTCTTCTTCAGCAGGAAAATTGATGTTTTCTGGAACTTGTTGAACCATTCTGTTGCTGCAAAAGAAATCAAATTCATTACTGTCAAAAGAGAAATCTAGGAATAGCACAGTAATATATTATTAAATGAGTGAACATATCACTACATAACTATGTGATAAAATTATAGCTTTATTGAGGTACCTTCACATAACATAAAGTACAGTCTTTTAAAATGGACAATACAGTAGGTTTCAGTATATTCAAAAGGTTATGTATCATTATCACTATTTCATTTCAACACTTCTCAACCCCTATAATAAATTAGCAGTCACATTCACTTCTTTGGTCCCTGAAAAGCTTTAATCAGCTTTCTTAAGTTGCCTATTTTGACATTTCATAAATGGAAGCATTTCTATGAGTCATCTACATGTGTCTGGGTTTCATTTCATTAGCACGTTTTCAAGATTCATTTGTGCTGTAACATGTATTCATACTGCATTAGTTTTTATGGCTGAGTATGTTCTTCTACATTAATACATGATACTGTGTTTTTCCATTCATTAGTGCACAGACTCTTGGGTTGTTTCCACTTTGGGCTATTGTGAATAAGGTTGATATGAATGTTCAGGTACAAGTTTGCATGTGGGTATATATTTTTATTTAGGAGTAGAATTTCTGGGTCATATGTTAACTCCGTATTTTAGCTTTATGACAAACTATCAAAATACTTAACAAAGTGACTGCAATGGGCTGGGGTGTAGCTCAATGGTAGAGTGCTAGTCTAGATGCAAGAACCCTGGGTTCAATACACAGTACCAACATCAAAACACACACAAAACCAAAGTGACTGCACCACTTTACATTCCCCCCAGCAGAGAATGAGGATGCCAAGTTCTTCAAATCTTCCCCAACACTCCTTATTGTCTCACCTTTGGATTACAGCTATCTGAGAGGGTATGAAGTGGTATCTGATTGTGGTTTTGAATCACATTTCCGTAATGTCTAATGATGTTGAGTATCATTCCAGGTATTTAATGGTCTTTTGTGTCCTCTGTGGGTAAACATTCATGCTATGCCCATTCTTTAGTTGGGTTTTCTATTTATGGTTGAGTTTTAAGAATTCTTTATATATTCTGGATACAAGTCCTTCATCAGATATATGATTTGAAAAATTTTCTCCTTGGGTTGTCTTTATTTTATTTTATATATTTTTTTGGGTACTAGGAATTGAAATCAGGGGCACTCGACCACCGAGTCACATCCCCAACCCTATTTTTTTTTTGTATTTTATTTAGAGACAGGGTCTCATACAGTTGCTTAGCACCTTGCTTTTGCTGAGGGTGGCTTTGAAAACTTGTGATCCTCCTGCCTCAGCCTCCAGAGCCACTGGGATTATAGTGCGCCACCACACCTGGCTTTGTCTTTAATTTTCTTGATGGTATTATCTGAAGTAAAACAAAACAAAACACTTTTATGTGTTTTTTGTTTGAATTCTGGTGTTATAAACAATAAACCATTACCTAATTAGTTCCTAGTAAGAAATGTCTTATTAAAGTACCCTGTGAAAGTTTTGCTAATAACCTCAGACACTTGATCCACCTGTGACTTCACTATCTAGTGAGCATCATCAAGCCCCTTCCCTCTCAAAGGCTATTTACTTAAAATTCTTTTTTCAAATATTTATTTTTTAGTTGTAGTTAGACACAATAACTTTATTTTATTTATTTATTTTTATGTGTTACTGAGGATAGAACCCAGCACCTTGCATGTGCTAGGTGAGTGCTCTACGGCTGAGCCACAACCCCAACCCCTTTACTTAAAATTCTAGTAAAGTTAGTAACCAGATTTCTAAGCCAAGGTCAGATTGCTAATAAGGAGAGAACAATAGAGAAGATAGAAAGCCTTAAGTACTCAAGAATCACATCAGTTAGAAGTAATTGACTCTAGAAGAAAAGACCTATATATTCCTCAACCAATTCTGAAAGCACTGAAAGCTCTGTGGTTTAAGTATAGCAATCAACTCAGGCCAACAGAAAAGTATTTGGCAAACAGTCTTTCCTTTTTTGTTCTCATTCATTTTCACATGCAAGAGTGCCTGTGTTCTATATAGGAAAAAAATCAGACAAAAACAGGTGAGCTGTTTAAACTATCTGAAATAGCCATTTCCAGTCAGGGTGCACCGTTAAACAATATTAAATAGAAGCTGTAAGGTACTTTAGATTTTCAACTCTTACTACAACCTCCAACCTTTCAAGGCCGTAAAGAAGTACTGGTTTCTGCACACTGATGAAGCATCCTAGTGGTTCAGTGGCTACTTAATCAGAGGCCAAATGAATCTTATGGGACTGTATAAGGTTATGCCTGTCTAAGAAATTTCTCAAGGACTTTCTAAAGGCTCCAAAAAGAGGGGTTGGAGCCATGGCTTCAATGCCTAGCACTAACACACCTTTAGATATCAACACAATTATTTCTGTCTGTTCCTACCGTAGCCTTGTCCAGGGGAGCTTATTAGAAATGTGGACTCATCAGTCCCAGCCAGAAGAGGAGTTGTTAGAACATGCATTTTAATAAGCTCCCTAAGGAATCAGCATGCACATGAAAGTTTAACCATTACCACTCTCTCACTGTTCCAACAATTATTCAGGATTAACTGTTTGAGACTTTTCTTTTTTGAGAAAAGAAGATTTAAGTTTTCTGAGAAGAGGGCTTATAGCTTTTACTGAATTTTTAAGGATGCCTCTGCTGACCCAAAAGATTTAGAATCACAGTATTATTATGCCAAACACCAAGACCCAGAGTAAGAGAATTGAACCATGTACCAATGACCGGGCTATGGAAGCTGCTGAGGACAAACAGCTCCCATGCATAAATCACAGGATTGCTCTGGCCCACTGTATCCACTAGAGAACTGTACCAGCACAACAGCCTCCAGCAACCACAGGGCGGTGGGTGTGGGGTAAAGAGCAGGTTAACCTTGCCAGGTTGCAACCAGGGATGTCATCTCCTCTTCTTCCTCTTCCTGTAATTAGGCCCTTTATTCTTCCCTATTCCACAACTCCCTGCTTCAGATAGCTTAGCTTCAACCTTTTGTTCAGCAAATTCTAAACATTTTGTATAAAATCTCAGATTTTACTTGCCCAAACTGATTTCTTTATGGTTTCACTATTCTTTATCTTTTATAAGGATGGCATTTCTGAATTACCTCTAATAGTACCAAAAGGACTACCACATCCAACTAATCACCAAGACATGTGGATTCTACCTGTAAGCCTATTTCTGAGGCTCACTCTTTTTCATTCCTAGGACTTCCTACTCTGTTACATTAAGTCAACTATAACCCCCAGTGGGTTATCTCAATTTTTTTCCTCAATTTAGTTATATCCTACTAACATACATCCCACAGACTACTTGTGAAAAAAATCTGTATACAAAGATACTTACATGTGAATGATGATGATAACAACATGAGATCCTTCTTGTCAGACCCAGGAAGTTAGGAAGAGGGAAGGTTAATGCTTGTCTAAGAAATTTCTCAAGGACTTTCTAAAGGCTCCAAAAGAGGGGTTGGAGCCCTGGCTTCAATGCCTAGCACTCAGCTAAATAAAGGTTCAGAAAATATTTCTTCTTATTCTACATGTATCCCATATTTGTAAGCGTGGCACATATCTTTAATGCCCTTTAAGACTGCAATAATTCAGACAAGATGCTCTTGAGAGAACATCTGCTCAGGACTGGGCATCTCCACCAATGAGCTAATGCAAATTTCTGCCTAAGGTCTCCAAGACCAGTAACTCTGCATCCAAGTAACTTTCTCCTTTTTTGATTTTAAAATATTTCTCTTGCTAGGACTTCCTGGAATATGCCCATAGTTTACTATGGCATGAATATTCCCATTGTGATGCTCTGCTACTCCCAAATAAATATCACTGTTCTTTGAACACTCTCTCCTTCTTGTTGATATTTAGGTTGAAACACGGAAGCATTATTTCTATATGCAAACAATTGAAAACAATTTAAATATTTAAGATGAATAAAGAATAAAAAGAATACCACCAGCCATTAAGAATAATGAACTGGAAAATATAAGATTCAGTTGTGTGTGTGGGGGGGTGGTGGCTGGGGGCAGCTCAATGGTAGAGCACTTGCTTAGCATATGCAAGGCCCTTGGAGGAATTCCCACCAAAAGAAGAACAAAATAAAACAAATAGTTGACTCTTAGTATCCCTGGGAATCTGGTTCCAGAATTCTCTGGGATGCCAAAATCCAGATACTCAAATCCTGTTTATAAAATGGCATAGTATTTTCATATAACTTTTCTCCCATATAACTTAAATCATCTCTAGGTTACTTAAAATACCTAATATGATTTTTTTTTTTAAAGAGAGAGAGAAGTTCTTTAATATTTATTTTTTAGTATTCGGCGGACACAACATCTTTGTCTGTATGTGGTGCTGAGGATTGAACCCGGGCCGCAGGCATGCCAGGCGAGCCACACTACCGCTTGAGCCACATCTCCAGCCCTCTAATATGATTTAAATGCTACATAATTAGTTGTTATACAGTATTGTTTAATGAATAATGACCACCAAGTACAGCCTCTATTTGCTCAATGCAGATGCAACTATCACAGGCCTATCTACTTATCACGTGATCAGAGGTTGTTTGAATACAGATACAGAACCCATGGATATGGAAGGCCAACTGTATATATATTACTTATACATATTGAGAAAGAAAAGAGCAAGTGTCAGTCAGATATACAAACTTATACTATATGTTATATATCATTTTCAAAATACACTTACTCATTTCACTACCTCATTAAAAATAGCAACCATACATTCATAAGGCTGGAAACTAAGTGCCACCTCCCACCTATTCCTCACACACACATTCTAAGCTGCAGTGACAACAGTGCCTCCCCATCTTCTGAATGAATATGATTGGTACCTTCAAATCCTACACTACTCTAGGTATGATCCTCTGCCCATTTTCAAGGCCCACGCCCTATAGCAGCTCTTGAGAAGCGACCTCCTTCTCTCAATTCCAAATTGCAGTGAAAAGCTATCCATCTTCTCTGTGCTCCCAATAAGGCGTGCACTTGGCTACTGCATTATTACTGAGTAGAGGGCAGGGACATCGCGCATGCCCGCCTTGGGACCCAGGACCCCAATGATAAATGCACATCAACGGAAAACAGGGACAAGAAGCTGCTCTCTGAGACTCGAAGTAACGCCTTGATTTGTCCTTATAATTATCCAGACTGGCAATAAACTCCCCGCCTTAACTCCCGCATGCCCCGTCACCCTGAATTGTCAAACCACAGTGTTCAAGGACCACTGTGGCCAAAGGGGGCAGCTGCAGAACTTCCGCGGATCCTAAATCTGGGTCCAAGAAGTCGGGCCCGGATTTGTGCGGGGCTCTAAATCCCGCGGTGCTCCTTTAGAACGAATCCCACCTTCCTCCTTGGAAACAGATACACATGCAACCAACTCGCAGCAGATCCTGAAGAAAACGCCCCTTAGGAGAATTGTGTGTGTGTGTGTAGCCAGAGACACACACACACACAGTCCTAGTCTCGGGGGTTTACCGTACACGTGACTCTCGCCTCTGAGGGCAGGACGCCGCGTCCCCGAGGGGCGCCACGGGCAGCAGCGGACGGACGTGAGGGACCCTGCATACCAGAAGGGCCTGGCTTACCTGGGGAGCCCCGGGGGCCCGCAAGCCTAGGAGGCAGCCGGCACCCACGCGGCGGGGGCCCGAGGTGATGCAACACCCTGGTAGCACGCGGGGCAAGGAAGAGGCTGCCCCGGCTCCAGCCAATCAGAACGCGCTAACACCCTCCAACAACCCAAGAGGTGATTGGCCGCAAGGGGCACGATTCCGGCCACGCCCACGGGCCGAATTTGTACCGCAGTGCGCTCAGTGAACGCAGCTCTGCGAGGGGAGGAGCCCGGCGCTCGGAGGCGGAGGCCTGGGCGGGGCTGGCCGGAAGCCTTACGTGCTAGGCTCAGGTTGCACCCCACCGTCCCCAGCTGCGGCAGGGACCTGGGGCCTCTGTCTTGCGTGTCAGCGTTCATCTAACCAGACATTTAAGGCCTGCATCTCACTTCATGTAAATTACTGTTAAAATTTACATGCTAAAAACACTGAGACTTCAGAGCAGTGGCTTGCTAACTACTGTGGGGCCTGTGCTGAAATCCAGAGGCCGCTTTCCCTGTGGTAAATGGCAAGGGAACAGATGAAAAGGCTTCATGACCATCTTTATATGATTTACTGCACTTAAAAAAAATGTTTCCTGTAATAAAAAGAATCATTGGCTTATTTATCATTGCTTTGCGCCTGCCTGGCACCTCCTAGTTCTGCTGGTAATGGGGATACAGCTTAGTGGTATAGGTGCTTGTCTAGCATGCAAGGAGGCCAGGATTTCCATCCCCAGTATACAAAAAAACAACAAAAACAAAAGGGATTCTGGAGGTTGGCACCACAGCCTATGAAGGAACTTTTGGTCTTGACAAATTGAGAATAGTAGTGCTAATTGCTTATTTTACCTACTTCATTAAAAAAAAAAGAAAAATAAACTGTTCTAGAATAGGTAGAAAGCACTTGCTTCAGTTTTAACTGAGAACATTTTGAGAAGTCTGTTTAGCATTTACTCAACGGTTACCATGGTCTAGGTCCTATTAGCCATCACAGATTAGAGTAAAAGGCTTAATTAATTTCCTCCCAAAGGAGTTACTTGAATCACTTGAATGTATTTAATAGTTGCATATCTTTGTTAAATGGAAGTGTTTAGAATGTGTTCAAAGTTTTTGCATTTCTTAAGTTACCATCTGTTCAGTTGATTTCTGCCACTAGTCCAGAAAACAGATTGGAGAAGGACAGAGGGCTCCTGGACAGGTGTGCCTGGGGGAAAAACCTACAGGTCAGGTATATTCCCAGTCTGATTGTTTAAAAAGTGGACTGAGACACATTTCTAAAGTAGTGTTGGAAGGTATGGGAATACTTCTCTAGAAAAAAGTTAATCAAAACAAAAAATTAAGAAATTAGAGCCTGCGGAAGCCTGCAGACAAGCACTGAACAGACAGGCCACCTGAGAAGTAGATCCCCTCTCCCCAGTTGAACCATTTCTATGACACCATGTAGAGCAGAGACAAGCAGTCCCTTGAATCTTCACTAAATCACATTTGTGAACAAAGTAAATTACTGTTATTGGAATGGCTTGCTATGAAGCAACAGATAAGAAAGTATGTGATTTACTTCAAAAGAAGGTGAAATATTAGATTTATCCTGTTGAGTGGTTGTTCCCATTTTCCTTAATGTCTGAAACCTTTAGGGAGGCTGAGGCAGGAAGATTGCCAAGTTTGAGGCCAGGCTTAGCAACCTAGAGCCTGACTCAAAATTTAAAAGATGGGCTGGGGACATAGCTCAGTGGTAAAGAACCTCTGGGTTAAATCCCTAGTAACAAACACACACACACACACACACAAACAAACCTTAAATCTTAGATCCATATGAATCCAGAATGATTCTTTAAGCTACTTAATATATGTATCATATTTATTTAAAAAACATACATACTGAGCATCTACTATGTGCCAGACACAGATCTATGTAGTGGGAATACAATGGTTAACAAACCTGATGAAATTCCAACCCTTACAGTTTGTATTTAAGCAAGATATAAATCCAAAAATTATGACAAATATATATATATATATATATATACACACACACACATATATGTATACATGCATATATATGTACACACACATATATACACCTCATGGTTTGATAATAATCCCTTGGAACTGTCTATGGAACACAATTTTGTATAGACCTATTTTGATAGAAGGCATATCTGTCTTGAATCCTAGCCAGGTTTGGGTACTTAGTGAGATATTAAACCTGCTTCTGGACTTGGGAATCTGACTCCAGCTCTTGACTAAAATCTTTCAAGATACCTGGTATTTTTCATAAGCTTCTGGTCTAACTAGAATTCTGGGATAGATGGATTTGTCTCTATAAATTGCTCTCTAATTTCTCAAAGCCAGAGACAGGAAAACTGTTATCTGTCTTCCTTTCCTGGTCTTCACAGAACTCTCATTTCAGTTAGCTCATTATCAGGAAATGAGTATAGGACTCAAAGTTGATATGTCAAATAGAAAGTACGAAATGGAGGTGGATGTATGTGGAACCAGAAACAAATATTTCAAATAGTCCATAACTAACATAAAGATTAACTTGGGAAACACAAGTACAATAAATCATTTATTTAAAAAGGCTTCATACAAACTTTGCATGAGAAAATGCACACTACTCACTGAGGACGGAGGGCAAAGAGGTTATATACAAGAAGTACTTTAATGGACTTCATTTCTTGAAAGTTCCCTTTAAAATTTTTTTTTTTTTTGAGATAGGATCTCACTGTGTTGCCAAGGCTAGTCTCAAATTGCTAGGCTCGAATGACCCTCCCACCTCAGCCTCCCAAGTGCTGGGACTTCAGTTGTACATCATCGTGTCCAGCTCAGTTTAATTTTTTGAAGTAATCACCTAAGAAGAAATATGGAGGAATTCCACAGAAAAGGTGGCAACCAGAATAATAATCAACAAACCAGATTTTGAATTTTCTTCCACTTTGAAATTTCTTCTTTGGTCTAAAACTATTTTCTGAGTCAATTTCCTTCAGTATTGTTCACGTTCAGTAACAAAACCAATGCCAACATTTACTATTTTGATTTCATTTTCCTTTTGGCTTCTTTATGTTTCTTTCGACAATCCTAGAAAAATAATAAAATCAGAAGCCTTAGTTAACAATAAAAACAAATCGTTCTCATGGTGTTCAATAATTATACAGTAAACTTTAGCTTACTGTGGAAACCTATTCTGGAAGTGCTCACTGGAATAAATAAGGACTATTTAAACTCTTAGCTGTAGAAGATCAGGGAACTATAATTCAGACTTTAAAAACCTGATTTCCTAGCAGGGTGTGGTGGCAGCCCACCAGTAATCCCAGCTGCTCGGGAGGCGGAGACAGGATGACTGTGAGTTCAAAGCCAGCCTCAGCAATGGCAAGTTGCTAAGCAACTCAGTGAGACCCTATCTCTAAATAAAATACAAAAACAGGGCTGGGGATGTGGCTCAGTGGTCAAGTGCCCCAAAGTTCAATCCTTGGTACCAAAAACAAAAGAAAACAAAAAAAATTTTGATTTCCTGTTACTTAATGAAAATGAACCTGGATGAACTCTGGGACCCAACATTTAAATAGCCAGTCTTTCTGCCTGTACCAGCTGTGGGATGGGATGCATGAACCTCTAAATTCCCTCCAATGAGATAATTCTGAGAGTTTAAATCCTTTTCTCAGTTGTTTGTTTCTAAATTTTCATATCATATTCCTAATATTCTCACACTAGGGGAATCTTAACACAAAGAACAGTTATCTATGTTCAGAGACAATGATATGGAGAAACAATTACTCACCATACGTAAGCTATTTGTTCGGGCCTCCCAAGAATTCGTGCTAACATTACTTCCCACGCCACACCAAAACATGTCAGAACCTATTAATGGAAAAACAAGAAACACAGGGCAGCAAATTACTACTGAAATGCACAACATTCTGAAGTTGGCATTACCAAGGTATCCAATTCTAGTTAAGATCTTTTAAAAAAATTTCTATGAAATTTTCAAAAATATATTTTTCTTTCAAAATTAAACATGTAGCATTGCTAGAATAGTGCTGTTGGGAGTCGCCCTGGCTCCAAAGACTAACTTCTCCATACCCCAAGAAGAGCCATCCAATGGTGAGCCCTGCTGGCTCACATGATCCTGCTGTCCAATGGTGAGCCCTGCTTGCTCACACAATCCTGCCATCCAATGGTGAGCCCAGCTGCTCACATGATCCTTACCCACCAATCAGACTAGCCCTACTGGCTCAGGCCCAGCAAGGTGCTTCCTTGGGTTGCTGCCCACCACGGAAAACACCCCCTGGGCGCCTGCTTCAAGTGTGGCAAGGAGGGACATTGGGCCAGGGCATGCCCCGCACCATGCATTCCACATACTCCATGCCCTAAATGTCAACAACAAGGTCATTGGGGCTCTGACTGTCATAGACCCCATAGGAGGCCTATGGCCAGGGAACCCTCCGCCCTTCTGGGCATAGCAATCAATTGAGGGAGCCTTGGGTCCTTGTCCCTGGCCGTAACGATTAATAGACAGGAACCCAGGGTGTGGATTCAGGTGGATGGATGCAAGGTTGACTTTCTCCTTGACACCAGGCTAACTTCTCAGTCCTGACAGAATTCTGGGGCAAACAGTGCTCTCCACCTCTCCTATTGTCGGGGTAGGAGGAAAGACCATCTATCCAAGAAAGACTCCCCTATTACTCTGTTCCATAGACAACTTCCCATTCTCTCAGATGTTCCTAGTTATGCCCCAATGTCCAGTTCCTTTGCTCAGCCAAGATATTCTCTCTAAATTCAATACAACAATCAACATCCGGGCTCCTGGCATCAGTCAGGCCCCAGAATCGGCCTGTTCATCTTTTCTGGCCCTTCTGGCAGAAGACTGGCCATTCTGCTCCACTTGTGAGGCTGACATGAAATACCATATTAACCTGGTGACCCAATTGTATGAGATACCCACACCCCCTCCACCATTTCCTGCCCACCAGTTAACATTCATCTCAAAGATCCTAACACCTTCTCCAATCAGGCTCAATACCCCCTGTCCACAAAAGCTCTTCTGGGCCTACAACCCATTATTCAGGATTTCTTAGCAAGGAGTACCTCCGTCCTGCTCATTCCCCTTAGAATACTCCCAAATTATCGGTAGAAAAGCCCAACAGGCCCTACCTACGACTCATCAACACCTCCGTTAGGTCCATATATCCTTTGGTTCCCAACCCATACACTCTGCTGTCTCAGATCCCCCACACTGCCACCCACTTCTTGGTCATAGATTTAAAGGATATCTTTTTGCCTTTAATCTGGACTGTCCCTCCTCAGGGATTTCGAGACAGTCCACACCTCTTTGGACAAACCTTGGCCTCTTGCAAATTCTTCTAGCCTGTCCAAAAGGCGCTCAACAGATGACACAGTTCTCCTATTTAATTTCTTGGCCTTAAAGGGATATTGGGCCTTGCCACAAAAGACCCAAATAGCATCTTTCAAGGGAAAAAGGCCATTACAGTAGAAAACAGCTTATTGTGTCTATACCTACACCAAAGACCAAAGGTGACCTACTCTCCTTCTTGGGTTTGGCTGGGTATAATCTGGCCAAGGGCCTCCAAGATGAACCCCTGCCCTCAGTGGTAGGAAAACCCTTTACAATCCTCAAAAAGGCCCTCTTCCGGGTACCAGCCCTGCATTTCCTTGACCTCTCCTGACCCTTCACCCTCTATGTAAAAACAGGGATAAAGTTTGGGCATTCTGGGTCAGGATGGCCCCACATTTGCACCAGTGGCCTACCTATCCAAACCCACCGTCAGGGGCTGACCCCCATGCCTCAGAGCCCTAACAGCAGCCTATGACCTCCAGAAAGAAGCACATAAGCTTACCTTTGGCTCCCCGCTAACCATCTCATAAAGGATTTCCTCACTTACAAGGGGCTATAGTGACTTCCTCCTTCCAGAGTTCTATCGCTCCTTGTCTCATTCCTTGAAACCCTGCCTCCCTCCTCCCATCTTCTCCCTCACAAGATCCTGTCCACAAATGCCTGGAGGTATTAGACACGATTTTACCCTGCCCTACCACCATTTCTGAGGGACCCTTGCCCTCTTCGGACCTCGTCTGATTCAGAGTCTCACTACTTTCCTTCACTCCTTTTTCACCCTTTCCCCATGCGATAAGACCCTCCTACAACAGATCACTTCCACTTGTCATATATGCCAGAGAACCAATATCAATACTCCATTAAAACCTAAACCTTTCCCTTCTCATCAGGCCCGTGGTCATGCCCCGGCTGCAGACTGGCAGATTGATTTCACCAATATGCCACGAGTAAAAAACATAAAATATCTTCTTGTATTAGTAGGTACTTTTTCGGGATGGGTTGAAGCCTTTCCCACTTCTAACAAGCAGGCCTCTACAGTAGTTGGTCTGTTGCTTACTCACAGAATCCCCCATTTCGGGATGCCCACTTCTATCCAATCAGACAATGGCCCAGAATTCACCTCGCAGATAACTCAGGGACTGGCTCACGTGCTATCACTCCCTTGGCATTTTCAGTGCCCTTACAGCTGCCAGGCTTCTGGAAAGGTTGAAAGGACCAATCGGTCCCTGAAAGAGACCCTCACCAAGCTCACCATGAAATTAAGCCTGGACTGGGTAAAGGTGCTCCCTTTGGCTTTATTGTGCATTAGTGCCTTGCCAAAGAAGCCTTCTAATCTCTCACCTCTCGTTCCTTCTGGATTGCCTATAGAACCACTACCCATCTCCGAAACCTATGCCCTGCCCCTCCTCTTCCATCTACACTCTGAACTCTGGTGCTATCAAGACTGGCTCCTTCCTGACCTCAGTCTCTTTCAAAATCCTACCTCCTTAACACCTGGTCAACTTGTTTACTATTGCCCACCAGGAGAAAAGCCCCCCTCTAAAACCAAAATGGGACAGTCCTGCTCAGGTGATTATGTGCACTCCCTTAGCAGCCAAACTTAACCTACCTAATAACCAACTTACCCTGTGGATTCACATTTCCAGGCTTAAGCCTGGCACTCCTACACCTTCATCAGAAGAGCCAACGATCGTCACCTGTCATTAAGTACTCTTGTCAATGCTCCACCTCATTTCTGGCCCCTCTTGGGTCCTCTCTTCACCCTATGTCTGAAGATTCAAGGCCAGTGACCCTAAGGGCCCCCTCCAGCCAGACACCCCCCCCCACTTGCTTGAATCTGGCCAGTAGTGGGACTGTTGTGTGTTGTCCTTCTGACAAACCACTTAGGTGTCCAGAGCATGGTGACCCCCTGAATAAGTGTGATCATAAGAGAGCACTTTACCAGTTGCTTTCTGGGCCTAAGAAGGAACATGTGTGTTTTGTTTACCCTCCCAGTTTTGTAAGAATTTCAAGTATCAGTATTTAAGGTTGAGGTGTTTCACGTAAAACCTGGAGAGATCTGACTGCTCTCAATGGGAAATATGGTAACAATGGGCCACCGTCCTCCCTTGGCCACCTTCGAGAAAGGCAAAGAGAGAAGCAAGCTGGTACACCCTGGTAGGAGAAAGCTTGAAGAGCAGCCTTAATAGAGAGGGGAGGGAGCTAGATTGACTAGGAATGAAGAGTGGAATTGAGGGTGTTAGGTGCAGGACAGGCTGGTCTGCAGGGCATGCCAAACAAAGTTAGCAGCAATGACCTGGCTTCTCAAACCCTCTGTCTGGTTCTTTATCACCTGTTTGCTTTAAGCCCAAACGCCCACGCTCCCGCTCAAGGTTGAACACTTAACCCCCCCCTTGGGCCACTATTAAAACTCCCTGTGCCTGTTCTTTCCCCCATCATAAAGTTCATTCAGACTCAGGTGGGTAAAATTTCTAATCAAGCTTTTACCAGCTTCTCCTCAGGAATGACCAACTCCTGGCTACTGATGGTACCTCCAGTCGAGACCTATGCCTAATGGACTGATGTCATCATGGATCTGTGGTGGCAAGGAACCTTTGTTGATACCTGTCTTCTCTGCCCTCCTGTGGGGGCTCCTTACTTCTCTCCTCTCTTTCTCCCACACCGCCCCATTTCAGCAGGACGCAGCCAGAATGAGTTGATGCCCACACTCATTTAATAACAAAAAGGGGGGAATATTGGGAGTTGCCCGGCTCCAAAGACTAACTTCTCCATTCCCCAAGAAGAGCCATCCAATGGTGAGCCCTGCTGGCTCAAATGATCCTGCCATCCAATGGTGAGCCCTGCTGGCTCACATGATCCTTACCCACCAATCAGACTAGCCCTGCTGGCTCACCTGATCCTTACCCACCAATCAAAAAGCACCCCATGCCAACTGTCAGACCACCCCCGGCTCTATAAATATGCAGAGCTGTTCCTCAATAAATGGGCATTTTCTCTGATGGCAAGCCTTGAACGTTCTTTAAAGTACTGTTCACATGTCTTTTACTGTAACGTAACTTTGTTGCTGTTTGTGCTTAGGCTTTAAGAAATAAGGAGTTCGCCATCAGCTTTTGAGTTTTTATGTGGACTTTTAGGGTACTAAAACCTCAATTTTGTTTGTTTGTTTTTATGTTGACAGACTAGCAACTTCCTATAATAAAACAAGCCCTTGTGGATGATAACGAATGAGCAAGAAACGTGGACACCGAGAAGCACTCAATTCTGAGAGCTTTACAAGTCAACTCACATCAGTCTACTACAGAAGGCCAGAATCTCTAGATGCCAGTTATCACACAAGAGTGTGTGATCAGAGCTATACTATATCACTTAACAGAAAAAAGGACTTACCATGAAGTCTTTCATCATTCCTAGAGAAAAAGAAAAATCTAGTGGTCCCTTTTTCAGGTACTGATGCTTCTCTGAAAAGGGGAGGGAGAAAAAGACAGGTGTTGGTTAGTTTACTTTGAATATTTAAGAGGAAATATTCACATTGAAAATATAAACTATTTCTTAAAAATAGCTGCTTTGTTTTGCTCATTTTGCCTTGAGTTAAAATGACCCTGCCCCTTCTCCATTCAAAATTCTCCTCTAACTAAAGCTTTGATAATGAGGACTTACATACAAATTCCACCTTTCCCACTCTGGTTGTTGTTGATGCTGTCACTCCAACCATCGCAACGCTGATTGCCAGTGTTCCCTTTGGGAAGGCACCCAGACAACCTCAGGATCCAGTGTTCAGACCAGTAACTTTACCATCAGGCTCAATTCCTTGGGCGTGTGTATGCGTGTACATGTGTATATGTATTATGTATGTATATTTTATATATGCATGTATATGCACATGTATATACACACACACATATGGTCATTTGTTTTTTGTTTTTGTTTTTCTGTTTTGTGGTGCGCTCATTTACTGAGCTATAGCTTTGGGCGTATTTTATCTCCCTCCCAATTCTATGGAAATCTCAAGAAAAAGGAATCACACTCCCCACTATAAAAAGGCATATCGAAGAAGCTGAGAAAAGAAAATAAAGTTGTCCTATAAAGAGAAGCCTAGATACTTAACAAAATACTTCTAGCATGTCTAACTCAGATTTTCACAAATCACAAAGTATACCCGTATACAAACAAAATGCTTACCCAGGGCTGGACTTTCTGTGATCTGTTTCTTCAGTAACATCTTCTTCTTCTGAACTGCTGCTGTCTTGGAAATGAGGGTTTCCCTTCCAGATAGTCTTCCCAGATTTCACTGCTTCAACTTTATAGGTCTCTATATGGTTATGAAAATAAAAGGTGATGGCACAAATGAGCAACTAAGATACATAAAAGGAATGGGGTATAGCCTAGTGGTAGAGTGTGCCATTTTATATATATATATATATATATATATATATATATATATATATATATATATATATATATATATATATAAAATATATATTAAATATATATTTAACATTTGCATCAACTCTACTCAACACTTAACAGTTTAGGGCTAATCATAATACTCAAATGAACAAGACAAGAACATATAATGAGTGGAGCACATCATGTCTTATTTATAATTTTTGATATACTTTTGGAGTATCACAGAGCTGACATTTGACATATATTTGCTCAACATATGTATACTATTTTATGTGCCAATCTTTAAAGTAGAATCACTGCAGTTAGTTGTGCCTGTATTCTTCTGGATAGGTCTTGCTTTTTTATAGTGAATATTCTGAAAACTTCAACACGATCATCTTAAAATTAGGAAAAGAACAGTCTCCTAAAGAACAGTTTATTTTCACCTGGGCTTTTAGAGATAAATCTCCTGAAGTAGGGTGGGAAAAATAAAAAGAGAAAAACAACAACTAAAAACTGGTGTTTATACTTCTTTCTTTTAGGTTCTGAAAATTGTCAAAGATAAACTTAGAAATAATTGGCATACTGATATATTGATGACATAGCTTATTTGTATTAAACCAAGGTTACCTATTTCTTTCTCCTGTCATATGCAATATTAATTCTCTATGACTCATGCATTTCCAACTGCATTTGAGACATGGAGTTAATTAAATGATTTACTTTACTTCTTGACAACTTCATATGTAGAAGAAGGGATATGGTACATTATTCCCTGGCTTCATATGACATATTCCTTCCCTTCATATTACAGCTGGCTACAAGTTTGCTCGATTAAATCCAAAAATAGTTTCTTTCACATCTCAGGAGCATCACGATTATGGTCATGCAGCACTGAATCTCAGATAATTATAAATCCATTAAACTTAAGGGAGACTCAATCAATTAAGTTCAATCCGCTTGAAATGAAAAAGTGAGGGGGGAAAACGGAAAATACCTTCCTTTACAGCTTTAACGTCTGAATCAAAAAAGGAGAACATGAACCCGCTGGGCTGCTCAGTCCCACTTGTCAGAGCTGTAGCATTATCAATTTCCTCGGTTTTAGCTCCACCACAGTCCTGGTTCCAGGCTGTCCCTTCGTCCTTTTCACTGGTATCTTTTGTATTTTGGAATATTTCTTTCAAATTCGTAGCAATGTTGTAATACATTTCCTTAGACACCTCAGGTAGCTTCTCCGCTTCCTCCCTTTTCTTTTTTCGCTTTGCTTTACTGCAATGACATATACAGGTACATATGTTACAAAGAAACAAGTTTTGGAAAGTTTCTAATAATCAGAAAAGGTAAACTCCTAGGATAACTTTAATTTCATCCTTTTAACAACTAAAAATATCCAAAGTATCTTGACCAATAAGCACAAAAAAATGCAAATATTTAGCATGAATCATATTCTCCTCTTATCCTCTAAACCACGTTTCCAAAATTATACTTAAACTGTTACCTGTAAATAGAGAAATCATTTAGCCTCAGTGGGCCTGTTTCCATGTTTTTGAAATGAACCTGTTACATCAAATGACTTCTCAGATCATTTTAAATTCCAAAATTCTGTGAGTTTTAAGAAAGTGATGGGTCATCAATTAATTATCATTCAGTTTTAGAAGTGAAACATAAATGTGCTAAGTCTAGTCTCTTGAAATCACATTTTTCTGTTGTCATAAATTTGTTCTGTAGTTAGGGATGAATATGCTTTTCTCTTTGATCTGATATAGAAAGTTACATGGTCATTTTCAATATTGAGTTTTCGGCTAATGAAAAGATTAAAATCCTTTGTCCTAGTATAGTCCACTCCATGTATAAGACCAGGCAAGAAGTTCTTAATGTATTAATTAAAGTTGAACAGGATGTCCTAAATAACCATTTTAATGGTGAAGGTCATCTCAAAGAAAGAAACTGTTTATACTTCATAAAATAAACCACTTGGCTAGGTTTTAAGATGGATGTATCTCCTATGAAACTGAGCTCTATAAAAGAGCATCACATGGATAGCTTCAGGCCATTTTGATTGAACCATCACGTGGTGGCTTTAAAACTGGTCTCAAATTCCTTGATACTTTTTTCAAGAGGTAGAAGACAATTTCCTCATTCCTTGGGCATGGACTGGACTTAGTGATCTGTTCACAAAGAAAAGAAGGCAGATGTGGTACTATGTGACTTCTGAGACAAGGATATAGCAAAAGCCTAAAGGATCTTAAAGAAACCATTAGTAGGAACCACATGGCCTTGAGGAAGTTGCAGGTAAGGAATTGCAGAAAAGCATGATAAATGATATTGAAAATTGGAGGAAAGTGGATCCCTATTTCATGATGGTCAAAAGTTCAGCAACATTACCTGTATTACTGTAGAAAATAGAAAATGTACCTAATTAATCAGATGATCTAGTTAAGGAGACACCCAGAAAAGCTGAAGGCTTTTTTTTTTTTTTTTTTGGAGGGGGTCTTCTTGATGCTTAGAATAAAATGTGAGAGAAGTAAACCTAAAGGGAATATATTTTTCTTTCATAGGCACCAAGATCTCATGATTTTAAAGATTCCTCATCTCCAGAAGGCAAATGACATAAAATTTAATAAGTGGTTTCTACAGTTTGAAATGACCAGGGAGATAAGGGTGATTTTATGACATGTAAGTTATATAAAAGGCAAATTCTAGTGTCTGTTAATGGTTTTATTGGAAAGCATCTCCCTGCTTTTCTGATACAAAGGTAAAGGGCAGTTGTCCTAACAGAGGCTTGCAAAGTCTAACATATCTACTTTCTGACTCTTTAAGGAAAAATTTATAGACCACCCTTTAAAAATGAAAAAGTCAGGCTGGGGATATAGCTTAGTTGTAGAATGCTTGCCTCGCATGCACAAGGCCCTGTGCTCAATCCCCAGCACCACACACACACACACTCACACACACATACACACACACACACACAAAAAAAAAAAAAAAAAAAAAAGAAAGAAAGAAAGAAGT
The DNA here is from genome assembly GCF_964194105.1 of Spermophilus citellus. Taxonomy (NCBI): domain Eukaryota; kingdom Metazoa; phylum Chordata; class Mammalia; order Rodentia; family Sciuridae; genus Spermophilus; species Spermophilus citellus. Next base: position 7,012,664 of record NC_138198.1, read on the forward strand.
GTGTTGGATGGGTGGGGTGGCACAAGCCTGTAATCCCAGCAGCTTGGGAGGCTAAGACAGGAGGATTGCAAGTTCAAGGCCAGTCTTAGCAATTTTGGGAGGCCATAAGCAACTTGGCAAGACACTGTCTCAAAATAAAAAGGTCTGGGGATGTGGGTCAGGGGTTAAAAGCCCATGGGTTCAATCTCTAGTACCAGAAATAAATACATAAATCTTTTGTTAATGCTTTAGATAGAGCTAAGAAAATTCAACTGCTCAAACAACAGGGTGTTTATGGAGCTTGAAAGCATTGCAGCTAAGCAGTTTCAGAAGCTACCTAAGGTAAAAAGTAGCTTAATTTACCTTTCTTTTGGTGTATCATCTTTTTTTCTTTCATAAGTGGCATGATCATGCCTCGTTGGATCATAACGAATGATGTCCCTATGTTAAAAAAAAAAAAAAAAAAGCAATCAGAACACTAATACAAAAAATTAATAGCAAATTATAATTCAACATGAAGCATACCAATGTTAGCCAAAATGAAGCTAATGGTATGAAAGAAGACAAATTAGGACCTTGTTTTAATCTTAAAAATTATTTTAAACATCCTAAAATAAATACAGATCAAATGACATACTATGTGGAATTTGCATTAAATACTTCACTGAGTATGGCAGATTAAACAAATGTATAGAAGAGAAAACTGGTAATGTTTTGGTGACTGTCAAAGTTGGATGATGGAATTACATGGGTTTGATTACACCAGTCTGTCTAAATTACATGTTTGAAGTGAATCACTGGGTCAAAATAAGAATATTTCTAAGAATCTGATACAAATTGTCAACAGATCCTCACAGGAAATTAAAAATTAGCCATCTGGGTTGGGGATAGTAGTTTCGTGGTAAAGGGATTGCCTAGTGATCTCAAGCACTACCCAAAAATTAATAGAAAGACATAACTTTAAATTGTGATCAAGAAGGCATTTATGGCAAAGGAAAATACAGTGGAATAGGCTACAACACAAAGCATACTTAAATTTCTTAGCAGCTACTGATCCTTTGCTTGTAGGACTGTTCAAGCTGATGTGCAAAACACTTTGTGCAACATTTAAGGCTTTCTTTTTTTCTGCAGCAAGCTCTTCTTCCAAAGGAGTTTTCTTTTCATTTACCTCTTTAAGGAAAAAAAATAATTATTATATCTTGATAAACAGCTTGAGAAATCTCAATCATCAAAAGCTTTACCAATCACCATAATATGTCTGGAAGCACACTGAGATAAAAAGTTGACACATTCTGCTAACCTTTCTACCTACAAGACCCTCATGGTACAACAAACCCAGAAGTTGCATCACCAGCAAACAAAATGTTCTATTTTTATTTGTGATTATAAAAATGAAATCTGGACTTCAGTGGCAATTCTAAATTTTTAAATTTTTGAGTGCTGGAGATTGAATTTATGGCTTTATGCACATTAAACAGTGCACCACCACTGAGCTATAGTATCCCTGGTCCTTTTTAATTTTATTCTGAGTCAGGATCTAATTTGCTGATGCTGGCCTCATACATGTGATTCTCTGACTTCAGCTTGCTAAAGAGCTGGTATTATAGGAATGTACCACTGTGCCCAGCAGAAGTCTGAAATTTTCAAGGTAAAGATCAAAAAATGTAATATGGTAAGATACTAACACAAAAGTGATTATAGACCCTTTGATTTCTTTTAACATTCTAAAAATGTAATCTTGATTACATTTAGGTCTAAAAGTTATAAGAACAGTAAAAGATAGTTATTTTAGTGACTGTTAGTGTGACAGATTAAAATGGACAGTTATTCAGTCTTTGATTCAGTAAAAAAGTATAGCAGGAAGAAAGCTCTATTTCTCATACACATGAGGCATCACTGAACACTGTCAGCTGCTACCCTCAACTACCAGAAACGGACACAGAGAACAGAGTCAAATACCGAGTTTGGATAACAGAAACATGAAAGAAGTCTAAGCCTTTAAGACCCTACATAGAAAATATGCTTCATTGGCCACAAAGGCAAAGAAATTTCAAAAAGGATGATCAACATTAACAAGGGGAGCAGGCCAGCTGAGGAGGGTGCTACCTGGAAAAGTGTCACTGGACAGGAAGTTGTTCCACAAAAGTGGAAGAACTCAAGAAAGTAACCTCTACCGTCACAGCTATGTAATTTCTGAACATAGGCTCTTCTCAAGATTCTATTCATTTTTTTTTTTTTTTTAATATTTATTTATTTTTTCTTAATTCTCGGCGGACACAACATCTTTGTTGGTATGTGGTGCTGAGGATCGAACCCGGGCCGCACGCATGCCAGGCGAGCGCACTACCGCTGAGCCACATCCCCAGCCCCTCTATTCATTCTTGTGCTTTCAATACAGGATTGTACAAAGATCTGAAAGTCAAATGTTGGTTTGGAAGCAAGTTGGTGTGAACCCTGAAGAATTTATTCATAAGCCCCTTTGATCCTTGGTTTCCCAAAATGTATAGTGTTGATAATAATCACTTTAGAGCACTGATAGGATCAAATAATAATAGACTATTTGAGAAATGGGGTGACAGGAAGTACAAATTGTGAGATTAAGATGCACATTAGGTTAGTTAACTCAGGAAGGAGAATAAAACAAGACAAGGAAGATAAGGACAGAGGTTCTGAGGCTGAGGTTATTCACAGTGGTCGTGTAGATCAGGTCTTTAAAAGGATGAGAATAGATAGTCTTCTAGATAACGTGTGGAAACACTGCTATGAAAAATGGCGCAGGAAGTAGGATCAACATGCTTCTAAAAGCCCTGTTCCTCTTAGATTTATCCAGGTAAAGATGAATTTGGCATTTACTTTTAGATTTACCCAAGTAAGGATACATTCCATAGAATGGCATTCCATGATACTATGCTTTTTAAAAAACATACACCTGGTATGCACACCAGAGGAAGACAAAGACTCTTTATTAGAAAGAGTCAAGTTGGACTTAATTGTCTTCCAAGGCCAACCCCAAACCTGAGGCACTGCAAATACAATTCCCAAAGAGGGGCCTTGGCCAACTTCTCTCATGCCAGGAATAGGATGTAGGAATATGTTATCTTTGGTGAATGCTTTCTACTCCTGTCCTATTTGTCAGCTTCAAGGAATAAAATTTTACAGAATAAAAATGTACAAAAAACTTAAGAAATAGTAAGTTAACTTGATAAAACATTTAATTAGAAACTCAATTTAATGTCTTGGTTTGTAGAGTTTCTTCAGGTTAAACAAAGGAGGTATGCTGGATGATTTCTCTACATCAGGACTATTGGGACAATGAAGCATTTACCTTCCTGTTCCTCTTCACTGTCACTCTCCAGAAATCGAGAGTCCAAGCGGAACCTGTCATCATTGCCAAAGTGCGATTGTAAATCCAGGAGCTAAACAGACAAGAATACACAATTGATAACCATGTTCCCAAGACATTGCTTCTAAACAAGACTCTCCAGGTGCACTTCCCCACACTCTGAAATTCACATTGTTAACATTTGCATAACCTCACCTGCCCAATCAGAGAATTAGAGAGGATTTGCTTCCTATTTCCCAATGATGAAATATGTGTCAAAGTCTGCTACATTTATCTGAAGTTTAATATTGAAAACCAAGATATGCTACACATTTTTCTGTTTTTAGTGTTCACTAACCTTCTGTCCAGCTTTGCCCTCAAATTGAGGTTTAATTTTGAACCTGTCAATGTCATCCTCTGAATCAAGTTCCTCATCATCACTGCTGCCAAACAGTTGCCCGGAGGCTTTACCCACAGATTCCTGTTATATAGAGAAAACAGAAATGTTTAGTAACTGAGACAATCAGCATCTCCTTTACAGTGTAATCTTCTGCCCACATTAAAAAACAAACAAACAATGAAAACAACCCAGATGCATCTACCAGGATGCATCAGACAGAAACTCCTGACTCAGGAATCTCTAACTGAACTCCAGTATCATTAATCCCAAGGCTCTCCGATGCTACCTGTATTTGGGGGGCAATTACTGCATGCAAGAACATCTTCTGTAGTCTTTCACTGATAGTGATGTGACTTTGCAGATGATGTGGAGAACACAGAGAGGTTCATGTGTGAGAAAATCATTATGACCCCACTCATCTAAGTGTGTGGCGGCCTGGGCACGCCTGAGTTTCACTGTAGCTCCCAGGACTTTGTGCTGAACTGGTAGTTGTGTGCAAGACTTGGAATGCAATAGACAGATGGATCTGCCAAGCAGATAAATGCCCACAAGGACGTATGGAACATCTTACTTTCACCAGCTCCTCTCCTGGACGGCTTTGCTCCTGAGTGTTTGTCTCTTCTGTTTCATCTTCACTGTCAGAACCAAAGATGATGTGTGTTGGCTTATCCTTTGGACGACCATCCTGGGGAGGCCATCAGAAGCATCACATTTTAAGACAACACAAACTCACACTGACCAAGTCCTAATCCATCATCTCTTTCTCCTGCCACATCTCCTTCCTGTCCTTTTCTTTATCTAGTGAATGCCACTCTCATCTACCATTTGCCTGAGATAGAAACTTAGAACTCCTTTCTCTCCATACCCAATGACCACCAACTCCTATCAACTAGACCTTCTTGAAATTGTTAAATCTATGCCCACCATCGGTGCCCTGGTTCTGGTCCCCAACCTTCCAAAGGATTTCCTTATCTCCAGAATTGACCCATTCTTTTTTTTTTTTTTTTTTTTTTTTTAAGAGAGAGTGAGAGAGGAGAGAGAGAGAGAATTTTTAATATTTATTTATTTATTTTTTTTTTTTTAGTTCTTGGCGGACACAACATCTTTGTTGGTATGTGGCGCTGAGGATCGAACCCGGGCCGCACGCACACCAGGCAAGCGCGCTACCGCTTGAGCCACATCCCCAGCCCCAGAATTGACCCATTCTATTTGTTTTTGTCATGTCCTGAAGGATCTCTGCCAAACAGAGGTTCACAAACTTTTTCTATAAAGGTCCAGAAAGTAGATATTTTAGAATCTGCAGGCCACATATAGTCTCTGTCCTATATTCAATAACCACTCTTAGCTTAAAGGCTATACATAACAGGACCATGGTCTAGATGGCCTGAGAGCCATAGTTTGCCAAATCTTTTCCAAATATACAACTGATCTTCAATTCCCTGATAAAATTCTTTAGCCTTAAGAGTGAAGTTCAACCTCTGCAGCCTCTATATTTCTTGCCACCTCTATATATCTGTAAATCATAGTCTGAGTGAAAATATTCACTGTTGTAAAATGTGCTTCCTTTTCCTGGAACATCTTTCCTCTCCCTCCCTGGTCTTTTACCTCTGCCTAATTCCCACTTAACTGTTCACATTTCTCAAAGGTTCATTACAATAAATCTTAGCAAGTCTTGGCAAGCTACAAATCACTTTGTAATCACTATGTGAAATTTAAAAATAAAGAAAATTTTAGGGATTTTTGTTGTTGTTGCTGGGGATTGAATCCAGGGCCCGATGGCTAGGAAAGCACTGAGCTGTATCCCCGGCCCTGAAGAAAATCTCAAATAAATTTAAAATGTTTTAGGTAAATACTAATATTTAATTTTAATACCTTAGGAATACGCTAAATTTTTAGGGTGATACAAGTTTCTAACTTAAGGACAAAAAAACATGAAAAGTGGTGACAAAGAGCTCTTAGGAGGCACACCTACCTGCATAGGAAGGAAAAGCTGAACTTCCAGAGTGTTCTTATTAAATGCATAGATTGAAAATACACTCACCTGGGGCTGGGATTGTGGCTCAGTGGTAGAGCATTTGCCTTGCATGTGTGAGGCACTGGGTTTGATTCCCAGCACCACATTAAAAACAAATAAAATAAAGGTATTGTATCTATCTACAACTAAAAAAAACATAAAAAGAAAAAAAAAAAAAGACAATACACTCACCAAATTGGCTAGGGCATCGTGGACCAGTTTCTTCTTCACTTCTTTTGCTCTCTGCCTTGCTTCCAAGGCTGCCAAACGTCTCTGATTGTCTTCAGCATACTTATTCTTACCAGTCACATTTGCTGAACTACTAACAGAAAGTGAGAAATCTGCTGTGCTTTCCTGAGCATCTTTTCTGGGAGAGATGGTTGGCAATTTCTCAAGAGAAGTGAGGCTGCTTGAATCAGACCCCTCTTCCTCAGAAGCTTCGACTTTCTTTTTGGTACCAAAGCAACTGTCTTTGTCAATGCCTGTTTTGTGCGTCTTTGCACTAAGACTTAAGGATTTTTTACCTTTTAATGGCATCAGACTAGAAATAGACTCTCTACCTCCCTTTTTTGAACTGCTAGGGGAAACTACCTTGTGATATTGGGTCTCAAAACTGAACTGTCTTTTTTGAGGTGGAGTGTGATTTGGGCTATTTATTGTCTTGGCACATTGCTGTGAAGTCAGTTTGCTTGATGAACCATTAACACGCAGGGACTCATTTTCAATGGAAATGCTACTGGAATCCTCCAGTTTCAAGGAACTCTGATCTTCATTTATATTGTTAGAGTCCACACTCTCTTTCAAGTTTTTTTTCACTGATTCCTTTCCATAGAGACAGCCTACACCCCTGAATGCCTGGAATTTGGGCTTTAAGTTGTTTTCCTTTGGTTTCTGCTTGTCACAGGTTTTCTCTTCCTCTAAAAGGGAAGCCACAATTTCCTCAGGATGAATGCATTGTCGGCCTCGGCCAAGGGCATGGGGTGTCTTGGGGCTCTTGGAGGCACTGTCAAACTTGGTTTCTGGGCCATCGCGCTCAGAATCTTCTGGTACCACCAGATCACTGCCAGCCAACTGTTCCAAATCAGCTAAAGTGAGATTCACACGGGGACAGTTTTTCATGATGGCGTTATACTCCTCATCTCCTTCACTGTCTTCATCATCACTGCTGCTGGAGTCAGATGAAGATTTATGACTTAGAGGCTTCACTCCATTACTGACAGCTGACTCTTTCTTGTTTTCTTTTTTTTGTATTTTATTACAATGATTGAAAATCTCTTTCTTTTTCAAAGTTTTGTTGTGCATAGGTTTTTCTGTTTGTGAAATCTCTGCACTATTTTTGACCTTACTAATGTTTTGTTTCATTGCAATGATTTCATCTGTATCTCCTGAATCATATTCATGGTCACTTCCCATAATACTGTCACTAACACAGTGAGAGATGTTTTTAACTCCTAGCCCTGCTAAAGAATGAAATTTGTGAACATCTGATTTGAAATCCTCTCTTACAACTTCAAAAAGATCATTTTCAGATTCATTTATTGAGGACCATTTACTTCTCTGTAAGTTTTCCTCTTCTGCAATCAGCATTCTTAATTCATCCTCAGAATCAATATCATCATCAGACATGCTATTTCTCTTCCTGGCAGTTTCCAAACCAAAAGTCTGAAAAGGTACATTTTGAAGTTTTTGAGAACCAGAATTAGGTACAGGGGATGATTTGGGAATAACAGAAGCACAAGGCATTTTCTGGGTTGATGTGCTATTATTCTCTGTTTCTCGATTGGTCCTTGGACTCACAGTGGAACCCTTGCCCTTTTGTACTTTTATAGTCTTCTTGGGAGGGCCATGAAAGTCAGAGAACTCTCCTTGCCGTTTCTTACTCATAGGGTCATTACCTCCTTCCAATTCCCAAGTGAGGCTAGTTATAGGAGTGGTATTTGTAAAATCTTCTCCTATCTTCTTTAGGTTGTGGCAGTATTTTGATGGATCATATTTCATGATGTTACCCAGAGTCAAGGAACAAAGCAAAAGCACTAGGTGTTAGGGACACCTATGTGAAACAAAAAGAATATTGTTTAATCTCAAACACATTGTTTATTTTATCTTGCTCTCAGTTTCTTATCAAACAAAACAGGGACTCCACAGTAAATTTTCATGATCTATGAAATGAAGCCTTCTAAAACATTTCCAGAGTTCAAACCAAGTACCACCTTTATCAGTTGGCAAATTACTTGAACTTTATAGATACTACAGCAAATCCAGACAATATAAACACACCTTCTACAAAGAATCCCATGACATCAGTTCTTCAAGGTCTCCACGTGATCAAACTGAATAGGCACAGAATTTGCCTACTGTTTTTCCACTGACCATTCTCCTGCCAGTCTACATTTTTCTTTTTCTCTTTCTTTTTCTTTTTTTTTTTTGGTAGTACTGAGGATTGAACCCAGAGGTACTCTACCACTAGGCTATATCCCCATCTTTTTTTTTCACTTTTCATTTTGAGACAGGGTCTCAATAAGTTGCCAAGACTGGCCTTGAATATGCGATCCTCCGGCCTTAGCCTTCTGAGTAGCTAGGATTATAGATGTGGGCCACTGTGCCCAGTTCTCTATACTTATATCTATAATTTTCCTCTAAGACTACTTTCTACCACTTTACTATTAACTCAAGACCTACCTCAATTCTCCTTAAGCCTTCTTTAACAATAGGCCTTTTTTCTCTTACTGTTCTATAACTCCTTTTGCAATGATCGTGAACCCATATGCAATAAGATGTATAATCTGATAAATGAAACTTCTCTTTCGGCATTCATCATTCATATTACTTAATTATATAAAATCTCATGACAGTCTCTTATTATTATCTAATTATCTTGTCTTCAAAATGGGAACATACAAACTATTAAATAAACACTGAAGATTTACTAATAGAGGCAGTAATAATGTAAATGTGTTTTGCAAGTATTCATCACTCCAGTAAATAACAGTCATTCTGAGAAGCAAATCACAAAGGATATTTTACGTTTATGTTGATTCTTCAAGTGAAGAACAGGTAAGACTCTTCCAAACTTACTTACAACCCAATTCTAAAAAAATAAATAAATAAAATAAGTATTATAATGTGTCACAAATTAAAAATTAATAAAAAACAATAAATAAATATAATTTTTAAAAAGTTGAACTCATAGTGAATCATTATTATTTTTGGGTTTAGTTTTCTAATAACGAAACAAGAATTCTCAAAGAGAAAATCTACAAAAGGAAAAAAAAAAGAAAAAGAAATTTTGGAGCAGATATCAAATCCAAATATACGATGGAGAATATTATATAAAAAACACTAGGGCTGGGGTTGGGCTCAGCAGTAGAGTGCTCACTTAGCCCATGCAAGGCCCTGAGTTGGATCCTCAGCACCACATAAAAATAAATAAATAAAATAAAGGTATTGTGTCCAGCTATAACTGGAAAATATATATTTAAAAAAATAAAAAAGAAAAAAAGAAAAGAAAAAACATTAGCTACTAAAAAGCCAAACATGGAAGCTGCCTATACTTCTTACTACCTGTCCTTTAGGAGACAGCTTTTATCTGTTTCTGCTTTTTATTTCTCTAAAATGATGGGGAACTATGCTAACTTAAGAGTCATACATGCATCTTAAGAATTAGAACACATGATCTATGTTAATTGCTTTATAGCAAGGGGGAAAATGCTATTGGCTTAAGACATGATATACAAAAATAACATGGTCTCAGGTGTTCGGTTCCTGGGTTGGCTCAGGCTATCAGAAGAGACTCACTTTGTGCCCTGGTACTTCTGTTCCCGGCACAGCTTTCATTTGGAAATCTATCCCTCCCATCTTTTCCGACACATTGGTATTGCCTGTTGTTGATTTTTCTTTTTTTGATTTCACTTCTTCTCTCTCTTGGGCCAATCTGGGTCAAAGGGAAAATATAAATAAAACAGGTAAAATAATCACTCATTCAAAATGGTTATTTTCCTTCAGGTGAACTCAAATGAGCATTCTAAACATCTTCATAGCATTAAAAACCAAAATAAAACAAAAAACTTTGTTGATAGTATAATGACCTTTATTATTTTCTAAACATTGATTTTCATTATAGAAAAAATGAAAAACATGGAAAAATGAAGAAAAACAAATATGTTCCTCATTTCATATCCTATGGTTTAAATTTTATCTGTTTTGTTCTAAATATAAATATATACATTTAAAAGTGTAATATAGATAATCCTATAGGTATTGTTGGGTAATCTTTTTTCTATCATTATACATTTTTTGAAAACACCACTGTTATTGCCCTACTACACACACTGCATAAATCTGTTTTATTTACCAGTCCCATGCTATAGGCAACTGAGCAGTGGAGGGCTGAGCATGGAGGCTTCTTTCCTCCTGACCACCCTCTCTAGTCAGCCTCCCAGCCTCTGCCATTCACTCCAACGCCTATGCTCCAATCCAGCAGATATCTCAGTTCCCCTTCATGCAAGACCAAGACGTGGATCACAAACTTGCTCAATTTTCCCCCTTTCAACTTATAAATTCTGGACACTTTCCATATCCTCTCTCTCTCCACTCTCCCCTGTGAGGAAGAGGTGTTTTTAGAGCCCAATTTGTTAAGTCTTGCTGGTTTCTATCTTCCTAATGAAGAGAATGCCATCCTGACCTTCCAATTCAAGTTACATTCACCTTACTCAGGTGTGGACAACTGCTCTGATCAATGCTCAGTGGCCTCTTTGTTTCTAGTCTATCTCTTTATGTTCTACCACCCAGATGTGTTCCTTGGGCCTATCTGCACATATAGTTTAGGGCAGCAGCACCATGTGCTCTCCCTGCTCAGCACCGAGTCCCAGGCCTACGTGGTAGTACCTAAGTGATGCAGAATGAATGAAAAGTACATGACTACCCTGTTCATAGTCAAGAGGCCCCCAGATGAAGAACAAAATCTAATACTTACCTTTCTGTAAGAACAGTCCCTCAAAACATGCCTCCAGTAAGCTGTTTGCTGCTTGTTTTAGACTGTATCTTTTCTTGGTCTAGAACAATCTTATTAACTCTCCTAGTCACTCCATTAGTATATTCTTAAAAATGTTTCCTATTGAAGAGTTCCCAAGCTAATACAGTCTTTTCTTCCTGAAAAATCACCTTTATACTTTTAAAAATGCCAATGGTTGTTAAACTGTCTTATTCTTAAATTACCTGCATAAATACTCTTATTTGGGTATCTCCTATTACTTTTATACTTTAGTATGATGCTAGCATTAGTAGTGAAAAATCCATGTCTATTAAAATTTAAATGTACATAACACTAAGACTCAGCAACTCTACTTTTTGACATAAATCCCAGAGAGAAACACTTGTGCACATACAGGAGACATCCTCAAGGAGCACCTATAATCATGAAAAGGTGCAAACACTCTGTTTTGGTTAGTCAGCTTTTTCATTACTATGACTGAAAGACTTGATAAGAACAATTAGAGGAGGAAAAGTTTATTTTAGAGCTCATGGTTTCAAAGGTCTCACTCCATTGAAGGCTGGCTCCATTGTTTAGGGGCTCAGGGCTAGGCAGAATATCATGGTGGAAGAGTGTGGTTGAGGAAAGCAGTTGGGAACATGGTATCACGAAGCAGAGAGAGAGAATTCTCCTTGCCAGGGACATCTCCAGTGAGCTACCTTCTCCAGTCATACCTTACCTGCCTTCAGTTACCATTCAGTTTATCCCTATTAAGGGATTAACTCACTGGGTGAGGGCTTTCATAACCCAATCATTTCACCTCTAAACCTGAGCACTGTCTCACATGTGACACCTCATATCTAAACTATAACACACTAAATGTCCATCAGTGGGAAGGACCAACTACACTGCAGCACAGCCATGTTCTGTACTAACTGGTGTTAGGAAAAAAGGGGAGGCTACATTGCCACAGAAGGTTATGTTAAAAGAGAAAATAAGTGTGTGTGTACATATACATACTTTTTTTGTACCAGGGATTGAACCCAGGAGCACCTAACCATTGAACCACACTCCAGTCCTTTTTATTTTTTGAGACAGGGTCTCACTAAGTTCCTCAGGGCCTCACTAAGTTACTAAAGTTGGCTTTGAACTTTTGATTCTCCCAAGCCACTGGTATTACAGGCATGTGACACAGCACTTAGATACATAAATATCTTAATATATACACATGTAAATGCATGGAATTCTTTTTTAATGGGGTCTGGGCTAAGGAGAGTCAGAGCTGAGAGGAATTTCAGATATATTTTTTTTTAGTAATATATATTTACTAGTACTATATTGCTTGATAATTTCAAATAAATTAAGTGAATATATAAAACCAATAAATGAGATTGGGTTTAGGGGTGGGGATGTAGCTCTGTGACAGTGCTTGCCTAAGATTCGCAAGATTCTGGATTCAATTCCCATACTGCAAAAACTAAAAAAAAATAAATAAAAATTTAAAAAATAAAGAAATGGAGTTTAAATTTATATGGAAAAAATCTTACCTGTGCAAAAAGCTTTCTTTTGCTAGCTGAATTTGTAGTGTTCCACCTTTCCATTTTGTTTTATTTAAAACAGACATACCTAAAAGGTAAAGAATTACTACCCGAGTACATAGCAATGCAAAAATATAATTCAGTATATGCTTTCTTTTTAGTAATTTAGTACCAAGAAAAGTAGACTTGTTAAAAGAAACACACACACACACACACACACACACACACACACACACACACAAAAAGAAAATGTGACCTAGAAACAGGAAGCCTAGGCTTCCATCTATCCTGACCACTTACCAGAAATTTCCTTACTTCCTATCTCATCGTTACCAAGAGATTAGAATAAGGAAGCATGTAAACTGTAAAGCAAAATTTGTTTGAAATTTGTTTATAAACTAATGTAAGGAACCATTAGTGAATAACCGACATTTACTATTTCCTTGTTATTTTCTAACTATGAAAGTGGTAAGTGGTCAGGGTGAAAAGAGGACATCTGAGAATCCTGGGAGCACCTTTACTTATCACCTCATACCAATTATCAACGTGTAACCCACAAATAACTGCAAGTGTCTGAACTGTTAGTACTGTTATGCCCCAGTAGCCAGTTTTTCTAAACATCTGCTACCAGCTTTATAACAACCATTAACAGAATTTTATATGTTAGGCACCATACTAAGCATAAATTTAATTTAACCATCACAGGAATATTATAAGGCATTATCTTTTTCATTCACTAGAAAAGCAAACTGGGGCTTAGAATTTCAAATAATCTGCCACAGATCAAATTAGCAGAGCTAATGTGTTCTTAAACACAAGTTTTCCTATCTGTCATACAACTTCCTCCCTAAATAATAATATTTTGGCAAACAAAACTATAAGACTGATAGCCTTCTTCCTCTATCATATGTTCCTTTTACTCACTTTTCAGTGTCTGACTTTTTGACCCCTAAGTAACTAGAATACATTACTGTATCAGCAGCATTATGGATTCTTGCCCTGTCCTTCCTCTTTGACAGTCAGTATTCACCCTCAGTATTCAGTTTCCTAAATCATATCAAGAGATACCATAGTATCTTACAACTGTAATTGTAATGCCCCCTGTATTCTAATGCCAACTGTATTCTAATGCCCCCTCCTCAGAATATTTAATGACAAAGATTAGCTATCCAAGAAATGAATAGAGAAGTGTGACAGAGAGAGATTTCTAGCAGGCAGTTTCTATGAAATTTTGGCCCCTGTCAAAATTATTTGAGAATACCAGTTTTTGAGCAAACTCACTAGCATTGTGCTACTATAGGTCTGCTGACATAAATGGAATTGACCTAAATCAGCAGAAATGTAGAATACCAGAATCCTCTTAATCATAGTTGTTCTTTTGTATGACTTAGAAGTGTCTGTTGAGGTTTAGATTTAGAACCAAAGTTACTTCAAATTACACAGTGATGCCAACTAGCAGACAATATAAAAAATAATGACAATCTTACATTTTTTCAGATCTTCTTCTGCTACTTTGATGTTAATATATGCAAAGATTTTCTGTGGGTTTCCTAAGAAAATAAAAATAAGTTTATTTTAAATATTAACCAGAGAATAATGTAAAAATTAACTTTTTAAGTTTAAAAGATCAGTTTTTAGAAACTTATTATTTCAAAGACAAATGTTGTTTTTCATTGGATACAAAGATTGAACTTTTCTAAGCATCATCATCAAAATATTCCAAAACAAAATGAATAAGGAAAAGAAAATTAAGTGACCAGTTAAGGAAACATCTGGATCATATTTTTTTTTTTTAAAGAGAGAGTGAGAGAGGAGAGAGAGAGAGAGAGAGAGAGAGAGAGAGAGAGAGAGAGAGAGAGAATTTTTAATATTTATTTTTTAGTTCTCGGCAGACACAACATCTTTGTTGGTATGTGGTGCTGAGGATCGAACCCGGGCCGCACGCTTGCCAGGCGAGCGCGCTACCGCTTGAGCCACATCCCCAGCCCTGGATCATATGTTAATGATACTCTACATAACAGAACATTTAACAGATTTAGACTGTTAATTCTCAAAACTGGATGTTAAGACCTTTTTGATATCATGTTTTAGAATTTTTCTGATTTCAGCAATTGTGAACAAGTTTCATATCACATATAATATCACTTTCAGTGTTCAAAGCTAATATTTACTGCTGGGGTTGCTTTATCTTGTAATATTTAACCCATGTCTGCCTGTAACCACCCAGTGAAGGATTATAAATTTACCTTGGTCATCTTTCCGTGTGATGATCTCCACATCAGAAACTTCTCCAAATCTGCTGAACTGATTTTGTAGATCAGTCTCAGAAATGGCCTGGCCAAGGCCACCCACAAAAAGGCGCTTGGTTTCTTTGTTGGCTTTCATGAAGGTTGGGCATACACTTGGTATGTTCTAGTGGGAAAAGTAATTTTCTGTATATGGAGGAGTTCTTTCCCATAGTTCTCCTCAAACATAACTCCTTCTCTCCTGAGCCTACATGCCAAATTGGTCTTCTGGACGCATGCTTCACTTCCTATTGTATCTCCCTGGAGATTCTGCTCAAGGACTACATACCAATTCTTCCTGAATGCACTTTGGAACAGCACCTGCACACTTACACAATCACAGGAACACACATAATATTCCTTTTAAATGACCACAACTATTATATACTGTCTCTTTTCATTTACTTGTTTACTTATCATTCGGTGTTCTTTTTTCCTTCCTTCATACATTGTTTTTGTCACTTTAACCAAGGTTGACAAATGTAGGATGCGGCAGTTCATATGCTAAGGGAGAAAGTCACGTCTCCATCCTGAAGCTCCACACCCACAAGAGAAGTAAACCAATACTGCAATTACAATATTATGCACAATAAAAGTGCTGCAAAGTGCTGTTCAGGCACGAAGACTTGCTTTTTTTACTATGTGTCTATATGGTGCATAGCAGTTTGCATGTATTCCATTTCTCACACGAGCAGAATCCACTTTCCCAATGCTATAAAGAAAATCAGTGATGAAGCCAGAATTATAATGCAGGTCTAATTTCCGATCCCGGAATTGTTAACACTATACTAACGAAAGTTGTTGGATTACAGGGGATTCAGGAAAACTTTTCTAGAGGTGCTTGAGGTTTGACATCCATCATCAGATCCCTCATCTCCTTTAGCTCTCTTGGGGCGCTAAGCTCTCATCCTGCTCTTCTTCAAGAGCTGACACACTCCTCCGCATGGGAGATCACAGAAGAGCTCCTGAAGCCCAAGGCATGACGCCGAGTCTGGGTGACAGCTCCGACTGAAACTCTTCCTAGCAGCCTCTACCCCAACCTCCCCACCCCAGCCTTCTTCCTCCCGGAAGACCAAAAAAAGAGAAAGTAGAGCTCAGATCCAAGCCCAAGCCCAGAGCTCACCACGCCGTCTCCTAGAGCCAGCGCCGCGCGTCTGCCCACTTCTAATCACATGGCCCACCCAGTGCAATTCCTCTTCCTTCCTACTCGATTTCCAACTTCGTCTCCTAAGGTTCCGTTTCCGCACTTAGTTCCGGAGCACTCTTTATTTTGTTTCCCGGCATTCAGGCGGTTGTGATGCATCCACCACCCTCCCCTCAACTTCCGCAAAAAAAAAAAAAAAAAAAAAAAAAAAAAAAGCCCGTTGCAAAATCCTCTAATTTCTAAAGAGCCGACTTGATCAGTGACTCCCGCACTGAGCAGGCCGGAGTGAGGGAGCGGAAGAAAATGAAGGAGCGCCCCCTTTCACCAGGTCCCGGAACCACCTCTCCAGTAACCTAGACGTCCGGGTTGTTCCAAGGCTGCTGGCGGGGGTGGGCAGCCGGACGCTTGGCGGATTGGAAGGAACCAACTCGCAAGAGGTCGGGACTGTTTAAAGACAGCCTTGGGGAGGTGGGGAGGGTCCTCAAGACCTGGAGTCTCGTCTGAGCGCGGGGGTGGACTCTCCGGCCCGCGCGGTTACGCTTCACCCTGCCGCCTCCCCTACCCCGCGAGCTCCGCAGTGGTGCGTGCCGGTAGCGCGCGCCGCTTGAAGCTCAGGGCGAGGCGGCCCGGACCCGGCTCGGCAGTTCTGTGCGCCATGGACGCCCAGCGCGCTGAGGTGCGCGCCTTGGAGGCGGAGATTTCGGCGCTGCAGCGAGCTTGCCGCGAGCTGCCGGCGCCCTGGGAAGGGACGGCCAGAGACCGGTACGTGGCTCCTGTCCTCTCCCTGGGTTTCCCGGGCACTGCCTCCAGGCGAGGCAGAGGACCGCACAGAGCGCTCCGGGCCGCGGTTCCCCGAGGCCCTGACCTGCGGGATGTAGCTTGGGACACCCCCAAACGTAGACTGGAACCGTCGCCGATTTTGTAATGACGGTGGCCTAGCGTCTGGAGTACCGCTTACGGGGTTCTCTCTGTGATACGCGCCTTTCAGCGCATCCACTGATAGTGGTGAGAAAGTCGTTTCTTGCAAGGTCCCAAGTCCTGTTTATTTCTTTTAACTAGAAAATGTTGCCTTCGGCAGGCAGCAGTTTCAAAGTGGGATTTACTTACTTTGTTTTCGGGACATTTGTTTGTATAGGTCACCTAGCCACGGGGATACCTTTTTTTTATTATTATTATGAAAATGACATAAAATTTTCTTTGAAGCACGGTTTAGGTGAAAAGCTGATACAAGGAAAAGTAGCTAATATCGACTGTAGGGAGAATCTGACAGCCCTCTGACGTAGATGCTATCCTTAACTCAGTTTTAAAGTTAGAGAACCTGAGAATCGGAACTAGCTTGCCAAAGGTCCTAGACAAAGGAGGTGTTAGAACTGAATTGGACCCTAAAATACTAGGGAGTCTTCTTGATTGAAGGAGAGAAAAGATCTCTAACAATTATCAGTTATGTATCATCTCATTACTTGAAATCAAACTATCTTCGTTTTTAAAAACAAGACTAATTTGGTATAGGTGCAGAGAGAGGGGTTTCCCCTCTCCCCCTGATCTAAATGGACAAAAGTGCTAGAAAATGTGAAGGAGGATGAGGGGGTCTAAAGAAAATGTTTGGGTTGGGGATGTAGCTTAATGGTAGAATGCTTGCTTAGCATACAGTGAGGTCCTCAGTTCCATTCTTAGAGCTGGGGGAAGTTTACATGATGTTCTATGCAGTCATAAAAGTAGAGAAATCTGTTACTGGTAAAAGGGAGAAAGAAGCCCGGTGCAGTGGCCCAAGCCTGTAATCCCAGCGGCTTGGCAGGCTGAGGCAGGAGGATTTCGAGTTGAAAGCCAGCCTCAGCAAAAGTGAGGTGCTAAGCAATTTAGTGAGTCCCTGTCTCTACAAAATAGGGCTAGGGATGTGGCTCAGTGGTCGAGTGCCCCTAATCCCTGGTACCAAAAAAACAAACAAAAATGAAGGAAACAGGTGAACAGAGTATGTATATGCTTCTCACAAGAGTAAATGAAATGTCCTTGCTACTCCAGGTGTAAACCATAGATTGGAAGCATTAGTATCACCTGGGAGTTTGAGAACTACCTACTAAATCATAACCTACATTTTAATAAGACATCCTCCTCTTACCTCCCCAATAAGCAAACTCTTTTTAAAGTTTGAGAAATACTGTATCATATTATGGGGAGGATGATTTCTCCACTGACCACAAGATGTCATTATTAGTCCAGAATACCATAGTAGATTATTTGTTATGTGGGACTCCTCATTGATCACACTGGAAAAGTCACAAGAGTTCCAGACTCTAGAAGACATTAAATGTCAGTCCAAGGTATTTAGGTTTAATGGGAAATTTTTTTCTCAACTATGGTGGAGATGGAAGATTGGGACCTGTGTGAAAGCTACTTTTTAAGTGATTTTAAATGGTTGGATGGGTTGGTGGTAGAAAAATTGGAGCTAAATTATTCAGTTATAGCACACTGCGGTGATGCAGCCACATCAATGTTTATAGCAGCTCAACTCACAAAAGCCAAGCTATGGAAATAACCTATCTGTCCTAAAGCAGATGAATGGATAAAGAAAATATGGTATAATATACACAATGGAATATTACTCAAACATAAAGAAGAATGAAATAATGCATTTGCTGGTAAATGGGTGGAACTGGAGAATATTATACTAAGTGAAAATAAGCCAATCCCCCAAAACCAAAGGCCAAATGTTCTCACTGATTGGTGGATGCTAACCCAAAACAAGGGAAATTGGGGTGTGGAATAATAGATATCCATTGGATTAGAAAAAAGGGAAATGAGGGGCTGGGGATGTGGCTCAAGCGATAGCGTGCTCGCCTGGCATGTGCGAGGCGCTGGGTTCGATCCTCAGCACCACATACAAATAAAATAAAGATGTTGTGTCCACCAAAATCTAAAAAAATAAATATTAAAAAATTCACTCTCAAACAAAAACAACAACAACAAAAAAAAGGAAATGAAGGAATAGGAGGGGGAAGGGAATAGGAAAGACAGTAGAATTAATTGGACATAACTTTCCTAGCCTTGTTTTTGAATACATGACCAGGGTAAATCATGTACAGAGTGGGATCCTAAATAGAATATTAACACTCTATGTATAATTTGCCAAAATACATTCTACTGTCATGTATAACTAAAAAGAACAAATAAAATAAATAAATTATTCAGATATATCCACATTCTGGAGCCAAATTGCCTGCCTTCAAATTCTGGCTATTAATGGCTGCATGATCTTGATTGGAACCCCTTCCTTGTTAAAACGGTACCCAAGTTTTCACCTTGTTGTGAGGACTGAATTAACATATTTAATAATAACTAACACTAATTAGTAGATCATTGACTTTTAAGCTCAAATCAAGTATAGATTTGGTTTAAGAGGGGTTTCTTGTGAACCTCTAGTGTTGACAAAAGCATTTTATGCTAATAAGAAATTTGCAAATAATAAAACTACATAATCAATAAAATTCAAGCTAAAAAAAATTCAGCTGGGAGTGGTGGCACATGGATGTAATTCCAGTGGCTAGGGAGGCTGAGGCAGGAGGATCCTGAGTTCAGAGCCAGCCTCAGCAAAAGTGAGGTGCTAAGCAACTAAGTGAGACCCTGTCTCTAAATAAAATACAAAATAGGGATGGGGATATGGCTCAGTGGTTGAGTGTCCTGAGTTCAATCCCTGCTACCCTCCAAAAAAAGAACATAATTCAAACTAATATTATTAGTTGAAATAAACCAATGATACTTTGCTTATATAACTAGTTTCTATCAATGAGAATATACAGCTCCTCTTTTGTGTATATGATAAGAAATATATATACAAATACACATATATCATACAATTTACTATTTTAATCATTTTAAGCATATTGGTCAGTAGCATTAAACATGTTCATATTGTTTTGCAACATTACCACTGTCAATCTTCAGAACTTTTTCATCATTCCAGTCTGTAACTCTATACCCATTGAATAATTAACTGCTATCCCTCTTTCCCATTGCCAATTGCAAGTTCTTTTTTGAATTCTGTCTATCTATCCTTTAATGTGATTGCTTTGCTCTCTTGAACGTTCTGTGACAGTTGGTGTTCACTTAGCAGAAACTCATCATTTATGTTTGAAGATTGCCTCTGTTTTTTTTCATATTTTTTTTATGAA
This sequence comes from Spermophilus citellus, assembly GCF_964194105.1. NCBI lineage: Eukaryota > Metazoa > Chordata > Mammalia > Rodentia > Sciuridae > Spermophilus > Spermophilus citellus. The sequence continues at coordinate 7,032,481 of NC_138198.1, forward strand.
AATGTTTTTTATGTTTTTTATATTCAAAGTAAATTTTTTTGTCATCAATCCATGATAGAAAATGTGAAAGAATATGTGGTAATCTTTCAGATGTTACAAAATGTACTTATTGATATTTAAAATTAGCAGTAAAACAATATTAAACTTTTTTATAGACCTTATACAAGTCTTTGATCCTCAGTGTGAATAGAATTAGATTGTTTCCTATAGACATGGTAGAAGGCCATAAAAGCATTGATTAATGTAGTGGAATTGGAAATAGTAAAGGAAGAAGAGGTTGGAGAGGGAGCAGAAAGGATGACACTATATCCAGAGATAAGGCCAATGAAACATAAACTTCTAAAATATGGAGCCTTATGCATCAGGGGGAATTTGGAAGAAAAGCTTATTCAAGGGGGGAAAATGTGGAATAAGTAAGTAGGTCTACATTGCAGGAAGAAAAGATCTATGGCAAAGGTGTGTTTTAGGAGTTGCTGGCATAGAGGAGCTGAGGTTAATCATTGAGTGTTTCTCTGGAATGAGAAGAATATATAATATTTAAGAAATTAGGGGTAAGAGTATTAGGGTTTTCCTTTAATGTTGGTAACAAAAAGCAGAGATAGCAGAAGATCCAAGATATAAATGAAAGTCAGGGTAATCATGCCCCAGAATCCAAAAAAGAGATGTTTTGGAATGGCAGAAGTCTATAGTGTAGAATATAGCTGAGTGTTTAGGGGGGGAAAAGGATGAAAAAAAGTATAATCTAATGCAATTATTAACTCAATCTTTTTTTCAAGGAAAATTAAAGTTACATGTTCTCAGAATGTCTGGTTATAGTATTATTTGAAGAGATGATGACATTTCTTCTTTGGAGTCTTTACTCCCCTCTGTATTCTTAGATTTCCTGAGATATCTCTTAGTATAAAATGTTTTGTGATATTTGCTTTTTTTTTTTTTTTAAATAGCTATTTAATTTTGTTTTTATGAGATGTCTTGGGTATTAGTTTTTTAGGTTGGAAATTCCCAGATGAGAACTGACCTTTCAATTTTGCAAAGTACTTCTGTTTTAGTTTATTTTAAGGTGTTTCTACTATGTACAAATATCCTAGTATAATTTGGTTATTTTTGTTTTTTTGTTGAAACTAGAGATTACAGTATTAATGGCCATATTAGTTTTGATAATGCTTTAGTTTTAATGGGAAGTGATTAAGAGAAACAAAATGGGAATGGTTTAAAGAAAATTGGGGTATTAAATGAACCAATTGTTAGTAGTTGTAATAACTTTCTGATATTTACTTTTTAGAAAATCATTTCAAGAAACATACCAATCAGATACTAAGAAATGTGAATCTTCAAAATATCTAAAAAGTCAGCTTGGACATTTAAAATCAGAACTTTCATTTCTAAGTACACTTACTGGCTTCAATATAAGAAATTATGCCAAGCAGACAGAGGACCTAACAACGACTGAGATGACAGAAAAAGGTGAGCATTATTTTTAGTCTAGAAGTGGTTTTGAAGCTTACCATATTATGATTGGTTATCATAATGTTGAAAAATTCTGCAGATTCACTATTTGATAAACCTGTTTATAGTCTTTTTGAACATTCCATTGTGCCCAATACTATTTAAAAGTTGTCTAAGGTAAATATTAAATAATGGAATACAGTCTTTATCATTAAATAACCTTAATAGTTAAGTAATAGTGATATGTGATTAGGGATTGTTAGAACAGCACTATTAATATATGAACATAATAATTCATTACTGATGTGAAACCTGCCTGATCTATAATGGTTTGCTGCTGTCATTGCCTATGGCCAAATAAATGTTCAGCACCTGAACCTTTTGCCAGAAAGAAGGTATCTGTTCCTAATGACAGAGTTTTATTGCTGAAGATCTATAGTGTTCTAACAGCTAAGAGGAAGCTAATTCAGCCTTGCAACTGGATGTCAAGAACTTTAGTTGGACAAGAATAACATATCCCAAAGCAGAAATCATTTTTGAAAGTGCTTCCTGACTTTTCCACTGAAACAACTTTTAGGACAGGGAAGAGAATCTTGGGCGGCTCACTGCAGGGAGTTTCTGAACTACATATAGAAATGGAGTGATGTAATTTAGATACTGAATTACTTGAAAAGAAGAGATGGAATACAGGAAGTATAGAGGATGAAGATAGTCAGGTGTAATGATGCATGCCTGTAATCCCAGCTACTCGGGAGGCTGAGGCAGGAGGCTCCTGAGTTCAAAGGCAGCCTCAGCAAAAGTGAGGTGCTAAGCAATGCAGTGAGATCCTATCTCTAAATAAAATACAGAATAGGGCTGGGAATGTGGCTCAGTGTTCGAGTGCCCCTGAATTCTCTCCAATACCCCCCCCCCACCAAAAAAAAAAAAATGGAGGATGAGGATAGGTCACATGTAAAACTTTCACCAGTATAAAGTCTTGACATAAATTCTTAAGCATGAGTTTTTTTGTTTTGTTTTGTTTTTGAGAGAGAGAATTTTAATATTTATTTTTTTAGTTTTCGGCAGACATAACATCTTTGTTTGTATGTGGTGCTGAGGATTGAACCAGGGCCGCACGCATGCCAGGCGAGCACGCTACTGCTTGAGCCACATCCCCAGCCCACAAGTTGTTGTTGTTGTTTTTTAAAAAAATAATTTTTTTTAGGGAAGCACTCTACCACTGAGCCACAACCCCAGTCCCTAGGCAAGGTTTTAAGAAAACTGTGGCCTTGCCACATGCAGTGGAGCACACCTATATGCCCAGCTACTCAGGAGGCTGAAGCTGCAGTCATGTTAAGCTGAATCCATTTAGACAGGAACTAGGTAATGTTTAAAAAAATTAAAAATATGATTGAAACTTATCTAGGGCTATATCACTATGTTTCTGTCTTTTACTTAACCTTTGGTATAATTGAGAACTACAGTGTATAAATTGTCATTAATCCTATTTTGTAAGGATAATCAGTTTGGTGCACATTGTTCAGATTTTTTAATGCAATTACCAACATATACTTTCATACATCTACTCATATGTATCATAGATAATCACATATATGTGATAGGTATGTGATGAAAATTGTTTTTGTCAAATAAAATATTTGTTTTCTAATTTACAGGTATAGAGAAAGTTCTACAGAGACACAGATTATCAGGAAATTGCCACATGGTTACATTTCAACTTGAATTTCAAATTCTAGAAATTCAGGTAAATTAAGGAGCCTATTGTGATAACAGAGATATTTCTTTATAACAGAAGCAATTCACACACCCCAGCCTCCAGCAGTGACTGCAATGAGGAGTCACATTTGTACAATTGTTACTAAGGCAACAGGTACTTTATCATAGGGTAGGTAGCAAAACGCTTCTGGGCTCCTTGTATAAGCCCTGAGGTTGTAAGAGTAGTCATACACCAGCCACATATTATCAGTTACCTATTGCTGAGTAACAGATTTCCTCCAATATCTAACATATGGAAATAGCAAAAAAAAAAAAAAAAAAAAAAAAAAAAAACCCAAAAAAACTATCTTTCTCATCTTCTTTGAGTCAGGAATTTGGGAGCAGCCTAGTTGGATGATCCACAAATTGTGCTGGATTGCTAAGCCAACACAGGGAAGCAGATATGTTTTGCTAAGATTTAGAAAACAATGAAAAAAGAACGGTAGCATAGGCTTCTGGACTGGGTCAGGTAGAACAGGCTCAGACACTTTCAAAGGCTGGCTCTAAGAAAAGCGGGATCCAAGCATGATTTTGAGAACTGTCTGAGGCTCAGCACTGCTTTGGTGGTAGAAAAGATTTTCAGTCAGTTGTTTTCACCAGCTGGGCTCAAGGGAATGTGTACAAAGAGGAAGAATAGAACACGGAAGGACAGGCAGGTTACCTACCTCATCGGATCAATACACTGGGTATAGTGTAATTGTCACAGTCAAGTCCTTGGGACCAGTGACCTTTACGTACCCACAGTAAGATACCAGGATTCCTCATTCTTGTTGTTAGTGTTCCCAGCCACGAAGAGCCCCAAGTTGTACTGTGTGTTTGTTTGTCTGTTTTATATGATGGGAGTCAGTCAGGGAGTTAGGACCCTGCCTCCTTAGGTGTCAGACAACCATTTCCTTACTAAGTCAAAGGACAGGGTCCAGGTATCTGGGCTTGGAAGTTTTGCTTCTCTTTGCAGTCAGAGTATCCAATTTCTATCATTGGCCTGGGCAGGCTGAAGACAGGATGGGGATCTAGGCTCCTCAGTTGATGACACAGCTTCCATTTGCACTCACCTACTTATCACCCTGCGGTTACTGCCAAGCTGATTAAGAAAATGCAATGTGGCATTCCCGGGGCTTGTTAGGCAGAATGTGACACATAATTCAACATTTTCTTATATCATGCCTGGATGGTGAGTGGCCTTCAGTGGCCTACAGTGTTCCCAATTATCACCAGGCCTTGGGGCTTTCCAGGGTCACCAAGGTGATATCATTGTTTTGCATGACTACAGAGATTATCTGTTGAAGGCTGAAATGGAGCATGAATCCAAATGATTGGCATCAATTGGGTTGTACCACTTGTTAGGACCCCAGTCTTTTCCTTTGGGTGACCTGGGGACTCCTGAATGTTTTTGCATTTTTGATGGTTTTATAGTCTGACCAACTGCATTTTTTCCCCCCAGTGCTGGGACTTGAACCTAGGACTTTACACATGGTAGGCAAAGAACTACTGCTGAAATACATTCCTACCACTTTTACGGTTTTTGCTTTGTTTTTAATTTTGAGACAGGATATCATTGAATTCCCCAGGCTGCCCTAGGACTTGGAGTCCTCCTGCCTCAGCCTCCTAAGTAGCTAGGCTTATAGGCATGCACTACCATACTCAGCTCAATTGCATCTTCCTTTTTTTGTGGCTAATGAGATTCTGACCTTAGAGTGGCAATACACCAGTTGTTCTCCTGCATGCTGTTATCCATGAATGGGCTAGACCCAGAACCTATAGCAGATTGGTGGAGTTATAAACCTGATATCCAGTTCCCTCTCTGATAACTACTATATTCATATATATATATATATTTTTTTTTTTTTTTTTTTTTTTTTTTTCCACGAGAACAACTCAGGGACATTCTAGCAGCTTTGGGAGTCTTGCAGGCTTTTTCTGATATAGGTGTTCATTTGTTTCACAGTTGCTTCTTGGATTATCTGGAGAGAAGTAAGACTGTGGGCAAAATTAGTCTTGTCCTAGGACGATGTGTCCACAAATCCAACTGAAAATATCAAGACTGTTCTGTAAAGTTGAGGTAAACAAGCTGCTCTGTGAGGTTGTACATTCCCAGATAGGTGGTGGCCAAAGATTAGTTGGCATTCTCATTAATAGGGCTGTGGCCTGAGAGTTGACATAGATTGTAATATTTTAACTTTTTTTTTTTTTTTAAAGAGAGAGAATTTTTAATATTTATTTTTTAGTTTTCGGCGGACACAACATCTTTGTTTGTATGTGGTGCTGAGGATCGAACCCGGGCCGCACTCATGCCAGGCGAGCGCACTACCACTTGAGCCACATCCCCAGCCCTTAACTTTGTTTATTTTTTATTTATTATTATTATTTTTTGTTTGTTGTTTGGTTTTATTGGTACCGGGGATTGAACCCAAGGACACTCTACAATTGAGCTAAATCCCCAGCCCTTTTTATTTTTTGAGACAAGGCTTTGTTAAATTGCTGAGGGTCTCCCTAAGTTGTTGAGGCTGGCCTTGAAGTTGCAATACTCCTGTCTTAAGCTTCCTGAGCTGTTGGGATTACAGGTATGCACCACTGCACCCTGTTTAATTTCAATTTCTTTAAATTGCTTACTTTTGTTACATTAAGACAATGAAAAGTTGAGACAAGGAAGAAGAATAGATTTTGGGGACAACTAGCAGTTTCTGACCTATATTCTTTAAAGGATACGGGGGGCGGAAATCTGAGAGGAAGTGTTGATACTATTTGAAAGAATTTGCTGAATCTATAAAGAAACATGAATTCTTGTTCACATTTTAAAGTATGGGGTTTTGGGACTGCTTGATTTTTTTTTTTTTTTTTTACTACTAGAAAAAGCATACTCTCCTTGGCTGTATTAAGAACACTCATTTCTCTCTGAACCTTTTTAATTTTATGATTCTTGAAGATTTGACTGGTAAGATGTTGGAAGCAGTTACAGACAGCTGTGGAATCAGCAGGGCTTTAGGAATCAGTTGTAGGAGTCACCAAGAGTCCTTGTTTAGAAAGGAAAGGAACAAAAGGCTTTCTTGTTTGTTGCTCAGAATGCTAATGTGGTGATGATGTTTTTTTGTTTGTTGGTTTGTTGGTTGCTTGGTGGTACTGGGAATTGAACCCATCAGTGCTCTCCTACTAAGCTATATCCTTATTTTGGGACAGAGTCTCACTAAGTTGCGTAGGCTGTCCTTGAACTTGCAATACTTCTGTCTCAGCCTTCCAAGAAGCTGGGATTATAAGTGTGTACCACTGTGCCTGACCAAGAATTGTTAAAGTTTTTAGTATTTGATGGTAAATGCTACCATATGCTAGGCCTATTCCTATTTCTTTTAGAAATATATCTCTAGTAGAATTGCTCAAAGAAAATGCACGTGTAGGGGGCTGGGGCTGGGGCTCAGCAGTAGCACACTTGCCTGGCATGTGTGAGGCTCTGGGCTCGATTCTCAGCACCACATATAAATAAATAAATAAAATAAAGGTCTATCAACAAATAAAAAAAAAAAAGAAAATGTACTTGTAATTTCTAATATTAGTGTTGATTTGCCTTCTAAAATGATTTTGCCATTTATTGAGCACATTTTTACTGTTAAGACTGACCAAAATAAATAAATAAACCTTGTGTTCTCATTTTTTAAAATCAAATGTTCCACTAGAGGGAGATGTTTAGCTCTCAGAACATTAAAAAGTAAATAACTCTTTTTTCATAATATTATAAATATTTTTCCAGAATAGAAATCTTATTAATGTACAATTCCCAAAATCATATAAATTGAATATGTTAGAACCAAAAGCAACCTCATAGATTTTCTAGGTCAACCTCCTTACTTTATAGGGAAATCTATGCAGATTATAGATTGTCTGTTGGCAAAGCTATTATTGTGAAAGGTAGTTGGAATATAGAACTCTGTTCCTCAGATTTACTGTCTGGTGTTATCAGGGCTATAATTTTTATGAGGGAGTTGGAAGATCATGAGAATTAACATGCCTCCCACAGACCATGTAGCATAATAAGTGAGATGTTTAGGAGTTTGTACAAAAAGTAGCAAATTATGTATGTGTGCATAACTTGTCTCCCTGAAACCCAACAAAATGAACAAAATGATTTAAAAAGGGACGTTTTTAAGCAAATAGAATACATTATCATTATCATAGGCTCTAAAGAAAATCTGTTTCTTGTTATGATATTTGAACCTAAACACTGAAATCTCAATACAGAGTGCTTTTGAGAGGCATGGGTATTTTGCAAAAGTTTGTGAGACCATTTTCTTTAAGATCTCCACCCACAATTCTTAAGTTGTGGAGAAGAATGAGAAATGTGGACTTAAATGGTAGAAAAACAAGTAGAAAAGAACCCAGTAGAAAAAACAAGCTGCTGAGATTCACGTAGGAGGTTTGAGGTTAGTATGTTTATAAGGTCCTGGCCCTTGTTTTCCAACTGGGGAGAAAACCTGGTTGGCAGTAGTACCACAGGCAGGAAAATGATGGAAAAACAATATTTTGAAGTTAGCTTTCCAGTGGTTGAACAGAGTCTGCAAACTACCAAAGGAGGAAAATAAATAGAAGGCCAGTAATCCCAGACTTTGTGTTGACCGGATGACTTGCTTATCCTAACGGGCAAAAGGCCAAAATCTACCATGCACCCTGCATACTTGAAGTAAGACATGCCTCTGAGATTTTTGTCTTCCTTGCTTTTATTTATTTATTTGGTAACAGCTCTACTGAGATATAATTTCATATCATATAACTTTAAAGTGTACAATTCAGTAGTATTTATTCCACCAGAGTTGTACAACCACTCCCACAATTAATTTTAGGAAATTTTCATCTGTTTGAAAAGAAGCCCCATATTCTTTAACTACCATCTTTCAATATCCCTGGATTCTTTCAGCCCTAAGCAGTTGCTAATCTGTTTTTTCCTCTATGGATTTCTTTATATTTTGGACATTTCACGTAAATGGTCATGTGTCTGACTTCTTTCATTTAGCATGTTTTCAAGATTCATTCATGTTGTCGCACATGTGAGTACCCTTTTTGGGTTGAATAATATTCCAATGTGTGGATATACCACACTTTATCTATTCCTTCAGTTGATAGAAATGGTTATTTTCATTTTTTGGTTATGAATAACATTGTTATATAACAAACACTCATGTATTTGTGAACATGTTTTTTTGCCTTATATATAACAGTGAAATTACTACATCAAATGGCACTAATGATGTTGAGCATCTTTCAGTGCTTATAGGCCACTTGTATATCATCTTTGGAAAAATGTCTTTGCAGATCCTTTGAATAATTTTTAATTTTTTTAAATGAGTGGTGAGAAAGCCTCAGGAATTTGTTTCGATTAGGTATGATGGTAGATGCCACAGACAGGTGCTCCCAGCGATTCCCACTATACCCTCAAGCATATGAAAAACTATATGAAGATTAGATATCATCAATATCCATTCTCTGACAGCTCAGAATATTAAGGAGACATGTCAGAGTTTCCTAAAACGCACTCTAGTTTGAGGAAATAACAGAAATTTCTAGATTTACTTTCATTAACAACAAATAGGAGCCACAGACCTCAAAGTACAAGAGGATATGGTGTTCTTTCATTGTCCTATTGGACAAAGCAACCTAAAATCTAAAATCAGGGCAACATAATGCCAGGAAAAGAAAGGAAATTAATAAGAAAATGGAAACATTTACTTGAGTTTTCTATCAAAATAACAGTTTGTATAACAGTCTTCATCATTAGGTATAGAATTGTTTCTGGCTTTTTGTAGCATTATTAGGAATATCTTTGTTCATAAATCTGTTTTCATTTCTTATTACCATAGTATAGACTCTTAGAATTCAAATTAAGAGAAAATGAATATTTCAGGTTATTCATTGTCAAAATGATTTCTAGAAGGGTTATACCAATTTATATTCCCACTGCCAACTTTGAGTGTATATTTACCAGCAATAATATTTTTTAGTCTTTGCTGATTTGTTAAAATGTTTTTAATTTACATTTATCTTACTGTTGAGGTAAAACACTTTTTTATAGGTTAATTTTTTTTCACCGCTGAACTTTTAGTTCATGTCCTATGCCTTTTTCTTTTCAGTTTTGTCTCTTTGTCATATTTTTTTTTTAAAGATAGAGTGAGAGAGGGAGAGAGAGAGAGAGAATTTTAATATTTATTTTTTAGTTATCGGCAGACACAACATCTTTGTTTGTATGTGGTGCTGAGGATCGAACCCGGGCCGCACGCATGCCAGGCGAGCGCGCTACTGCTTGAGCCACATCCCCAGCCCTCTCTTTGTCATATTTATTGTGAATGTTTTCCTCAGTTTAATACTTCTTTTTTATTTTATTTTTACTTAGATACTGGGTTTTTATGTAATCCTATTTGCTTTTTTCCCTCCCTATTGTTTGCTTAGGAAGTTTTTCCTGACTCGGTAATTTATTAAATGTTCACATTTCCTCCCAGTATTTTGTGATTTTAATGTTGAATTTAAGGAAATAATTCATTTGGAGTTCATTTTAGTTTTTGGTATGGAGTGGGATCTGATCTTATTGTTTCAATGAATAACCAGTACTTTGATTATCGTTTTTTCATTATGCTTTCCTATTATTTGAAGATACTTAATTTTGCATAACTTAAAAGTATTTTAATCTTAATAAGAAAATGGATAAATGATGTATAAATTTTCTTTTTTTTTAATTTTAGGCTAAGGAGAATTTATCTTCTGTCATTACTGAGCTCAACATAATAATGGAACCCACAGAATATTTAGAATTAAGTGAATTTGTATCTAGGTAAGCTATTTTATGGACTTATTTTATGAGCTATTTTTACTCTGAAGTTTTAAACTTACACTTTTCTTAGTAAATGTATCTCCTCCAAAAGCATAACGCCATTACTAGGGCATATACTCAAACACTTATTACCTCTATGAATCTCTATTTATTGTATGTTCACTATGCTGGGCGTTAAAATTAAAATATGGACAAAAATAGACATAATTCTTGATCTTCATGGAATTTGCAACCATAAGATGTTCTATATTAACTAAATAATTGTAGAAATAAATGTGAAATTATGGCTATGTGGCATGCTAGAAAGAGAGCTGCATAGACTGTTGAAGTACATTAGGACTTTGACTTGTCAGGGAAACGTGGAATGATTTCCTGAAGCTTGAGTTGACATCTGAAAAATGAATGGGCCTTAACTAACCAAGAGGTCCTAGACAGACGGGTAGAAGGAAAACCAGGAATGTGTTGTGTCATGTAGAGCTCACATGACCTTTTTTCCAGAACATGCTTCAAAAGTAGCATCTGCTCTTGTACAAATTATAAAAGGAAGAATACTAGAATATCTGTCACCCTGTAGTAATGGGTATGTTGTGGTTACTTAATAAATATTTGACTTCAGACTTTTGGGTAATTCTTCTATACTGTGATCTCCCTTTGTGGAGTGTGACTGGTATTTTAGAAAAAGTGCTGAACACATGTCAGAAGACCTGGACTTTAGTCCAGACTTTGTATATGATATTTTATAAGTTGCTTCTCCTTTTTGGAGTTTGTTTCTTCTTTGTCACCCTGTTATGCAGTTTAATTATTTATTTTTTTGTGTGTCATCATACATGTACTTAGAGTAATAATATCCATCTCATTCCACCATCTTTTTTCCTGCATGCCCCCTCCCTTCAAATAGTGTATTCTTTTTTGTTTGTTTTTTGTGGTACTAGGGATTGAGCCTAGGGATGCTGTGGCAATGAGCTGAACCCTCAGTTCTTTTTATATTTTGAGACAGAGTCTTGCTAGGTGTCCCAGGCTGGCCTTGAATTTGTAATCATCCTGCCTCAGTTTCTTCAGTTGTTGGGATTACAGGTGTTAATTACTTTTTTTATTTTTTTAAATTAGAGCATGGTAGCTATACATAGTAGTTGGGTTCATCTTAACAAATTTGTGCATTCATGGAATTCAATTTTAGTTAATGTTCCCCCACCACTCCTTCCCTCATTCTCCTTTCTCTACAGATCTTCCTTTCACTCAATTTAGAAAAAAAAAATTTTTTATTTGTCAATGGACTTTATTTTGTTTATTTATATGTGGTGCTGAGAATCAAGTCCAGTGCCTTACACGTGCTAGGCAAGCACTCTACCACTGAGCCACAATTCCAGCCCATCACTCAATTGTTTTTAAATACTGTATTTTTAAAGATGAATTTACTTTTAGTTTTCCATTATAGACTTGTAGTTTTCAGACAAAAGATCAATATCTTTAATTTTTTTGGAAAATTCTTAGTCATTATTTCATTAACTCTTGCCTCTACCCTGATTATCCCTTATCACAATCTGCCTTCACATCAAACACTAAGCATTGCTTGTATAAAACAGCAGTATGAGCCAGCTGTGGTAGCACCTGGCCTGTAATCCCAGCTATTTTGTTAAGGCAGGTAGATCACAAGTGTGAGGCCAGCATGGGTAACTTAGTGAGACCCTGATTGAAATAAAAAATAAAAAGAGCTGCAAGTGTAGCTCAGTGGTAGAGCACTTGCCTTATTTGCATTATGTGTTTGGAGATTGCCTTCAAATCTTTCCCTTAATTTTGCTTTTCCACAGTTTGTGTTGTCTAGAACGTTTTTGTTTAAAGAGTCTGGACTATGTGTCTTCAAATGTTAGTTTTGAGGTCTTTATTCTTCTGCAACTCTTAATTATATATATATGCTAGAGTATTTGATATATTGTCTCACAGTGTTTGGATGCTGTGTTCTATTTCTTTTTCTCTTTGTGTTTCAGTTTGGGTAATCTGTTTTTTTTTAAATGAGGTTCACTGTGTTGGGCTCTGCTCCAACTCATGATCCTCGCCTCAGCCTTCTGAGCAGCTGGGTTTATAGACATGTGCCATGGTGCCCCAGTTTAGATAACTTCCGTGAGCATACCTGCAAGTTAAAAGGTTCTTTTCTCCATAAAGTACAGTATGTCAGTCCCTTGAAGGAATTCTTTATCTCTTGCAATTTTTTTATTGCTTATGTTTTCATTTGATTCTTAATTTTATTTCTTTCTCTTAGTTGAAATTCTCCATTTGTACCGGGTGTGGTGGTATACGCCTGTAATCTCAGCAGCTCTTGAGGCTGAGGGCAGTGGACCAGCCTCAGCAATTTAATGCGGCCTCAAGCAACTTAGTAAGAACCTGTCTCAAAATAAAAAAAAAGGCTGAGGATGTGGCCTAGTAGTTAAGCATCCTGGGTTCAATTTCAAGTTCCCCCTTCCCCCCCAAAAAAATCTGTTTGTGTATGATATCTACGTTTTCCACTAGATCCTTTAACATATGAATCATAGTTATTTTTAAGTCCCTGTCTAACAATACCAGCCTTTGAGTCATCTTTGAGTCTGGTTTTGCTGATTAGTTTACAATGGGTTAGATCTTTTCTTGAATTTTTGTGTCTCACTTTTTTTTTTTTTTTTTTTTAGTTTGGCACAATACCTTTATTTTGTTTTTATTTATTTTTATGTAGTGCTGAGGATTGAACCCAGGGCCTCGCATGTGCTAGCACTGTACTGCTGAGCCACAACCCCAGCCCACGATTTTTGATTGAATGGCAAACATTGTGGAAAAACAGACTTAAGCAAATAGTATTCTTCATGCCCTTTATCAGTAGTTGATCTTGATTTGGGAATTTTTCTTCCTTTTTTTTTTTTTTTTTTGGCTGTACTTGGGATTGAACCCAGGGGTACTTTTGAGACAAATTGCTAAATTCCCAGACTGGCTTCGAATTTTCAATCCTCTGGCCTTAGCCTTCCAAGTCACTAGGATTACAGGCATGTGCCACCACACCCAGCTGGATTTGGAATTCTTGTTGCTTTCATTCCCTTCAGGCACCATATCTTCTAATTCTTCCAGCAGTGGGCTGCGGTTACCTATGCTTAGAACAGTGCCTTGGAAGCTGGAAGGTTTTCCTCAGTATTTTAGTTCTGTTCCCAGCCATCAGTCGTCTCTGCACATCAGCACCTGGGAGGGCAGTCTTTCCCCAGCAGTGCATTGTTGGTGTTTGTTACTTAGTGCTAGGCTGTGGTTGGACTAAGAGGTGTTCTGCCTTTCTATGGTCCGTCCTCAGTATTGGATGGGTCCTGGGAGCTTGTGCCTCAGTGGTAGGGCGTTGTCAGCATGCCTGCCCTTCCTCTCCAGTGCAGCCAGACTCGCCCTTTGTCTGTCTGCCTGGTCTTGAGTGGGAGGGAGGTTCTTTTCCCTCCTCCAGTGGTAGCAGACCTTTGCTTGGAGTTCAGGTCGGATCCTGGGCCCAGTGGGTGTCTTGTACCTCCTGTGGAACAGAGGGTTTCCACTCTCCCTCCTTCAGAAGCAGTGAATCTTTGTCTTAGCAGGGATGCTCTTCTATTGCTTTGTTGTGTCTTTTTCAGTGGCTTAAGGTTTTTGCTCTGACAAGAGTAGAGTTCAGGCTTCATCGCCGTACCCCATCAGCAGCTGATCACTTTTTTTGTTCCTGTGCCACTGAGCAGAATTCTCTCTGAATTCCTGCCATGATCCCAGTCTTCCTTTGTGTTTGAGTTTCTCATCTGTTTCAGGTTGATACCATTCGACATTTGCCCTTTAAGAATTTCTCAATTTTAGCTGATTTCTTAATTACTCATTTGTATGATGGCTCTTTCCTCCATGCTTAACCAAAGGTGAACTATTCATGTGTCCTGACTCTTCACTGAGGAAGAAATGTTTTAATTTATTTACTTGCCTTGTGACTTCCAAGTTCATGATGGCTCAAAAAAGGATCTGATCCTATAGGTTTTTCAGATTTTGTTCTTAGGCTGAGAATGACCTTGTGGCAGTTAACATCTTAAGTTGAAAGCAGAACTCTTCTTATTTTTCTCTTGATTCTTACTCTGGAAGTTGAAATGGATGCTCATCCTTCTTTTCTCTTGCATCTCCTTATTTTTTTTAAAAATATTTATTCATTTATTTTTTAGTTTTCGGCAGACACAACATCTTTGTTTGTATGTGGTGGTGAGGATTGAACCTGGGCCACACGCATGCCAGGCGAGCGCGCTACCGCTTGAGCCACATCCCCGTCCCGCATCTCCTTATTTTTCTCCCTTATGTTTTCCTCTTTATGCCTTTGTGTTTATTTCTCAAATCTATACTTCAGTAATTTTTCTTCATTTTGTGACTAAGACCCATTCGTTGAATTTTCAATTTCATTGGCAGTACCTCTCATTTGTATATGTTCCATGTGTCTTCTTCAAAAATTTTCATTATGAATTTTTTTTATTAAAAATAATCTTTTTTTTCTTATCCATGTAATTTTTCTAGATTATTTCTTTCAGTGTATGGTCCAGTAAAGGATAATTGTTTCTTCAATTTTTGTCTTATCTTCTATTAAACACATCCATTGAGCTTTCAGCTTCATTATAGTGCTGACTGTTTTTCAAGAGTTCTCTGTGTGGCATCTTTCCTAATTTGCCTTTTTATTTAAATTAACTTAAAACAAAATTGACTTTTTGTTGTTATGTAGGTCTTACTAGTTTCCATACATAGATTCGTGAAACTACCATCATATCAAATCAACAATTCATCATGCCCTCTGTAGATGTGACCCCTGTTAGAAATAGTGAGGTGCCACAGAATTGAGCATGTGCTTAGTAGTGGGTTGGAAAGGCAAAACTTGACTTCTGCCAGAAGGGCACATTTCCAAACCTGGCTAGCAGGTGCATCTTGGCAGCAGGCAGTCCACCTGCTTTTGTCCCTGACTGCAGCACTGCCTTTTGCCCTGATAGGAGTTAGCTAATTTTAAAATTGGTGTGGGAAAAGGGAAGAGCTAAAATCAAAACGGCTACGATTGGATCCAATTAAGGCTAAAAACTATATTCTGAAGATGAACCACTGAACTTTCTATTTCTCACACCCCACTCCTGTGCTCTGGCAACTATCATTCTGTTCCCATTTGCAGAGTTTTACCTTGTCCATATAATATGAAACCACACAGAAGGTATGCTTTTGAAACTTCCTTATTTTATTCAGGATAATGCCTTAGAAATTCCATTGTATGGGTATAATACAATAGTTTATTTATTCTTTTTACCCATCCAAGAACATTTGTATTATTTCTCATTTTTTGCTATTATGAAATAGGACTATTCAGATCAGTCCTTTTGTTTGTGCCAGCCAGTAGCCAGTCTGGTTTTGGGTGGTGGTCTGTCAGATAGCTAAGTTCTCAAAGTTTATGATGTATTATTTAGGATCACATACATGTATGTGCAATGTAGAGGTAAGCCAGTGGTTCATATATATCTTTATGAGATTCCTCTTTATGTTCTTTATTTCTTCAATCCACCAACATCTTTTCAGGCCCTTTATGACTTCCCTTCTTAATCCTTTAGCCAGCAACCTGGGGTTAAGCTTTTCTACTTTTCTATGCACTTTCTTTGTTAATTTCCATGTCCAGGGCTATCTGGTTGGGGGAGAGAAGAAAAAAAAATACTGTGTGAGGATTCATTTCATGGGGGACTGCAGATGACAGGCTTTTCCTTCAGAGTTTCAGTTGTCTGCATAGGTACCGTAAAGGTGTGCTGCCATGACCACCGTTTGAGTGACGGTGAGAGGTAGGTTCAGTTTCGAACTTACTCTCCTACTCAGTCTGCCTGCTATTGTCTACAGTGGGCTTTCAACTGTTCCTTTATTCTGCTCCCAAGGCTCAGGATTTTCCCAGCACTTCAGCTAGGAAAATTTTTAATATAAATAATTTCTATCATTTCTTTCCCGGTTAGCTTTTTATTTTTAAATACAATTATAACTTAAATTGTTCTATTAGTTTACATTCCTGAGGCACTGATCTTTCTATTGTGTTTGCTAATTTTTGTTTATTAATTTCTCATTTCCTCATAAGTTTCATATATATATATATATATATACATATATATATATATTTTTTTTTTTTAATTATGCACTCATTTTAGTGGTGCTTATTTTCTCTGGGGAAATTCTGTGGGTCCTGTGTTGTTGAAGTATCTGTCCAGAATGATTTTGCCCCAGTGGAATTATTGCGCAGGGATCAGTTTTTTTTTTTCCCTGCCTTCTTGAAGTTTGTTTCACCATGAAGGTGTTATAAATTCATATATCATGCTTGTGTGATATTCTGGCTCATGTTTTTTTACTTTCTGACAGAAATCTTAACCACTTGTGGCACAGGCATAACAAACCTTCATGTTCATTCCTGTGGTAAAGAGTAGGTTTTTTCTAGTGTACCTTCCACTGCAGCTGTGGCCTAAGGAGCATTGCAGCTCTTTGGAGTACTCATTTCCAGCTCTCCTCTTCACACAGTCTTCTCTCCCATCCTGCACAGGTGATAAAACCCAGTTCTCTGGCTTTAGAGGGAAAATAGCTTCCTCCATTCTTCTATATTCATATATATAAACATTTTTCCATATGTTTGTTGACCATTTGTATTTCTTCTATGAAGTGTCTGTTCAGTTCCTTTGCCCCTTTATTGATTGGATTATTATATATATATTTTGGTGTTGTTTTTTGAGTTCTTTTTTTTTCCAGTTTTTTTTTTCTTTTTTTTTTATTGGTTGTTCACAACATTACAAACTCTTGACATATCATATTTCATACATTAGATTGAAGTGGGTTATGAACCCCCAATTTTACCTCAAATGCAGATTGCAGAATCACGTTGGTTACACATCCACAATTTTACAT
This sequence comes from Spermophilus citellus, assembly GCF_964194105.1. Classification (NCBI taxonomy): domain Eukaryota; kingdom Metazoa; phylum Chordata; class Mammalia; order Rodentia; family Sciuridae; genus Spermophilus; species Spermophilus citellus. The sequence goes on from NC_138198.1 coordinate 7,049,384, forward strand.
AATGCCCTATTAGTAATTGTTGTATTCTGCTACCTTTCCTATCCCCTACTAGCCCCCCTCCCCTCCCCTCCCATCTTCTCTCTCTACCCCATCTACTGTAATTCATTTCTCTCCTTGTTTATTTTCCCATTCCCCTCACAACCTCTTATATGTAATTTTGTATAGCAATGAGGGTCTCCCTTCATTTCCATGCAATTTCCCTTTTCTCTCCCTTTCCCTCCCATCTCATGTCTCTGTTTAATGTTAATCTTTTCTTCCTGCTCTTCCTCCCTGCTCTGTTCATAGTTGCTCTCATTATATCAAAGAAGACATTTGGTATTTGTTTTTTAGGGATTGGCTAGCTTCACTAAGCATAATCTGCTCTAGTGCCATCCATTTCCCTGCATATTCTATGATTTTGTCATTTTTTATTGCTGCATAGTACTCCATTGTTTATAGATGCCACATTTTTTTTATCCATTCATCTATTGAAGGGCATCTGGGTTGGTTCCACAGTCTAGCTATTGTGAATTGTGCTGCTATGAACATCGATGTGGCAGTATCCCTGTAGCATGCTCTTTTAAGGTCTTCAGGGAATAGTCCGAGAAGGGCAATAGCAGGGTCAAATGGTGGTTCCATTCCCATCTTTCCCAGGAATCTCCAAACTGCTTTCCAAATTGGCCGCACCAATTTGCAGTCCCACCAGCAATGTACAAGTGTACCCTTTTCTCCACATCCTCGCCAGCACTTGTTGTTGTTTGACTTCATAGTGGCTGCCAATCTTACTGGAGTGAGATGGTATCTTAGGGTGGTTTTGATTTGCATTTCTCTGACTGCTAGAGATGGTGAGCATTTTTTCATGTACTTGTTGATTGATTGTATATCCTCCTCTGAGAAGTGTCTGTTCAGGTCCTTGGCCCATTTGTTGATTGGGTTATTTGTTATCTTATTGTCTAATTTTTTGAGTTCTTTGTATACTCTGGATATTAGGACTCTATCTGAAGTGTGAGGAGTAAAAATTTGTTCCCAGGATGTAGGCTCCCTATTTACCTCTCTTATTGTTTCTCTTGCTGAGAAAAAACTTTTTAGTTTAAGTAAGTCCCATTTGTTGATTCTTGTTGTTAACTCTTGTGCTATGGGTGTCCTATTAAGGAATTTGGAGCCCGACCCCACAATATGTAGATCGGACCCAACTTTTTCTTCTATCAGATGCAGAGTCTCTGATTTGATATCAAGCTCCTTGATCCATTTTGAGTTAACTTTTGTGGATGGCGAGAGAAAGGGATTCAGTTTCATTTTGTTGCATATGGATTTCCAGTTTTCCCAACACCATTTGTTGAAGATGCTATCCTTCCTCCATTGCATGCTTTTAGCCCCTTTATCAAATATAAGATAGTTGTAACTTTGTGGATTAGTCTCTGTGTCCTCTATTCTATACCATTGGTCCACCCGCCTGTTTTGGTACCAGTACCATGCTGTTTTTGTCACTATTGCTCTGTAATATAGTTTGAAATCTGGTATCGCTATACCGCCTGATTCACACTTCCTGTTTAGAATTGCTTTTGCTATTCTGGGTCTTTTATTTTTCCATATGAATTTCATGATTGCTTTATCTATTTCTACAAGAAATGCTGTTGGGATTTTGATTGGCATTGCATTAAACCTATAGAGAACTTTTGGTAATATTGCCATTTTGATGATGTCAGTTCTGCCTATCCATGAACAGGGTATATTTTTCCATCTTCTAAGATCTTCTTCTACTTCTCTCTTTAGGGTTCTGTAGTTTTCATTGTATAAATCTTTCACCTCTTTTGTTAGGTTGATTCCCAAGTATTTTTTTTTTTTTTTGAGGATATTGTGAATGGAGTGTTTTTCCTCATTTCTGTTTCAGAAGTTTTGTCGCTGATATACAGAAATGCCTTTGATTTATGCGTGTTGATTTTATATCCTGCCACTTTGCTGAATTCATTTATTATTTCTAGTAGTTTCTTTGTAGACCCTTTTGGTCTTCTAGGTATAGAATCATGTCATCTGCAAATAGTGATAATTTAAGTTCTTCTTTTCCTATTTTTATGCCTTTAATTTCTTTCGTCTGTCTAATTGCTCTGGCCAGTGTTTCGAGAACTATATTGAATAGAAGTGGTGATAGAGGGCTTCCCTGTCTTGTTCCAGATTTTAGAGGGAATGCCTTTAACTTTTGTCCATTCAGAATGATGCTAGCCTGAGGCTTAGCATAGATAGCTTTTACAATGTCAAGGTAAGTTCCTGTTATCCCATATACTGGAGATTAATGCTCTGTCTGAGGTGAAGGTGGCAAAGATTTTTCTCCCATTCTATAGGCTTTCTCATGTTATTGTTTCCTTTGCTGTGAAGAGGAATTTTAGTTTGATATCATCCCATTTACTTGTTCTTGATTTTACTTCTTGTGCTTTAGGAGTCTTGTTGAAGAAGTCAGTTCTTAAGCTGACATGATGAAGATTTAGGACTACTTTTTCTTTCTTTTTTAATTTTTTTGGTACTGAGGATTGAACCCAGGGGTGCTCAACTACTGAACCACATTCCCAGCCCTTTTTTCATATTTTATTTAAGACAGGGTCTTGCTGAATTGTTAAGTGCCTTGCTAAGTTGCTGAGGCTAGCTTTGAACTCCCAATATTCCTGCCTCAGCCTCTTGAGCTGCTGGGATTACAGGTGTGCATCACCGTATCTGGCTATTTTTTCTAGTAGATGTAGGGTCCCTAGTCCAATGCCTAGGTCTTTGATTCACTTAGAGTTGAGTTGTGGTGTTTTTTTGTATTTTGTGGTGCTGGGGATTGAACCCAGGGCCTTGTGCATGCAAGGCATGCTCTCTACCAACTGAGCTATACCCCCAGCCCTAGAATTGAGTTTTGTGCAGGATGAGAGATGGGGTCTAATTTCCTTTTGAGATATACACACACACACACACACACACACACACACACACACGTATATATGTGTGTGTATATATATATATATATATATAAATTCATACTGAAAATCTGTGTGTATTCATTTATACATATATGAACATATGTGTGTTTGTGTTTATATATATATATATATATATATTTTTTTTTTTTTTTTTTCCAGTGTTGGGGATTGAACCCATAGTCTTGCACATATTAGGCAAGTGTTCCATCACTGAGCTATATCCCCAGTCCTGTGTTTCTTTATTTAATTTTCTTCTCAGTACTTGGGATTATTTGTATCATGTATAAAATTTGCCCTTCCTTCCTCAAGGGTAGGGATCATGCCTTTTGTTGTCATTCACTGTGGTGCCTTCAGTGCCCATAAATAGGGAGATTTCAGGAAAAGACAGTTTACTGTATTTGTAGATTAATGGTCTTATTTGACCTATTTATTTTTTGTCATTTAAAAAACTTTATTTCGATATTATATACATACAGAATAACAGATCCTGAATACATGGCTCAATGAATTGCCCCAATACAGGATACATTTGTGAAACCAGCACCCAGAGCCCCTCATACCACTCTAGGCGCTGCTCACCTCCACTAAGTTCAGCTACTTCCTGAGGTCTAGCACCAAAGATACATTTTGCCAGGTTTTGAACTTCATGTGAATGTAGTCTTGCATTTGTATTCTTATCATCTTGTTAACTTTGTATGTCCACCTATATTGTCATATGAAGTTGGAAGTTTTCATTCTTATTATTCCACTGTGTGAACATACAGTTTAGATATGTGAACATACATATTTAAATAAAATATCGTACACATTTTTGAATTTCTAAAATATTTTACCTAAAATATGTTCCTTCCACTCTGGATAGACTCATGCGTAGTTTTCAATTTTCCGCTTACCTAGTCACTTTTCAAATAATTAATTGGCATTTTTGGTGATAGTCTTTACGTTTTGGCATATGTATGGATTTGTGTACCAATTACCACAGTCAAGATATTGAACTCTTCTATGAACACACAAAAAGCCTTTTTGCTATCCTTTTATTGTCACATTCTCTAGGATTCCTTTTTGTTTTGAGTCAGGGTCTCACTATGTTGCATAGGCTAGCCTGGAGCTCCTGGGCTGAAGTAATCCTTCTGCCTCAGCCTCCGAAGTAGCTAGACTACAGGTGTGCTCCACTGTGGTGGACTCCCTCCACGACCCTGAACACACCCTGGTAAACCTGCTCTGATCTTTTCATTTTAAAGTAGTATTCCACTGTTCATATATATCAGTTTGTCCATGCATCCATTGAAAAACATTTGCATTATTTTTATATTTTGGTGAATATAGCATGTTATAGTTTATGTGTGTATATATACATATGTTTATATATACTATTTATATAAAATCATACTATATAATATAGAATATTATCTCTATAAATATATGTATTATGTTTGTATAGTAATCCCTCCTTATTTACAATGTCTTTTTCTGCAGTTTCAGTTATCTGTGGTCAACCATGGTCTAAAACTGTTAATGTTTGTCTTGACTCTTTCAAGAGAGACATTACATTTACTTAACTTTTATTATGATATATTGTGATAATTGTTGTGTTTTGCTGTTATTGTTGTTGATCTCTTATTGTGCTAAATTTATAAGTTTAACTTTATCATGGTTATGTATACATAGGAAAAAATGTAGCTGGACATGGTAGCACATGCTTGTTATCCCAGGTATTCAGGAGGCTGAGGCAGGAGGATACCAAGTTTGAGGCCAGCCTGAAATATAAAAATTTAAATAAAGGGCTTGGGATGTAGCTCAGTGCTTTCTAGCATGTACAAGGTAATGGGTTCAATTACCAGTACTGCAAAAAACCAAAAACAAACAAACAATAAACATATGTAGGATTTGGTCCTATTTGTAGTTTCAGGCACCTACTTGAGGTCTTAGAATGTATTCTACTTGGATATGGGGGAACTATTGTATATATGTACATATATGCCGCTATGAACATCCCACTCTGATGTGAAGGGCTGTGTATGTGTGTGTGTGTGTGTACACATGTATTGCTGCTACAAACATTTACACAGGTTTTTACTTGAATGTACATTTTCTTTTCTCTAGGATAAATAACCACAAGTGGAATTGCTGAGTCATATGATAACAATCTGTTTAAATTTATAATAGACTGCTTAACTGGTTTTTACAGAGTGACCATACTGTTTTGCATTCCCACCAACAATATATGAATGACTGATAACATTTTAGTGAATTAACTTTAGATAGTCACCTAATTATACACTGAATTTTCCTAGAAATTTATTTTTAGAAAATGTTAGAATTTTTATACTAAAATTCTGTTTGTGTTTTGCTTTATGCTTAAGATGGAGGCATTTGGAATTATTTTAGTTTTCTGACTACTTCAGTTAAAATTGAAGTATGTTACTGCCAATATTTTGTGAAAGAAATCCATGACATCTGTTTTACATTTAGTGAAATTTGGCCTTTGCTTAGGAAAAAATAGATAAATTACAATTACTCTTACAGTTCTAAGAGCCAACCCACACATACAGTTTCTTTCTATAATGGAAAACTGTATGTTGCTGTAATAACAGTATTATGAAGATATAAATGAGGTATGAAAGAATTGTGAATCACTCTACTTTTAAAGTTCTTTTAAAAAAAATAGTCTGTTCCTCTTTTCTTTGTATGCATGTGGGGAAAAGAAATTTGGTCATTATTGCTTTCAAGATTATTTTCTTGGCTTACTCCTCATCACATGATGAGGAACTTAACTTTCTGCTCATTTGTTTGATGGAAAATGAAATACCATGTCACTTTGGCCTCGATGCACTATTGGAGAAACTTCTGCTTTTTTAAAGGCCTATATTCTTTGCCAAGAAATTTGTTTTCTCAGACATTGACAATATATTTTTAATACACATGAGACTAAATTTAAACACTTAATATGCAGTGTTCCATATAAAGTATATGCTTATGTATCTGTGTTAATTCAGCTATTCTGATTTCCTCCATTGTCTCTGTGTTCCCTTTGTGTTTTGTTCCTGTGTTCCTTTCTTGTCTTCTTTTGGATTATTTAATTTTCCCCCCTTTTTCTTATTTTTGCAGTCCTGGAGATCCAACCCAGGGCCTCATAAATGTTAAGCATGCCTTACCACTTAACTACATCCCCAACCCCGTTTTCTTTTTATTGTGGTAAAATACTCACAAAGTTTACCATTTTAACCATATTTAAGTATGCAGTAGTACAACGCAATCACAATATTGTACAACCATCACCACTGTCCATTTCTATAACTCTTCTTCCTATAAGACTGTAATTCTGAATTCATTAAACAGTAACTCCCCTTCTTTCCTCCCCCTAACCCTGGCAACCACCATTCAAATTTTTGTGTTTGATTTTTGACTACACTAGTAGGTAATTACTAATAATCTACCCGATAGAAATGGAATCAAAGTGTTTGCCTTATTTTGACTGGATTTCTTCACTTAGCATAATATTTTTATTTAAATTTATTGTAAACTAATACATAAAAACATAATTTGTACATATTATTGGGGTAATGTGTTTTGATACATGTATACATTTATGTATTTATAGTGAAAACTTCCAAAATCCTTTCTCCTAGCTTTTTGAAATATCGTTTTAAAATTTAAAAAATTGTTATCTATATTATTCCCACTTAGTAAAATATTGTTAGGGTGTATCTATGGTCTATGTCAGCATTTCTTTCTATTTTAAAGTAGAATGGTACCATATTTCACTGCATAATTGTTGCACCCTGTTTTTTCAGTCCCCAAATTGGTTTATAACTTTTCATTGAGATTCTTGCATGGTATTCTGTTCATCACACCACTTAAAAGGTGAGCAAACAGAGCAGCAGTGTATTCACTAGTGGCATGTGGATTTGCATTTGTCTTGCATACTGTATAGTTGCAAGCCTAGAATTCTCAGTATACCTACTTTGTCAGTGGGTTTTAGAAAATGACATATATGGTTCTTTTAGAGCACTACAGTATTAGTGGTAAACATATTTTATGTGAGTGGTGCTGAGGAGGCATGTCAGACAAAGAAACCAATGGTAGAGGCATAGAATCTTCAAACAGAGATTACATTTTCTAAGTTCATAGTTTGCAACCCTGTAGTAAATTTTCTCATGGGTAATATTTTGGCTATAATCCATAAATCAATAACAACTAATATGTTAACTTTCTATTTCTCAAACTGGAAAAATGTTTATTAAATGATCATGAAAAAATGATTTATGTCAATTTGGACTATTCCATTTTAATGTATATTCACAAATATCTGTGTATTCTAGTTTTGCACCAAGGACAGTTTAGCAACAGTGATTTATTTATTTATTTATTTATTTGAGAGCAAAGTAACAGGATTTATTAGACTAATAGTCAGAAATCAGATCTCCCGAAGATGGAGGGATCCAAGAAAGGGATATCTGGTAATAAATGATTTTTGAGTAATAATGGCATAATTTTTTAAAACTTCACATAATGGTCACATTCTACCCCTGCCACACACAAAAAATTGCCATAAAATCTGCAACAATTATGCAGTGAAATGTGGTATTCCATTGTATCCACATCACATCTTGCCCATCTCTTCATCCATCATCAGTAGAATTGTTTCCTTGTTCTAACTATTGTGAATACTGCTGCTATGAATATGACTGTTCAAGTATCTCTTTGAGATCTTGCTTTCACATCTGTTAGGTATGTACCCATAAGTGGAATCACTGGATTATATGGTAATTCCATTTTTATTTTTTTCAAGAATTATCATTATGTTTCCCCACAGCTGTTGCCTGTTGGGTAGAGGGTTGTGTTTCTAGTAAGGTTAAATCTAGTTGGTTTATTGTGTTAAGTCTACTATTTTCTTCTGTCTGGTTGTTCTATCCATTATTGGGAGTGGGATAATGAAGTCTATAATTGTTAATTGCAGAACTATTTCTCCTTTCACATTTGCCAAGTTTTGCTTCACATATCTTGGTGCCAGATATTTGAAAGTATTATATTTTTATTGTATTTTTATTAATAAACAGTGTACTTTTTTGTGTCTCAACCTTTTTTTAATTTAAAGTCTCTTTTGAATGATATTAGCATAGCCATCCCTGACCTTTTGCATTAACGTTATTCACTAAACAGTACAGTGTAGCAGCTATTCACACAGCAATTATATTTTTTTGGTTATAATTTGCATGAAATATCATTTTCTGTTAATTCATTTTCAGTTTATTTGCTCTTTAGAACTAAATTGAGACTTCTTGTGTACAATGTACTTAAAAAGTCCCTTTTGCTGATCCCTGTCTTTTCATTGACGACTTTAGTCCATGTAGTCTTTTTTACATATATTTATTTATTTTTTATTTGTTCTACTTAGTTGTGCATGATAGCAGAATGCATTTCAATTCATCATACACAAATGTAGTGCAACATTTCAATTCTCTGGTTGTACATGGTGTAGAGACACACCATTCGTGCAATCATACATGTACCTAGTGTAATGATGCTCATCTCATTTCACCATCTTTCCTACCCTTATAACCCCTCCACAACTTCCCTTTGCCCAATTCAAAGATCCTCCATTCTTCCCATGCCACCTGCTACCCATCATAGATCAACATCCACTGATGAGAGAAACATTTGGCCTTTAGTTTTTTGGGGATTGGCTTACTTCGCTTAACATAATATTCAACTCCATTCATTTAGCTGCATATGCCATGATTTTATTCTCTTTTAATTCTGAATACTATTTAATTGTCTCTATATTACCACAGTTTCTTTATCCATTCATCTATTGAGGGGCATCTAGGTTGGTTCCACAGTTTAGCTATTGTGAATTCAGCTGCTATAAACATTGGTGTGGCTATATCACTATAGTATGCTGATTTTAAGTCTTTGGGGGTATAAACTGAGGAGTGGGGCAGCTGGGTCAAATGGTGGTTCCATTAGAAGATTTCTGAGGAATCTCCACACTGCTTTCCAAAGTGGTTGCACCAATTTGCAGTCCCACCAGCAAGTAATGTATGAGTGTATGTTTTTCCCCACATCTTGTCCTAACACTTTTTACTACTTGTACTCTTGATAACTACAATTCTGACTGGGGTGAGATGAAATCTTAGAGTAGTTTTGATTTGCATTTCTCTAATCACTAAACATATTGAATACTTTTTCATATATTTGTTGATTGCATGTATATCTTCTTCTGAGAAGTGTCTGTTCAGCTCCTTAGCTCATTTATTGATGGGGTTGTTTGTTTTTTTGGTGTTAAGTTTTTTGAGTTCTTTATATATCCTGGAGATTAGTGCTATCTGATGTGTGTGTGGTAAAAATTTGCTCCCATACCGTAGGCTGTCTCTCCACCTCATTGATTATTTCTTTTTGCTGTGAGAAGAAGCTTTTTAATTTGAATTCATCCCATTTATTGATTCTTGATTTTATTTCTTGTGCTTTAGGAGTCCTGTTAAGTTGGGGCCTAATCTGACATGATGAAGATTTGGGACTACTTTTTCTTCTATTAGGTGTAAGGTCTCTGGTCTGATTCCCAGGTCCTTGATCCACTTTGTGTTGAGTTTTGTGCATGGTGAGAGATAGGGGCTTAATTTCATTTTGCTGCATATGGACTTCCAGTTTTCCCAGTACCATTTATTGAAGAGCCTGTCATTTAGTTTTATTTATTTATTGAGATGTGGGTCTCATTGACTTGGCGTCAAACTTGTGATCTTCCTGCCTCTGCCTCCCAAGTAGCTGGGATTATAAGTTCATGCCACCATGCCTGACAAATTTATTTACTTTTAAAATAATTACTAAAAAAAGGAGACTGACATCTATCATGTTGCTATTTGTTATCTACACCTTGTAGGTTTTTTAATAATAATTTTTAATTTAATTTTTTATTTTTAGTTATACATGACAGTAGAATGTATTTTGGCAGAATATACATACATAGAATATAACTTATTCTATTTAGGTTCCCACTCTTGGGGTCGTATATGATGTGGCATTACTCTGTTCATGTGTACAAATACAAGGCTAGGAAAGTTATGACCATTCCCCCCCCCCCTTCTTCTTTTGGTTTTAGTTGATTTTATTAAAAGATTTAAATTAATTTTTCATTTCCTTTTGTGTAAATCTTGTAGTTTTTCTTTGTGGTTATCATGGGAATCTCATTTAACATTCTAAAGTTATAGTGTTATAATATGAAATTATGCCAGTTTAACTAGTAACAGAAAAACTGAGTTTCTTTACAGCTCCTTCTCCAGTCCTTTTAGTCATTAATGTTACAAAATCATGTACTATATACATTAGGTGCCCCAAAACATTAATGAATAATTCTTTCAAATACATTAATCTCTTAAGTTAGATAGAAAACAATGTGTAGAGTCAGAAACAATGGTAAAATAATACAATTGGTCTGTTATATCATTGGTTCCTTATCTGTAGATTCAACTTACTTTGTGGTTCAAAATATTTTTTTTTTAATATTTATTTTTTAGTTATTGGCTGACACAACATCTTTGTTTGTATGTGGTGCTGAGGATCGAACCCGGGCCGCACGCATGCCAGGCGAGCATGCTACCGCTTGAGCCACATCCCCAGCCCAAGTTCAAAATAGTTTTAAAAAATTGAATCTGTACAGAATATGTAAAGACATTTTCCTTAATCATTATTCCCTAAGTAGTACAATATAGCAGCTATTTACATAGCACTTACATTTTATTATAAGTAATCCATAGATGGTTTAAATTATATGACAGGATGTGTGGGGGTTATACTGCAAATACTAGACTATTTTATTTAAGGAACTTCAGCATCCATAGATTTTGGAATCCATGGGAGTTCTATAACTGATCCTTTGGGACAGTGGTACTTTCAGACCAATAGCTATTTTTTTAAAGTATTAGTCTTGTAAATTATTTAGAAAACAAGTGGAATTACAAATCACTTTTACAATAATATCAACTCGGGGCTGGGGCTGGGGCTCAGCGGGTCCTAGCACATGCAAGGCCCTGGGTTCAATCCTCAGCACCATATAAAAATAAATAAATAAAATAAAGGTATTGTGTTCAACTACAACTAAAAAATAAATATAAAAAAAATCAACTCATATAATTCCCCATATGTTTACCTTTGAGTCCTTATTTCTTCATATGGCTTGAAGTTCTATCTAGTATCTTTTCATTTCATTCTGAAAGTCTCTCAAGCATTATCATGCCAGACAAGTCTAATTGTAATGAACTCCCTCAAATTTTATTTACCTGAGAATGCCTTAATTTTTTTCTCACCTTTGAAAGAGTTTTCAGGCTATAATAAGATGCTTAGTTTATAGTTTTTGTTTTTTTCTTTAGCATTATGAATATATTGCCTACTGCCTTATAGTCACCAAAGTTTCTGATGAGGACTCTGCTAATAATATTATTAAAATTGCCTTATATATTCTTCTTTCTTACAGCTTTGAAGGTTTGCTCCTAGTCTTTGTCTTTGATAGTTCGGTTATAATGTGTTCTGGTGTGGATCTCTTTGATTGTACCTTGGAGTTCTTTCGGCTTCTTGGATATTTTCTGTTTGTATCTGTCATCAAACTTGAGGCATTTTCAAATGCATTAATTATTCCTTCAAATATTTTTCCTGCCCCTTTATTCTCTTCTCCTAGGACTCCTGTCATGTGCAAGTTAGTCCTTTTGGTGGTGGTGCACAGCTCTCTTTGGCTGTGTTCACTTTTCTTTTAAATCTTTTTTCTTTCTATGGCTCAGATAATTTCCATTGTGCTGTCTTTAAGTTCACCAATTCTTTCTTATGCCTGTTCAGTTCTACCTTTAAATCCCTCTAGAGAATTTTCCATTTCAGTTATTGTACTTTTGAGTGCTAGAATTCTTTTTGGTTTCTTTTTAGATATTTATTGATGTTGCCTTTTGTTTAATCTTTCATTTTCTTGACTTTCTCCATGTTTTCCTTTAGTTCTTTGAGCATCTTAAATCAGTTCTTTTAGTTTGTCATAGTAGATCTGCTGTCTTCTTTTTAGGGATGGTGTATGTTGATCAATTAATTTTTCCCTTTAAATGGACCATATTTTTCTCTTTCTTTGTATTCTGTTTTATTTATTTTAAAAGTGTCCACTCATAACATTAGATTTTTCCCCTTCCCCAGGGGTGGCTTGGTTTTGATTATTTACTTATGTGCATTTTTGAAGGCTGTCTCCTGCAAAGGACTATTTTGAGGTATAAATTTAAGGTCTTCTCAGATGTTTTCTGAGCCTGCATCTTTCTTGGGCATACACAGTTACTTTCTGATTTTCTCTAGTGCTAGGTAAGCACCTGTACTGCCGAACTATATCCACAGCCCTCAGAGTGTTTTTATACTTGCTCTCATTTTGTATTTGTGTGTTCCTTCTTCCATATTGAGAAACTTGGCTACCAGCAATATCAATATTTTAGTCATTTGCTTAATCCTACAATTTTTTTTGTAGTGAAGATCTGCTTGTAATGTATTACCTTAGCCTGTTTTTATTTTAAGTTTTAAAAGTCTTAGTTCATCTTTGTTTTTGAAAGATATATCATATCCTTTGGGTATAGAATATTTGGTTGATAGCTTTTTTTTTTTTTTCCTCCTGAGTACTTTAAAGATATTCATCTGTTGTCTTTTGGCTTTAAGAGTTAGTCTGATGTGTTTCTTCTCTTTGTTCTCCTGTATGGATGAAACTGATTTATCACTTCTTTAAGGATGGTAGTTACATAACTTTCTCCATTTGGCAAAAATCAGTGAATTTTACTGTATCTAAATTTAAAATAAATACATGCGTTTAAAAGAATATTATGTACTTTTGTACTGTATTAGTCTCTTAGAATACAATGATAAATAAGATAGTTTCTGATTTACAAATTAGTAAAGGAGTAAAACCAGTAATGTGTGGTAGTTGATTATGGGAATAGCATCAATAGCTGTAAGGGCACACAGAGTCCATTCAAGGGAAAGTGAGGATGGTACTAGCCCCAGGTCACCTCAAGAATGCCTTGCATGTGGTTAGTATTCAAACTGTGATTGAATGACTTAGCCACCAAACCCTTGGCAGGACAGGACTGAAAACAGACTGCATAGACAAGTGAGTGAGATGGCCTTCCACAGTTATTTCTGTGCTTACTAGGTAGCAATGAATAAAAGAAAAACCCCTGTCTTCATAGACTTATGATGTTTATTTTCTAATAGTGGAGATAAGCAATATATGAAAACATGTAAAATAAATAATACATTAAATGTTGACAAATATGGAAAAAAGTAAAGTGGGAAAATGGGTGATAAGTATGCACAGGTGAAGCAGAGGTGTCCATCTTTAGATAGTACAGTGACGTAGCCTTGTGAAGAACACAGTGCATGGGTTGGTGCACTATGAAAATGTATCAAATACTGCCTTGTACTATAATCATTAACTGTATATTCTCCTAGTGTAGATTATAAATTTGTGGTTATAAGGACAATGTTCATGTAACATTTCATAGTTCATACATATGTTCATATGACATTTTATTGTTTTTTTGGTGTTTGGGTTTTTTTTTTTTTTTTTGGTACTGGGGATTGAACCCATCGGGTTCTTAACCACTAAGCCACATATAACTAACCTTTTTAATATTTTATTTAGAGAAAGGGTCTTACTGACTTGCTTAGGGCCTCACTAAGTTGCTGTGACTGGTTTTGAACTTGTGATCCTCCTGCCTCAGCCTCCTGAGCTACTGGGATTACAGGCATGCACTACTACCCAGCTAGGTTTTTTTTCCCCTTAATCTAATGACCAACACCACTTAGGAACACTATTTAATCTCTGGAGCTATTTATCTGCAAAATTAAGAAATGGATAAAATTATTTTGCAGTTTCTGCCTCATTCCAAAATTTTATATTTATGAATTAAAGAATATATCTGAGAAATAATGAAACATACTGCAGTTGGAATGATAGAAATGTCAGAAGAATGTTCTGTGTTTTATATCTATTACCACATGGAGTGACTGACAATATTTGGGGAATGCTTCTTAGCAAAGCCTTATCAACAAAATACTGTTTGCCTGGGCCAACTACAAGATGGAGTTACTTCATTTTACAGATTGCTTATTGTTTGATATTACTGTGGTACACATTCTTAAACTCCTCCAGTAAGTATGTATGCCCACTGCTATTTACAAAATACTCAGCTGATTCAGTTATAAAGATTCCTCAAGATTAAATTTTGTGTGCCACATGCTTTCTTCAGTATTTTTTCAATATATACATATTTTTTTAGTTATAGATGGACACAATACCTTTATTTTATTTTTATGTAGTGCTGAGGATTGAACCCAGTGCCTTCTACTTGCAAGGTGAGCATTCTACTACTGAGCTACAATCCTAGCCCATCTTTGGTATTTGTTTTTTAAAAGTGTTTTTTTTTTCTTTTAAAAAAAGCATAAAAAGTTATAACTGGAAGGGGTTTGGGACAAAACTTCTCAGATTTGTCATTGTACAGGTAAACTGAATGAGTTTTTATATACTCATGCTCATTTTTTCAAACCTCTAAGGATAGGGTCCAAGAGAATCACAGTCCATTTTATGCTTGTACTGGCTTTCCCAAGAATGCTCATGAAGTTACTGTTCTAACTTCTAATAAAGTTACCAAGATTAGCTTCAAAGTAACTTTGAAGGGCCATTTGCTCAATGATCAGGAGCTACACTAAGTGAATCACCTTCATAGACATTGACTGCTGCTGCTGTGAAGACCAATTTTGTGAGGTGTCTCTAAGAAGCAACCTAATGAGTTCATCATCTGTTGTAGAACTGTGTGAGGGACCAATTATGGAGATTAGCCCCACTAGTTTATATATTCAGGGATAGTCCTTTCACTATTTACAGGAACCAACAATTTAAATTAGACATACAATATCTATATTTATATTTACTGCATGACCAATATTTAAGTCAAGAATAGTGAATAGGAGGAGCCTTTAATAGATTTTATTATTATTTAAATATGTTGAGGCCCACAAAAAAGATTGCCATTTGTGTTAGTTGACTCTCCCTAGCTGTGACAAAATACCTGAGAAGGTGAACTTAAAGGAGGAAAGATTTATTTTGGCCCATGATATCAGAAGTGTCTTCCTAGCCCCATCTCTGTGGACTTGTAGTGAGGTAGAACATCATGGAGGGGAGTGTGTAGTGGATCAAAACTGCTCACCTAATGGTGCCAGGAAGCAGGGTAAGAGAGGAAAGGGACAAGATATGCCCTTCAAGGACACCCACTTCCTCCAACTAAGCCCATCTCCTAAAGTTTCCACCACCTCCCAACAGTACCACTCATCTGGGGAACCTCACCTTCAACACGTGAGACTTTGGGGAACATTTCAGATCCAAACTTACCACTGAAAATTTGTTAACAGGAAAGGGGAGCACAGCACATTGGGCGGGGCTGTGGATTGAGGATCCCTGGGGGGTCAGTCAGTAGGCCGATGGGAAAAGGGAATCTGTGGGCAGGTGTCTTTCTCTTGGTTTCCATGGGAAAGAGACCTATAAATCAGGTGATTGTCCCTGGACTCTGGATTGTTTGATTTATGTTTGAGAAGCATGCTCCAGGGCAGGATTTTCAACTGTTTCTCAGGATCGGCTAACCTTTAGAAAGGTATTTACTCCAGGGTCAGCAAGACTCCACGTGTCAAAATCAGAATTCAGTAAAAAAACAAGGTTAATATGGAACCCTGCCTCCCAAAGCCTTTTTTAAAATCCAACTTAGTAGAAATGGAAGAATAAATACCTTAAAAAATTCTCTCCTCCATAAAAGCAATGGGGAAACTGGCAAAAGCTGTCAGAATCAATGTTTTCAGAACACTTGAAATTATTCACCAAACACTCTGACATGTTCTTAGGAATCTAGAAGGTCCTGCTTATATGTAGGGTTATACTCATGCCCAGGGCTCAGGAAAGACCTGAGATGGCTCCAAGTTCTTGCTACTGGCTGACCATAACCCTCTGCCAAAAAAAAAAAAAAAAAGTGAAGGCTAAAACGGAATGTTTACTTATTTTATTGATTATTGAAGGAGTGCCCTAACAAACACACTCAGAGGTCCTTGGTAAAGACCAAGAGACTATGGTTGTAGATATTCAAGTAAATCTCTGAATACAGTAGTACCCCCCTTTTCTACAGAGGATATTTTCCATGATACTCTTTGGATGCCTCAAATCATGGTTGTACCTAACCCAGTATACAAAATCATCCCTTGGAGCCACACAGCTTGATTCTAAGATCTCACACAGGTGTTAAAGTCCCTTATATAAAATGGTATAGTATTTTCATATAACCTACACACATTCTCCCATATACTTTAAATCATCTCTACATTACATATAATACCTAAAATAATGTGATGCTTTGTAAATAGTTGTTCTGTATTATTTAAGGAATAATGATAAGAAAAGTTTGTACGTGGTCAAAATACATGCAGTTTTTTCAGATATTTTTGGTGCATCATCAAGTAAATCTGTGGATGTTGACCCGACTGATGTGGAATGTTTACTATGTATTTTCCTGTATGTAAGACCTATGATAAAGTTTAATTTATAAATTAGTCATAATAAGATATTGATAACTGTAACACAGTAAAACAATTGTAACAGTCTAGTATAGCAACGGTTTTGTGAATGTATTCTCTAAAATATTGGTTAATTTTTCTTTTACCACTGTGGACTTTCCTTGTTGTTGTAGTTTTATGCACAACAGCTAAAGTAGCATGAATTTCTTTTTCTTTTAAAATTTCGTGGATAGAAGATTTATTATTATACATCTTAGTAACTTCACACAGTTTATTTTCTTTCCTCATTAAGTTGAGAAGTTTCACCTTTTCTCTCATAGAAAGCATGTTATGGCTTCTTGTTGGCATAGCTGTTTTGCCAGCATCACTGTTGCACTTTGGAGTTAGTAAGGGTTACTTAACACTGGCATTATGGTATTGGATAATCTGATAATTGAAATGGCTACTATGTGACTATGGGTGGGTTATGTGTGTGTGTATGTATATATATATATAGCACTTGACAAAAGGGTGATTTATATCCTGAGCAGGGTGGAGCAGACCATTGCAAGATTTTAAGGGAACATAATTTAAAACTTACTAATTATTTATTTCTGGAATTTTCCACGTGATATTTTTGGGCCACAGTTGACTTTGGGTAGCTATAACTACTAGAAGTGAAACTAAGGATAAGAAGGACCTCTATGTTAGCTGATTACTTAGTTTGCAACACACAACAAAAAATACAGACTTTACAGATTAGCTCAGAAAAGCCATTAAACAAACAAAAATAACAAAAAATGCAATAACATTCTCTGGGAAGGTGGGAATACAGTTTTCAGAATGGTTATACTGTATTATTTAAAAATGTAAATTTTCAACAAAAGTTACAGGCAAAAAAAAATTATAACAAAGGATGGCACACAGGAGGAAAAAACATCAATAGATAATGCCTTGAGGAAGCCAATGTTCAGATTTCAATCAGCTCAAAGAGCTAAGAAAACCATATGAATGATGTCTGTGGCAACAAATTACCTTAGTCTTCTTCGCGTGAGAATATGTTTATTTGCATTACCTATGGAAAGTTTCCCTGGAAATGAGAATTCTAGTTTGATAGTTCTTTTATTTTGGCTCCTGAAATGTGTGCCACTTGCTTCTGGCTTCCATAGTTCTTGATGAGAAATCCACAAGTAAGTCATTGTTCCCTTTTTTTGGAATTCCTCATTTCTCTCTGCTTACTCTCAAGAACTTTTCTTTGCCCTCAGTTTTCAGATATTCAGCCATGATTTGTCAGGGCTTAGAAATCTTTAATTTTATTCTGTTTGTGGGGGGGTAAAATTTGGGAAGTATTCAGCCCTTCTTTCTTTCTTTCTTTTTTGGTACCAGGGATTAAACCCAGAGGCACTTAACCACTGGGAAATGGGGATGTGGCTCAGTGGTAGAGGGCTTGTCTAGCATGTACAAGACCCAGAATCATTAAAAAAAAAAAAAAAAAAGTTATTTCTCCTATTAAACTTTGCCTCTGTGCCCTAATAATCATCCTCTCTGTAACCCTCTCTCCCATATCCTTCTCAGGCTTTGGTAACCAGTATTTTATTCTGTTTCTATGAGATCAATTTTTTAGCTTCAACATGTGAGAACATGCAGTGTCTCTTTCTGTACCTGCCTTTTTTTCCTCTTATCATAATGTGATTTAGTTCCAGACATACTGTTACAGATAACAGAATGAATAAAAATAGAATTTTCATAACTAATACTTCATTTTTTTTGTGTGTATGTACATACAACACACCACATTTTAAAGAAAATTCATTCATCCATTGATGAACTTCTCTGGATCTTGGCTATTTTGAATAGTGCGGCAATGACAAGTATGGTGGTACACGTCTGTAATCCCAGTGGCTCAAGAGGCTGAGGCAGGAGGATCACATGTTCAAAGCCAGCTTTAGCAACTTAGCAAGGGTGTAAGTGAAACAAATGTATGAATAAAAAAGGGGCTGGGATATTGCTCAGTGGCTAAATGCCCTTGGGTTTAATCCCTAGTACAAAAAAAAAAAAAAGTGCAGCAATAAAGATGCAAGTATGGATTCTTTGACATATGATTTTATTTCTTTTGGGTATATGCCCATGTTGGAAAAACAAATTGCCTATTTTCCTTTGGTTTCTCACCATAATTAACACAGAAGACTTCTAAAACTTCAGAAGATGTAGGATTTCTCACTACAAGCAAACAAGCATTACAGACAACAGACAGCTGGATATCCTCAAATTTAATTCTGGTACTATTTGGAGATAGCATCAGATCCCACAGGTTGAGGGCTCAGTCCCCAAGACTGCTTCCCACTTTATATGCCAGTTCCAAAACCTAGGTTGTTTCATCTGTGCCTCTGGCCTATTGGCTGTAAATCAAGATTTTCACAAGCCTCCTCCTTGGGTTCAGTTAATTTGCTTGAGGCACTTACAGACCTCAAGAGAAATATGTACTTATTTACTGGCTTATTACAAATACTTTTACAAAAGATACAGTTGAGGGGATTCACAGGGCAGGGTACTAGAGAAGGGGCTTGGAGCTTCCGTGTCCTCTTCTCGGTGCGCCACTCTCCAGGCACCTACACATTTTTAGCTGTCTGAAAACTCTCTAGAACCCTATCATTTTGGATTTTATAGTGGAGAATTAATTTCATAGGCTTGATTGACTAAATAATTGACCATTGGTAATCAACTCAACTTTCAGCTACTCTCTTCTTCCTGGAGGTTGAAGGTAGAGCTGCAAGTCCCAACCTCTAACCCTGTCTTGGTCTGCTCTAGCCCTGAAGCTTCCTAGGGGCTAACAGCCATCAGTCAACTCCTGAGTATAGAAAAAGGAACCATCACTTTGGGAATCCCAAGGATTTCAGGAGTTGTAGGTTAGGAAATGAAGATGAAAACTAAATACATATTTTATAGTATCACAGCCTGGCAGTGGGATAGCAGTATGTTGGACCATATACTATTTTTTAAAAAAGTTTAATTGTATGTATTCCTGGTATACAGTGTGATATATCAATACATATATACAATGTGTACTGATAAAATCAGGGTGATTGTTCCCATCATCTTATCAATATGTTTGAAGACTTCAAGCTTCTCTCTATTAGCTCTTCATGAAACATAATTAATAAAAGCTTTTTTTTTTTTTTTTTCCTGAGGATGATGATATTTTGCAGTCCTAGAGCCCTAGAAGCCTGCTCTAGGTCTCCTTCTGTTTGTGATGGCAGTTGGTAATTTGGGCATTCCTTTGCTTATTGATGTAATACTCTGTTTTCATAAGGTGTTCTTCCGGTGTCTGTTTGCTATTATTTTGTTGAGGATTTTTAATATATGTACAGTGTCTGACTTAAGATGTTTCAGCTTAACAATTTTTCAACTTAACAATACTGTTTAAAAAAATACTGTGAAAGTGTACTCATACAACTGTTCTGTTTTTCAGCTTTAGTATAGTATTCAATAACTTACATGAGATTTTCAACACTTCATTATAATATAGGCATTGTGTTAAATGATCTTGCCCACCTGTAGGCTGATGTAAATCAGGTAAATCTCTATGCTTATTGTAGGTATAGTCAAATTTTCTTTTTCAAGAAAGAACTATATTCAAATTTTTCTTTCAGTTTTGCTCATTTCTATATTATTAAAAATGTGTCTGTTTCAGCCAAGTTATCTAATTTGTTGATGTGCAATTGTTCATAGCATTCTCTTATTATCCCTTTTATTTCTGTTAGATCAGTAGTAATACCCCAGTTTTATTTCTGATTTTGGTAACTTGAGTCTTCTTTTTTCTTAGCCTTGCCAAAAAGTTTGTCAAGTTTGTTATTTTTTTTTTTTATTTTATTTTCTAAGAATCCACTTTCGGTTTGGTTTGGTTTATTTTTCTGTTAACTATTTCCTTGGTATCTGTTGTAATCTTTATTACTTTCTTCCCTCTGCTAGCTTTGGTTTTAGTTGGCTCTTCTTTTTCTAGTTCCTTAAGGTGTAACATTAGGCTGTTCATATAAGATTTTTTTAAAATTTTTTTTTAGTTGTTGATAGATTTTTATTTTATTTATTTATATATGGTGCTGAGAATTGAACCCAGTGCCTCACACATGCTAGGCAAGTGCGCTACCGCTGAGCCATAGCCCCAGCCCATAAGATCTTCTTTTTAATGTTGATGTTACAGTTATAAATTTCCCTTTTTACACTGATTTTGTGCCGCATAAGTTTTACTATGTTATATTTTTATTTCAACTTATGTCCAAGTATTTTCTGATTCTTTCTTACGATTCTTCTTGACTTGCTGTTTAAGAGTATTTTGTATAGTTTACACATCCTTGTGAATTTTCTAAATCTATTGTTTTCTTATTGATTTCTACTTTTATTCTATTGATCCTAGAAATATATTATTTCCATATTTTGTTACTTGTTTAAACTTGTTTTGTGACCTAACATATGGTCTTTCTTGAAGAAGGTATCAATAGAGAACAATATATATTCTACTGTTGTTGAGTATAATGTTTTGATATGCCTTTTGGGTCGAGTGGTTAACAGTGTTGTTCAAATCTTTGGTTTCCTTATTGATTTTCTATTCTAGCTGCTCTGCCCATTATTGAAAGTGGGTAGTTGAAGTGTCCAACTGTTATTTTTGAACTATTTTTATCTTTAACTCTGTCAAATTATAGTTCACATATTTGGGGGGTCTGTTGTTGGATGAGAGTATGTTTATAATTGTTATATCTTCTTGATAGCCTGACCCTTTTATCAATATCTAATGTAATTCTTTGCCTCATATATTAATTTTTATTTAAGGTCTGTTTTTTCATCTGATGATAGGATAGAATCTTCATATCTCTTTTAGTTCCTATTTTGTTTACTAAAAAAAAAACTCAGACTCAATTTCTCCTACTATACACTCACCCTATATATTCATAACACTTATCACTTCTGATAACAAATGCTGCAGTTTGACGATAGTTTGTTCCCCCAGAATTCCTGTGTTGGAATAATAAATCACTTGTCAGCTATAAAATGATTTCTTGTATGACAAGTTATTTTTCTCCTGAATTATCTTTTTCTTTGGCTTTCAACAGATTGAGTATAATGTGTCTTGGTGTAGATCTCCTTGAGTTTATTTTCCCTGAAGTTTTTGAGCTCTTGGGTGTATATATTAACTTTTGGGGCTTAATTGGTGGTCTTTGACTATTATTTCTTTTTGTTGTTGTTGTTCTGATCAGTTATACATGACAGCAGAATGCTCTTTTATTATGCACAAAAGTAGGGTCACACCATTCGTGTGATCATACATGTACCTAGTTTAATGATGCCCGTCTTATTCCACCATCTTTCCTATCCCCATGCCCCCTTCCTACTCCTCCCTCCCCTTTGGCCAATCCAAAGTTCCTCCATTCATCCCATGCTCCCCACTGCCCCATTATGGATTAGCATCCACTTATCAGAGAAAACATTCGGCCTTCACTTTTTTGGAATTGGCTTAGTTCACTTAGCATGATATTCTCTAACTCCATCCATTTACCTGCAAATGCCATAATTTTTTATTCTCTCTTATTACTGAATAATATTCCATTGTGTATATATACCACAGTTTCTTTATCCATTCATCTATTGAAGGGCATCTAGGTTGGTTCCACAGTTTGGCTGTTATGAATTGAATGCTGTAAATATTGATGTGGCTGCATCACTGTAGTATGCTGTTTTTAAGTCCTTTGGGTATAGACCAAGGAGTTGGATAGCTGGATCAAATGGTGATTCCATTAGAAGTTTTCTGAGGCATCTCCATACTGTTTCCAGATTGGTTGCACCAATTTGCAGTCCCACCAGCAGTATATGAGTGTACCTTTCCCCCCACATCCTCACCAACACTTATTGTTGCTTGTATTCTTTTTTTATGTATATCCTTAGTGTATTTTACCACATTTCACCTTTAAAACAAATTTTGTACAATATGTCAACATATCTCTGAGTCATTGAACAGTGGTTTAAAAAAACAAAACAACAAAAAAAAGCTAAGTATATACCTAAGCTGTAAGACTTAGTTTCATGCCATTATCATCTGACTAATGGGGGAAAAACACCTGAATTACAATAACCCATCTCAACAAAATTTTCCAATTCAAATGAGAAGGGCTTCAATTTACAAATCTCTTTTGAAAGGGCAATATTAATGCAATTCACATCAGAACATCCAGTGAACACAATTTACAACAAGCCACAATTTTGCTATATGGTAGAACTTTCTACTGGTTTTTCAGTTCCTTCAGCCTTCTGGTTGCAGACTTGACTGTGACAGCAGAAGTGGTGTTGTAGGTCCAAGCACCACCAACCACTATTTTTATGCAGAAACCACAGTGCCAGATCCCCACAACCCATCTCTTCATCTTGGTTTTGCCACAGAAGGAACAAGTATACTTGGCGTGCCGGCTGATTTCAATTTTCTTCACTATTTTCCGGAGGGAGGCACTGTAGCGGGTCCCATATTTACCGACCATTCCGAATTTCTTAGTGTGTTTAGCCATGTCGCCGCGATTTAGGTCCGAGACCGAAGAGCTGTTGCTTGTATTTTTGATGACTGTCCTTCTGACTGGGAGGAGATGAAATCTTAGAGTAGCTTTGATTTGCATTTCTCTAATTACTAGAGATGTTGAACACTTTTTCATATACTTGTTGATCTATTGTATATCTTCTGAGAAGTGTCTGTTCAGGTCCTTAGCTCATTTATTGATTAGGTTGTTTTTTTTTTTTGGTGTTAAGTTTTTTGAGTTCTTTATATATCCTGGAGATTAGTGCTCTATCTGATGTATGTGTGGTAAAAATTTGCTCCCATACCGTAGGCTATCTCTTCACCTCATTGATTATTTCTTTTTGCTGAGAAGAAGCTTTTTAATTTGAATTCATCCCATTTATTGATTCTTGATTTTTATTTCTTGTGCTTTAGGAGTCTTGTTAAGTCAGGACCTAATCTGACATGATGAAGATTTGGACCTACTTTTTCTTCTATTAGGCATAGGTTCTCTGGTCTAATTCCCAGGTCCCTGATCCACTTTGAGTTGAGTTTCGTGTATGGTGAGAGATAGGGGTTTAGTTTCATTTTGCTGCATATGGACTTCCAGTTTTCCCAGCACAATTTGTTGAAGAGGCTATCTTTTGTCCAGTGTGTGTTTTTGGCACCTTTGTCTAGTTGACCATTATTTCTTGAGATTGCTTTGAGACCTTTTCTTTCTTAGCTCTCCTTCTGTGAACTCCGTTATATGTATTTTGGTATTCTTTTTGGTGCCCCCCAAATCTCTTAGGCTTATTTATTTTCTTTATTCTTTTTTTTCTTTTCTTGAGCTGGATAATTTCACTTGAGCTACGGTAATTTTAACCTTTTTTTTTTTTTGTATCAGGAATTAAACCAAGGGGTGTTTAACCACTGAGCCACATCCATAGCCCTTTTTATTCTTTTTTTTTTTTTTTTTTTAATTTTTGAGACTAGGTCTCCGTAAGTTGCTGAGGCTGGCCTCAAAACTGCAATTCTCCTGCCTCAGCCTTCTAAGCTGCTGCGATTAGAGTGTTTGTTTGGGAGCCAAAGGAATGCAGTATTAGGTGCCCCCCTCTGCTGGCTAAAGGGAATGGTCTTTCCCTAACTTCTTGTGGTTGTAGTTTTATCTGCACCCTTTGGTAGTTCTGGGTTATAGGCAGCTCAAGTATCCAAACTGGTATATATAGGAGGCAAAAATAAACTCCAAGGAATTCATCATCAAGTCTTTCTTAGATTCCAGAATACTACCAATTCTGCTTTTTTTCTGCCAAAATTTCAGATCTTCTGATGTTTGCTTTCTCTGTGTGTCCAGTGTTTTCAGTTATAGTTAATGGGAGCTTTTCAGTTGATGTGCTTACTCCATTATAGCTTGAACAGGAACTCGATTCCAACAACCATTTATTTAGTGAATGAATAAATTGAACTAACAGATTTTGGCCCCAACTTGCTCATAGTTTATGTGGCTGACAGTGTTACAATAGATAAAGTATTAGGTGAATTAAGACAGATTTCTATGGGAGCTCATAGGGAAAGAAATGAAATTATTTATAGCTATTATAGAATAGTATATGTGGTGCAGGAGTTATGCAGTATAGTTTAGTTGTGACACTTATGGTTATGGGCAAGGTCCCCCACAAGACTGCCTCCTTTTAGACCCCAGCTCCAAGTTTTAGGGTCCACCTGCATTAATAACTGTTAGGCCCCTGGGTTCAATAGTTGCTAAAACCATGAGGAGCTTACTGAAAACACTATGCTCATAATTACCATTTTATTATTAAGGTTAAAATTTAGAAACAACCAAATGGAAGCAGCACATACATAGCTGGTGGCTGTGAGAGGAAGGGCAAGGGGCTGGGGATAGACATCTTTCTTGTAGAATCTAGCATATCACCCTCCCAGCAAATCAAAATGTTCCCCAGTCAGGAGGTTCCACTGAGCTCCTAGGTTCAGAGTTTTTATTTGGGTTTACATAGGCATGATTGATTAAATTATTGGCCATGTGATTGAGCTCACTCATCAGTACTCTTTCTTCCTGGAGGTCTCGCTAGTCCAAGTCCATCCTTTTACTAATGTGGCTGTGTGCCCTAAACTGGCACATAAATATTTTTTATTTCATACTGGGGATTGAACCCAGGGTCACTTTACTACTGAGCTACATCTGCAGCCCTTTTTATATTTTGAGACAAAGTCTCCCTAAGTTGTGGAGACTGTCCTCAAGCTTGCAATCCTCCTTCCTCAGCCTCCTGAGTTGTTGGGATTAGAAGTATGCACCACTGCACCCAGCCCAACATAAATTCTTAACTATTCCTTATTGTACAATATTCATTGAATAAGATTTCTTGGATAATGTGGCATTTGAAAGATTAATAGGACTTAAACATTTGGAAAGGGCATTTCAGGCTGAGATAGTAGCAATCATAGAGTGAAAAACATGCAGAAGTTCAAGGTTTAGTATGTAGAAGTATATCCAGTAGTTTTTTAATGTTAGCATAGAACATATAAAGGAAGAATAAGAAGTAAAGCTAGATTTGGTCTATCATTTAATAGTATTTATTAATCATACTCTCTTATTTCTACAGAGCTGAAGAAAAAAGAGATTTATTCATGTTCTTCCGAAGCCTACATTTTTTTGTGGAGTGGTACAAGTGTCGTAAGCGCACATTTAAACATTTCAAGGTAAAGTTTAAAGTCTTTGAATTTAAACATATATGGAAAATGAAACTGGTTGTAAATTTGGAGATTCAGTCATAGCATAGTTTTCTCAAAGTTTTCAAAGAAGAGAAAATATTCCCATTGACTTCAGGAATTTGCAGTTCTTTGTAATAAATTGAGAAGAAGCTTCAGTATAAACTAGTGACTAATTTATATTGTGGGATGTTTTGAAAGAAATAGAGTAAAATTTTAATGTATTTTAAGATGTACATTTTGAAAAATCAGTCTTTCAAGGGTACTTGAAATAAAATAATAAATTCTACTAAAAAATACAGTCAGAGCAGGCTTGTCATGAAGTACTATAATCTTAACTTCCTGATCCAGACTGTATTTTGAATCTCTTAATTCTTGCACATTTTTAGTTTAAATATTGAAGTCTGTTTTGTGAAGTAATGAGTCTTTGGGCTGGTGGAGAGACTTTAAAGCACTTGTTTTTATTTGTTTTGTGGGTGTAACCAGAATTGTTTGGCTGTTCAGTAATCATTCAGGTCTTTCTTAGCTTGATGGTATCACATTATTGACAGCAGTGAATCATACAAAAACCACCTGTGAAAGAGTCAACATAAAATTTTAAGGTTCATGTTCCTTAAAAAGCCTAATGGTTATGACTGTTGTTTTTAAGATTGATACTAACTCCTCTTTATTTTGGGCTGTATTCCTTTTTTACTATTATTATAAGATTTATTCTCTTTGGCATAGCTAATAAAATTTGTCAGGCAGAGGATTTTCTTCAGAATGAAACATGGTCATTTCCCATACTATGGTTCCTTGAGGTGTTTTCATGATTTTGTCATATTTTCTTATATGTAGTCTTGTGCTAGGACAATTAAATATCTGTGTTTCACAACTTGTAAAATATAATGACTGGGAGATTTGCTGGCAGTTGAGGTAGTGAATGAGTCACCCAGTACTGCTGTTTCATTATGCACCTGAGTGGCTGATGGTAACTGTGAGCTGTGGTCCCCATTTCCTAAGCTGTTTTGACTCTAGCTGCTCTCCAGGCAAGTGAAGAAGTATGATTGGTATGTTGATTCTATGGAGGACAGAGCACTCCATGAGCTGGCTTTTGCTGGTGATAATATAACTAGGATTGAAAAAAGCATTGATTTTTTTTTTTTTCCTACAGCCATCACCATTAATCTTCTCTGTATATTTTGCATTATCCAAAACTGAAACTCTGTACCCATCAGTTCCCATTCCCTCCTTGCCCCATCCCCTGGTAAACAGTTTTATGTTTTCTGGTTCTGTGAATTTGAGTATTCCAGGTACCTCATACAAGAGGAGTTGACTTTTTGTCTGGATTAGTTCACATCATCGTTTATCAATGTTGCGCATGTTTCAGGTTTCCTTTTTAAGGCTTAATATTTTCTTGTGTGGATGTATCACGTTTTGCTTATCCATTTGTCTGTGGATGGGCACTTGGGTTGTTTCCATGTTTTGGCTGTTAGAATAATGTGGCTCTGAACATATATGTACCAATATCTCTTCACATGTCCCTGCCTAGAATTTTTAAGTATTTATCTGGACATGGAATTGCTGAATCATAGGATAGTTCTAAGTTGAATTTTTGGAAGAATCACAAACTGGTTTCCACAGCAGCTGTGCCATTTTACATCCTATTAACCAATATAAGGGTTCCAGTTTCTCCAAAACCTCTCCAACACTTGGTATTTTCTGGGTTTTTTTGTTTGTTTGTTTGATTTTGTTGTTGTTGTTGTTGTTTTGTTAATAGTCTAATAGGTGTGTAGTGATATCTCATTGTGGTTTTGATTTGCCTCTTCCTAGTAGATTAACAATGCTAATGTCTTTTCTTGTGCTTCTTGGCCATTAGTATATTTAATGGGTAAGTTCTTTCTCCATTTTTGAATTAGGATTTTTGTTGTTGTTGAATTGTAAAGTTTCATATATATATATATATATATATATATATATATATATATATATATGGTAGAAATTGGTTTCTCGTATATATATATGTGTGTGTGTGTGTGTGTGTGTGTGTGTGTGTGTATATATATGTAGTTCTTTTCTGGATGAAGACAGTGTCTTTTTTAAAAAAAATTTGTTTTAATTAGTTATACATAACAATAGAATGCATTTATACACTTTGATATATCATACATAGGTGAAGTATAATTTCTCATTTTTCTGATTGTACATGTTGTAGAATCACATCAGTCATGCAGTCATACATATACATAAGGTAATAATGTCTGTACCATTCTAGTATTCTTCCTATCCATGTATTCCCTTCCTCCCCTTCTTTCACTCCCCTCTACCTAATCTAAGTTAATTCTGTTCTTCTCTAGTACCCCCCAATTTATTGTGAATTAGCATCTGCATATCAGAGAAAACATTTGGCCTTTGGTCTTTTGGGATTGGTGTATTTCACTTAGCATGATATTCTCCAACTCCATCCATTTACCAGCAAATGCCATAATTTCATTCTTCTTTATGGCTCAGTAATAGTATTCCATTGAATATATGTATGTATGTGTGAAGGACATTTAAGTTGGCTCCATAGTTTAGGTATTATGAATTGAGCTGGTATAAACATTGATGTGGCTGTGTCACTGTAGTATGCTGATTTTAAGTCCTTTGGGTATAACCAAGGAGTGTTAATGCACAGAAATTTTTAATTTTCATAAAAAACTGTTTCTCACATGTTTCTTTATGGCCTATGTTTTTTGTGTCCTATTCAATAAACTATTACTATATTAATTGTCATAAAGATTTATTTCTGTTTTCTTTTCAAAATTTAATAATTTAGCTCTGAAGGCTATGTATTTGATTTTTGTTGTTGTTGTTGTTGTTGTTGTTGTTTGTATGTTTGTTTGTGGTACCAGGAATTGAACCCAGGGGCACTTAACCACTGAGACACATCTCTGCTCTTTTTATTTATTTATTTATTTATTTATTTATTTATTTATTGAACTGTCCATACTTCAATTCTTTTTCTATTTTTAGTTGTAGAGAGATACATTGCCTTTATTTATTTATTTGTTTGTTTGTTTATTTATTTATTTATTTATGTGGTGCTAAGGCTTGAACCCAGTGCCTTATACAAGCTAGGCAAGTGCTCTACCACTGAGCTACAACCCCAGCCCCTCTTTTTATTTTTTATTTTGAGACAAGGTCTTACTAAGTTGCTTAGGGCCTCACTAAGTTGCTGAGGCTGGCTTTGAACTTATATTTCTCCTAAAATCTTTGCCACTTCCACCTCAGATAGAGCAATAATCTTCAGGATATATAAAAAACTCAAAAAAAAGTTAACACCAGAAAAACAAATAACCGAATCAATAAATGGGCAAAGGAACTGAATAGATACTTCACAGCAAAAGAAATACAATCAGTCAACAAATATATTTTTAAAATGTTCAAATCTCTAACAAGTAGACAAATGCAAATCAAAACTACACTGAGATTTCATCTTACTCCAGTCAGAGTGGCAATTATCAAGAATACAAGTAACAGTAAATGTTGGTGAGGATGTGGGGGAAAAGGTACACTCATATATTGCTGGTGGGACTGCAAACTGGTGAATGGAGATTCCTCAGAAAACTTGGAATGAAACCACAGTTTGACTCAGTTATCCCAAAGGAATTAAAATCAGCATACTGCAGTGGCACAGCCACATTAATATTTTTAGCAGCTCAATTCACAGTAGCTAAGCCAGGGAACCAATCTAGGTACCCGTCAACAGATAAATGGATAAAGAGAATGTGGTACATATACACAATGGAACGTTACTTAGCCATAATGAAGAATGAAAGTATGGCCTCTACAGTTAAATGGATGGAACTGGAGGCTTATCATGCTAGGTGAAATAAACCAATCTTAAAAAAACCAAAGGCCGAATGTTCTTTCTGATATTGTGGATGGTAACACATAATAAGGGTTGGGGGGAGAATAGAGGTAATTTGGTTTAGACAAAAGGGAATAAAGGGAAGGGAGAAGGTATGGGAATAAAGGGAAGGGAGAAGGTATGGGAATAGGAAAGATAGTGGATGAATTGGACATAAGTTTCTTATGTTAGTATATTAATACATGACCATTGTAACTCCCCATCATGTACAATCACAGAATGGGAAGTTATACATTTATGTATAAAATGTCAAAATATTCTACTGTTATGTATAACTAAAAAGAACACACAAAAAAAAATTTAAAAAAAAGGAAGCGGCAGAGCCAAGATTTGATTCCAAGTAGTCTCCTGGCTCTGAAGTCCATGCCATCCTTGGGAAAAGAACAAATCTGAAATTTGTCTGCCCAGTGTTTACCAGTCATTCTATTTTAATGTTTTATATCACTGTATAACAAATGAAATGATCTATGTAATGAACATGTAATTCTTTGCATCTGAAGACTTAATCTTTATCATCCCACATGATTTTGCACAATGCCTACTTTTATAACGATTTTTTGTATTGGCAATGTTTATAGCAGCACAACTCACAATAGCTAACCTACTAGGTTAGTTTCCCTTCAACAGATGAAGAAAATGTGGTGTGTATACACAGTGGAATATTACTCAACCTTAAAAATGATTTTTATTGGTAAATGGATGGACCTGTAAACTATCATGCTAAGTGAAATAAGCCAATCCCAAGATCCAAAGATCATGTGTTCTCTCTGATATGTGTATATAATAACACAATAAGTGGAGGAGGGGAAGAATAAAATTCAGTGAATTAGACAAAGGAGTGAAGGCAAGGGAGTGGGGATGGGAAAAGAAAAGAAAAGACAGTGGAATGAATTGGACATAACTTTCCTATGCTCACATATGAATACACCTCTAGAGAAATTCCACATCATGTACAATCTCAAGAATGGTATCCTAATTAGAATAAGTTATACTCCACGTATGTATAATCTGTCAAAATATACTCTACTGTCATATATATCTAAAAAGTACAAATTAAGTAGATAAATAAATAGAATGAACTTGAGATCCTCCTGCCTCAGCCTCCAGAACCGCTAGTATTATAAGCATGTGTCACTGCGCTAAGTTTGGATTAAGTTTTGTTTGTGGTGTAAGGTAAGGCATTCTTTTGCATGTGAGTATGCAGTTTTCCCAGCAGCTTATGTTGAAGAGACTGTCCTTTCTCCATTGAGTGGTCTTGATACCCCTTTTGAAAATCATTTGACCATATGTCAAGTATTTATTTCTAGACTCATTAGTCTATTTTATTGGTTATATATCTGTATTTATGACAGTATCACATTATTTTGATGACTGTAGCTTATAGTAAGTTTTGAAGTTAAGGAAGTGTGAGAATTCCCTTTTTTCTTTTCAATATTCTTTTGTTTACTTGCGGTCTGTTGAGCTCCCATATGAATTTTAGAATGAATTTTTCTATTTCTGAAAAAAAAATTGTGGCCTTCATAAGAATTGCTTTGAATCTGGAGATTGTATTTGTAAGGAGTAAATCATTTTTAATTTTAAGCCTCTTATTATCAAGAATGAAACATCTGCATAATATAATGGAATCTCATTTTTACTTTATTATTTCTGCTTTTACCTTCTCGGTGGTACAATTTGTATTTTTATTTTAAGGATGTGTAGATGAAGATACAATGTTATATCTTCTTATCTAGAAGTCCCAAAATTATTTCTTTAAGAAAATTCATTAATTCAGATTAACTACAGACTTAATTTTCTTTAATGTGTGATTTATTTCATGGTGCTTTTCTCAGTATGTTTTATTATGAAAAGAATATAGAAAAAATATCATTCTTCTGAAAACTAGAAACTTAACACCTCCCTAGACTCAGCCTTTTCACCAAGCCCTTGTTTATTAGGTGTGTATTCCTGGATACAGTTATAGTTTATTTTCATTGATTTATTCATGATTATGATAGTTTAAAGATGGCTATTTTCCAAATAAAATAGAACCCTTCTGTTTGGGTGGATTTTACAATATTTATTGTATGTTTAATTCCAATGTGCTTGATATTATGCTAGGCTTCTTAGAAAATAAAGTGGTGTCCAGGCTTTTCAGTGAGCATTCAGTCACAGAGAAATGGGGTAAACACACAAAATACCTATGCTCATCAATTACCACAATCAATGAATAAGTTAATAAGCATTATTAGATTAGCAATTGTGGCCTTAAGACATCACAGATGCTTAAATGAAAAAGTTTTATTTTGGCATCTACCTAGACAAATGTGGAAAGGGTCATTCTAGGTAGGGGAAAAAACAAGTAAATGGTTAAAAATGGGAATAAGTAGGGGTTGGGGTTGTGGCTCGGTGGTAGAGCACTTGCCTAGCACGTGTGAGGTGCTGGGTTCGATCCTCAGCACCACATAAAAATAAATAAATAAATAAAATCTATTGTGTCCAACTACAACTAAAAAAAATATTTTAAAGAAAAGAAAATATATTTTAAAAATTTTTAATGGAAATAAGTAAGTGTTCCAGGAATAGTATAATATAAAGACATACCCAATTCCAGTGTATACTTTATAATGGAAATGTCATTGGTACTTTTACGTATACAGATCAGACTCATGTTTCTAAAACATGAGAATGTTGCTGAGAAGCTTTGCTATGAATTTTCAGTTTGTTTGGGTGAATGTGTGTATGTATGGGCACGTGGCACATGGTGTTCAGTGACCCCACGGAAGACACTTTGTTTTCATTTCTCATCTTTGAACAAATTTATTTATGAGACCCTCATTCCTATAATGTAAAAAGAAAATATTTTGCTATTATTTCATATTTGAAAATCTGTACAGTGGAGGAATCTTATTCTCTGAGAAATGGGGTAGACTTGATTTTTTTCTTAGAAGCTTACTGGTTTTAACTTGCTTGACTTTTTAAATGTTTTATGGTAGGCTTAGAATGTTAATATTTATATAAAAGAAAAATGTTTACTATTTAAGATTTTAATTGTATAACCACAAAGCAGAACACTGTGAACCTTTCTATATTAGGTCTTTATCAGAGAATAAAATTCTACTTTTGGAAAATTTTGCTGAAGCATGAGACTATCTCCTTTTTCTTAGACTAAGTGAAAATATAGCTAAAATAGCTGCCTTGATGGGAAGAAGTCAGAGTTCCTACTTCATAATAAATAATGATGAATCATAAAAGAAAAAACATTGGAGATCACTGGGAACATTTAGCTTTTTGAAGTTTTTGGAAAATCTGCCTTAAATGTTTTTGAGATACAGTAAAGGACAGGAAAGACAGTTGAAAGTTTCTTGGACTTCTTCTCTTCCTTTATTAGTAAGGGGAGTAATAACATCCAAATGGTATTTATATAAAAACATGCCTTTTAAATGGTAGTCTAGTGTAAACAAGAGGGGTTTCCTAGTGCTGTTTAAATATTTTCACATTACATTACTTTGAACTTAGAGATTCAGTTATGTAAGATTGTTCAACATCTTTGTTTAAAACATAAAATTCCATCTCAGTGGGATAAAAAGTTAATATTAAACCAGTATTTATGATCCTTTAGATAATGTTTAGACATATGTATGTGTACTTTAGCTTACAAGCTGTATTGATAGTGATTAAAAGTATGACCCTATAGGTAGTCTTTTTAAGCAAATAAAACTGTTTGGATGCTTTCCCAGGATGATTGGGTTGCCCTCCAGGCGAATCTCTTCAATCCGATCTCGAATGTAACGAGTGTCATTAGCCTTGCAGAATGTGTCATCTGTAATTGAAGTTATGTTGTTAAACTGAAAAACAAAAGGAAATAAAAATTGATCATAAATCTGGAATCAACCATCTGTTGCTTTGTAGTAGGATCCCATGGAATATTTTTTCAAAAAAGTGTTAAATATCATATACTGTGTATCTCATGATAATAAAACTATGCAGTCTGAGCACCCCTTTTTAAGTGTACAATGATATTTTGGAAGAATAGACTATCAATTATTAAGAGTAATTTTTGTGTAGCACAAAGTTCTGAATGTAAATAGGCTTATATTAAATGGAGAAAGTATCCTATTCTAGAGTGTCACTTCCAAAAATGTACTGTGTCCTTAGGTATTCTCTAAGGAAGTAATGCAAGTTGGAATTCTTAGGATTCTGAAAAAACAATTTCAGTTTTTTGTTTTCATTCCTCCTTCACTTTTGCATTCCCTACCTGATGTTGTACTTAGAAATGTTTACCTGTTTGGAGAAAGAGACATGAATTAGAGGTCCCAGTGCCCCCTCACTGTAAGTCCATGAGTTAAGATTAGCTAAGAGATGCCAAGTGTACATTGGACACAAATTTCACTTAAGAGCATACTTTACACCTGTAGTGAGTGTAACCAGTGGCTGGTCTGGTTCTAATCTCAGCTTCTGGGCAGGAGGGTTCATTTGACTAAATATTAATACTTTTGATGAACATTGAGCTATTGCACTGCCGTAGTCATCTAACCGTAATTTACAAGTGACTTTCCCAGTGAATTTCAAGAATGACCCATAGGTACTCAAAGCCAGAGATTGTGAAAAGAGCAATTATACCTGAAGATGAATTATACGTAGACTTTCTGGTAAGTTAGGAGGCACAGATTCCAGGGAATTATGGTCCAGGTAGAGGAAGGAGAGATTATTCAATTTCTGAAAGGAAAATTTAGTTGGAGTGTTATTGAGGTTTGTGTATTCCTTCACTGGATTCAAGCAATTTCTATAAAAGAATATTGGTATGAACAATATCAATAGTACATATGCTTGGTATGATAGTTTCTTGTTTTAGTCATCACTGTTTGGCTTCACAACTAGTGTATTTTGGTCCTTTATGATGACCAGCAAAGCTCTGCTTCTTACCTCAAGTTTCTGTCCATTCATCTCATCTCTGAATACCAAGCTTTGATGCCATGATCTTTCTGGGCCCTTTGAATTTGTCCTGGAAACAGCTTAATGAGTTCACTTACTGTGGGAAATTGCTTTTTGGATCCTGATGCTGTCCTAACCTCTCTTGATCTTCTGAAGCTTCCCATTTCAACTCCACCAACTTGTAGTGAAGCAGTCACACCTAACAGATGTATGTTGAGCAACATGTTTCCTGAAGCAATTTATGAAACACGTAACTTGCTATGGCTTTTTCCATAAGGAATTCATGTTGGGTTACTCTTCATGAACACTAACTCATTAAAGTGTATAATTATATACTATAGTTTTCCTAGATATTGCTCTTTTACCTTAACTTTGATATGCATTCTGTATCAGATCTTGCTAATTCTTTTCTGTACTATTAAATTCCTTTGTAAAAGCATCCTGCTTTTCAACATATGGGTAACAAGCACCTATCTTCCCAGTGGGTCTCATTTATGTGAATTATAGTAACCTTATTTTACTAGTGTCTGTTATAATCCTAGGGCATTTAGCAAAGCTACAAAAAGGCCAAATTTATCATTTTCATTCAAGTTGTCATGAATCCTCTCTATATGTGTAAAACCACAAGTACTTGAAACATTCCTCACCCCCTGTCCCCATAAGGAGTCTCACTGTCTTGCCTAGGCTGGCCTTAAACTCCTGGGCTCAAATGATTCTCCTGCTGCAGCATTCCAAATAATATTGACTATAGGCATGTGATACTATGCCCAGCTCAACATTTTTTTGTTTTTTAATGAAATGTTGATTATCTTGGTAAGTCTTAAGTACGCCAATTATTCAAAGATGCCCTACTTAAATTTATATCTTGAAATTACAAGTTTTAAGAAGTGAGTATGCTTTTAAAAAGTCTGCTAAAAGCCTCTTAACTTCTGAGTTCCTTATCAGAAACATATCAGGAACTCTGATCTAACTTTAAAATCTCTCTTAAAATTGAAAAAGGAGATCTTAAATATAAACAAAAAGGGAAGAGAAGTGAAATATTTTAACATTTTTCAAGAGACTATATATTTATGGACACATTATACATTGTATAATGTATAATGGCTCTTTGTTATGAAAGAAATATCTTCATTTATTTCATCAAAATAGTTTTAAATGGTCATCCAAACAAAATCCCATGAGGTGTCACACCCCTGTCATCTCAGCAACTCTGGAGTCTGAGGTAGGAGGATCATTTGAACCCAGGAGTTTAAGGCAAGCAAGATAGCTAGAGCATTTCAAAAAAAAAAAAAAAAAAAAAAAAAAAAAAAAAAAAAAAAAGAAGAAGAAGAAGAAGAAAGAAAAAATAAGTAATCAAAACAGAATTACTGACCAAAGTTTCTCTCTCTTTTGATATATTATCGCTGATACTGTGTTCAGCCATATGATGAAATACTTACTTTGAATGTATTTGCTTTGATCCCTCTGCTCTTGATTTTGTTGTATTTTGCATTAAATAAAGTAAGCTTTGGAGGAAGAACTGGAAGTTTCAGTAGTTGATTTTCAGCAAGCGAAAGCTCTTCTAACAGAGAAAGTTTTGAAAAAGTACCATCTTCTATGTCTTCTATCAAGTTTCCCGTAAAATCAAGTCTTCTTAAGTTAGCTTGAGGGGGAAAAAAAAAATCTTGTTGTTGCCTGAAGAAAGCATTTGTTTAACGGATCACATCTTTTCTTTAGTGCCTACTAGAGTGTCTACTCAGGAAAGTTTACTGTTGTTATCATTTGTGTGGATGGTGCTAAGAATTGAACTTCAGGTCTTGCACATGCTAGTCAATCTCTACTATGTGATACATCTCAAGCTGCATCAGTAGAATTTTGTTGAACACCGAATGTCTCTTTGTGTCTAACAATAATGCTTTGTCTAACTGCAGTCCAAGAATCTCAGGTTTGGAAGAGATTTTAAGTAGTCTTTCCATAGTTCTCTATTTGAATTTCTCAGGATGCATAGGCAGATTGAAATAAATTCTTACTGCAAATCATGAGAAGTAAGCATAACATTAGATTGACTGGAATCATGTAATTAGTGCTTTTGAAAAAAATTTTTGGCCAGCACGTTGCATTGTAATTGTGGGTATGTTACCTTAATCTCTCTAAGCCTTATTACTTAAGTGTTCCCTGATTTGCAACAGTCATGCAGATTGAGAGATTGAGAAATTCAGTGTGCATATGTATGTGCATATCACTTTTTCCAAGATGATTGAGAAATACAGTTGGTACTCATTCACAGTAGTATTTCTCCTCCCCCTTTGGTACTAGGAATGGAACCCAGGGGTCTTCTACCACTGAGCCACATCCCCAGCCCTTATATTTTATTTAGAGACAGGGTCTAACAAGTTGCTTAAGGCCTCACTAAGTTGCTAAGACTGCTTTTGAACTCACAATCCTCCTGTTTCAGCCTCCCAAGCTTCTGGGATTACAGGTGTGCACAACCACGCCTGGTGTGCACATTCCCAGCTCTTTTTTAAATTTTCAAATTTTGAGACAAGGTCTTGCCAACTAGCTGAAGCTTGCTTTTAGACTTGTGTTCCTCCTACCTTGACTTTCCAAGTAGCTGGAACTACAAGTATGTACCACTGTGCCAGGCCACAATGTCATCTCTATAATGTTGCTACAAATATTAAATTAATGAAAACTGAACCATTGCTCCTAGGGGAATTACAAGGTTAGGTTCCCATGAGCCTTTAGTCAATTATTTTTGTCAACCAGTTGCTGCTGTTATGTGTTTTTATTTAAAGATATTTTTTTTAATGTACAATGTTGGCTCATTAACATTGCACTATTACCTTATGCCTGAATGTAGTTTATTGGGCACATGTATTTTCTCTGTAAAGCATATCACAGCCTTCCTGCACTTAGAAATGCTATGGAGCACTGCAGCACTAGTCTTGGGCTCTTTTCAACAGTAAAATTATCAATAAAAAGGATAAAACTACAGAAAACATGTCACTAAATAGACTGAATAAGCATTTATTTACAGTATGAGAGCTGAAATCAGAAGAGAGTTTTGCTTTGTTCAGCCTCAGCTGGGGATGCTCATTTTAAATAACTCAATTTTTTTTTTTGCTGCTCCATTCGTATCTGCTAATGATCATGAAAGTATCATGTGTATTGATTTGGAGGTTACAAAAAGACTTTAGCAAGTAGGTTAATTTGCAAATAAGGGATCCCAAATCATGAGGATGAAATGTACTTCATTCCACAGTTGGGAGATACTACTGGCAGCATGAATGCAGTTATAGTTAATACAGTAAATGTATAATGAGGTCAGTACACATTCCTGTGTGTGTGTGATTTTTTTTAGTATATATATTTTTAATTGTAGATGGACACAATACCTTTTATTTTATTTATTTATTTTTATGTGGTACTGAGGATCGAACCCAGGGTCTTGCATGTGCTAGGCAAGCACTCTACCACTGAGCTACAGAGTCTAAGAAACTGACAAGAAATCAATGATCCAGAACTGAGGTTTTATACTGAAGAGGTAGAGCCTTCTGCTATACAAATGATAACACCCTTGTTGGGTTAAGGTTTAATAGGAATCCAGGAATTTAACATCATTAATGACCTGGGAAAGTTAAATGCCACTATTTGCAACGAAGAAGTTTGGTTCTTTTTAATGATGATGCCTGGCCTCTGCCACATCCTGGATTAGAACCTCTGGGAAATACAGCTTTGTATTAGTATTTTAAAAATACTTGCCCAGATATTTTTTAATATATAGCCAGGTTTATAAAACATGAGTTAAAATGAAGAAAAGCAGTTCCTGTGCTTTCACTGGAAAGGTGGAATATAAAACATTATGGTTAGAGAAGTATTGTAGTTATGTTGGTGGTGCTTACTATCTGAAGCAATGGATCCGTCCTTCCTTCCTTTTTCTTTTTAGAAGTTCTGGAGATTGAACCCAGGGCTTGATGCATGCTAGGCCAGCTCTCTGCCACTGAGTTATACTCTCAGTCTGCAAAGTGGATCTTGAGTTATGAGGGTTGAAAAATTACTGCTGTTCGTTTGTTAGGCTGTCGATACAGACATCAATCACCAGTAAAGAAAGATGACAGAGAAAGTCAGAGTGGAAAGAATATTTACCAACAAACCAGTCATTTTTGTGACAACTCCATATGTGGCAGGCTATAAGTATGTACAAACTTCTTTATAGGAGTTAGTACTACTATCGTATTTAAACTTAACTTACGCATGTCTGCGAAATCTTTAGCAGTCAGCTTTTTAATTTTATTGAATCGTGCATAAAGATAGGCTGATTCCTTTGGCAAGGGTGGTACAGCATCGATGTCAACTTCTTCACAGTACACAGAGCCACTTAGACAAACACATAAGAGGCACGTGGGCATTTCTAAATTGGGAAACAAAGTCATGAAAGTATAAAAAGCAGTTTGAAAATATTTAGCCTCTAGTGCTAAAATTGTTGGTATTAAAAATGTTATTACTAATTTGAAAAGGTATTTGACAGAATCATAGATGATAGTAGTAAGCATATTTATTTAGTAATGGTAGCCAGTGACCTACATTGTGCTTGATAATTAGAATTTTTAAGGTCTAAAAAAAATTTAAATCTATAAATTTATTTCAGATTGGTGACAGTGACTAAAGTCTTTAGAAATCACTAGTTGAATGAACAAAATATTAATTTGAAAATTAGAAGTCATCACAGGCACTGTTCAGATCCCATGTCTGAATTCTACTTGAGTTGCCTCGGGGTAACTTGGGAAGTTATTTGTGCCCCAACTCATTGATTGCATTTATTTATCCCACCTTTTTCTTTTAACCTGGAACAGTTCCTTAGTCTTTGTTTTTTGTATCATTTTTGAAAAGTGAAAACCCTCCATCCCCTGCTGTCCCCTGACATTTATTTTGCAGAATTTCTTTGTATTAGGGTTTGTCTGAGAGTTTCATTTTTTGGCTGAAGTATCTTGAAAATGGTGTTGTGTCCTCAGTGTTGCATATCAGGAGACACTTGGTATCTGTCTCATTCCTGATAATGTTTTTGGTCATATGGCTAAAATGGGTCTGCCATGTTTCTCACTCTGTAAGGTTACTATTTTTCACCTTGTAATTAATAATATCTTTTGGAGAAGTACTTTGAGACAAAAACAAAAAAAAAATGATGTGTTGTCAAACTTTTATCCACTGTTTTAGGATGCATCAATAATTCTTAACTGAATGATTTTTTTTTTTTTTTTGAACCAGGGATTGAACTCAGGGGCACTCAACCACTGATCCACATCCCCATACCTATTTTGTATTTTATTTAGTGACAGGGTCTCACCGAGTTGCTTATGCCTCACCATTGCTGAGGCTGGCTTTGAACTCATGATCCTCCTGTCTCAGCCTCCTGAGCCACTGGGATTACAGACATGTGCCACTGTTCCAGGCCCGACTCATTCCTTACTAGGATAGTTGCCAAGTAGCGAGTATCTAATTCCATCATTCCTTATCTTTTTGTTAGTTGGTGTTCTGCTGTAAAGTGGACCATTCTTTTCCTATTTATTTTTTATATCAATATGAATTCATGGATTTTCTATTCATGAGTCATAATCAATTACCATCATGTTTGTTTTAATAATCAAATTGTCATGGATTAGCCAGCTTTTTTTTTTTAAAGCTTTTTCTCCCACAATTTTTTATGGCTAATTGAGTAAATTCATATATTTAAATTGTACAATTTGTATTTGACATATGTATGTACCCACAAGACTTTCACTCTAATTGAGACAATTGATATAACCATCCCCACCCTCAAATTTTTTCATGCCCCTTAATAATACCTTTCTCCCACTCTTGTTGCCAAGCAACCACTGATCTGCTTTCATTACTTTGAATTTAGGAGAATTTTATAAGAAAAGAATAATTCACTATATATTCTTTTGTCTGGCTTCTTTCACTCCACATAGTTATTTTGAGATTCAACCATTGTTGAGTGTATCAGTGATTCATTCCTCTTTATTACTTATTATTTCATTGTCTAAGTGTATACAATTAATACATCAGCTCTTATAGACATTTGGGTCAGGTTTTGGCCATTTCTAAGAAAGCTTCTGTGAACACTTATACACAGATTTTTGTAGACTTAATGCTTTCATTTCTCAAGTACATACCCAGAAATGGAATTATTGGATTGTATTATGAGTGTAAGTTTTATCTTTTGAAGAAAGTCTCCAACTATTTTCTAAGGGACTATGCCATTTTTAACATTTCCACCACAATGTATGAGAACTCTAGTTGCTGTATATCCTTATCAACATTTGATATGGTCAGTCTTTTTAATTTTAGCCTTCAAGTAGAGTGTGTTGTGGTATGTCATTATGTAATTTGCATTTCCCTAATCACAAGTAATACCGAACATTTTTTTAATGTACTTATTTGACATCCACAAATTTTCCTTGGTAAAGTGTCTATTCATATGTTTTGCCTATTTTTTAACTGGATTTTTGTACAATTATTGACTTTTAGGATTATAAATTCTAGATATAAGTCATTTGTCAGATTTATGTTTTATAAATGTTTACCCCAGTTGTAACTTCTCTTTTTATTTTTTGTCAGTGTCTTTTGAAATACAAATATTTTAAATTTTAATGAATGATTCCTTTATATACATGTTTTTTGTTGTTGCTTTTGTTTTTATGAACTATTTGGTAGTCCCTGTGATAGCTTTCTGTCACGGTGGCAAAACACTTGAGAGAATCAACTTGAAGAAAGATTTATTTTTGGCTCACAGTTTCAGAGGTTTCAGTCCATGGTCGTTTGTTGGCACAATTCCTTTTGGGTCTATGACAAGGCAGAACATCATGGCAGCGAGAATGTGGTGGAGCAGAGCTGCTCACCTCATAGTCTCCAGGAAGCAGAGAGAGAAAGAGGATGGGCCCAGGGTCCCAATATACCCTCAAAGGGCACACCCCTAAATCCCTCCCATTAGGCCCCACTGCCTAAAGTTTCCATCCCTCCTAATAGTGCCATCAGCTTGGGAAGCTATCTTTAACACATGAATTTTGGGGGCACATTTTTAGATTCAAACTACAACAACCACTAAGATTTTAATCTCCCCCCCCACCCCCACCCCCGCCCGCCACAAGTTGTATAGTTTAAGCTCTTTACATTTAGGCACTGGTCCATTTTGAGTTAACTTTTATGGTAAATATGGTAATAAAAAAGGTTAATATCTTTTTTTTCTCTGTTATGGCTATTGGTATTTCAACATGATTTTGGGGAAAGATTAACCTTTCCCCCACTGATTTGTGTTGGCACATTTTCAAAAACTGGTTCACCATATTGTATAAACCCTTGGATTTTTATTTTGTTCCATTGATGTTTTTAAAATTTTATTTTTACACCAATACCACAATATCTTGATTCTTGTACTTTTATAAGTCTTGCTATGATGTCGTATAAATTCTCCAACTTTATTCTTCTTCAACATTGTTTTGAGTATTATAGGTGCTTTCTATATCCATATAAATTTTATTTTTTATTTTTTTGTACTAGGTATGGAACCCAGAGGCACTCATATACTGAGCTACATCCCCAATCCTTTTTATTTCTATTTTGAGACAGGATCTTGCTAAGTTGCCAAGGCTGGCTTCAAACTTGTTATCCTCCTGTCTTAACTGCCTAAGTTGCTGGGATTAAAGGCATATGCTACTACAACTGCCTTTTTCCATACAAATTTAGACACAGCTTTTAATTTAAAAATAAAATCTTGAAAATGCCTGTTAGAATTTTGATTGGGGTTGTGTTGAGTTGCATTTATGTTTGGGGAAAATTGATATCTTGATGTTATTAAGTGTTCCAGACTTTGAACACAATATATTTCTCTATAAGTTCATAGCCCACTTCAATCTAATGTATGAAATATGATATGTCAAGAGCTTTGTAATGTTGTGAACAACCAATAAAAAAAAAGAAAGAAAAGAAACAGAAAAAAATATATATATTTCTCCATATATTTAAATCTTCTTTAATTTCTCTCAATAGTATTGTCTGACTTTCAGTGTATAGGACTTATATATATTTTCTACATATTTACTTGTGTATTTCATACATTTTGATGAATTTTTAAAAAATATTATACACATCTATTATTCTTTGAGCACGTCTTTATTTTTTGGCCTAGAAAGATGTCCCAGACAAATCTTGCATTTTCCCTACCTCAATCCTAAAGTGAGTTCTCTCTTAAAAAAGTACTGGTTCTTTTTAGTGCAGAATGGTATTAGAAACCAAGATCTCGGTTCTGGGTGTGCCCATTGCTGTTGGAATCTCATCATTCCCAGCATGCAAAAGTTTAATGGAATCAAATGTAATGATCTTTTCTGTTAATATATCTGGACTTTGAGGTGTTCGCCACACAGGTTGCCTTCTAGTGCATGTATTTTCATCATAAACATTTGGATCCCTAATCTACTTGGAGTATGGTTTTTGTTTTTAGTTTTTGTCTAAAGTATGAATCTAATTATATCCCTTTTCAAATGGATGTGTAGTTTTACCAGCCCCAGTTTTTTTTAATATTTATTTTTTAGTTGTAGTTGGCCATAATACCTTTATTTTATTTATTTTTTATGAGGTGCTGAGAATCGAACCCAGGACCTCGCACCTGCTAGGCGAGTGCTCTACCACTGAGCCACAACCCCAGCCCCAGCCCCAGTTTTTTAAAAGTACCATTTTTGTGTCAGTGATTTAAGTTGGTACTGTGTGCTACATTTCTATCTATTCATGCACTAGGATTCACAATTTTTAAAGTATAATATGTTTTAATGTGTGGTAGGTCTCATTCTGCATATACCAGACATTGTTCAGTGTTTCCCCCTGTATTTGTGCATGTTTTTCCATATGAACTTTAGAATCTGTTTTTCCAGCTTTTATAAGTTTTTAGTAATTTTAGTGAACTTAGAACTACCG
This sequence comes from Spermophilus citellus, assembly GCF_964194105.1. Lineage (NCBI taxonomy): Eukaryota > Metazoa > Chordata > Mammalia > Rodentia > Sciuridae > Spermophilus > Spermophilus citellus. The sequence goes on from NC_138198.1 coordinate 7,092,846, forward strand.
TTTTTGTGATATTGAGTCATCCTATCTAAGAACCATTTGTCTAAGTCTGCTTTTCCTAAGGTACTTTAAGATGTATTTTCTGCTTGGTTCATTTTAAATTTATTGTAGCACTATAGAAATTAATGTGTATTTTTCATGATTTTGTATGAAATAATGTTCTATTTTAGAGCAGGGATAAACGGAATACATAGGAACTATTAAATGGAACTTATTGTACTATAAGTTCTCTATTAATTTAATGGAAATGGATATTTTAATTAATTATAAAAAGAGCCATTTCTCTTCGGTGAGTTTCTTGAAGGCAAGAATTACATTTTATTTACCTTACCCTGAGGCTGTTCATTGTATTCAGGAAATGATCAATCTTTAAGTATTTCTGGAATTGATTTCATTTGGGTATAAACATACATTCTGTAGATGGTAAGCTTGGACTAAGCTTTGGTTGTTCTTGAATGCTCCTGTTCCATATTCTCATTCATAGTGTGCGGTGACAAATGATTGCACTCCCAATATATTTGCTTGTCTTTACCACTGGAGCTAAAATTTCAGTTTACATTTACTGTTATCTTGAGGTAATTTTTTATTACTATAAGATAAAGTTCCTGCAGTTATTTTTAAAGGTTCTTTTAGAAAAAAATTAGATTATAGAGTATTTGTACTTACCATCATTTTCTTTCTTGGGGGGTAATAATGTTACAGCTTCGTCTTTTTGTACCTGAAGACTTTTCTCATCAGGTATTATCATATTTTCCTATTGGAGAAATAATAGTTTGTTATCAGGTGTGATGAGGTCTAAATTTGACTGTCAACCCAGGTGTCACAGAGAGTGTTTATCTTCTCATAATCACAATTTCTTTTGTGTTCTGTTAGCATTTTTTACATAACTTCATTTCATAATTTATTACATTATAATATAAATGTGTTTTTACCCTAGACTGTGAGCTCCTGGAGTAAAAGAACCAGATTATTTTTTTTATTTTTGTATTTGCAATGGCTGAACTCAGTACTTAGTAAATGTTGAATACATTGAAATTCCTAGTGGAATGACAGTTTTTTTGAGGTGAAACTATTTCATGTGGTTCTTGTCTTAGTTCCTCTTATCAGATTCTATCATTTTGAGCAAGAGGTGCTTCAGAGCTCCCTGAAGCCACATGAGTGAAGTATTGTGTAAGCTTCATCTGTCTCTTTTAGGGTTGAACCTTTAATTACCTACATGTCTCCTTGAAGCCCTGACCTTCAGAGCCCCTTTATTCTGGCCTTCTGTGGTACTCAGACCACTGGCCTAAGCTGTCAACTCTGGGGAACTGGAGTCCCTAACATTGACCTTCCCCTCTATTCTCAGAGAGTATGTTTTCAGCCATTGAAGTGTAGCATATTATGTGGGGTCCTATTCTTTCCACTCGTTGTAAGTGTGCTTCACTTTATCTCGGTCATCACTCCTGGCCTTGCCTTCCTTGGTCTTCATTTTTTCATCTGTGCTGGCTGCCTCCCCTACCCCCTGTCCCATTGAATTCTCTTCCATTCCACAAAATTTAGTCTACATGTTTAGGCTGAAAAACTGCTAAAACCCTGTAACGAGAAGAAGCAGAGAGAAAGTTATCTCTAAACTTTTTAAGAATCAGGGAATTTGAAAATGTTCTTATAATTGATTGATGGATTCAAATTATCCAAGTGAGCCAATAGCTTATATTTAGCTTATATTATGATGGGGTGCTGCTTCTTTTTTAATTTGTAACTATGACTGGAAATACCAATATTTTCTGTCATAATCATGGACAAATATAATACCAGTATATCAACTAACTGCATTAGAAGAAAGAAATAATGGTATTAACATTTGCTTATTCTGTGCGAAAAGAAAAGTAATTTAACTAGTCAGTCTTAAAATCTTCACCCTCTGGTTTATAGCAGAGAAGAACTTATCCAGCAACCAATTTTATTATATTTTTGGCTACATTTCTGGTTTTCCATTGTATGTGTGTATGTGTGTATGACGTATACAGTGGGCAACAGATAGTTATGTGCTATGTAACTTTTTCCTTAACCAATATTCATTTCTGTGTGCCAAGAAAACCACAAATAATTACATTGCTTGAAGGTGAGATGTGAATGATGTGTTATAGAAACTCTCCTTGTAGAATGTTAACTCAATAACAGTTACAGATCCTTGCAAACTGATATAGAGTCTAAACTGCTAAAACTGATTTAAAAGAAAGCCCCTATGAATTTGTTTTCAATTTTTGGTACTTTGTGTAGTTGACATAACCAGTGCTCTTCTGGTCATTCCCTTGAACCATTTTTTCCCCAAATAATAAACTAAGCTAAGAATTCATCTTTATTCTCATTAATTTATTTTTTAGGCAGTAAAATATGCAAATATAGGGCATTGCATAACATAATATATAAATTGCAACTGGTCGGAGATCATCTTTAAAGTTTAGCTTCCCTTAAATTTTATTTTTTGTTTACTATAGCAACTATTTGGTTACCATAAGTACTATTTATTAATTTGGAAGTCATGCATGTTCTAAAAGTATAATCTCAGGGGACAATTATTATGAATTACTTTTAACCATTTAAAATGCTTTTCATTTCCCCTTACTTTATCAGATAAATTCAAGAAAAACAAAATGTACATTTAAATGGGTACTATTTTAGAAGGTAAATTTAGAATATAAATAAAATACCTTAATATTTTTTCCATCCAGGTATTTATCCTCATAATCTTGGCTAAATATGGTTTCTTCCAAGTTATCTGTTCCATACTCATGGGTGATGCCTGAGTCCTGCTGAGCTGGTGGTGCTGGCTCTGTCAGAGGCATGAACAGTAACAGGAGCAGTGTAGACTGCACAGTCTTCATTTCAGCAGAAATCAATGTGACTGGAAGTTAATAAACCAGTGGCCTGCAGATTGTGGGACAAAACTCTGCTTTTCCCTGGAAATAAAAATGCAGACCATCGAAGCAATATTTAAAAGCTTAGAGGATGTTTTGGCAGAGTGTACGCAGTAGGGGCGAGAGAACAAGTATTTAACCCTTAGTGATCTTTAATTAGATACTAGCAGTTTGCATGTATCAGTAAACATTCTGAAAAATAGTTTTAGAAAGTTTTATTTATTGTCTATCAAAGATCTAAGAGAGGTTGATAATTTAAGTTTCTTAATAAATAAGTGCCTTCAATAGAGGTACTTATATACAATGAAATATTTTTAGGATACCTGTAGTAGAAATAGTTAAATGAAGACCCAAGATCTGTCTCATGTGAGTTAAAAATATCATATTTCAACTTTGCTGCTTTATAAGAACTTTTGATTCTGCTTTTTGAAACAAGTTCCTAGAAAAAATTTAAAACTTAAATCTTAATTGCATATCATGTAGTCATTAATACTTACAGAATATAGAGTTTTGTAAATTTAATAGATTATCACTATTTTTAATTAATAATAAGGTCTTTTCAGTTTAAACTATGAAAACTGCAACAATAGTATTGTAGACTAGAGGAAATGCAGAGTTTAATCAAGGAACTTTGAGGAACATACTGGAAAGGATTCTTTTAGATTCACCAGTGTATTTTATCTGGTGGGCAGATACTTCAGATTATTTCTTAAGTAACTTCAGAATCATACAGAGTTGCTGATGCTACATTATAGATGCCAATTTATCAAAAATCCAGTGATTGAAAATTAAGAATAAAATGGGTTTGTGAGTTTTGTAACACCCAGTTCTTATCTGCCTCAATATTAAGTTATATAATGTAATGATAGATGAAAATAATTGTTAAAAATTAATTGTTCAAGGTAACTGAACTTAAACACATTAGAAATGTCCTTTACATTTATTAAGACTATTAGATACATCACACTTTAGCAAATAATATTTAAAATAATATGTGGGGAAAAAAAGCCTACCGTTATAGCCGTTTTGAAGTTTTTTGTGGTTTTCCTCAATTGGTGTTCATGCCTGTGCATTAGCCCCAAGTGGGAGGGTGAGTGAGGAAAGCGGTGGATTGATTTCAAACTGCTGAATAAAATTTCAGGGCCCAGCAGCTTTAAGAGAGCAGTTTCCATGTGGTAAAGATCTTTGCCAACATTCCTCCTCTAGGGTGAAATGCAGGGTGTTGTACTAGAGAACTGTGCTGGAGATGTTGGAAATCGCTGCTATCTGGCTGCTTCGACTGAATACAGACCCATGTTCTTTTTATCTTGTGTAATAATCACTAATCTTTTAGTGAATATGAGTTTATAAAATGACATAGTTACAAAAATCACAATTTTCATTTTGCTGCTTTCCCATGAGATAAAATACCTGCGTTTTGAATGAAATAGAACACTAAAACCAAAATGTGGTCTGTGCTTCTAATTTTATATGGACTAAAGGTCTTGTCCAAAGTTTTTAATTAATTTTATAGTCTGAAATATCCAATGAAATATTTAGTTTTAGCCTACTTTATTTTATAATTTGATCTTTTGGTGTTTTTGTTCCTTTATTTTAGTTACATGTAATAAAAACCAATGTATGAGAATTAGTTGTTTAAAAATAAAATTGATCTATAATTTTGGGGTTGGTAATAAAAATATTTTTGTTTGCTGAATGACTGGAACTGCATAAACTTATTTTAATATTAAATTGATTTTAAAAAGTTAAAGTGGTATTATAGGTACCATGTAAGTAACTTTGAAGATTCACTTTTTAAAACCTACTCACTTTTATTTGCATTACTCTTTAGTGCTTTTGGCAATCAGAGTAATATTTCTTTTTTCTCTAAGGTAAAAATTTAACAAATATGAATATTTTGTTAAAATGGAACCTGAAAGAATACCAGTTCTCTTTTCTAGTGAAAATTGGTTTTAGCAAGTTTCAAATCAAAGTTTAGATAAACTAAAACTTTTAACACCCAAGTTTTTATTTGAATGTGAATTACTTTAATTTTTTTTTAACTTTAATTTTAATTATGATATGCTCTGATTTTGGTTGAGATAAATTATTGATTTTATGGCTTTAAAGGTAGAGTAAACTTTTCTGAATTTTCTTTTTTATCACATTTGTTTATTTGTTCATTTATTTTGGTGATGGGGATTGTCAACCACCAAGTCACGTCCCCAGCCCTATTTTGTATTTTATTTAGAGACAGGGTCTCACTGAGTTGCTTAGCACCTTGTTGTTGCTGAGGCTGACTTCAAACTCAATATCTTCCTGTCTCAGCCTCTCAAGCCAATGGGATTATAGGTGTGTGTCACCACTCCCACCTTAAATTTATTTTTTGAAACAGTAGAGGGTCTTAAAAATATGTAATCATAAAACAGTAGATATTGATTGGTATTGTGTGGCAGGTTAATGGAGCTGAAATGTAAGCTGGATAGATATATGTCCAGATTTGGAAAACCTTGAAGTCATGGTTTCATTAATGCTACAATTTGGTACTTTAGATTACAGAAAATTATTTTGTGTATTGTAATGTCTTTCCTTGAAAAGTTATGACCAGTAAGTATAATTTTATGAGCATTCATTTATTTAATAAAAGTTTATTAAGCACCAGATCTGTGCCAGAACTACAACCTAACTTAGACAAATAGAATTCAGTTTTCCCCCTCCAGGATTTCTTGTAGTCTAAATCAACAGAAAGGCAGCTAATAAGCAACTAGAATGCAAGTTGGGTTTGCTGCACAGAAGTGTACACAGGGCTGGCTGATACTGGAAGAGGCCACACCTTTATTGGTTGAGGTCAAGGTGGTGCACCCACGCTGACTTCTATAGAGATTTGGAAAGAGGAGGGTTGCATGGCATTGAGGTGTTCCAGGCAAGAGGCACAGCTTATTGTGGAAGGGATGGATAGATAATTTTTAAAAACTTGTACTTGGTTGAATTTGGCTGGAGCTTAGAGTGAGGGAGAAAGAGAAAAGATGAAACAGAATGGACTATTTTAAGAGATTTGATTAGACAAGGAACCAGAATCAGATTAAAAAGAGTCTTTTATACCCTACTATTATGGTTTGGATGTGAGGTGTCCCCAAAAGCTCACATGTGAGACAATGAAAGAAGGTTCAGAGAAGAAATGATTGGATTGAGAGTCTTAACACAATCAGTGAATTAATCACCTGATGGGATTAATTGGGTGGTAGCTGAAAGCAGGTGGGGTGTGGCTAGAGGAGGTGGGGCTTTGGGCCATAGGTTTGGGGTATATGTTTGTATCTGGAAAGTGGAGATCTCTCTTTCTGTCTCTCTGCCCCCACCCTGCACAGTCCCATGCTTTCTGATTACCATGTGAGCTGCTTCCCTCTACCACACTCTTCTGCCATGTTTTTCTCACCTTGAGCCCTAAGGCATGGAGCTATGGACTAAGACCTCTGAAACTGGAACCCCCAGATAAACTTTTCCTCCCCTGCTGTTGTTGTGGTCAGGTCCTTTAGTCATAGCAGTGAAAAATCTGACTAAAACACCTAAGAGGTTTAGACTTTGGTCTGTAATCAGTGAGAGACTACTGAGAAATTCTTAAGCCATTAAGTAATTATGACCCTATTTGCATTTTATAAATTTCCCTCTCATGGTGTGTTTCTGATTGTTGTGATGGTTATCTAGTACTGTGTAAGAAATTATCACAAATTAATGACTTTAGATAACATACACTAACTATTTCATAGCTACTGTGGGTCAGGAGTTTGACATGGCTTTGTTTGATTGCCTGCTTCAGAATCTCATCTGAAAGCTGCATTTGAAATGCAGCCAGAACTGGAGCCTCATTTTGAGGGCCCAGTGGGGAAGAGTTGTTGGTAGCATTCAGATCCTTGCAGAATTTGGGACTATAGGCCTCAGTTTTTTGCTGTTAGCTGAAGGCCTCCTTCCTTGCAGTGTGACTTCCTTTATAGGGCAGCTTGCGACACGCAACCTGCTTTACACTGGAGAGGGAGGTTATGTTTAGCAAGGTGGGCAACATGGTCTTTTGTGGCCTTCAAATAAACATGATCACATGTGCACTCTCAGCTTTGCCACATTTTGTTGACTAAAAGTAAGTCTCAGAGTGTTCACATAAACCAAAGGGGCAATGATTACACAAGCTAGAGTCTGGAAATATCCAGAATTACATTGGAAAATAAACTGATGTTCCTGCCTAAAGTTAGCCAAATGATAAAATTGAGGCCATACCCTCCAAGACCACCCTCACCTTTGATAGCAAATCCAAGTTCAGATGACTCCCCAAACCACCCTCATAATCAATAATTGTCTAGAAGTGCTTCAAGAAGTAAGTGAAGGCTGTACTACTCAAGATTGTGGCTTATGTAGGGAAAGATAAGCAAAAAAATCAGCCAAAGGAAGAGATGCATAGGGCAGAATCTAGAGGGGTTCCAAATATGAAGCTTCCATTGTTCTCAGGATATGTTGCCCTGTAAGCATTGATGGTGACAGTATGTACACACAAAGAATTGATTGCCAGGGAAGATCATCCAAGCCTTGGTGTCCAGAGTTTTTATTGGGGCTTCATTAATGACTGGTTGATTGTTCATGTGGTTGAATTCAACCTCCACATCTACTGATACTACATTATGCAAAGCCCCCATCTAAATTTCATGGTTGATATTTCTGATTACCTCAACCTGAAACTATTGAATTTGACTGGTCCTATCTAAACTAAGATAGTCAAGGCAAGGTCCAGACCTCTCTTCAGGCGCGCGCGCTCTCGCTCTCTCTCTCTCTCTCTCTCTGGCGCTTTCTCTCTCTCTCTCTCTCTCTCTCATTTCTCTCTCATTTCTCTCTCTCTCTCTCTCTCTCTCTCTCTCTCTCTCTCTCTCTCTCTCTCTCTCTCTCTCTCTCTTTCTCAATTGCTATACTGGGGATTGAACCTAGTGGTGATCTACCTCTGAGCTGTATCTCCAGCCCTTCTTATCTAATTTTTCCCCCCAAATAGGGTATTGCTAAGTTGCTTAGGCTGTCCTTGAATTTACAATCCTCCTGCCTCAGCCTCCCAAGTAGTTAATATGACACCTGGCCAAAGCCAAACATTGTATATACATTTCCCAATATTAAAATGCTTAAAACTAAAATAGGTTGTTTTCTGTTCAAGAAAGAAATGTTTTGTTTTAGTTAAAAGACTAGGAACAAGATGAAAACTGCTACTGTTCAAGAGTAGATATTGTATCCAAAATGAAGTATTTTTATCTGTTGGATTCTTTTAGGTGACCCTGTTGCATTATCCTTGTATCTTCTAGGAGATTTATTTCTTTGATAGTGTCCCATTAACCTGTGGTTCTTCCTCCCAATTGCTTATGAGAGAGAGAGAGAGAGAGAGAGAGAGAGAGAGAGAGAGAGAGAGAGAGAGAGAATGAATGAATGAGAATGAATATGGAACTGAGTTTTGAAACAAGGGTTTTCTGGGAATGAGGTATCTGGGTTCTACTGACAGAGCCATTTTAGCTACCAAATGGACTTTCAATAAAAGCTACAAACCATAAGAGTCTTTTCTCCATTTTCATTTCCTTCATCTTCTAACTTTAGAAATCAGAACACTTAAGTTCTAGTTTTGATCTGAATTTACCTGAGCTGATCTTGGACCCATTCTTTAATTTCTTTAGGCCTCATTCTTTGTTATTTTGTGTTTGTATTTTGTTTTTGATACTCAGGATAGAACTTAGAGGTGCTCTATGACTATGCTACATCCTTAGCCCTTTTTTATTTTTAGAAAAGTTTTCACTAAGTTGCCAAGGCTGGCCTGGAACTTGAAATCTTCCTGCCTCAGCCCCCTGAGTCACTAGAATTACAGGGGTGCACCACTGTGCCTGGCTTTTTATCTGAATGACTATAATCTACATACCATAGAATTTCTCATCCTCCATACCATTGACTTTCGGGCCTTAGAATTCTCTTGTGGGAGTTTTTTGTTTTTATTTTTTGTGGTTCTTGGGATTAAACCTAGGGTTTGGGCATGCTGGGCAAGCACTCTCTCATGAGCTCCACCCTGATAATCCTTTTGGGGACCTTTGTATGTACTGCAGGATGTTTACCAGTACCACCTTCAGTTGTGGAAATGTCAGGGGTGGTGGAATTGACCCTGTTGAGAACTACTGAGTTTACATATTTATACCTTTTAAAGCCAACATTTGAAAGTATTATGGCAAGCCTATGGTTTAAATCTCCTGCTCATGCCTGAACACTGGTTGTTTGTTCACAGGAATACAATGAGTATTTTCCTAAGTATTTAAAGGAAGGGGAATTATGACTCAACATAAGGAAGAGTTTATGGTAAAAATTTGTCTTTATTTGTGAATTTATATTTTTCTTAGTAGTGCATAAATCTCTATGATGAATTCACAACCTAAACAGGTAAATTGATAAAAGATGTCCACAATATGATACTTATAACTAAGCATATTTAGCTTATAACTAGGCATAGTTGTATATATTGAGGAAATTGGAGCATAAAAGGAATTTCAGATTTTTAGATCTTAGGATTTAATCTTGTTTCCAGCTGCTCTTATACTTTATTTCCAAGATTTACAAAAAATTAATTTGGAATCAGGAAACCAAGGTTTAAGTTCCAGATGTCCTTGGAGTCATATGAATGCTTTATAACAGAAAGAGTATATAGAAGAGACAAGGTTTATTTCTTCTATTTTCTTTTTTCCACAGGGAGCTGGTTAAGTATGTTATGTGATATGCATACATCTGTATTTTAGTTTAGTAGCCCCAATGTTGAAGAATAAAGTGAAAACATATGTATAGTGTTTCAGATAATATTTAAATACAAGCTAAGCATTTTCAACCAGTATTATTTTGAACTAATTTATGAAGCATCTTGAAATTTTTATTTTCTTTCTAAAAGCTAAGTATATGTTCGGTTTTACTGTGTGTGTGTGTGTGTGTGTGTGTGTGTGTGTGTGTGTGTGTTTCGCTAGGGATTGAACCCAGGGCCTCACACAAGCTAGGCAAGCACTCTACCACTGAGCTACATCCCCAAGCCTTTAAATGTATGTTCACTGTGTGTTTCTTGATTAAATTTGGATTTATGTTATGATTTGAATTTTTTGTTAATAGTTTTAAATGGTTTAGTCTATTAGCTAATACAACTACTTTGTTGTATAATGGAAATAATGAGAAAAATTATAGGTGTATTTTCATGTTTTTCTTTCTTATTATAAATATCAAATCAACTAGTATGGTTTACTGCTGCAGTACAGGGACTCTGCAATCTTTATGGCCTAGTTAAAGAAAATACTTTATTCTTCAGTTTTTCCTGGGGAACCTAAAAATGATTATGCTGTTTTATTTGTTTTACGTTTAATGAGAAATAGTTGGGATAGGTTTGAGTTGCCAAAGAATAAATGGTGGTTACTCTACCTCCTCATTGGGCTTTTAGCTGGAGGATGTTTGTTGATATACTTATTTATACATATTTGTAGAGAGGAACCAGAGCAGATTGGAGTTGAGTTGTTCTGCCTGATAGGAAGAATTTGGGTGGAAGAGCAAACTTGTGAGGGTGATGGAGAGAATACTGCCATCCTCATCCTGTTGAGCCATTTTTTGAAAGACGTGAACTATCTTTCACAAGTTAGTTGCTTTGGAAAGCTAAACTATCCACAGTGACTATGCATTTGGTTTTTTGTGGAGTACATACCCTGGTAAAATCATTACTAACGTCTCTCTTGTCCATCAATCTTGTGTATGAGTAGAATGTTGGAAGAACCTGAAAAAGAGGTGCTGACTCCTTTCTGTGCACACTCCAGTACAGGAAAGCCAACAGGAGCACTCCAGAGTGTCTAGCACCGAGACCCACGGGCTGCAGGCCAGACCTCCTGAGCAAGAGGTGTTTATTGGATACCTGCAACTGGCATGCACTTTCTATCTTTGTATCAACTATATAAGAGCCATCTTCCTTTAATCACTAGGAAAGAGGACTGGGGATGTGACTCAGTGCTAGGGTGCTTGTCTGGCATGTGTGAGGCTCTGGGTTCAATCCCCAACAGCACAAAAAAACAAACAAAACAAAAGAAAAACTAGAAAGGGGAGGCTTAGGAAAACCAAATAACCTACTCAAAGTTACCTGGCTTAAAAGTGTTAAATCAGGCTTCATACCCAAATATGTGATATCAAAGTCCTTGTTTTGAATTGCTAAATTGTGTAGTTTTATTTTTGATAAGGATGTTCTTTGAGAATTTAAATTATTTTTTATAAGTTCAGAAAGATAAAAATAGAAGCTCCAGAATTCTGAAAATTGGAAGATTTTTTACTTTTTAAATTTTGTAAGAGTTCAAAAAAAGTAATTACTACTTCTTTATGTTAATCTCAGCCAAGAGCTTTTTTTCTCCCCTCTGTTGGTCAGTTCCTGTCACACATCAAGATACCACTTCTTTCTGTAGCCTTCAGCAACTTCAGGAGGTCCTCACAAGGGGTAATGGTGGTGGTATCTGTGCTCACACAATTTTTCACAGTTACTGCCTTTTCAGCATTTTCTTTCTTTCTTCTTTGTGTTAGAAGGAGCTGTTTGGTCTTATTTTCTTTATTTTTTGGTACCAGGGGCTGAACCCAGGGGTACTTAATTACTGAGCCACATCCCAAGCCCTTTTAATAGGGTCTCACTGAGTTGCTTAGGGTCTCAATAAGTTGCTGAGGCTGGCTTTGAACTTGAAATCCTCCTGCCTCAGCCTCCTGAGCTAATGGGATTACAGACATGTACCAGTGTGCTCGGCCAAAATATCTGCTTTCCTGAGCTAATTCACATTCAATACAATTCACCCTTTAAAAGTATATGATTCAGTAGAGCTAAGTATTTTCAGGCTTTTATATAGCCATCAGCATAATCATTTTTAGGTTTTTTTTCATCACCCCTAAAAGAAACCCTGCAACCCATTAGGAGTCACTCCCCATTTTTTCCCTATTTCCCTACCCTGCTGGCTTAGATAGCCAATAAATTTTGTCTTTATAGATTTCCATGTTCTGCACATTATTTACAAATGAAATCATTCAGTATGTGTTCTATAGCTGACTTTTACCATGCATAATGTTTATAAAGGTTTATTCAAGTTGTAGCCTGTGTTAGTGCTTCATTCCTTCTTATGACTGAATAACATTCCACTATATAGATAAACTATGTTTTGCTTATCTGTTCATAAGCACTTGGGTGGTTTCCTTTTTGACTCTTATGGACAATGCTGCTATGGACATTCATGTACACATTTTTGCATGAACATTGTGTTCAATTTTCTTGGATTCATAAATGGAAGTGGAATTACTGGCTTATGCATAACGTTAGCTTTTGAACAACTGCCAGATTGCTTTCTGAAGCAGCTGCACCATTTGACGCTCTTCTCAGAAGTGTGCAAGGGCACCAATTTCTCTGTCTCCTTTCTAACAACTCTTACTTGGTTTTTGATTCCAGCCATCCTAATGAGCATGAAGTATCTCACTGTGATTTTGAAATGCATTTATCTGATGGATCCTTATTAATTTTAAATTGCTCTAGGTTAGAAATAGTCTTACCTTTTTTGTCCCTATTAAATACTCATGGTGTTTTCCACCTATTAATTCATAATAAATGTTTTAATTTATGACACTGTTTTTAATTTTTTCAAGAAAGAGAGGTGGGGCTGGGGCTGTAGCTTGGTAGCAGGGTGCTTACCTAGTATGGGTGAGGCACTGGATTTGATCCTCAGCACCACATAAAAATAAACAAATAAAATAAAGGCATTCTGTCCATCTACAACTACAAAAAAAAAAAAAAAAAAGAAAGAAAGAGAGGTGGACTTTTACATTCCCCAAATTACTAGCATTTTACTCTTAACTCACACCTACATCTTACACCACAGTTACACATTGTACTGTTTCTTTTTTTTTTTTTTTAATTTCTTTTTTTTAAGAGAAAGATTGACATTTATTTTTTAGTTTTCAAGGGACACAACATCTTTGTTGGTATGTGGTGCTGAGGATCGAACCCGGGCCGCACGCATGCCAGGCGGGCGTGCTACCGCTTGAGTCACATCCCCAGCATCACTGTACTGTTTCTTGATCTCTCATTGCTAAGCCCTGTACACCAAATGGCTTGATGAGTAAATGAATGGAGTTTTGTTCATGTTCAATCTGAATTGTTAAGGATTTTCTGTGAGCAGGTAAGTGTTCACAGAATTCCTAGTAATGCTAGTAGCCTTTTGAATATATAAAGAACACTTAGTGGCTTCATTTTGTATTGACATCTCCAGAAATACAAAAGACTCAGAAGCGTGGATACTTCTGAAATATAGTTTTACCTGTCTGATTATTGCATATTGTCCAAATTGTTATTATGTATTTGGGATTCCTCATATAATATGTTAGCCTTGGATTGGTATGCATTTCTCTTTTTTTGATTCTTTAATTTTTTAGTTTATTTATTCTAATTAGATATATATGACAGCAGAGTGCATTTTGATTCATTGTACACAATAGCAACACAACTTTTCATTTCTCTGGTTGTACACCATATAACATCGCACCACATGTGCAGTCATACGTGTACCTAGGGTAATGATGTTCATCTCACTCCACCATCTTTCCTGCCCCCTGCCCCCTCCTCTTTGCTCAATCAAAGTACCTCCATTTTTTGCATCTCCCCCTTCCCCCATTATGGATTAGCATCTACTTATCAGAGGAACATTCGGCCTTTGGTTTTTGGGGATTGGCTTACTCCGCTTAGCATGATATTCTCCAATACCATCCACTTACCTGCAAATGCCATAATTTTATTCTCTTTTAATGCTGCATTTCTTACTGAGGAAATCTATGAAATGTTTGCCTGGTAAATCAAGAGACTTGATCACAGCAGTTAGAATCTTTGTTATAAGGTACACTTAAAATACTTCAAAATGATAGATTAAAGAATATGAGTGATTTTTAAGATTTTAGAGAAGATGTTAAAACTTGTCTATTCTAGAATTATAAAGGATCTATATTCACCTTTAGCACCATGTCAATAAACACTTTAGCACAAAGTAAGTATGCACTGTAAGGGCTTTTTATTATATAAAATGACTTATTTTGGCAACATTAATTTAACTTTGTGAACAAAGCAGTTATTTATCAGCAAATCTTTTATAAGTATAAAAGAGAGAGAGAGAGAGAAAATGGAACACAATAAAGATTTTGGACTATTGCTAAATTTTCCTAAAAGACAAATTGCTCTGAAATAATCTGGTGGTTTTTAGTTACCTCTTTGATGCTTTAAGAGAAAAGTGTGAACATGTGATTTCATAAATCTGTGTGCTTTGGATTCTTAGTAAGATGGCCTCTTGAAAATAAAACACATTCTGTGCTCCTAATAGTAATCCTAGAGTACCATAATGAATGAGTAACAACAACAAGCTTGAAGTCTGAAGACAGAGTGGAAGAGGACAGTGTATTACTTAAATGAATGCTTGCTTTTTACACTGATGTGCCCTACTGTTATCAGATGTCCTCAGAGTGATGGAATGGACTTGGCTCTGGTCTCCTGGCTAATGCTATTTTCTTAATCATTCTGTGGAAATTACTGTTATGAGAATCGGCATGTTCACTTTCTTTCCAGCTTGATGATGTTTAAAAGTTTGAAAAAAGTATAAGAAGCCATTGAAGTTTAGTTTTTTATTCTATTTCTAATTGATATTTCTAAAGATCTATGTCATTTGAGTAAGTTCTAATGCTATGCAATGATGCGGTTGATTGTTAAATGCAATTCTGGTTTTATACTAATACATAATTCTAGATATATTATTTTGCACAATTATGTGTTCAGTTAGTTATAAATTTTATGAAGTCATAAACATATACCTATATAATTTCTTGCCATTCTTGAGTTTCATAGTAGTGAGGGTTGAAGTGTTCTTCTGTCCCTTCTGTTTCTTGGCCTTCAGGAGTGTTATCATGATCATCCCCATCATCTTCATCATCTTGAAATCTCCCAAAAACTTGGGTCTTCAGTTGTATTGTTTGACCATTTGTGCTTCTTTGTTCACCATAATAAATACTATGTATATGAGGGAAGCAGGAGAAGATATGTGAATTTATTGGTTCTTTCAGCTTATTTTGGTCCACACGAAGGTATGTTAAATGGTGAAGATGTAGTGGGTCAATAGAAGGACACATCATTGTCACATTGATATCTGAAAAATACGAATTAAAAATTAAAACCAGTTTATATTCATAATTCTATGTAGGGTTTTGTGTTACATGGAATAGTTTTATTAAAATATTTATAAGTGGTTTTAGGTTCAATTATTATTTGATGCTAAGGAAAATGAAAGTATAAATGAATTTTCGTTTCCAAAGTTAATATAAATTTACTGACTTTTCTGATTACTTAATAAATTCTTAATAGAAACAAAATAAAAATCATTCATAGTCCCACTACTCAGGGGACTTATATTTATATTTCTTTATATACTCTATTAGTACAATTTCCTAATATTCAAGATAATAAAATTTTAATAGGAAAGACATACACTTAATGGAAAACCTTTTTCTGGGGTCAATTTCTACCTTTTCCTTAGCCAATTTCAAAGCAGCACTTTCTCATAATTTATAAAGCATAGATTATTAACAATTTATTCTTTAAAGAGGCAAAATACATTTCTTGTTCATTAAAATATATAAAATTTTACATACTTTCTATTTCATTATTTTCTAGGTATAGGTGTTCCAAATTTCTTGGAATGTAAAATGCTTGCTTCAATTTGTTGTGTCCGACGTTGAGCTCTATAAGGTTGGAAAGATTAAAGATGTTATATGGGATGTCTTGCAGTTTGTTGTGTGACATTCTTAGAGCGTGAAGTTTTGGAAGTTCATCAAAGTATTTGTCTGGTATAGAAGAAATTGAATTATTTTCTAAAGATAGATACATAAGTGAGGAAGGTAATCCAGGAGGCATTGATTCTAATCTGTTATGACATAGGTTGAGCTGCATTAATTTTTCCATCTTGGCAAGGTTTTTTTCTTTTAACACAGAGTCATGAAGGTGATTATAACAGAGGTCGAGCATAGTCAAGTTTACCAGCCCATCCATGGCACTTGTGTGTAATGTGGAGATTTCATTGTAACCAAGGAGGAGTCTTTCCAGAGATTTAGGAAGAGGAAATGGAAATTCTTCTAAATTGTTATGCTCTAGGTGAAGTTGTAGTAGATTTGAAAATTTTGCAAACACACCATAATCAATCTTTTGAGATTTAATTTTGTTGTGGCTGAGGTTAATTTCTTTAAGATGAGTTGCATTGATGAATGAATTTGCAGTCACAGCCTCAATTTCATTGAACTGAAGGTAGAGTTGCTGGATATGCATTGGAATATTTGGGATAGTCTTGAGTTTGCGATTGTCACAGTACATCGATGTTGGAAAGTTAGTTGGACAGAAGCATTCACTGGCACAACCTAAACTATGCTGATAAAAAGGAACTCCATATTCTACATGTTGACGAAATTGTATTTCTGGTTCATAATCCTCATTTGGTTCTTGGTCATAATCTTCATCCCATTGATAAGTTTCATATTGGCAGGATACTTTGTCTCCAAAAAAGAAGAAAAGGACATATACTAGACTTAAAAAGCCCATGTTCTTTTTTTTTTTTCCTATTGCAAGGAGAAAAGGAAATATATTGTGGGAAAAAAAATGAATGAAACTCAGAATAATTCTCATTTAAATTGACAATTATATACAATATATTATGTTGTAGATAAGAGAATATCCAGAAGAATGGGCAATACTGAAACCAAAAGTAATGATTATATACCAATGAAGCAGAATTTAAAAAACAAAAAATCACCTTGCACTGAACCAGAATCAAAGGTCTAATGTTGTATGCTTTTTACTAAGAAACCATTCTCTTTCATGAGAACCTCAGTTATCTTGCTTACTCCCCTAGTATTAGCTACCTGACATGACTCAACTACAGTCAGGTGCTCCCTCCACTGTAAATGTTGGGTGTTTTTACCAGCCATTCCATCCTTTAGTGATGGCTACTCCCTATGAGAGGAGAGACCTATGTTTCTGTTAGAGTGCTTTTGCTAATTAGATTCCTAGTATAAAGCTAAAATCTTCACCCCACAACTTCTATTACTGGTACCCTTTAATCCCCTTTGAAAGAATACGAAATGTGCCCTTTTTAAAAAATTTTTTTTGAGAGAATTTTTCAATATTTATTTTTTAGTTTTCGGCAGACACAACATCTTTGTTTGTATGTGGTGCTGAGGATTGAACCCGGGCTGCACGCATGCCAGGCAAGCGCACTACCGCTTGAGCCACATCCCCAGCCCCGAAATGTGCCCTTTTATGTGATAACATGTGATACTTAGAAAAACCTAATTTGTTTCCTCTTGATGCTTTCTAAGTCTATTTGCACCTTCAAATTGTCCTCATGAAACAGTTTCCAGAGTCTAATTTCACTGTTTGAGTAACAACTTCAAATATAATATCTATATCCTGCCAAGTTTAGTTTCTAGTAAATTAGTCTTTATGTTTTCTTCCTAACTTCCTTATTTCCACTAATATTTTTAGTTAATTTCTAGATATACAAATATTCAAAACACAGCTTTCCCTGTCTCCCAGGAGTTTAAAGTCTAGTGGAGAATCGGGGAAGCAGAGAGTGCAGTGCAGCGCAGCAGAAGGACATTATGTGGAGTAGAATTGTAAGGGGAAAGATTTCTTATACAATTAACACTTGTATCGCTGAAACTTATAGAGAAGAGTATTATATCTTAAGACTGAAAATTTGCATTTCAGTCTTGTTACTGAACATATGTGTCTCGTGGTGCCAGCTACTTGGGAGACTAAGGAGGCTTATTTGAGCCTAGGAATTTGAGACCAGCTTGAGTAACACAGTGAGACTGTCTCAAATAAATAAACTGAAAGTTACAAAATTATGGTTGAAATTATACTTAGCCTGCTTATCTCACCTGGTAGTTGTTGGTATCATATGAGATACACATTTAAAAGTACTTTGCAAATTGAAAACTGCTATACACAGGTAGAATGAATATATTGTTTAGGAAAAACTTAAAGATTTTACCTCTTTTTTTTTTTCCTTTTCCTGAGACTTTTTTTTTTTTTTTTGCTACCCTTCTCATCTAGGGTTTCATGAGAGAACAAATGTTTGTAATGAAATTACTTATCTCCTATTCATTTAGAACGGTACTGTCCTTTATCAGTATAATTGAGAAGATGCTACTTGAATCATTTTCTCTTCACAGAATACCATTTGAGAAAATCTGAGTTTCTTGTCCGAAATTTTAAAAATGCATACAGTGTAAATATTGTATGTGTTTAGGATTTGAAGCACTTATTCAAGTAGAGTCAGAGGCCCTTGATCCTTTTTCCTTCCATGATCTTGTCCTCCATTCTTCCCATGTACCCACATCCTAGGTTTGTCATTATCAGTACAGTAACCCCCTCATACTCTCAATTTTGCGCATCTCACACTCTGACCACTATCTTCATATGGTAATTCCAAATGCAATAATTTTCCAGTTTCAGTAAAATGTAAAATATATTAATCCTACTGTCTTTTCATTGCATTTCATCCTTTACTCCCAATATCATGAAGATATACCACTCTGGTATTTATCCTGAAGAATTAAAGTCATCCTACTGTAGTGATACATGCATACCCATGTTATCAGCAGCACAATTCACAATAGCCAAACTATGGAACCAGCCTAGATATCCATCAACAGATGAATGGATAAAGAAAATGTATTACATATACACAGTGGAGTTTTATTCAGTCATAAAGAAGATTAAAATTATTTTATTTGCAGGAAAATAGATGGAACTTGATAATATTATGTTAAGTGAAATAAGCTAAACTCGAAGTCAAGGGTCATATATTTTCTCTCTTAAGTGGAAGCTAGAGAGGAAAAAGGAAAAGAGGGAGGAGAGGCTCATGAAAATTGCAGAGTGACCAGTAGAGTAGAGGAAAGGGACCAGCGGAAGGGAAGAGGAGGAGGAATAGTGGAAATACTGGGAAATAATATTGGCCAAATTATATTATGTGCATATTCAAATATGAAGCAACAAATCCCAACATATGTACAGTTTTAATGCAGCAATCAATATGGAGAAAAAAATAAGAAGTACAGGTTTTAAAAAGAAAAACAGTACCAAACTAACTGGTTTTACTCTCAATTCTCAACTACAACCTTAATCTTTCATGGCTGTTTAAAACTTAGTTAATCTCCTTTCCTTCTCACCTACTATTGTTTTTCCATCCTCTTTCAAGTTTCTAAAACCTCATTCCCCTTTATTGTTTTTGGATGATGACCTTACCTACCCTTTTGTAATCAAGAAAACTGAATCAAATAATTATTTATTCCAATGTATTTTCTTATATTTATCCTACAAGAAAATGCAGAACAATGGTCATCCCTTTACCAGTATGTGATTTTGTAAATACTTGAAGTTTCTTTTTGCAGATCTAGATACACTACATTTGTTGTTCATTCTGCATCCTTGAAGGAATGTTAGGGTTCTCATAGAATGAGGTGAGGATGATTATTTCCAGTTGGAAGAGCTGAGTAACAGCATAGAAGGAACAAAGTATGAGTTGTTTGAGAAATGGCGTTTAACTGCTAAAGGAGCAGAATAAGACTACTATAGCCACAATCTGAATAGAATACATTCTGGTGTAAAGGATTTTCACTCTAGGGCTGGGACTGTGGCTCAGCAGTAGAGCGCTTGCTTTGCACATGTGGGGCGCTGGGTTCTATCCTCAGGACCACATAAAAATAAATAAACAAAATAAAGGTACATCTACAACTAAAAAAATATACATTAAAAAAAGAATTTTCCCTCTAGAAATGAATGCTTAATTTAGTGAATTAAGGAATTTGAGCTATAGTTCTTCATTCTCTAGTGTCATTGGGTGAAGTAGGAGAGAGTCTCCAGAGGAGCTGGAGTGTCGGACAGGTTATAATTTCATCCCACAGGGCAGTGTTCAGAGCAAGCCAGCTCTCTGTGCCAGGCTGGAAGCTTCCATGCATCTGCTTCATGGAACTTTTTTTTACATGCTGTAGTTATTGTGCTAGCTATTGTATGGGATGTGTTTAGTAATAATATACAAATATTAGTGGTTAGTTTGATTGAGTTCCTTTAGTTTACATATGTCTTGAATTATTTCTAAATGTAAAGCACTGTGCTAAATTGGTGAGGAACACAGAAATGAAGAGGACATGAAGCCATAGTCCCTTCTATAAAGAGAAATGTTTTAATGGAAGAGAGACACACCACAAAGTGAACCTTAACCTAACGCAGAGGGTTGTGTAGTTTGTAGCAGGCACAGACAATGCTGTGTGGCCCAGGAGTTGACCCTGCTTGAGGACAGTGGGGAAGTCTTTTTAATTTTTACTGTTGGTTGTTCAAAACATTACATAGTTCTTGACATATCATATTTCACACATTTGATTCAAGTGGGTTATGAACTCCCATTTTTACCCCATATACAGATTGCAGAATCACATCGGTTACACATCCTGTGTTTTACATATTGCCATACTAATGTCTGTTGTATTCTGCTGCCTTTCCTGTCCTCTACTATCCCCCCTCCCCTCCCCTCCCCTCCCCTCCCATCTTCTCTCTCTACCCCATCTACTGTAATTCATTTCTCCCCCTTGTTTTTTTTTCCCCTTTCCCTCACTTCCTCTTGTATGTAATTTTGTATAACAATTAGGGTCTCCTTCCATTTCCATGCAATTACCCTTCTCTCTCCCTTTCCCTCCCACCTCTCCTCCCTGTTTAATGTTAATCTTCTTCTCATGCTCTTCCTCCCTACTCTGTTCTTAGTTGTTCTCCTTATATCAAAGAAGACATTTGGCATTTGTTTTTTAGGGATTGGCTAGCTTCACTTAGCATGATCTGCTCTAATGCCATCCATTTCCCTGCAAATGCCATGATTTTGTCATTTTTTAATGCAGAGTAATACTCCATTGTGTATAAATGCCACATTTTTTAATCCATTCATCTATTGAAGCGCATCTAGGTTGGTTCCACAGTCTAGCTATTGTGAATTGTGCTGCTATGAACATCGATGTAGCAGTGTCCCTGTAGTATGCTCTTTTTAGGTCTTTAGGGAATAGACCGAGAAGGGGAATAGCTGGGTCAAATGGTGGTTCCATTCCCAGCTTTCCAAGAAATCTCCATACTGCTTTCCAAATTGGCCTCACCAATTTGCATTCCCACCAGCAATGTACAAGTGTACCCTTTTCCCCACATCCTCGCCAGCACTTGTTGTTGTTTGACTTCATAATGGCTGCCAATCTTACTGGAATGAGATGGTATCTTAGGGTGGTTTTGATTTGCATTTCTCTGACTGCTAGAGATGGTAAGCATTTTTACTCATGTATTTGTTGATTGATTGTATGTCCTCCTCTGAGAAGTGTCTGTTCAGGTCCTTGGCCCATTTGTTGATTGGGTTATTTGTTTTCTTATTGTTTAATTTTTTGAGTTCTTTGTATACTCTGGATATTAGGGCTCTATCTGAAGTGTGAGGAGTAAAAATTTGTAGTGGGGAAGTCTTTTTTAGATATCATTTAACCTAGACTTTGGGAGATTGGCAGAAACTGGTATAGAAAATCCTATACATCTTATTGTGGATTATATTGTATAGGAAATTCTATAGGGTTTTTATTATCACTCATTATACTATAGCATATGAGTTTTAGTGCCACTAAAGCCACTAGAGTTGGGTCTATAAAACTGCTACCTTCCCAGAAGATGAAGGTGGAAGCTGAGAGGTAGAGATGGGCTATACCATTGGACCAGGCCACACAGGAGTCTGTCTACAGCCAACTTTCACACAGGATTTTTTTTTTTTTTTTTATTTAAACCAGGGATTGAACCCAAGGCTGGCCATATCCCCAGCCACTTTTATTTTTTATTTAGAGGCAGGGTCTCACTAAGTTGCTTATAGCCTCACTAAATTTCTGAGGCTGGCTTTGAACCTGCAATCCTCCCACCTCAGCCTCCCAAGCTGCTGAGATTACTGGCATGCAACACCACACCTGGAAATGTTAAAAGAATATTGCTCACTGACATTTAGTCTGAATTTTATCTTTGTGTTAATAACTTTAGATATCATAATTTAGCAAATTTACATTTGAGAATTAGAGTCTGTTGTTTAACAATTATGAAAAATTTGGGGGAAAAAAGGATATGTGAATGATATCTTTGACTCTACACTTAATTATACACCTTTGACTAAAATCAAAACCTCATTACTGGGACCTCTCCGAAAATAAAGGAAGTTCTTCATGCTGTTAACTTTTTATTCTTTACGGGCACCTAAGAAGAAATACTTCCCTGAAAAGCAATTTCTCTTCTAAACCTGAACTCATTTTAAACATTCCCTCTGTATTTGTAACCCTCTAGTGCCACCTTGTCCTGCCCTCTTTTAACCAAGTGTAGTTTCCTGTCTGAAATCAGCCTCTTTTCTATCCATACACTCATCAGCTCTGATTCCTTTTCCTTGTTCCCTGTGATAATTTTTCCTGTTGTAATGATCTTATTTCATTTATCCAACTAATCTCAACCATTTGCTAAGAATATTTTTGCTACTTTCACTTTCATATTCTACAGTCTATGCCTTGTTCCTTATAGGAAAACTCACAGCAAAACATTAGAACACACATCAGTCATCTCATTTCCCGGCCCTAATTTTTATTGTTGTTGTACTGGAGATTGAACCCAGAGCCTCACACATCCTAGGCAAGTGCTCTACTACTGGGCTACACCCCTCACCCTGCAAGCTCTAATTTTTAACAAAATCAATTATGATTATAAGTGATATAAGTTTTTTTGAATGGATGATTGAATTAATAAGTTATAGATTTCATCTTCTTAGCAATGCTTCTTTTTACTAATATTGATTATCTCTAGGCATTTATTTCACGATTGTGATTTCTTCAGATGAACATTAAGAACTTGGCTATTGTCTTTTCTATGAATATCTTGTCTTAACAATACTCACTCTCTTATTACACTGTCCAATAGAAAAATAATAAAAGGAAAACTTAAAACAAAACTACTATATATATATATATCAGTTTTTTTAACATTATCCATTAATGTGAGTTTTCATATCATATTACAATAAAAGCTTCTATATCATAAATTTCTCTTATGTGGAGGAAAGCACTCATGCCTTCATCAAGAATCTGATTGAAATTCTTTATAAAAATGAGGTATATTTACTTAGCTCTGGAAAGTTTAAAAGAGTCATGGCATTTTATTATTTTAAGGATTCATTTGTATGCTATAGAAGCTAGCATTGTAAGAAACAATATTCAAGTTTTGTCCAAAACAGTTTTAAATTTCTGAAATTCTTTTGCTATTTAAAATTTTAAAACTCAATTATTTTTAGCCATGATGCATTTAATTATTAATTACCATGAACTCAAGTAACTGTAGTAGATCTTTCAATAGATTGAATAAGGCATTTGTGCCTTCCCTTTCAGAAAAGGGTAAATGAAAACAAAACATTTTATGTTGGGAATTTGATTAATAAAAAAATTTTGAGAAAACCTTGATTGTAATTATCTATCATCACTACAGCTAGACTCACTAGCGACATTCATGGATCAAAAACATTAGATATTTTTGTCATTTAAAATTGAGAGAGGAAAAAATAAAGACCCATGAGAGAGAGAGAGAGAGATGACCTGAGAATCTTTTCTTTCTTAAAATTTAAAAAAGTCTAAACGAAATTGTTGGGTAATCTTATATTAGAAATTTAAACTCACTCTACTTATTTGTTTCTCTGAATTTGCTTAATCAAAATTTAAATTTTGTACTATTACCAGATTTTGCTTCCCAAAATTGTGCTTTTATGGTAGCTGCAGTCTATTTAACATTAAACAAATCTAAAGTACTTTTTAATTTCAACAGTAGGAATACGTTCTTTAAAAATTGAAAATTATTTTATCATCATACCTGTTAAATATGCTTTAGTTTTCAAGGGTTGATGAATTTGCAAATCCTTTAAATGAATCAGAAATTCCTAAATTCTTTAACTGAGTCTCTTTAAAAATCCACAGTAACTCTGTGTCCAGACAGGGTTGTCCCTTGAATTACTGTAGCAATTTAAGCAAATACAATCTGGTTGGAAAACACTTGGGTTGAATTAAAATGATGTATTTCTTTTCATTACACAAAACTTTGAGGATTCAAATTAAGATGTTTGTGTTCTTGGTCAGATTTATGTGGTTTACTTCTTTCTTTTCCCCATAATTTTGGTTTGAGGTGTGGCAAGAATTTCCTCTAATATGAAAGGAAAACAGAACTAAATGAAACAGCATGTACTGATTACTGTTTTTATTTTCATTTTCATGCCAGAGAATTCTTCAAATTAAGGTCCCCTGTGACAAGGAGGCCAGTATCTCGGAAATTTAAGGTGGAACTCGGAATTGTCTTTAGTCCCTGGGTTGTCCAACATCTCATGCTCATATCAATGCTTTTGTTAAAGGAATCAGAATAAAAATATTTCATATCAAATTTATTCTTTTGTTTTGTTTTTGGTATGAGAGATTAAACCCAGAGGTGCTTAAGCACTGAGCCTTTTTAAAAACAACAACAACCAAAAAAAAAAAAAAGGTTCTCATTAGGTTGTTTAGATCTCATTAAATTGCTGAACTTGGCTTTGAACTTACATTTCTCCTGCCTCAGCCTCCTAAATCACTGGGATTATAGGTGTGAGCCATGTGACTGGCTCAAATATATTTTTTAAATGCAGTAGATTTTCAATGGTTTCACAAATTAAAGATATAACTTTTCCATACAAAAATCAATACCTTCTTTTCTATTAGTTATCCCTTCTCTCATCTTGCTCCTGAATATACTCATTAGAATGCCTAATGACCTTTAAAATAAAAATGAATCCTTTACTGTGGTAGTCTTTGCCTTGCACTTTGAGGGTATGTCTGATTTCTTCTGGTATTGAATAAGGTGAAATGAAAAGATTCTGTGGCCTGATAACTATTGCCTTTATTTTACAGATTTAGAAAATGTCCCCATTTTACTGAGCACTCCCTCCTAAAGAGTAACAGCTAAGGAGCTTGCTTAGATGCTAAATTTTTGTGCTAATGTTTTCATATTGAAACAGAGTTAACTTGTATCTCTTGGCAGTGGGACCTGTGTTCTTTTGGGGAGGGAGGATTCTTTCAAGCTTAAGCAAATAAGGTAAAGTAAACCTTGGAGTTCATTTTTAGTTCCTAAAACCATGTTTTCTATTAAGATTTTACATAGAACTCACAGATTTATTTTGTTATGTTTCAGTTTTAAGAAACATATACAGCGTTTCAATATTGTAAAAATCTAGCCTATTATTTGAGACATTGGTATGTAAAACGTGGCAAAACATTTGGGCCAAGATTCCATTTTGTTACTGATCTTTTCCATATGTTTCCTATTAGTATCTTTGTTCTTAAACCTCAGGCTTCCACACAAGGAAAAGAGAGCAGATCTGTGTACTTTTTTAAAAAGTTTTAATGTTTCCACAGTTCTTTGGAAGATTAACTTAAAATTAACCACTTTATTTTTATATAATTCTTCATTAACTAGATGATTTGAACTTATAGTAGTGATTATGTTGTTCATGTTCCCAGCAAATGTGGAAAAATATTTAATGAATACATAGCTAGAGTACATAGAATCAAAACTGTCTAAAATTTTAAACTAGGTTGGCAGTGTTTAGGAGATCTAAATTGGCAGTGGTTGGAAATAGAGGGAGATGATGGTTAGAGTCAGACCTTCCAGGAAAGTAGGAGCTGTGAATGATACTTGGTGAACAGTGATTTAGTTCATTGGTTTTAATTATGATAATTGGGAAGTCAGCTGAATTGGTGAATAGTCTAAATTATATGTTATAATTGTAATTTGATTGAAGTGCATATAGTATCTCAAAGTGAATAACATATTCAGCTAGGAAAGTGAGACCTGCTTAATTAATTAATTAATATAATAGGCATAACATGTTTTTATTCATTCATTTATTCAGCTCTTTTTTTTATTGAACCCCTACTGTGTATAAGGCAGTTTTAGATGCTGGGGACTTAGCAGTGATATCATAAAGGAGGAAATCAGAAAATAAGCTTTTATCAAGTGGTGTAGAGTGCAATCAAGGAGAATAAAACAAGGAGAGGGATAAAAACAGATGAGACGGAGGAGTATGTGGGTATACCCATATACTGGGCACTTGTGAACTGGAATGGAGTGTTTAAGTTATTTATTATAAGGAAGACGGTAGGAGCCAGGCTTCTCACTGTTGAAGTGGGAAGTAACAGATAAGCAAGGGCAGGAGGTAAGAATGATCCACATCATGGTGGATTAGAGCTGGATGCAGTAATATAACTCATATTTAGCTAAATATACACACAGATGGTTACGTATTGATATTTATAGATACATGTACTTACATGAGTTAGTAGATACATGTGTATCTCCTTGCTGAAACTGAAAGGGTCTAGAATAAAAGATAGCCCAAGAGCAATGAGCACACCTAGTAACTAGGTCTTGGCTTTTTTCTTTGTCAGTATGTTAGGCAAGCAGTCTACCACTAAGCCACATCCCAAGCCCCAGATCTTGCTTTCTAATACCATTCTCCAATAAAAGGAACCAGGGCTACTCCTTTGGAAAATGGCTGATTCCAGGAGGACTGAGGGAAAGAACAAGATGGGCCTGGAGCTTTAGATAGCACTAGCAGGAAGTATTCAATAAAGAAAGGGGTCTGGAAAGTCTCTATACCTGTTGCTCAGTTTTGCTGTGAACCTAAAACTACTCTAAAATATTATTTATAAATTTAAAAAGTAGGAGGCAGACACTATTTTAGAAAGTTTAAATATTTAGGTCTTCATATTGTAAGGGAGCAAGCCAAGAGGACAAAAGTAAAACTGACACACCTCACAAGTTTTCTTTCCTTCATTATTCACTTTTTCTATAAATGGTGCCTCCCCATCCCAGCCCCACCTTTTTTAGGTAAGTCAGAAGTTTAGGAGTCCTCTCAATCAGTGCTTCCTAAAGTGTAGTAAGAGAGCCATCAGGATCAGAATTACCAGGGATTCTTTTTAAAATTTTAGGTTCCAGCATCTTTACATCTGGAGAGGTCAGCGTGGGTAATTTAACAAATATGTACAAAGTATACATATACACTGAGCTATACCCTGTCCCTATTGTGAGTCCTTTGCATGTCCATATAATCTGGAGGGTTGGTGTGTCCATTTCTACTGATCAAGTGCTGGTATTTCAGCAGTGCTTATTTTGTTATTGGCACATAGTATGGACTTAGTAAATACTGGGTGCTCCTCTTCTTCTTATCAGCATCATCATTATTAAGATTTCCTACTATTGTGAAGTGACTTAGATACTTTATAAATATACGAAGCATAATTTTTTGTCTCAGTTTTCAAATATTTCATCCCTTCATTTTCCCAAGTATTTTTTAGCAGTCCAGCCATATGTTAGAGTTTTTGCTTGTAGTTATTTGTCATTGTTCGAATTTTTAAAATATGATTAGTGTTTTAAGATTATTTTAAAATATATCTGACTTTGTTGTTTTTATCTCAGACTTCTAAAGCATATTAGAATAAGACTGCCCTCCCATGGTAAAAATTAGGTAATTCGCCCTGTAAATTTAATGGGCTAATTTTTTTAGTGGGGGAGCCAGGGAGGAGGGCACTTTGAAATGTATCTTTTAACAAATATGTTGGAAATAAGAGATAAATTATTCTGCGGTTTCTAAATGGACAAAGCTGGTTGGACCCCTGTAGCTATAGAGTCAGAGTAGCCAACAAGCCCAGGTGGTCTGGTCCCTATAGCTTGTCACTTATCAGTGATCTGTGATCACCTTTCTTTTTTATTTTTTTAATATGTATTTTCTAGTTATTGATGGACCTTTATTTTATTCACTTATTTATGTGTGGTGCTGAGAATCAAACCCAGTGTCAGGCAAGTGTGCTACCACTGAGGCACAACCCCAGCCCCCTGAGGTCACCTTTCTATATGTGGAGTTGTTTTTCATCTTACGAGATAGATGTAAATGTGGCTACTCCATATCTAAAATTGTATCGCACCTTTGGCTTTTTGTCCCACCTTTTCTTTGGCTTCCTGTCATTTTAGGGGATGCCTTTTCATGTCTAATCCTCTTCTTCAATTCCATGTTAAAGTACTTGGAGTCACCCTTGAGATTTATTAGTTTCAGTATTAATGGATTAATCTCCATATGAAGGCGTAGAGATTGAGTTTAATATTATTAGACTCAG
The DNA here is from genome assembly GCF_964194105.1 of Spermophilus citellus. Classification (NCBI taxonomy): domain Eukaryota; kingdom Metazoa; phylum Chordata; class Mammalia; order Rodentia; family Sciuridae; genus Spermophilus; species Spermophilus citellus. The sequence continues at coordinate 7,121,069 of NC_138198.1, forward strand.
TCTCAATGGATTAGTCTCCATATTTTCTGTGGAATTATATAATAATGCTACAAGTACCCTTTAGATGAAAGGAACTCTTTGACTTATTCATAGTAGTAAATTGATGGGAAATATGGGTGGGAGCAGAAGATATATATATATATATATCTAGGAAATAGAATTTCTATTACTTATATTTATTCAAGCTAATAGTTGTTAAATAAATTGATTAAGAATAAGTTTGTGAGATGAGAGAAATTTTTATATTGTTGGCAATTTTTTGCAGTATGTCTGGAGCAAGTGAACAGCTATGGTGGGCCTTGGGCAAGGGAAAATGGAAGGGGAAAAGAAGGGGCTTTTGATGCTATGAAGTGGGAAGATGGGTTTTCAGATATTACCATTTCTCAGAGCTTAAGTTATGGGTCACTAATCCTTTTAGATTATATGGAAGAGAAGGTAATATGTTCATTTTTGAATAATGTTAAATTTAGTTTTAAAACCAGGTTGAATAAGCTAACTCAGCTCCTACTACATTAAGAAATGTTTTAGTGGCTTTTGGAGAACTTTTATAGTTGTGTAATTCACTAAGTGCAGTTTGAGGACTGATAACTTTATGTCATTGCCTCTGACTCCTATAGAAAGTGAGAATATCATCTTCTTTCCTAGTACAAACAAATTAAGAGTTACAACATTTTGCTCTGGTTCATCGGCATCTCAAATGACTCACAGAACTTGTAGCAACTGCTTGAAGTGTCCTCTGGGAGGGTTAGTGGAGAGCCTACTCTCATTAGACCTGCACGCAGAAGCTTCCTGAGCTTGAAAGCACTCCCACTGGTAGATGCAGCAGTCTCCACAGGCACAGCCCATCAAGCACTATTGATGATGAAGAACTTTTTGAGTTACATTTCCTATGTAAGAAATTCCTTGTCCCCTTGCCTTGGTTGGTTGTAAGTCAGAACCCCAGATGAGGATAGTAGAGCTCAGTGTCTGGACAGCAATGTTCTTGCTTTGCTCGTGTCAGTGATTGGAACAAATATTTACAGCGTAAGTGTGATCACATCGATATACAAGTACATCAAGAAAAGTAAATCATGCTAGTAGTCAAGTGGTGGCCCTTTGATATGCTAGTGACCAGAAGAAGTCTTAGGTGCTAGGAGTGTTCTTATCTTAACCTGGATACTAGTTACATGCTGTGCTTAGTTGTAAACAATTATCAAGCTGTATGCTTATAAAACTTTTACAACTTTATTAAAATTTCTTTTTAAGGGGGCTGGGGTTGTGGCTCAGTGGTAGAGCCTGGCTTGTGTGAGGCCCTGGGTTCAATCCTCAGCACAACATATAAGTAAATAAATTAAATAAAGGTCCATTGACAACTAAAAAAAATTTTTTTTTAAATTCTTTTTAAGTCAAAATTGAGCCAGGCCCCGTGTTGCCCACTTGTAATCCCAGTGACTATGGAGGCCAAAGCAGGAGGACCACAAGTTTGAAGGCAACCTTAGCAATTTAGTGAGGCCCTCAGCAACTTAGTGAGACCTTGTCTAAAAAATAAAACTGGCTGGGGATGTAGCTTATCAGTAAAATGCCCCTGGGTTCAGTTACCAGTACCAAAAATAATAATAATTTAAAATGTCAGTATTAGATCTGGAAGATGGTAGAGTAGAGAAGGTTGCTTTTCAGGCTGCTTCATGGTGTGAAACCAAGAAAGAGGGTAGACAGCTTCTCAGTAAAGTGGTTATGGGGGGGAAAAAAAGGGCCGTGGGGGTCGGGGGATGGGGGGAGCTTTACTGGGAATTAATACTGGACAGTCAAAACAGATAGGGGACTCAGGAGGTTGGATATAATAGAATGAGGTAAAAATTACACCCCTGCCTGCCTTCACAGCAGTCCCTTTGCAATCAAAGCCATATAAAGCAAACCAGCATAAAGCAAACCCGCATTTTTGGGAGGCCTGTGGCATGTCTTGTTATGGAAAAATCAGAGATTAAGGACACTGCCAGACGGATTCAGAGGTGTTCTGCATAGTACTCTCATGTGATAGAGATGTCCTGTCTTTCCCAGCTGCCCGAGGAGAGCTAATGAAAGAGCCATCTTGAAGCCCACCCCTGCTGGGGCCTGTGGCTGTGGCTGTGGGGGTCCTGGCAAGCCCAAGCCAGTCTGAAAATCAGGTCTGACAAATCCACACAGCATGTCATAGAGCATGCCCAAGAAGCCAGGGGAAACTCAGAGGCAGAGAGCGTTTTACACCAGGGAATACGAGTGGTGGAAATCCACATAGATCCCCTTTTCCCTTTGAGTTTAGTGGCTCCCAGTACCAACTGGGAGGGTCATGCCCTGCCAGGAAGTCAAAAGGGCCAGAGTTAGAGTGACTGAGTTTGAGGCTGAAATCCAGAGTCCACAAAAGGCAGGGTCTGCAGGTGACGGAGGGGGAAAATGATTGGCAAGAGCTAAAATTAAGAATCAATAAATGCCATTGTATCAAACTAAAAGGCTTCTTCACAGCAAAGGAAATCAGAGCATGAAGAGAATCTACAGAATAGGAGAAAATCTTTGCCACCTGTACCTCAGATAGACCATTAATCTCACTCTATTTTATCTCATTCCAGTGAGAATGGCAATTATCAGTAATACAAGTAACAATAAATGTTGGTGAGGATGTGGGGAAAGGACACACTCATACATTGCTGGTAGGACTGCAAATTGGTGCAACTACTCTGGAAAGCAGTATGGAGATTCCTCAAAAATCTAGGAATGGAAGCACCATTTGACTCAGTTATACCATTCCTCAGTATATATCCAAAGGACTTAAAATCAGCATACTACAGTGACACAGCCACATCAATATTTATAGCAGCCTAGTGCTAATCCCAGAAAACCAAAGGTTGAATGTTTTCTCTGATATGCAAATACTCTCACACAAGGAGGGAAGGCAGAAGAATAGAAGTACTTTGGATTAGACAAAGGGGAATAAAAGGAAGGGAATTGAGATCGGAATAGGAAAGACAGTGGTATGAACCTAACATAAGTTTTCTATGTACACATATGAATAAACCACAATGAATCTCCACATCATGTTCAACCACAAGATTGGGATCCTAAATAGAATAAGATATATTTCATGTTTATATAAATGTGTCAAAATATACTCTACTGTCATGTATATGTAAAGAGAATAAATAAAAAAAAATTTAAATGTCAATATTGATTCAACTACTGACTTATTGGGAATGTGGAAGACATCATTATGTTAAAGGATACTACCACTATACAATCAGCAAAATCTAAACTAAGGAAGATAGCGTTGGATAACTGCGTAGTTTCTCGATCAAATAAATTGTAAGAAAGAGACAAAGGGGAAATTTATAGTTTAAAAGACTTCTTATCAATTTAGGGCATCTGTGTAGGCCTTATGTGGATACTGCCTCAAACAAACCTGTTTAAAAAATTGTGGAAAAGTTGGAAAGTTGAACAATTACTGGGTTTGATGGTATTAAGTAATTATAGTCAATATGTTTGTGTGATAATTTATTATGTTTAAAAAGTGGAGGAAGATATTCTTTTTATTAGGCCAAATAGCCTCTATGCCATAATCTGATGATGACATCACAAAATTTATAGGCCAATAAATATATGAATAGTAAATAAAACATTATATATTAAAATCTAGTATACATAAAATGGATACATTATGATCAAGAATTTTTCCAAGAATTGTAGTTGGTTTGGAAAATGACCCTTATGATTCACAATATTTTTTTTTAGAGAGAGAGAGATTTTTTAATATTTATTTTTTAGTTTTCGGTGGACACAATGTCTTTGTTTTATTTTTATGTGGTGCTGAGGATTGAACCCAGCGCCCCGCGCATGCCAGGCGAGCGCGCTACCGCTTGAGCCACATCCCCAGCCCATGATTCACAATATTAACAAAATAAAGAAGTATAAGATCATCTCAGTAATTAAAGAAAACCATTTTATATAAAATCCAGTTTACCAGTGTGAGGATGAAAACTTTCAGCAAAGTGGAATAGGAAGAGATTTTAAATTGATAAAGGGTATCTGTTGGCAAAAAAAAATTACAGGTAACGTAACATGAGGAGCCAGGCAGGCTAAATGTGATGTCAGTGAGGAAATAGCAAAATTTGTCCACCCCTGATGTTCAGTACCGGCAGGGGTGTCCACTTTAACCACTCATACTCAAATTTGTACTGGATGTCCTAATAGTGGGATACAAGAAAAGAAATAAAAATAAAAAAGGAATAAAAATTATTTTTAATTGCACTTGACATGATTGTATTTTTAAAAACCCAAGGAATCTATAGGTACACTATTAGAATTAATAAGAAAATTGTTCAAGATTGCTGGTTATGTCAGTATGAAACAATCAATTTAGACTATATATTAGCAACACATAATCAGCATAAAAAAACTGTCATGTGTGATAACATCTGATCTATCCATAACCAAAGAACAACTTTCAAAAGTGTATAAAACTTTTATGTGGATACTAAAAAAAAAAAAAAAATGTGAGGAAGGAAATTAAAGAACACTTATTGTTTGAAAGATTCAATATTACTAAGATGCCAGTCCTCTCCAAAATGATCTACAGGTTTATGGTAGTTCCAGTAAAAATTTCAACAGGGTTTTTGTATAATTTTACAAGCTAATTCTAAAATTAATGTGGAAATGCCAAGGATCTAGAATAACTAAGACAATTCTGAGAAAGACCAACAAAATTGGAGGACTTATATTACTGAATTTCAAGCACATGGAATAAAAATTCAGACTTTAGAAATAGACATAGAGCCCAGAAATAAATTAGATATATGAAATCACTTATGATAAAGACACCACTGAAATTCAGTGAGTTAAAGATATCTTTCCAATAAATGATATGGAACAAATGGATTTTTCAAAGGGAGAAAAGTGAATTTTTATGCATATCATATACCAAACACAAAAATCAATTCAAGATGGGTCATAAACCTTCAATATGAAAGATAATAAAACATGCTTCCAGGAGAAAATAGGGGCAAGTAACTTCATATACTTGGGGTAAACAAAGATTTCTTAAGGAAGAAGTTAAAAACACCAATCATGAAGTCAAAACTTGATAAATTGGACATCATTAAAAATAAGAACTTTTGTTAATCAAAAAAAAAAACACCAATTTTTCAGAGTTAAAAAAAAGTCACAGCCTGGGCTGGGGATATGGCTCAAGCAGTGGCGCACTCGTCTGGCATGCTCGGGGCGCTGGGTTTGATCCACAACACCACATAAAAATAAAATAAAGAAATTGTTTCCACCTAAAAACTAAAAAATAAATATTTAAAAAAAAGTCACAGCCTGAGGAGAGATACAGTGTGTATAGTAATCAAAGACTCATATTAGGAATGTATAACTAACACTTTAAATCAGTTAAAAAAAAAACACTAAATTGGGTAAAAGACTTGGAATTTTATAAAAGCAGCCACCCAGTTGGCCAGTATGCATGTGAAATGATGCTTAATGTCCTTAGTTATTAGAAACATGCAAATTAAAATCACAAGGTGATTGTGTTGCTTTCCCACCAAAAAGGCTGTGCTTAAAAGACCAACAGCTGGTCATGGTGGGACACTCCTGTAAACCCATTGACTCAGGAGGCCGAAACAGGAGGATCATGAGTTCAAAGCCAGCCTCAGCAACTTAGCAAGGCCCTAAGCAACTTAGCAATATCCTATCTCAAAATATAAAAAGGGCTGGGAATGTGGCTCAATGGTTAAGCACCCCTAGATTTAATTCCTGGTACAAAAAAATAAAAAAGGACTAACAGCATCAATTGTGGATCAGGTTGTGGAACAAAAGAAGCTCTTAAACATTGTCAGTGAGAATATCAGTCGGTACAATTGTGGAAAACTATTGATAGTGTCCACCACATCTGTAAATGGTCCTATCCTATGATTCAACTGTTCTACTCTCAGGTATGTATCCCATGGAAATGAATGCATATGCCCTTAAAAAGTTGTGCATAAACATGCTTGTAGCAACTTATTTATATATAATAGCTCCAAACTAAAAACAGCTCAAGAGACTTTCAACATTAGAATGAACAAAATACACTGGGATATATGCAGTTGAATAATTTTTGTTTGTTTTGTTTTGATACTGGGTATTTAACCTAGGGGAGCTTTATCAATAAGCCACATCCTCAACCTTTTTTTATTTTTCATTTTGAGACAGGGTCTCACTAACTTGCTTAGGGCCTTATTAAATTACTGAGTCTGGCCTCAAACCTACAATCCTCCCATCTCAACCTCTAAAGTTGCTGGGATTACAAGCATGCACCACTGCACCCTACTGTGAAATGTTCTTTAGTAATAAAAAGGAATTTGCTCATATATGTGATAACATAGATGCATCTCGTAGCTATTATGTTGAGGGTGTTAACAAGTTTGGCCTCAAGCTGCTTCCATAAATTTTCTAGTTTGGTTTAATAAATGCTTATCCACACCTAGTGACCTAATACTTTAGGTAAGCAGACTGTGACCTACTCTCCTAACTAGTAGCTGAGTTTCAGTCAATCATAAGCAACCAACTGCTCAAATCCTGTTAAGATAAGACAGATGGGGCTGGGGATGTGGCTCAAGCGGTAGCGCGCTCGCCTGGCATGCGTGCGGCCCGGGTTCGATCCTCAGCACCACATACCAACAAAGATGTTGTGTCCGCCGAGAACTAAAAAATAAATATTAAAAATTCTCTCTCTCTCTCTCTCTCTCTCTCTCTCTCTCTCTCTCTCTCTCACTCTCTCTTTAAAAAAAAAAGATAAGACAGATGCAAGCTATAACTAAACTGGCTATTCTATCTCACTTCCATTTTTTGTACTTTTCTGTGCTTAAGTTTTTTCTGGCTCTGCATATGATCTGCCTTTTGGTTGGTAGACTCTTCTAAGCCATTCTCTTCTAAACCGCTTTGTGTCTAGACTGCTACCTTACTTTAGAATCAGATAAAGCCAGTTAAGATCTGCAAAACTAGATTTGTTTGTAATTTTCTCCCTTTTTGGTACCAAGGATTAAACACAGAGAAGCTTTACCACTGAGCCATATTCCCAGCACTTTTTCTTTCTTTCTTTCTTCCTTTTTTTAATTTAAAATCAGGGTTTTGCTAAGATGCACCTTGCATCTCTTCTTTTTTCTTTTTTACAGTACTGGGGATTAAACCCAGGGATGCTCTACCACTGAACTACATCCATAGACTCATTTAAAAATTATTATTAAATTTTGAGACAGAGTGTCAGTAAGCCCAGGCTGGCCTTGACCTTGCAATCCTCCTGCCTTAGCCTTCCAAGTTACTGAGATTACAGGCATGGGCCTCCAGGCCCAGCTGTAATTTTCTCTTTTAACAATCAAAAGAAATTAGTAACTGAATATTTCAAGAACAGGTAAAATTAATAGATGGCAGTGTACACTATGAAATTAGTGCCCTTAGGGCTAGGTATGGACTGAGAAGGAGTGTGGAAGAACCTTGTAGGTGATAGATGTGTTTGGTATCTTATCTTGATCTTGATCTGCTTTGAATAATGGTACTGGGACAACTGGATATCCTTGTAACACCATATACAAAATTTACCTACAAATGAAACAAAGACCTAACCAAAAGAACTGAAACTATTGAATGTTTAAAAGAAATCCTAGATATAAATATACATGAACTTTGATTAGGTGACTGTTTCTTAGATGTGACACAAAGAATAAAAGCAACAAAAGAAAAAAATAGATAAATTGGACATCACCAATATTGAAAGCTTTTGCATGTCAAAGGACACTGTCAAGAAAGTGAAAAAACAAGTCACCAAATGGGAGAAGAATTTTGCAAATCATTTATCTTCTAAGGGAATTGTGTCTAGAATTTTTGCAACTCAATAATTTAAAAAATAAAACTAATTTAAAGATGAAGGTAGACTCTAAATTGACATCTCCACAAAGAAATGGCCAAACACTTGAAGGAAAGCATCAGAAAAATACAAATCAAAACCACAGTGAGGGGCTGGGAATATAGTTGATGGAGTGCTTGCCCCACATGCACAAGCCCTGTGTTCAATCCCCAGAACCACAAAAAAAAAAAAAAAAAAAAAAAAGCAAAAAACAAAAACACAGTGAGGGGTTGGGGTTGTGGCTCAGTAGTAGAGCACTTGCCTAGCATGTGCAAGGCCCTGGGTTCAATTCTCTGCACCACATAAAAATAAATAAAATAAAGATATTGTATCCAAATACAGCTAAAAACAAACAAAAAAATAGGACTTTTGAATCCAGGTGGTGGTTGTCACAGGTTACTAGAATCTCCCCTTGGTTGCAGCCTCACCATGGCCCAGCAGCTGTCCTGGGAGCAGGGCATCATGTTGGGCCAAGAGCAGTGCAGAGATCATGGCCGAGTTCTTATTCTGTGCCAGCGTGGCATATATCCCTCTGAAACCTTTACTTGACTGCAGAAGTATGAATTCACCTTGCTGATAACTACCAACCCTGAGCTCATAAAGTGTAGCAGTGTGGTGAACAGCTCTACAAGTACTCAGTTCAGTCATCAAAGGGTGGCAATTTGATATTGAGTGCAACAAGACTGCAAAAGATGACAGGTTCATTTGATCTATTGATTTATAAAGACAAAGATTTGGTTGTTGTAGAGAGCCATGACAGTGAATGGGAAAGCATTGTCTGAAATTGGGATCCCTGATGACTGCATGGCTGTGGCATGCTTGGTGCCTTGGAAAGTTTCTGTGCAAAGGTGCAGGATGCCTGGTTGCTGTGGTAATGCCCTCCATGGGGAGGCTCTGTGCTAGAGCCTCAATCTTGCTCTCAGGCACACACCTCCTGGGAATGAAGGAATTCTCTTATTAAGACAACTACAATGTTTCACCAGCTCTGCACCTCCTGAACCTGCTCACATAAAGGTAGCTTTAAATAATGGACTTTCTTGAGAGCTGCACATTGCATATTGCAACTGTAGAATGTAACTGAGGACTAAGCTGCATAATGTTGCTCACTCTGTAACTTTCATGAATACAAAGAATAATGCTTGTCTAGTCTTTAATCTGATTAATGAGACATATATAATAAACATTGCTGGCTTAATTCTTTAGACCTGCTTCTCAGAGAGCAGCACTCCAAAAGTCCCAGCTGTTAATTTCGCAGTCTGAGTACATGAGTTTTATTTCTTCCAATCTTCCATCACCCCTCACCAGAACCTGCTAGTTTGGCCGCTCTGGTCACGGCAGGTTGTACCTGAAAAATGGGAAGAATTGGGACCACAGTTCATTATCATTTCTGAGGAAGTCCATCTTGACTCATTTACTACCACAATCCACAAAGTAAACAGCATGGTGGACTACAAACTCAATGACTGAGGGTGAGATAAGGAAGATAAAGTATTATAATTCTCAAGTGTGGTTTTCCTGAAACCACGTCAACTGCAGTTGATGTGTTGTATTTCATTAGTTACTTTTAGCTGGGAAGCCAGCACTGTTATGGATGAACTTGCCTCAGGGTTAAGGTAATGAGTAAACTGCACGTTTTTCCAGAGTAGCCCCAGATTTTGTCAGCATTGCAACATGAATTCCTTTGAACATGATAGTGGTAGGTGGAAAATCTTGTACAGCACAATTAATTACTTTTCTAAATTGTTTTGGTCATGTAACTTGACTCTATAGATAGATATTTGAATATAAAATAATATAGTAAAAGACCTCTGAATATTCAGAATGTTTAGATCCTGAAAGTAAAGAAAAAGTGCTTTCTTTGACATTTATTATATTGTATAGTTTCCATATGGAAAAAAAATATTCATTATTTGGCTTAACATACAGAACTTGAACCCATGAAGCAATGTATAATTATACTGGCGAGAATGTAGAGAAATTAGAATCCATATAAATTCTGATGGGAATGTAAAATGGCACAGCTTCAAAAAGAGCATAGTTACCATTTGGCCCCAGAGTTCCATCCCTAGATTTATACTCAAGAGAAATGAAAACATATGTCCACTCAGAAATTTGTTGTGTTTATAGTAACTTTATTTGTAATAGCCCAAAACTAGAGATAACCCAACCCTCCACAAGTGAATGAATTAATAAATAAATGTAGTATGTCCTTGGTAATAAAAAGCAATGAAGTACTGACTTGCTACCTTATGGATAAACTTGGAAAATATTAGGCTAAGCAGAAAAAGCTACTCACAAAAGACCCCCTGCTATGTTTCCATTTATATAAAATATATGAGTAGGGAAATCCATAGAAAAAGTAGGCTTGCCAAGGAGTAAGTGGGAGGAACTTGGATATGTGGATTATTTTTGTGATGAAAACGTAAAATAGATTATAGTGATGGTTGCATACCTGTACTAAAGCAATTTTGTACACTTTAATAAATTATACAGTACTGAATTTCTACTCAATAAAACTTACTTAAAATAATAGGAATGGGAATATAAAATAATTGTCATTGCTAATTATCATATTGTTTTACCTGCTTTTGCTTTTGCTCCTGTTATAAATATATTTCTCAGTAAACAGGGAAAAGAAAATCTCCGTCACACTACAGGTCTTCGTGTCACGTCTTTTGGCTACTGCAGCAGCAAAAGTGGTGTGTGTTTTTACTCCTTAGCCTGAATTGTCCCTGTGTTTCTCCATCAGACTCTTTGCAGCCTCTTCTTTGTATGGGTTCATTTCAAAGCAATTTTTTAAATTTTACTGACAGAGCTATTATTGCTGGAAATTTTTCCTGGTTAACTCTGTTCAGAGGTAATTGGATGGGAGAATGTGTTCCAGAGCTCCCCAGAGTCTGTGATGGAGAATGTAAAAGATGCCTTCAGTGATCGTGTAAAAGTGCATTGGGGAAAAAAAAAGGCTGGCTGCCCTACATCCACATCATGTGGAGTAAAAGCAGCACATCTTCAAATAGGAAGTGTGGACTGTGACAGGGCTGCGGGGGTGGGGGGATGGGAGCTGCTAGAGTGGGAAAAGATGCGAAGGATAAAAACACGCTTCGATTTTAGGATGAGAACACATTTCATTTCAATGATTTCATTCAGAAATGTGGAGCCATGGCAATGTACAAGTATTAGGGAAAGGGAGACAGATGACCAAGACAGTCCTTGCAACCAGCATGTCTAAAATCCTTGGGAAAATGTGAAAGAGAGAACCAGCATACAAATGGATCATGACAACAAAGGAGAAGCACAGTCAAAATACTGGGAAGACCTGGGAGATGAGGCAACAGTCTACATCAGTTTATGTGAGAATCAAGAAGATGAGCTGAGATGAATAGTTTTGACACAGACATTTGAAGTTAAAATGTTGACAGATGCAGAGGATGGTATGAACAAAGACATAGGAGCCAGAAAATGTAGAGTGTATTTGAGAAATAGGAAGTAATCTGGAGCCGAACTGTGAAATAAAAACCTCAAATGTCATTATTTGAATGAAGATGATAGTCTTAAAAGATAGTCTTAAAGTTATGATGTGTTCTTAATTCAGTCACCAATAAAAAAGTATTGTAAGATTTTGATGAAGGGAATGACATAATTAATCCAGATGGCAGTTTGTTAGAATTGGATAAGCAAGATGAGGCCAGGGAACTATTTTGATATTCCAGCTGGAATTGAGATTGTGATATAGTAACTGAGGATAAAAGGAGTCTATGTTTATCGGAAGGCAGGGAAGGACTTGGTGCCTACTTGGCTGTTGCAAGAGTGTTAGGAATAAGTGACTCCTTAGAAGTTTAGAACCTGAATAACTGGGAGGAAAGACAAAATCGAAAGGGATCATGAGAGTTTAAAGGAAATTGTTTAAGAGGTTGATTTTTATGGCACTGAATATTTGGGTTTGCTTTTCAAGGTTTGTTCCTCATGAAAGAGATCAGCATGTGAGATGTGAATTTTGGATTTTGGTAGTGGCTAAACACAAAAGCAAATGAAATTGTTAGAGGAAAGAGAGAAGAGAGTGTGTGTGTGTGTGTGTGTGTGTGTGTGTGTGTGTGTGTGTGTATTGTATCAATCAAGGCTGCTGGGTATCAATCCCATATCTGCCCAAATTATTTAAATCTTTGTTCCTCAGTTCCCACACCTAAAAAAACAGATATAACTAAAGGTACCTGCTTCATAGGGTTATTGTGAAGATTAAATTAATAAATATAAGTAAAGCATTTAGTAGGATATGTCAAAGTAGTCTTTAAACATCAGCTGTCCTGGATTAATATTATTTATATGACACAATTTGAGGAAAATAAATTTAGAAGGATTAGGTCAGCTGCAATAGGTTAAGGTCCATGTGAATAGAAAGGTAATGAAGACTGAGTAAGAATGATTTGAAAAAGTGATGGGAACACCAGGCAGAGTGCCATGTACTTGTAGTCCCATCTACTCGGGAATCCAAGGTAAAAGGATCACTTGAGCCCAACAGTTTAAGTCCAGTCTGGGCAGCATAGCAAGACTCTGTCTTTTCTTTCTTTCTTTCTTCTTTAATAAGCAAAAGGGAATTGTGAATGAAAGAGAAATAGTGTAGTAGTTTCAAGGGCAACAAATATTAAGGGTTTGTTCTTTTTTTAAGCTTTTGTTGGTAAGTGGCTTTCTTAAGGTATTATGTTTGTTTCATGAATGTTGATGACTAATAGATGATGACCAATAGTTGGGAGGAAATATAGATTTGTGGTCATTGAGATTCTTTGTTGCCTTGAAGGCTTTAATAAACCCAGTAAGTTGTGATAACTCATTTGTTTTCAATCTTGAATGGATTTCAACTGGATAATATTTTGTATTTACCATAAAATGTGTTTATAGCAGAAATTTTTAATGAAGTTTTGGTTGTTTATGATTTTTATTAATGATTTGTTTTTTGCAAATTTAAAAAGTGGATAACAGCTGTGGATGGAAAACACAAACATTAACTGTGGGATGTTAATTGCGGGGATTTCTGGACTCATTTCCATTATTTAAACATTTTTGTTCTGTCTTTTCTTTTTAGAAAAAATATTAACTGCTCTAAGCTGTTTGTTTTGATTATTTTAGCTTCAGCATTAATCTTAGTATTTTAATAATTTCAAGAAATGGATTTTTCCAATCTCATTGAACATTTTATTTTTATATGTGTTCTTATCATGGCCCTGACATCATGATTTATTTTATTTTTGTTATGTTGTAGAAAAATATTAAAACAACTCAAACTTTATACTGTATTTTAATTTTAGAATAATTATCCTTATATAGTGTTTTATTTTTAAGGACTTAATGATCTTTAATTGTTTTGTCTGTTCATAGTTGTCTGGTATAATAGTTGCTCATGTTTTATGACCTTTTGGTTTGCAACGCATTTCACATTCATTTTTATCACTCAAGCCTCATAACAATTTCATAGATCCGTGTTGTCACCTCTATCCTCTGAAGATAAGAAAGCAGGATCCAAGGGGTCCAAGAGGTGGTGACTTGCCCTGGACTGGAAATGGAACTGGATTTCCAGCTCAGAGCCCTACGTTCCTCTCTGTGTACTGGTAATTGACTCTTATTATTTCACTTTATGTATGTATTTATTTGTTGGAGTGCTGGTGATTGAACCCAGGGCCTCACACACGCTGGGCAAGCACTCTCCTACTAAGCTACATCTCCAGCCCAATCTTTATTATTTTTAATCACACTGTGATCTTCCCTCTACAGTTTTCACCAAAGTAGTAGTTTTGTTACAGATTTGCAAATTTATGTCTTAAAATCTAGATACCCTTCAATAGATTAATGGATAAAAAAAAATATGGCATATATACACAATGGAATATTACTCAGCAATAAAAGAGAATAAAATCATGGCATTTGCAGGTAAATGGATGGAGTCAGAGAAGATAATGCTAAGTGAAGTTAGCCAACCCCCCAAAGCCAAATGCCTAATGTTTTCTCTGATATAAGGAGGCTGATTCATAGTGGTGTAGGGAGCGGGAGGAATAGACAAACTGTAGATAGGGCAGAGGGGTGGGAGGGAAAGGGAGGGGGCAAGATTGATCATTGGAACAACCTGAAAAAAAAATTAAGTAAATTTCCTGTTAAAGTAACTATTCTCAATCAATTGAGATTTTGTTTCATCTCCTGTCCTCCTCAGGAATGTTTGGCAAAAATCTGGAGAAATTGTTGATTATCACAACAGAGATGGGCAGAAGATGCAGGAGTTGCTAGCATCTGGTGGTAGAGACCAGGGAACTGCTGAAACATTCTACAGTGTAGAGCCATCTGGCCCAAAATTGACGAACTGCTGTCAAGAATGAGACCTTAGTGTGTAGCTCAGAGCTAGAGTGCTTGCCTAACATGCACTAAACCCTGGGTTCCAACCCTAGCACCACAAAAGATAGGAGATTTTATATACCCATTCTTAACCTTGATTTCGGCCCTCTACCCCTTTTGTATGTTATTTTCTCCCCTACAAAAAATAATAAATTAAATCTAGTTTTTGAGATAGTTTAACATAAAGGTGCGATTATCTTTAATAGTGCAATACTTATATGATTTTTTTTTAGTACTGTTACTGAGAATAAACATTAGCTGGGCATGGTGGCACACACCTATAATCCCAGGGACTCAGGAAGCTGAGGCAAGAGGATTATAAATTCAAGGCCAGCCTTCAATTTAATGAGAACCTCTCTCAAAATAAAAAATAAAAGGAACTAGAGATGTTGCTCAGTTCCACAGAGAGGGAGGGAAGGAAGGAGGGAAAATTAATGCTGCTCTAAAAATGTTATCCATAAATTAGATTTTTCTGAAAAGAACTGTGTTCCCAGGTGGAAAAGAAATTAGACCAGAGCACAAATATTTTATTTCGAACCAATATTTTTAATGATGTTTTTCTTACTTTCTAATTTCAGTTATGCTGAATGCCAATTTAAAAAAAAAATCAAAGTATTCTTAACTTTTGTACAGAGTCTTCAGTTTTTTTGATTCTTTGCCTATTCCATTAGACCACGTGTGCTTCTCAGAGTTGTCCAGTCTACTATGTGTTTGAAGAGTCAAATTAGTGTAGAATTGACAGTGTTCAGAGTCTTCCAAACAAGGTCTTTCCAAGGGACATCCTAAAAATATTCCTTACAGTTGAGGTGACAATGTTATGTAACCTAACAATTGACATGTTATTAAAAGCTTATAATAACTGAATAAAAAATGTGAGTTATAGATTTTATATAATCACTCACAATGCATTTTTACAGAGATTTTATAGTCAGGTAATAATTAAAAAAAAAGAAAACAATGTGCTACAGCCAAAAAACCAGCTTTTACAAATAGCATCTGTTGATTGGTAATGAATACTTACTGGAAGTTTTATTATAAGAAGTTAGTTTTAAAAATAAAAAAACATGCTCTAACACATGAGGATTTCAATGTGGTTATATCAAACCATACTTGAACATGACTAGAAATATTACAGTACTACCCAAGTTAATAAAGAATAAGAATAGTATAGTGTACTCTTCATATAGCTGTCAGTTTTGTGTTTCTGAAAACAAATGAAAAAGCACAAATGTTGCTAAGTCAAGCATTCCATTTACAGTACGGTTGTTTTTGAAATGCACTTGATAACTGAAGGTTAAATATTGAATGTCTATTTTTTTTTTGTTACTGAGAAAGGAATGTTCAAGCAAGAAATTTATGTAAAATCATTTGTATGCAAAATGAAACTGCAATACATGCTTATTTCTGTTAATCCTTATGTATCAATAGTTTGGCAAAATTCTGTTGAAATTTTTTGTCATTTACCATATGAGATAGATTTTTGTGTATGTGTATAATACCACCATTATTAATAGAGTTCAAGTATTCCAAATGTAAGAATTTTTGAATTTTATATTCAGCATACATTAGTAATTACTTTCTGAAGTTTCCAAGCTGAACACTCATTCTGCTCAAAACACAACGAAATGTTGCAGGTTGTATTTCCCAGTACTTTACTGGATTGTGGAATAAACTTATTGCACTGTATAAAGATTTCTTCATCTTTGGCATTGTTGGACAGAAGTCATTCACTCCCACTTTTGTAATTGAATTAGAATGAAGGAATATTATCTGTTGTAGTAGGAAAAAAGAATGGATTAAAATACACAGTAAATGTACAAAGAAGATATTCTGTTTATAGTCGGCATTTATGACATTATTCAGCAGTTTATTTTTCATTCACTTGAATGTATTTTCACTTAAAAGAGATACACTTATTTATGCATGTTAAATACTGTTCTAACAACTCCAAGTTCATATTTGGGAGAGGGCCTGTATGGCATAAAACTGGTGCCATTGGTGCCACCGCCCAGAGCATACTGCCTGCTCAGCTGGGTCCCCTAGCTCCTCCCACCCCTGATGTGTGTAAATAGTTTTTCAATGCCATATTTACATTAATTTGTTTTGAAAGTATTAGAAATGAGCAAAGGAATGAAATTCATTGATCTAGGAATTCAACTCACAACATGAACATGAAGGAACACTGGCTGGCATTTTCTGTTGTGGAAAGAAGCTGTAATTTGTTTTATAGAAAGATGTGTCTGTCAACACCTTAAATGCATATTTGTAATACTATATAAGTAGTTGAATCTTTATTTTGTAGCAGTGGACAAATCATAGTTTTATAAGCCACATATGTGTTTTTTTAAATTATTACTCATAAAGAATAATGAACTTTCATCCCATTAACTGCTTTTCTGTTTCTTCTTCAGGCTTTTATTTAGATTTGGGAAGTAAAAGCAAACTGCTTGCCTGATAGCGTTTTGGCATATTAAAAAGTAGGAGCCTCTTGCTGGCAAAGCTGGGTTATTGGCTTTGACTCTTGTTACCTCTAAATTTGGTTTTAATAAAGATGGATCTGTGATTATGAAAACTCCAGGCATTGTTAAAATACTTCTTTGGCGTTTAACTCTCCTCTGTCCGATATTAATATTAAGATTTTGTGACACAGGCTTTGTGTGGTCCCTCTGCATGTCCCCTGCTGCTCAGTGTCAGAGGTCAACATCCTTCATCACAGCTCTGACCTCACTGTGAGTGACAACAGGCTGTGTGTGGGATGTGTTTACTTTGTGGATGTTCATTGAATTGTATACATGTGACATGTATTCTTCTCTGTTTGTGCCACAATTTTGTTCATTTAAAAATGCTAATAAGCCAGGCATGATGGCACAAGCCTTTGATCCCAGTAGCTTGGGGGCTGAAGCAGGAGGATATGAGTTCAAAGCCAGTCTCATCAATTTAGCAAGGACCTAAGCAACTTAGTGAGAACCTGTCTCAAAAATAAAATATAAAAAGGAGTAAGGATGTGGTTCAGTGGTTAAGTGCCCCTGGGTTCAGTCTCCAGTACCAAAAAAAAAAAAAAAAAAAAAAAAAAATCGAGTAGGAGTGCAGGTAGATATGAGAGAGACAAGAAGTTGGGATCTGAGTGACACAGAATAGCAGATGTGAGATCAAGGAGAACTGGCTTGAGGTAGCCAGATTGTGGTCACTACTAGTTGTTGTACAGATGTAGCTTTCAGAAACATCAGAGCAGGTATTGCCCCAAGATCCATACCTGCATACAGCACATCCTTAGATGGATGTGTTTCCAAGGAATACAGAAGCAAAACTTTAATTTAAAGAGGGATCAGAACAAAATCTAGAAGTTGAGTGCTCAATGCCCCATTTTGTTCTCATTGTTGTTCTCAGGTGTCTTTTTCTTCTTAGAAGAGAAAGGCTTTGCACATGAGAAAAATGGATTAAGGTGAAATAATATTAAGTAGGGATTCTTAATCTGAGGCCATAGAGAAAAACCATTGAGATTGTGAAAGTCCTAGAATTATGTGCAAAATATTTTCTTCACTTTATGTGACAATTGCCAGCAAATTAAGAGCTGCTCAATGAGAAAGGAATGATTTCTAATAATGAAAAGCAACAAATGATAAAATGTGAATTTTTTTTTAGTGGCACTGAAAATCAAATCAGGACCTTTTATTCTAGGCAAACACACTACCACTGAGCTCATCTCCACCCCAAAGTGAACTCTTGATACTCCAAAGAGTGGCTTTCAGTCAATTATATATTTGGGTTTGAATATTTAAAAAAGCATATCTACTTCTAATCTAACACCACATTGATGGTGAAAATACCTGGATCCTAATCCTCTTGCTCTGCGTTGTGAAATGTTTCAAGAACAAAAGTATATAGTATCCTGCTTGGCGTCCTAAGCTGTCCTACCTCAGAAACTTCAGAAACTTGAAGTTATCTGGATCCGCAGCTTTGCAACAATGACCTTTGCAGTATCGGTAGGAGAAACTGGAGGTGGTTATGGGACCTGAACTTCTCAGGTGACAGCTTTGTAGTCCTACCTGGTAGAACACCTCATGCAACCTGGAGAGTACTTGTGTCTGTGTTACCTGTGCTACTTGCTTGGTTTTTGCTTGAGTGTTTTATAAAAATTAAAGAGCTCATGTCTGCCAAACACTAGTAGAATGTTTTACCTGGAGGTATTTCAACTCCTGTAATCCTGAAGGGATCTTTTTTAGTTTATTGTTTTCCAAGTGTATTTCTCTCACACGTGGTATGTTAGCAAAACTTCCATTTTCAATTTCTGTGATTCTGTTGTTTCCTAGGCCCAGCCTAAAAATGATATGAAATGCATTAACTCATGCAGATGGCTAGGTTTGATAGAGTTCACTGAAAATACCACAATACTAGTTAGAATATAAGTCTGACCTATTTTTTATATGATCACAGAAAAGTGTTTTATGGCCTTATTTACTAACCTATTTCAGTATGGAACAACTATTTCCTCCCACTTTTAGAAAATTATCTGTGCTAAATCTAGCAAATGGAAAATTCGCAGAGTGCCTTTGTCTTCTTTCCACTGATTTGCCTCTGATGTTAGTATAGACAGTAAAAACAATGTTTCTTTCTAGTATTCCCTTCACACTTTTCAGTAGCAATAGCAATGATCTCAACTAGTTTCCCTGTACACATTCTCTCACTCTCTCTTTTATTTAAAATAAATAAATGATAGCTGAATGCATTACAATTCTTAATACACATATACAGCACAATTTTCTTATCTCTTGTTGTATATAAAGTATGTTGACACCAATTTTTGTCTTCATACTGGATAATGATGTCTATAACATTCCAAATTTTTACATACCTGTTGGCTTTTTGTGTGTGTGTCTGTGTGTGTGTGTGTGCTGGGGATCAAGCCCAGGGCATTGTGCATGCAAAGCAAGCACTTTCCCAAATGAGCTATATCCCTAGCCCCCCTGTACATGTTCTCCAAGAAGCTTCATTACTATCTTAGTCGTAGGGTCTACTATTTGTAAGTTAAGATTTTGGAACTTTTACCTTTGCAGTTCTTTGTATCGTTTAAAATCCTCGAGTTCCACAGTTGCAATTTTATTATAATCTAAATGGAGTTCCAATAAAGTAGATGGTAGGTCTAATAAGAAGAGAAAGATGTTTGTTAGATTAAGTAAGACCAACCCCCACTATTTACTTGTCAAGTATCAGATTATGGATTCAGGCAATTGTTTAAGTACTTACTTTAATTTTTTTTTATCATGGAAAATTTCATCTATACACAAAAATGGAAACTATTATTATTAATTATCCTGCTGTTGTCCAGCTTCAACAGTTATTTCCATTTTTTCTGATCTTGTTATATTTACCCCCATTTATTTACTGATTTGTCTATTTGTTTTTTGTTTAGTCACTTCTTTGATTGCTATAGTATTTAAACTGAATTCTCATACAGTGTAATTTCACCTATGAACACTTCACTTAATGTCTAACTGAAAAGCTTGTCTTTCTTTTAACCTCTTTGATAACACATCTAATAAAATTAACAATTCTTTACTGTCATCTAATGGTCACCCTCCATCCCAGGTGTCTCAAATATATCATTTTACAATTGGTTTGTTTTATGTCTTTTAAGATCTCCTATAATATACTCCCTCCTTTTTCTTCCTATTCTGTTGATTTCAAATATTGACTTGAGACATTCTTTTTATAAATTGTCTACAGCTTCCAGATGTTATTTATCAGAATCCTAGCCCCTTGTTTCTTATGACCTGGCCCTCAGATCCAGAGATGCAGAGTCAAGGAGATCACCTTTCAATGGATGGTTTTGGCATTTATTCATTCATAGGAGGAATTGTAAAATGGTGACTTTCTGTTTTCTTTCTTTTCTTGGAGTTGGGTTGGGGTTTCTCCTTGCTGTCAGGCCGGCCACAAACTACAGAGCCCAGCATCCTCCCACCTCAGCTTCCTAAGTAGCTGGATTTCAGGTATACACCACTGTGACTTTTTGATTTTATCATTCTTCATGGATTTGTAAGTTGGAATTGCTCTCTAAATAAATTCCCTTATCAATTATTAAATTACTTGTCCTACAGTTTTAATACAAAAAGTAGCTGAAAGGATTAATTCTGTCAAGTAATGAAGTAGTACAAAGAAAGTGACCAATTAAGTTTTTTAAAATATTTTTTTAGTTGTCGATGGACCTTTGTTTATTTGTTTATTTACATGTGGTGCTGAGAATTCAATCAAGCATCTTGCACAGGTTTTTTTTAACATAATTATACAAATATTTACTCTGAGACAATTCATTGCATTATTATTTTTTCTTTATAAATTAGGAAGTGTGTCTGCTGTGCCACCACATGGCGGACACCCCATGAATGTTCTTTCTCCTGAACACGTCAGGTATATCCTGACAAGGCTGGATGAAGCTTGAACGAAAGAGACTGGCCAGAAATTCAGTCAGGCCTTGTTTTGTTTTCTATATAATAAATTATTTGTCAACCAAAGGTTCTAGGTAGGTAGATGGGAACAGCTTTTTTTTTTCCTTCAACTTTTGCTGAAACATTACCTTCCTACATTAACAATGAAGACTGATGAAAGTCAATGAAATGTCCATACACACACACACACACACACAACTATAAATACATACATATATAACAAAATATATATAACATTATATAAAACATAATAATATGTTTTTCACTCTGAAACAGCTATCTTTCAGTATCTATTAGTAAAAGAAGCAACTTTATCATAACCCCTCTCTACTACCAAAAAAAGGATTTTATATATATATATATATATATATATCAGTAGTCTTCGTAGCTTAATTAATTTTGATTTCAGGATTTATTTTGAACTTTCAAAGTTAGTAGAGAGCAAGAAAATAATTCTTCTAAACTTAGATGTTTCTAATTCCTTGAATTCTAAATAACTGAGTTTAATTATATTTTATGGGATGACTATATGTTCCTTCCAGTATGTAAGATAAATGTTCTGTACTCAAAGACCTTGTGTCCTCACTGAAAAATGGATGGTATAATGTGCCAACTGTTCTAGAGTATATTGTAGGATGTCTAAGAAAAGCAAAATCTTTGAAAGAGGGTTTGAAGAATTTGAGGAAGGTGAGTGACCACAGAGAAAAGCGGAACACAGGCTCTAAAACAGGTGAGAGCAGAGGTGTGAATCTGGCAGAAGCTCAGTGAATGTGGACACGGGAAGCTTGAATAGGCTTCTACAGGAATGTCTGTTCCCACCCTGTTCCCACACAGGTGCTACAGCCACTACCACCACACCGCCTACACACATTGCAAGCAATGCAATTATGCAGAATTTCCCAAGTGAATAAGAAGGAAGACTCTCCTATTAACTCTTCCTAGTAGGGACTCCTGAGAGGTCTATCACTTCATCCTGTCACAAGGGATAGTATGGATGGAATTGTGATATGCAGAAAGTCAGCCATCACATTTTAGTGAATAAACTACAAAGCAGAATATAGTTTAACTGGTTTCTGAATGTCAAATCTTGAAGGAGTAGTTATGTAAATTGAGAGATTGCAGTTTAATTTTCTAACATTCCTTAAGCTTTCAGAGAATGTTGAGAATTTCACGAGAAGTTAACCCTGAGATGCAGTTTGAAATTTGAGAATTATAACTGGGGTGTTTTGCAGTATAAGAAAGCCCACCAGTGTGAATGTACAAGTGGCCCTGCCTGGTTACGTGTGTCAGATCTGTGAACATAAAGAACAACCAGGGCACCTTGCCAAGTGCCACAGCCTGGCGCAGCAGCTCCCTCCTCCTGCCCTTCAGTCTTGCCTCCTCTCCTCCCTCTGCCTTCACTCCCTTCCTTGTCCTGACTTTCCTTTTTTCCCTGTCAGCTTCCATCATAAAAAAGGGATTTTTATATATTTTACCTATTGCCATAGGTATTTTAAAACTGAAAAGCTTAAGGTTAACATTTTAGATTTCTTGTAAAAAAAAAAAAAAAAAGCCACCTCCTTTAAGGCTAAATGAAAGTGGTTTTTATTGGTATAGTCTGGATTTAACTTTTTTTTTTTCTGATAGAAAAATTGTCTTTCATCTAAGTGAAACCTAGGTGAAAGATTAGTTGATTGATAATAACAATTACTAATTATTGTTATTATAATAATTACTAATAATTGTTATTAATAATAAGTTCACTGTATCTCAAGTTCTCTGTTTATATTTGTTTTGTTTATCTCTGGATCAGGTTGGTAGTAGAGAGGGGTTACGATAAAGTTGTTGCTTTTAGTAGTAGATACTGAAAGATGTGTTTGAGAGTGAAAAACATATTACTCCTCACATGGGTTATTTCTGACCTAGATAATCGTCAAAACACAGAGCCCTTTTCTGGGTCAAGGAAAGCAAAATTTTGAGTATGAGTTCCCATAAAGGTAATTCTGTCCAGCTAGTCATTAGGGAGCATGGAGATGACATTGTAGAAAACTGGTCATCTAACAAAGTTAAGGAGACATTGAAATGCCAGCTTCTAATTCTCTTAAAGCTAGCATCAAGAGTGCAGGGTTCCTTCAGGTAAGTTTTTTGCTAGGAGAGGACGCCTTCTAGGCCAGACACTTTCCCGAAACCATTCTCTGTTAGTGCATTCCTCTTCATAGCGCTCCTAGAAGGGAGCTGTTGGAGAACCAGTGTACATCCACTCTCACCAGAGCCAGGCACCTCCATAAGGCCGCAAGGGCTTTACCTCAAGTGTGGCAGCTCAGCTGGGGGTACGGTCTGGCCAACTATCTGTATTTTTTCTCTACAGAATTTTCTGCCTCTGATGTCAGACATAGGTGAGTAAATGTCAAAAAAGAGAAGGAAAATCAAAAGTTCATTGCTTCTTAATATTTATTTTTACTGGGGAAAAATATTGCAGTTTAATATTGTCAAAAAAATAATCACTATATAAGGCTCCCTATGTGTATGTGAAACAAAGTTAAATTCATACTACTCTGACCAGATACATTGATACAAGGATTTCTAATTGTAGTGTAGTTTTGACAATGTATACTGTTCAGTTTACAATACTACATTTAATGGACATTAAAAGAGGACAATTTTAAAAATATTGTCTTAAAGCAAATACATACCTTTAGGAATTGAGGTTAGTTTTGCTTCAGCAATTCTGATATGGAATACTGTCACCCCTTCAAATGCCCCTGGCTCTATCCCATTATTATCGAGAGGGTTTGCACTCATTTCTGTGGGGGAAATGACATGATTTAGCACACATAGCTTGTTATGCAAAGGAAATTCATAATGCAGAGAGACACATTCCAAGAATATTTTAAGAAGTGTGGATTTCATCATTCCTGTTGATTTACTCTCATTTCTGTTGGTTTCAGGAAAGTTTCCTTTGTACTTTGTAAACTGGAATATATAATAGGATCACTTTTTCGCTTTAAATTAATAAATTACATTATCATTCTCCTCCAATAGTAAGCATGATAAAAGTTTTGTTGTAATAATATTGCTTCAGAAAAAAAAAAGATCATTCTTCATATAATTTGAAGCATTTGTGTTTTCTGTTTTGTTTTCCAAACTGTTTTTAATCACAAGTTAATTAGAAATTATATGATTAGCAGAAAGATAACTTCAAGGAATTGCTAATAAGAGGCTGTTTGGTCAGTGCCAGGTACTTGGTTAAATTAGTGAATAAATGAATGAGAATCTTGGTTAAGAATTTTGAATGGATATTGCAGAGCAAATGGCATGGTTATTTGATGGGTGTTACAAGTAAAATATACTGGAGTTTAAAACACACAACAAAAATTGCTTAGATCAGTACTCCTAAAGCAGATAACAAAAAGGTTTACTTTTCAAATAATATATGAATTAGCTTTGTACATTATATTTTAGTAGTTTATGTGATAAATTAAAAATATTACCTTTATATTAAATAAGAATAGCGTAGATTTTATTACTTAGGGTCCAGTTCATAAAACAGAGCCCACACTAGGAATTTCAAAGGAGATTCTTGAGAAAGAGATTATGTACTACAAAAGCCATATTTTCTTTAATTATTAGAAACTGTTAGAAAACCCAGTGGTACATCAACTCCCAAGAAACCTTTGTTTATTTTTTATTTATTTAGAATTGGGGTTTTGCTGTTTTCCCAGACTCTTGAGTTTGCTAGGACTGCAAGGCCTGAGATGCCACCCTAAGCTTTATTTCATATTCTCATTTGTTTATGAACAGTTTATCTTAGAAATCCTAAAATAATGACAATAAATTTCAGTATTTGCATGTTAATGATGATTTAAAGATGGCCCATTTATTGGAATAACTTACCCAACACGTGTAAAGCGCTCATTCCTTTGAAGGTGTCCTTTTGTATTTTCTTAACTTTATTATCATGAATTCTGAGCTCTGCTAGTGACTTGGGAAGATTAAGTGGTATTTCACTTAGTTGATTGTGGGATAAATACAGCCTTCGCAGCTTTTTTGTGGTTAGAAAGGTTTTTGGGTGAATCTTTGTTAGCTTGTTGTTGTTCAGAATCAGAGCCTAGATAAGCATAGTAAGTTACATAGTATTAGAAAGTGGATTTGATTTACTGATATTCAATAATGATTCATCTTTAAAATCAATATGATTTAGGTCATTTATGTACTTGAACAACTATGTAAAAATTTTCCTGGTCCAATCCAGGCTTTAAAAACATTGTTTACTACAGAGTAGGAACAATGCAAAGCTTTATTGATTAACATTATTCCTTTTGATACACACTTATCTTTTTTATCTTTGAGTAAGTGATACAGCCATGGTTGAGGCTTCAACCTCTACCCAACCCTTCGTGGAAGTGACCAACAATGTTATTTTTATCTTAAATGATATCTGTTTACTCTACAAAATACTTTTGCATGATTTAATCAACCTGGAAAGCCTCACTTTTTTCATGTGTGCTAACGTTTACCATTTCTCCCAGAGCAGAGACCTGTAAGGAAAACCCCTCCTACAAAGTTCCCTTAGCATTCTGGCATATTTTCAGGCCTTGAGGTAGCAGTGGATCCTGAGAAATGGCGCACCCCTGTCTCAATTATGTGGATATTTCTCAGGGCTACAAGGCAGCATCCTTGAGGTGAATCTAACCCCAGAGAGTAAAGAGCTTAATACCAGGGTGACTGTGTTCTTTGTGGCCAAGACCTTTTTGTGACCAGCTACCTTGGTCTGCGAGAACCATCAAATTGGGATGTAGGAATTTCAGAACCCAACCTGGGAAAATCCTGGGCAAACTGGGACATATTGGTCTTCTGATAACCATTTTCTTCTCTTTCTTTTTTTCCTTAGTATTCTTTTAGTTGTAGATGGACACAATATCTTTTTTTATTTATTCTTTATGTGGTGCTGAGGATTGAACCCAGTGCCTTACACTTGCAAGGCAAGTGCTCTGCCACTGAGCTATAGCCCCAGCCCCTTGATAACAATTTTTATTACAAAATGACATAGCTTAGTCATTTTCTTTGCCAGCTGTAAGGATATAGTTTTCAGTGTGTGACAAGGATGCTGACAGATTGCTTAGAATCTTCAGAACCTTTTTGTCCCTCTTATTGTAGACCCTTTGATTTTCTCAAGAAATAAGTTGAGGATAATTCCTTTCAGGGATTTTGATCACAATTCCATTCTAAAGCAGTCTTCTTTTTGTTTCCAGACTGATTGAACAGGCCTGACTGGTACTACTCACATCGTTGTTTTCATAGCAGAGATATATGCACTTAGGTTGCCCAGTAAACACCCTTTACCATCATGCTTACCATTTCACTCAGCCCTTTGCATCTCTTTTCTCACCTTCTAGACATACCACTACTGTTAAAGGTTGCACCTGGAAAGGTTAAGCCTAGGAGAAGAGGGGAGATTGCATCTTATTGCCAACTGTCAAGATATGCACCTTTCTGAGTATGTGAGGCCAGCTAGGAGAGTGTTCTTTTCCTTTAGTTTTTTGAGGTGGGGAGTTTAGCAAGTTGGTGCATCACAAAGATGATTTGTGAACCTCACTTGACCCCATAAGGTTTAAGTTTAGCAGAAAAAGTTGCTCTCCTTTGAGTAATGCAGAACATATCTGTGATCATCCTGCAAGTAAGGGTCAGAGCTGCCCTGCCCCGAGCTGGTGTGTGCCTCAGTGAGATTCAGACTCAGTACATGAGCTTTTGTCTGTTTGTTTGTTTGATTTTTTTCCTATGGTGAAGACATGGAGTTGCTGGAGCTGCATAAAAGGAAGGATGAGTAATAAAACTCAAATGGAAGTTTTTATGCAGCACTGTCAAATGCTACCCCAGCATGATAGGCTGGCAGAGTGACTCTAGATCACTGTACTGCCAATGTTGGTTTTCACACGAGGAACTTGCTGTCATGGAGCCTTAAAGTCATCATTAATAAGCAGTGTGGGGGCTGGGGATGTGGCTCAAGTGGTAGGGTGCTCGCCTAGCATGCATGAGGCACTGGGTTCTATTCTCAGCACCACATAAAAACAAAATAAAGATATTGTGTCCACCAAAAAAAAAATAAGCAGTGTGATTATGTGTAAGGACAGAAGAAAAGTGTATTGTGCAGAAGTAAAACAACAAGAAGTCATGGTGAATGTGTCTTTAATAGTAGCAAGAAGTGAGCTGGGAGGCCTGAATGTCATAGATCACATTCACTCTCTAGATATGTCACCCTTTGTGTGACAGTCACAATGCTAAACAAGCAACTGAAACGTAAAAGATTTGTAAACTAAAATATTTTTATTCTCTTTAAGTGTGCAATATACCTATAATTCAAGTATAAAACATGTACTTTTAAAAGTACTTTACATCCTGGTGCAGTGGTGTAGCCTATAGTCCTAACTACTTAAGAAGATGAGGTGAGAGGATCATTTGAGCCCAGGAGTTTAAGGCCAGCTTGGGCAACAGAGCAAGACCCCGTCTTATAAAACAAAACAAAACAGCTTTACATGAGTATGTTGGGTCAGCCTACTCATATTGGCCTGGTAGTAACATTGGCTAAAAGATGGGGGTGGGGACCCTACTTTTGCTAAGCACCTTACATGTATTTGCTGATTTAACCTTATAACCACTTTGTGAAATTCATGCTATTATTACATTCTCTTACAGCTGAGGAAGGTGAGGCCATTTCCCCGTTAGAGCACAGATTTGGGCTCAGCTCTACTTGACTCCAGAATGTTCACCCTTAAACAAAATTGCCATATAGAAGTTGATTAAGAAAATGGTAAAGAGACCTAATGTTCCTGACACATTTTAGATTATCATTTCCCAATGCATAACAGGAGTACATGTGGAATAAATACCTGGAAGACTCCTAAAATGCAACAAAATAATGATATGACAAATTGAAAGCTCACGTAGCTCTGGTA
Organism: Spermophilus citellus; assembly: GCF_964194105.1. Taxonomy (NCBI): domain Eukaryota; kingdom Metazoa; phylum Chordata; class Mammalia; order Rodentia; family Sciuridae; genus Spermophilus; species Spermophilus citellus. The sequence continues at coordinate 7,148,701 of NC_138198.1, forward strand.
TTAAATATGTCATTAGTATTCTTGTGGTCGTCTAAGCTGAATCTGGGCTGAAGTAGTGGAAACAGTCATAAGCTGTTCTTTTTTATTTTTTTTACACAATATCTTTATTAATTAATTTATTTTTTTAGGTGGTGCTGAGTATCGAATTCAGTACCTCAGAAATACAAGGCAAGCGCTCTACCACTGAGCTACAGCCCCAGCCCCATAAGCTATTCTTGCTTTTATTTTTACATAAATATATAAATAAGTGTGCGCACATACACACATACAATTTTTATTTCCAACTTCTGATCCTAGAAAAATGGTCTTTCTATTCAAAAGTTTCTGTGGTCTGAAGTTAGTGGGGTGGGCTGAGTGGATCTTTGGTGGAATCTTTTGTGCTGTTGCTGCTTGTCTTAATATTTAAGCGAGGCCTCAGTTCTAAAAAAAAAAAAAAAGTTTTCCACTTGCTTTTTTAAAAATACATACATTGAAGCTGTATTTTGGAATGGTGACTTTCCAAATCTGAGCTACTTGCATAATTCAAAAGGGAAAGGAGTAGTGAAAGCAGTGGGTACCCATCTGAGTGACCCTTCTGCAGGAGGCCAACCCAGGCGCCAACAGGAGCGTTACCTTGCTGCTCATGCTCGATGCAAGATTTGAGTGTTAGTCACTTAGATATCTCCTATGTGCTGATATTAGAAATTTGTGTTGTCTGGAGTCAACAGGTTTGGGTAAAGATTGCTTATGCTCTAGGCTGTGGTCGTTGTAAATAATTGTATTCTTATTCATTTTAATATATAGTCATTATTGTTACCTGAATGGATTAAAAACACATTTAAGGTCCATCAACTCTCAGCTCACCACCTTTTACCTGGCTATTATTCAGTAAACATCAGTTGAATTAAATCATTAATTGACTTAAATCTATAATTTCTTGTTGACTATAACTTTTCTGAATACAGAAATTTTGTCATATTCACCTAAAAACATGTTTACACTTATACAATATAACTATTTTGTTAATGATAGAGATTTTTTTTTTAAAGAGAGAGGGGGAGAGAGAGAGAGATTTTTTTTTTTAATATTCATTTTTCTTTCTAGCCCTCGGCGGACACAACATCCCTGTTGGCATGTGGTGCTGAGGATCGAACCCAGGCCGCACGCATGCAAGGCGAGCGCGCTACCACTTGAGCCACATCCCTAGCCCAATGATAGAGATTTTCACTTAAAATATTTGAAAATATTAGCAAATACTTACATAAAGTGAAGTGAGTCCTTTAAAGTCATTTTCTTTGATTTCCTTAATTTTATTGTTTTGAAGGTCGACCATTCGAGTATCAAATGGAATGTTGTTTGGGACCGAGGTTAAACCTGAAAAATAAGCAAACGTGTTACAACTACTAGAAAATCGTACCAAAGACAAGATCTCTAAATGGTAGAAGTATATGGTTATATTATTTATTAGTCATGCTGAAGACTAGATCAATCGCTGATATGATAGAAATGTACATTTTTTTTAAATGCATGGATATCATTAAGTACCAGTACTTAGTAGTTGTAATATGACAAAAACATAGGTTTTTTTGTTTTTGTTTTAATATTCAGAGCCATTTCACATAGCTCATTTGTCTATACAGGGTTTTTATCTTGGGTCTGGCAGGCTTCAAGGTGAAATAATTGGGTGTAAGATGACTGGCAGGCAGCTGAGGCTTAGTTTATGAAGAAGACTAGCTTTTGTCTAGATTTTTGGCTGGGATAGTGAGAAATTGAAGCATGTAGGTCTTTTTCATTTTTAGGAAGGCTCAAAATATAGAAAGTTGTGTTTAGAAAATAGATTATTGTCATGTACATAATCATAAATTTCACCACCCATTTTCTGTAATCGACTCTTCTAGTCATAAATTATTAAACTAATTCTTATTTATTCCTACATGACTCTTCATTAGCAACTAAGTGTGATATTTACCTTTACTTATATCATCATGCATAACATTAGTTCAGGAGCAAAGGTATTTGATTTACTTGTCTTTTTCGCTTTTGTGCCAGAAGTACACAGGTCTACCTTTTAGTTGTTGTTCCTCTTTGCAGGTGCAATGATAGCTGTCTTTATCATCTTAGAATAAGGTACAGCTGCATGCTTCCTCTTTGTGTAGATAGGCAAATACTAATTAAATGATTATAGACTTAAACTTTTTTCCCTCTTCTTGGGTTGAGAAAAATAAGAAAAACTCAGAAGCTGTTTGTAATGCAGTTCTTCCTTAGTTTCTTTGCTTTCTGTAGATGGCCAACCTTTAGTCTTTGGACTGAAGGTGCCTATCTCCTGCTTATTATTGGACATTCCATGCAACAAAATGATTTATGAGACTAAGGCCTCCTTGGGGTTTTTTCCCTAATATTTGATTATGAAAGGTTTTAATAGATGGAAGAATTTTATAGTGAAAATCCACATTTTATTTATCTACTTTGTACCATCAGCATTTTATTATACTAAACTTATTGTCCCTCAGTTCATCTTTTTATAAATTTTAAAGTGAGTTGTAAATATTTACACTGTTGACTTAAAACAAAAACAAAGAAACAAAAAAACTCTGCCTTTATCCTTAAAAGCGATTATGTATGACAGCCCCAATCTGAATTGAATATCCAAATATTTTGAGTATCTACCTTCTGCTTTGTAGGCCTATGTGTTTTCCCCCTCCATACTTTAAAATTAGCAACTCTTGGACTGGGCTTGTAACTCAGTTATAGAGCACTTGCCTCACATGCGGGAGGCCCTGGGTTCGAGCTTAGCACCACATAAAAAGAATAAACAAGTAAAAATAAAGATATTTTTAAAAATTAGCAACTCTTAAGAATTTTCACCATAGAAAGAAAGAGGAAAGGGGATAACTTGATGAATTAGCAAGGCAGAGTCAGTTTTGTTTGTTATAAGAGATCATTTTGGTTTTAGAAAGTGATAGGAAGTCTTGTGGGAAGTGGGAGGTTTTGCTGAAAGGATCCTCCTGATAACAGATTTTTGCCAAACCTGCTCCCATCATGGCCCTGATGGAATTGAAGCTTTGGAAAGTGTTTATTTCCTGAGAGAGGAAAAGTGACAATTTATCAAGACCCTTTCACAGTCATGTTATGAGGGAGGTGAGCTGTGTGTATTATCTGCAAATAGGACTCCGGAAGAGGCCCTAGCAGACCATCGGCTTCTGTGGGAGCTGTGGCCAAACCCTGGCCTCCACAGTGGGGCGGGTCTCTGTATCCCCTCTTTAGGAAGTAGCTGAGTACAACTCTTTATGTCCTTTCTGATCACATCCTCTCTCTGAGCAAGGTGAGTATGCTCTTGAGTGCTTCTTCATTAGAAGTGTTAAAAAAGATACTCAATAGAGAATTAGAAAATTACAGAGAGAATTTAGTTAAATCACTTCTTTTCTATGCAGTTCTAGACCCAAAGCATTCAAAATGAATAGAATATTATCTTTAAAACATCTAGATTATAAACCAGCATGGTGGCCCATGTCTATAATCCCAACGACTTGGGAGGCTAAGGCAGGAAGATGACAAGTTCAGTGCCAGTCTCAGCAACTTAGTGAGGCCCTAGGCAAATTAGCAAGACCCTGTCTCAAAATATAAAATAAAAAGGACTAGGGTTGTGGCTTCAGTGGTTGAGTGCCCCAGGTTCAATCCCTGGCACACACACAAAAAAAATTATTAAAATAAAACATCTAGATTGCAGATTTCACATTCTGTATAACCTGTTTCATTGTTCTGGGCAGGCATCTTTGTGATCATAGAATTTTTCTAGAAAGGACATTCTCAACTTGCTGATACAATGATATGAACCACAGTAAAGAAAATTGAAATAGTGCTTTAATTTGGGAGAAGAAAGAAATGTTCTGTATTGTAAGATCCCTATTATTTCTCTCTATTATTCTGGATCTTTAAAATAACTGTGGATGTACTTTGCAATTTGTTGTGCTCTCTACCTAAACATTTATTTATTTATTTGTTTGTTTTGAGGTGCTGGGGATCAAACCTAGGCCCTTGAGCATACATGCCCTACTGAACCCCAAGCTCCTTATTTTTCTTATAAGAGGCTCTCCCTATGTTGCTCAGGCTGGCCTGGAACTCGCAGTCCTCCTGCCTCAGCCTCTCAAGCAGCTGAGATGACAGGCATGTGCTGCCATATCCCACTTCCACCTAAACATTTAAATTAAAAAAAAAAAAGTGTAGTCAGTGGGATGATTTTTCAGATTTCAGCAGTGACCATTCCTATCCTTTTAATTTTATCAAAATAGCGTTATTCTTCAAAACAGTGGATCTGTGGCGCTTACCTAGATCAGAACAGTGCACGACTCGTGAATAGCATTGGCATCCAAATGGACATGTTGGAAACAAATCAAATGGGAAAAAGGGGTGCGTTGGCTCTTTTGTTGGAAAAAGAGAGTTGTCATCATCGTCGTCATCATTATCTGCATCTTCCATATCCTTCAGCATCATATTCTTCAGTGTCATGTGTGAAGGGCTAAAGAAGGGTTTGGCAGAGCACACAGCCAAGAGCAATAGAAGCACATATTCCTTCATGCTCTCTTAGGTGCAAGACTGATCTAGGACTAAGTAGACATTGAGCATTAAGTTAGAATTTAAACAGACATAACTTCTGCATCTGTGCATTTCTGGGTCCTGGCAAAAATACAATAAAATGGCATTCTTCTGCTTTGGTAGGTAGTATGAGGGTAAATTTATAAAAACTTTTTGGAAAGCAACTTAGCAATAAGCTTTGGGAGCTTTAAAAAAAAATCTTTATTTGCTATTTACAAATTCTGCTTTTTGGAATCTAATCTCAGGAAATAGTTAAAAAGTTCAAAAAGATGTTCATCACAGAATAATTTATAATATAAAAAATTAAAAGACAATCCTAGTGGTTAACGTAGTGATAACAATAAAATTAAATAGGGTAGGGTTTATTTATTCCATGAAATATTTTGGAACCTACAAGATGTTTACAAAGACATTGTAAAATGAAGTTATAAAAGCAATTATAAAAACTCCATACCTACTGTACTTACAAATGCAAAGGCAGGAGAAAAAAAAAAACCTACATGCATATACCTGATTAAAAATAAGCTCTAGTAGTAGAATCACAAACAACTTTTGTCTTCTCCCCCTTTCACTTTAATTTTTATAATGAGCAATAAGTAATGCTTATATAATTAGAAAATGAATGAATATTTTTAAAAACATATCTATGACCCTGCCAAAGAAACATCATCAGTGCCCCTTAGACAACATCTGGAAATTTTCCTAAACCATTTTCTCTTCACTGTCTCCAACCTTCCGCTCATCTTTGGTCACTTTTTCCACAATGTCATTGGTATCTTCTTACTTCTAATCTGTTCCACTGTCTAATACCTGATCCAATCCAAGTGATGTCCAGACTCTTTTTTATTCATTTTTCCACTGAGTTTTGTTTTTGGTGGGTGCTGCATTGGTTTTAGTTATTTTTTTTTTAAAGCTCACACAAAACTGGAACATATTAATGAGAACCCTCAGAGCGTAGATTCATTGCCATGTGCCGGCTGATATTTCCACAGGGATGTTTACATGTAGTTTCTTAACTACTTCAGTGAAACTGGCACATTCTTAGAAATTTCTATAAAATTAAAAACATTATGAAATCATCCCAAATAAGTGTATCCCAGAGAAGCCCATTCATGAGACCCAGTCCTGGCAGGCGGGCATTTACTGGCCTCCCTAGCAGAGGCTCCACAGAATGTTTTTCAGCCTAAGTCATTTAAAAGTCCTCTGGCCCTCAGTCTCCTGAGTGCCAACAGTGAATGAATAAGAGAGACTTCATTCAGGGCTAACCTTGCCTCAGGAAGACCTCCTCCCCTAGTCCCTGAGTCCTCTCAGCTGTTACCATTTCCCAGAACACTGAAATCAGCTTTAATATCACTGCATGGGCTTGGGTTTCCCTGAACTCAATAAGCAATTAACTCCCTGGCTTAATTAAACTACACATTTGCACATGGTATGTCTTTTTTAATCACCAGAAGAGGGTTAGAAAATCCTATGAGTTATTAATCTGAAAATTATTTTATATGCTCCAAAAATCTAAATGGTGATGTGAACATTTGCCCACTGGGCAGCTGTGTCACACTGACCAAGTGTGTATGCAATCTCAGTGATAATCTACACTTGAATATACTAGGAAAGAGATTACTTACGGCAAAGCTAAGAAAGTCAAAAAAAGTTTCTATAGTGTTGCCATTGATGCTGTGGGTCCTACCTGCTGGTAAATCCTGACAAAGGTCTCGGGAAGGTCATCTGATCTTCATTTTCAGTATCACTTTTTCCTGACTCTGTTTCTCAGCTCTCTGCCTAATTTTGACCCCTTTATGTTTTTTAGACGTCAGGTTTTTTTGAAGTTCCTGGCTCCTTAGTGTTTAGTTCCTGGCTTCACCTGGACCTCCAAAATACTCAATTCCCTGGAAATTCAGCTCTAGGTATTAGCTGAATCAAAACTTGTCCTTGATTCCAGTGCATTCTTTAGTATTCTTAAGTTTTAGCTCCATCTTCCAGGTTCAAAGCTCTTCTTCACCATGGTGATGAGAAACTTTCAATGTCATGTGAAATCCTGTCTCTGGCTTAGTTTGAGGTTGCTAGAATTATTCACTGGGCATTTCTTATACACACACTGTGCCCTAGGAATTATGTCACGATGCTGAATGTGTGGGCTGGAGCACTTCTCTCTCCTCTCTGTATTCTCTCTCATATTTCCCTTATTAAAGCACAACCACAACTCCTAATCAACTACTCTGAGGAAAGTATGTGATTGTTAAAGTTAATCCTTGAAGTTGGGCATAGTTGTACATGCCTATAATCCCAGTGACTCAGGAGGCTGAGGCAGGAGGATCGAAAGTTAGAGGCCAGTCTCAGCAATTTAGTGAGGCCCTAAGCAACATAGTGAGACCCTCTCTCAAAATAAGAAATAAAAGGAGCTGGGGGTATGGTTAAGCGCTCCTGTGTTCAATCCCTGGTACCAAAAAAAAAGATACTTTAATGTTAGGTGCATTGATAGAAAATTTAAAAATAAAACACCTAAACTAATAGACTAGTAAAAGTCAATGTTGGCTATGTACACTTGCTCTGGAGTGGGGATCTCAAACATTTGAATAGGGATGTGTGTCTCTAGCTCTCTGAAAGTGATATTCTTTGTTAGGTGTCTCTCTGCTCTCATAATTGTTAGTTGCTGTTTGAGATCGATAAAGCTGAAGACATTTGTGAAAACATACATGCATATGAAAAAAGCATACAATATCTAGTTTTGAAATAGTGCACAATAACTGGTAAGAGTAAGGGTGGTCAGATTGTGAGTGAAGCATTATTTTCTCATGCATGATTTTTTTTTAAATTATAAGGCCTTTATTATTACAAAAAAGTAAGGAACACTTCATGAATTTGCATGTCATCCTTGCACAGGGACCATGCTAATCTCTGTATCGTTCCAATTTTAGTATATGTGCTGCTGAAGCGAACACTCATGCATGATTTTTAAAATTATGTTGCATTAAAATTTTTCAAAATACTGGTTTGCCAACAAAGTCTGCTTTGCTTTGATCTTACCTATGTACCTTTGCCTTTTCCTGCCCCGTCTCCAGCGACTGATATCACAGGTGGTACAGTTAAGGATTTCCTGGATACTCTTCTGATTTATTTCCCCCAAAAGCCAAACAAAAACACCTAACTGGGAAAGTGTTTTGAAGTTCATAATTTCTTGATTCCTAACCTCATTTTCTGGTTTGTAGGAAATAAAGTTTTGGTTTTGTTTCTTTGGGGCATTGGGTATTGAATCCCAGGACACTTAACCACTAAACTCTATCCCCAGCCATTTTTATTTTTTATTTTGAGACAGGGTCTCACTTAAGGCTGGCCTTGAAATTGCAATCCTCCTGCCTCAGCATCCCAAGTCACTGGGATTACAGGGTGTGCTACTGCGCCTGACTTAGGAAATGAGGATTTTTAATGAAGTTATTTATTTTTCATTTGGTTGGTTGTTTCAACATGTTTTCTCCTAGAAACTTTGAGCTATAAGGATTTAAATTCCCAGTCTACACAAGGAAAAAAATATATCTTTTAACACATAATATAACTGAAATGGAAAACTAAGGACACTACAGAACTGGGAAAAAATATATATAACGTATAATAAGAGGAATGTGTTGGAGTTCCAGAGCAGATGCCAAGAACATGTCTTGGTTTTCCTTGTGGCCTGGCAGCAGGAGTTAAGGGCTGGCCTTGCTCCTGTGCAGGCCACATGCTGGTCTGCCAGATTTCTTCAGCCTTGTAGCCTCCATGAGCTCAGGAGAGGCTCCCTTAGTGCCAGCCAGAGGTTCAGGCTGAGGGGCAGGATAAAGGGTGAGAAGCAGAATTTGGAGTAGAAAGGATAATGAGAGGCTGGCTACACAGGGCCCAGAAAAGGGGAGCACAACAGTGACAGGCTTGCTGCTGTTCCATATCCCGCTGCGACTGTGCCGAGCAGCCCACCCTGGGTCAGCAGAGTGTCAGGCAGGGTTCCTCCGATTCTCTGTCTTATTTTTTAGACTGGTGTATCTCATGAAAGCCTTTATTCAAATCAGAGATGAAGTGAAAACATGTAATTGAGACTGCTGCCTGCAAGTAAAGGGGGAATGTTGCAATTGTGTGAGTAATGTGGTAGCTGGGCTCTTCACTGGTGACAGATGGAGGCCCGTGGATGCAGGGCCTGTCGTCTAGTTGAAGTTCCCTCTTGGTGGTGAAGGTTCCAGAACATTCTGAACCACTGTGCTTGAATATCTCCGGTGAAAGGACTCAAAGGGAACCCACTACCTCAAGGCATCACCATCCACTGCTACCCATTGATGGCTTTAGAAAACTCGTTACATTGACACCCAAAACACCTTCTGGCAAATTATTTTCTCTGCTAGCTCTGTGTTCTCTTGGCCCTATAAGAATGATTTTGTGTTCTCTTATCCTGGTTGCTTGCAAAGAAAAGTCAGGCCAGCCTTGATTCCTTGAGGAATTCACTGTTTACACTCTCTGCCTCATGTGTTGGGCCTCTGCCTGAGGCTCCATTGGCCCACATGTAGGTCCTAGGCTTTCCCGTGTTCTGCTGCACAGTTGCTAACCTATAGATAAATAGTAGAATATCTAGGAGGGAATATTTGATAGCTGTGCTTTCTCATTCAGGAAGAATATAGAGAATATCATGTCTTACTTAAAATGATATGCTTTTTAATTTTATTTAAAATTTTGAGTTTCTTAATATGCCTCAAACTCAGTTTTATTAGTTTTGGCATCATTTAGTCTGTGCTATTTTTGAAACTTTAAAAAATATTTATATCTTGTTCTCAGGAAGACTCAATATTTCCCTGACTTTAACCAGTTTTGCCAGTGTGTTCTACTCCTGGACAGCTTTGGATTTTGGACTCAGGTTTCTCTTAATCAGAAGACTGTTTAAAATATTATTCCAGTGCTCCTGCAGTTACTAATAAATCATAGCCATTTAGACATGAGAGAGGCCTCTAAGACATTCCTACAGGGACCTCTTTTTATAAAGAAAGAAGCTGAGGCTTGGGAGTCCAAAACTCCCCGGAGGTGGCAGAGCTGAGGCAGCATCCTCATTCCTCACTGCTGCGCTTTCCACCATGCTCAGCCTCTCAGTGGATTTTCATATTATTTGTGCACAGTAAACAGACTTTCCTCTGGAAAATACACTTTGACCAGGTCCTCAAAAGGCTTCATAACAGAACTAGAAATGTAGTTTAGAAATGCGACAGTGTCCTTTATACCGCTCCAGATTTGGAATGGAAAATGTGTCTAAGTGAAATGGTATTTCCTCTGAGACGCTGTGTTTAATAAACAAGTCACCGTGCTTTTAAATCCCATGTCTATAGATCCACTTTGCAGTTTCCCTTCTTGGCTTCCACATTCCTATCAGTTCACAGGTATCCGTTATAGGTTTTAGTATATAAATGTGACATAACGTAACATGCCCCACATGGCTCACAGAAAGAATCCAAACCATATTCAGGTATAATCAAGATAGCCTTGTAAGCTAACAAGTTAAAACTCCAAGCATGCATTTGGAAATTTATGCACAGTACCATTTGTTTTGGACACTGATGCTTTTAAAACAACATTTTCCACAGGAAACAATTAATTTTACTTTAGAAGTATAAATAGCATTCTGATTAAAGACCTTTTGACTGCTTTTCCTTTCATATCAGTTTTTCCTTCATAAATTTTTTAATATTTCTAGCAACCTAGCTACTATTGAAAAAAAAAAAAAAAAACACCTTCCTGCCTCTCCTTTTTCTGACACTTACTACAATGCCTTACTTGCAAAGTTAGCCTATTTTGCTTCAAACCTCAGCTCAGGTATGGGAATATTCTTTTTAATGTAGTGGTTAGTTGTAATAGAAGACTGCATATCCTCCTCCTTTCTACTATGGCACAATATTGCTGAATGCCAAAAGCAAACAGAAAACATGAAGATGCTTTTACATGGGTGTGGACTTGTGATTTATTTTTCTTTTTTAACAACTCAATGATTCTTGGTGGGATTACAAAATAGAAAAAGGGGGGGAGGCTTTATTTTTAGGGAGATATAAACCCTTCAGGTTCTTTATGACTCAGTCCCTAAAGCATGTGGCCACCACTGTTCCTTGGCTGCCACACCTCTGAACAGATGAACATGAAAGAATGCTCTGCTCTGTTTAGATTACCAGGGAGCAGAATATTGAACACATTGCCTAATATTTTAAATCTAAGATTTCATCAAAACTTTGGGAAAGGAAAAAGGGAATCTTTGAATGTATTAAATTCTAACTATGGATTTTATTAAAAGCAGTCCCTAATTTTTCATATGGAATATAGAAATAGTTAAACTATTGCTGGTATTTTTTGAAATAATGTGGATTTACTGTTCAGTACCATTTCATTGCATAAAAAATAAGAAAGACATTTAAAATATCGAAGAAAATGTGGACATTCAAATGTGTAAGTAAAAATGATATTTGAATAATTCACACATTTTAAAAACACATTAGAAAATGTCAGTTTTACACTTTGAAATAAATATTTGCTATTTTATCCCCAAACTTCATTATCATCAATGACTAAAGTAATGTTATTTTCCTAAAAGAACATATGTCTACTGAAGTAATTTTTAAAATCAGTCATGTTGGTTTTTATTATAAAGCTTAATGTCAGGTTTTCTCTTAGCTATTATAAAAGAGATTATATTTAAAATAAATTTATTATGCAAAAGGCATAAAACTATAGTAATTTTAAGTACAAATTTAGGTTTGTATTTAAATGCTGATTTTTAAGAAACTATAAAAATAAGCTTTAAACTTTACCATATTATTTACAAATGTTTATTAGTAACATTAATGTCTCCCAGTATTGACCATAAAATAATTATATACTGGCACATGTAAGATAGACATGAAAACATACCTTGTCAGAAGAGAGTAGTGGTCTTGAAAGTAGAATTTATCCACCCTGCACTACTTATCTATAATGTAAATGTTCTCAGGCACTGTTTAAGAAGAAAATATGAGAATGTGTTACATTTAAAAGAAAAAAAAAACTCACTAACACAGCTGCACCCTGGTGTGGCTGCACCCTGGGTGATACTGGAATAAACTGCTTCCACAGATTAGTCCATGTTAGTACTGAGGAGCGAGATTAAAACTTGTTACTGCTCATATGTTTTCCATCACTGTTTGTATCGTAGCCAAAACTTCTAGCTAAACTCTAGACGTCTACTGGAAGATTCGGAAGAAAAAAAAAAGAGAGTTTAATAATGCATGGCAGCCGGCCATTGAAATTACAGTCAGAGTCACTCAAATACCTGATTTGAAAAAAACACTTTATGAAATTCTTAAATGAGTGATTACTTATAAACTGCAATTTCAAAAATCATTCACCCTGTATAAACTATTAAGATATTTGTCAATCTTAGTAAAGAACACCAACATTCATTACTGAATTGTAAACCCAAATTCCAATGGTCCTGAGAAGGGAGTCCAGGCTTTTGTTTTCTCCTAATGACTGAAGCTATTACATTAAACAAATTTCTCAAGTCTTTTTTTTTTTTTAAAGCTCTTATTCCAGCCATAGGCATGTCAAAGGAACTGCAGACAAGGCCCTGCAAGCTGCTCCCCAGCCCTAGCACATAGTATGGTGCAAACAGATATGAGTGACCAGGTAACTCCTGTGGATTTTTGCAGGTTCCCCTTTGCAATAAGGGGAAGTTGGCTATGCCCTCACTAGGAATTTGGAGACCTGAAAGCAGGGAAGATGCTATACTCTGAGAAGAAAATCATTGTTTGTGTCCCCCTTTTCCACTTACCCTGAGAAATTGCCCACTTCCCATCCACTAAGACAGTCTTTTGAGATAAGACATTTTTCTAACTCTAGGGACAAAGACTCACCCTGCATAGTGGTCCCCAGTGGATCACCTGGTTGTTGTGTGAATTCGGGGCCAGTCTGTTTGCAGCTTTTCCAACCAATCATCAGAATCTGATACTTCCTGTCATAAAGAATCTTGATTATCTGTTGTTCCCACTTTCCAGAGAAATGGCACTCATTGTTTGAAGCGATAAAACTACAGTCATGGAGAGACTACTTATGCCTCACATGTGCATATGTTCATATTCCCTTCACTTAAATAAAATAGTCATCCTTGGACCTTGAGTCTGACCATCACAGCCAGCTCAACAGTCCCACACCACCAGTCCTCAGCATAGCTCAGGTGGTACTCGGAGCTCCCAGCACCTGAGGAAATGGCAGCCATCTTGTTTGAGTTAGAATGCTCATATTCTCATTTATTCAGTTATCTTTTAGTTGTGAATATATCTGTTAACTTGATGAATTGGGAACATCATGAAAGTTTGAACTGAATGGTATTAATTCTTGTGCCCAGGGCATCTAGCCTGGATTCCATCAGAGCACAGTCATGAACAGGAAGCTCTTGGGTAAAATTCAGTTTGTCCTGCATAATGTTTTGTTTTTAAACTTTTTATTGAAGTATATATACAATGAGATAAACATATCATAATGGTACATTTCAGTTCATTCTCACAAACTGATCCATCCTGATCAAGTGATCCCAGCATTTCTTCAATTCATCTTCATGCTCATCCTCCTCAAGGAACCCTGTTGCCAGGCATAGTGACACCTGTCTCTGATCCCAGTGGCTCAAGGGGGCTGAGGCAGGAGGATTGCAGATTCAAGACCAGCCTTGGCAATTTGGTGAAACCCTGTCTCAAAAAATTAAAAAAGGGGCTGGGGTTGGGGATCAGTGGTAGGGCACTCACCTAGCACATGTGAGGCCCTGGGTTCGATCCTCAGCACCACATAAAAATAAATAAAATAAAGATATTGTCCAACTACAACTAAAAAAAATATTAAAAAAAGAATAAAAATTAAAAAGGGCTGGGGGTGTAACTTGGAGATGAAGTTCCTCGGGTTCAATCACTAGTTCCACCAAAAAAAAAAAAAAAAAAAAAGCTCCTGGCTAACTTCAGCACCATAGGTTCTTTCCTGAACTTTATGTAAATGGAATCACAGAACCATACTCTGTGTTCTTGCATTTTTCATTCGTTTTGAGAGCCTTCCGTGTCACTATGGTTAGAAGTCATTCATTTATTTTCATTACTGCATAGTATTTTATCCCAGGAATATGCCACAAGTTATTCATATATTCTACTGAGCTAATTACCTATTAAAGAACTGCTATGAACACTCTTAATCTATCATTTACGGGTCATGTGTGTATTTTTATTAGGTGGGAATTGCTATACTTAAAAATTATAAGATTTCAACTTCTCTGGAGAAATCAAGTTTTGCCAATATGTGATTCCTATTTTTATATAGTAACAATTATCTGGAGCTCAGACTCCTCTGCTCAGGGGACATGTATTTTTACTTCTTCGCACACACTATGTCCACATCACCCACCCAAGTTCCCTCCCCTCACTCTTGAGAGATGGAGGCAGTTTCTGTAACGTGTTTCTACAGGTGTATTAGGGATGCTTTCTCTTCTTCCCACCATGAGCCTTAAGCTAGTCTTCCTCTGCTGTCTTGCTTTGATCTCAGATTAGAGGTTGCGGGGAAGAAATAGGCCTTGGAGTCTGGTGCTGGCAGGGGCTGGTAGGGGCTGGTATGCTTGGCTCATTCCTCTGCTTGCTCTGCAGATGGTGTGGTAGCCGGTGTGGTAGCCGTGTGGCCCAGGGTGCAGCCTTCCCTGTCATAGGGCTGTGCTGTGGAAAGCCATACTTCCCCTTTGCCAGATGTGGCGTAGCAGACAAGAACTGAGGATAAGCTGTTCCTGCCACCTTTTCCCAGGTCATTATTCCAAACACAGCAGTGTACCTCCTCTTCCCTAAGCATTGTGAGAGGAAGATCTCCTGTGTTTGGCTCCTCAGGAGGTCCTATGGAAGGGACCGCTTTTCTATACGTTTGATATTTTTTCCTCCTGTGGCTTTGGCCTAAATATTGAAGAACTAATTGTATGGCAATATTTTTAATTAGTACACAGTATTTTGATTATAGGTGCTGTGTATGACAGAAAACAAAAACCAAAGTCTTGAGTAATCTGCGTATTATATTGCAAACAAGAAGATAAATTGGAAAAGTAATAGCCTCTATACTGACACTTTATGAACAGAAATATTGATTGCTCTAAAAGGAACTTAAATGCAAATTTATTTTTTGACCCTATATATTATAACATGGTGAAGATAAAAATAAATTAATGCCAAGGTCACATATGATTTCTGAAACCCTGTCTACCCCTTCTCTGGTCTAGACATGAACAGGAGTGTTCACAATCCAAATACAAATCACAACAGGAAAGGACCTTAGAAATTGTGTCATGCAAATAAAAAATTTAATGGATAGGGCTGGGGTTGTGGCTCAGTGGTAGAGTGCTCACCTAAAATGCTTGATGCACTGAGTTCGATCCTCAGCACCACATAAATGTAAAATAAAGATGTTGTATCCACTTAAAACTAAAAAATAAATATTAAAAAAAATAATTGATGAGGCAGGTAGGTACTCTAGGAGCTGTGTGGTAGAGGTGAACTGTGAATGCACACAGTGCCTACCAGCCATTTGTGTTTTCTGATGTTTATTAGCCAGTATGTTGTGTGCCCTCACCTTCTCATGGAATTGGAATGGTTTGCATAATGTTTTCTTGTAATAATAGCTGCTGCAAGGAAGACCATCCATTCATCAAACAAATGGTTTGAGTATGGTGAAGGAACTTGCATACATCCTAATACTTCAATACTTCAGTAGGAATAACCTCAGAACAAGGACTTTTTTTTCCACAACCGTTTTCATAGAGTAGGATGAAAGTTTGAGGAAACTCACTATTGGATGAAGGCTGCAAGGAGGTGTTAACGTAGAAATGCCACTTTAAGAATGTTTGTAAATTTGCATAGCATAGGGTTTTGCACAAAAAAACTTCTGTGAAGAAATGGATGGTTAAGATTTCATGGGTTATTTTCATATTCAAGGGTCCCTTGTGGTATACTAGGCACTTGGGTTTATAATAAATTTACTTCATCCTGTAGATCATGAAGCATAGGCAATATTCAGCCTGTAGCTGTGTTTGGAGCATATGACATTTTTAAAAGCCAGGGAATTTTATACTAAAGTCCAAATGTATAGCATATCTTGAAAAATTCTAGCAGAACAAGCCCTGAAATCCTGTATGGCAGTAGTTCTCTGAGCATGTGGGAAGCATCTCCCTGGTTCTCTGCTTCCCTGAGCTTTCACGTACTCAAGTCTGCGAGGTGAAAGGGTAGAGCTCTCTCTTGTCATCTTACTTGAGGTGTCCAGTTATAAAAATCAATTATTGCCACAAAGTGTCATTTAGTGAGAATTTATTTGAGTTTATAAATGACAAAGGACTTCCACATTTTAATTTATTATATTGTATGGATGTCAGATATTTTTAAAGAATGTCTCAGAAGTCAATTTGCTTTGAGGAATTGGTATAAGTAATGGTTTAAATAAACTTTCCTGTCTTTGAACTGAGAGTACCTGAGAGTAGTAACCATATCTAGCTTCCAGATCTGTGTTTCTAAATACTCTTCCCCACTGGATGGAATTAGGGCTCCTTAGAGAAATGGCCAATAACAGGTCTATAAACCTTGATTACATCTTGAACCTCAATCATGATAGCATAGAACATTATTGGGACAAGTGAGATCTGAGCAGGTATTATATGCTAGATAATATTGAATCAGTGTAAAATTTCTTGGGTTTGATAATTTGAGAGAATTAATAATTTTCTCATGGTTGTTTGAGAAAAATATCCTTATTCTTAGGTGATTCATATTGGCGTATTGGAGTGAAGTATTAAGATTTCTGCAACATACATTCAAATAGTCTAGACTTGTCACTTGGTGATGGACGGGTGGATGAACGGTATAGTTACGCATACAAGTATACAAGTGGGTGGATGGATAGGTATGATTTAGATGCAAGTATGTAAAAGGATGGATAGGTGAACAAATGTATACAGAAGGAAAGAAAGATTAAATGAATTGACGGTATTATCGATGAATATAGGTGAAGGGTATTTAGATGTTCATTATATCTTCAAACTTTTCCGTAGCCATGAAAATATTACTGAACAAGTAGAATAAATGCTTAAAAAATAGAGAAAATAAGGCACTTTGCCTTAATTTTAATCCTTTGGTTTATCCTTACTCTGGTAAAATATTGTTTTAATTTGTGTGTGTGTGTGTCTGTGTATATGTGTGTGTCTGTGTGTGTATGTGTGTTGCTGGGGATTGAACCCAGGGCCTTGTGCATGCAAGGCAAGCATTCTACCAACTGAGCTATATACCCCTCCCACTCTGGTAAAATATTGTAAAATTTATTTTAAGTTAATTAAGGTATTAACTAGACAGGGATTCTTATGTTGGGTACAGGAATCCCTAGAGGACTCATGGAAAGATTTTATAAATCTTTTGGTACATGCAGAGTGTTTTCATGTGTATATTTTTTTGCAGAGAGAGTCCATCATAACTTTCATCATAGTCTCAAAAGGGCCCCATCCTTCAAATAGTTAAGAACTACTGCCCTAGAAGAGACTTACAATTTATAATGCAGTCTTTATTCTGAGTTTCACAATATTGGTTGAATTAGCCCTGAAACGGTTCCCATATAAATTTTGGTGATTGTGAATGTGATTCCAAGTTTATGCAAAATAAATCTTAAGCACAACCCATCTTACAAAATGATTTGCTTATATCAGCTGATAGTTTAATGTAAGTTTATTTGACCACAGAGATTCTGTTACTTAGAAACAAACCAGGACATTTTAATAACATGATGTATTTCTTTTCTTTTCCAAACTAATACAGCATTTAGTGTAGTCACGCGTTATTTTTAATACAATTCTGCTTTCCCTGGTGTGGAATTCACATTCTTCACATTTTATGCAAAGGAAAAAGTAACTAAGTTTTAACTATCAGTTTTCAAATAGAAAAGGAAATGTTACTTCGTAGAAGAAATAGTTGTGCTTTTGTTAAGTTAGAAACATTCACTCCTTTGCAAATAATAGCATGTGATGGACTGAATTCTGGCAGAGATTTTAAGTCCCTTATGTTTCTGTTTAAGTCAAAGCAAAGACATGTAACATGTGAAATCCTAATTTGAGATATGAAGAATCATAACTTGTATAATGCAGGACTGCAGTTTGTAGTAGATTTTTTTTTTCTCTGAAAATCTTTTACAAGTGCCTCTGGTTCTACTGAATGAGATTTAATTGGAGTGGATGGTCAGAGGGCCAGTAGTGAAACGGGAAAGGAACAAACTTGCCAGGAACCCCCTGCCCAAAGTCTGCTGCACAAACTTTGGGTTTATCAGTGCAGACTTGTGATGGAGGCTAGCAAGAGACACTTGGAGGTTCACTCAGGTTATTTCTCAATGAGCTTGTCCTGTAGGAATCCACCTACAGGACAAGCTTATTGATCAAATATTTTTCTTGTTTGACTGGCTATTTTAAATACTATCTAGTTTTTCTCCTTTTGGGATGTTATGGATAACCACCATGAATTATACTTACAGGTCAAACTTAATTTTCTTTGCTATGGTCAGGAATTTTTTTAAACCTATGATGAGAAATAGTTTAGATTCTGAATTCCAGCCTCCTTACCCACTGGGCTCTCTCAGCCTAGACATCCTGCTCAGGGATGTTTGACACTGGAGTTTGCTCTGTGCTGTGCCATGGACATGAGCATACTGTGACCCAGTAGGAAGGTGGTCATAAATGAATCTTGTAAATCTGGGGCCTTCTTCTCAGGAGAGCCGTGGTTTATTTAGCTGCTGGCATGGCCACAGGTTCCCTGTTGGAACATGCCCAGTTGTGAAGCCTGAGGTGTTTATGTTCTGACCCTGTACACAGCAGTATGCTGAGAACTCTGCTAATGTCCTAGGCTCCCTCCTTCATCTACTGTTTCACATGGATCTAAGAAACCGTAATTTTAAGTAATATCAGTCTAGGTGTGGTGGTGCATGGCTGCAGTCCCAGATACTTGGGAGACTGAGGTGGGAAGGATCACTTGAGCCCAGGAGTTTTAAGACCAGTCTGGGCAACATAGCTAGACCCTGTCTCAAAAATAAATAAATGAGTAAATAATGCTAAGAGGCCTGACAGCCTTGAACAAGTCACAGATCTCCCAGTGGGCCATTTTCCTGAGATCTGTCAATGTAGGCCATAACATTCATTTATATTTAATGTCTGCCTTTTACCCAGCACTTTTTCAGGAAATCATCTCATTAATTATCCCATCAGCTGTGAGACACTGATGTTTTCCCAATTCTGTGAACATGGACACTGATACCCAGACTAAGCCACTTGGCCAGGTCCATGGCTAATACTAATCCCAGTTCAGAACGGTAATACTTGTTT
Source organism: Spermophilus citellus (assembly GCF_964194105.1). NCBI lineage: Eukaryota > Metazoa > Chordata > Mammalia > Rodentia > Sciuridae > Spermophilus > Spermophilus citellus. The sequence goes on from NC_138198.1 coordinate 7,167,653, forward strand.
TTGCTTTTGTTTAACTAAAAGAGATGAATCTCTACACTTTACAGTCATCTAGAATTTAAGGGCCCCCAATGTTCATCTGGTATTAGGTTAGAGCTGGACAGAAACTTCTGGGGTTGGTATTTATAATATTTTTTAATTTTAGGTAGATCAAGGATCTTGGTTCAGTCATCTGTGAGTTTGTAAATACTTCTATGAGGAAAGTTTCTTTTTCTCTAATTAAGAGAGAGAGATGGAATTGATATCTTATAGGTTTTATCCCACTCTTGAGGTTTCACTTAAACAGCAGAATTTGAGTATTCTATTATGTCAGC